>NC_080022.1:186742917-187367917 GCF_030020395.1 Manis pentadactyla
GGATTCCAGCTTGGAAGGTAACCGTAGCTCAATTTTCAAGGCAGCACAATAGAACCTCAACAGAAGGGAGTTCCAACCTATAGATTAGTCAGGAGATCCTGGGGTGCTCTCAGGGACTCCTAGGATGTGGGAACAGGGATGGAGGTCACCCCCTTTATTTCTCAGGTGATAAAACTGAGGCCCAGAGAGTGGAGGCTTCACCCAGGGTCTCCAGACCAGCTGATGGCCCAGCATGCACTCAGCTTGTGTGGGAAGCCACAGAAGCAGGGCACGGCTGCGTGTCCCCCTGCCCCACCATCCAGCTGGGTGGAACAGGTTTGGCCACCGTTTGCCAGCACAACTGCCCATTCCATGCAAGCTCCTGGAGCCCCAGCACTCACAAAACATGTCCCAGGCATCTCACTTGCCTTCCTGCCCCTCAGTGTCCTGTACAGCCACCCAGGCCCTCGCCTGGCCTCAGCTCCTCCCAGAACCCCAGCCAGGAGAGCCCGAGGCATGCAGAAGCCATCTTAGCACTGACGCGGGGAAGGCCCCTCTGTACGCGCCCTCTGTGCACACAGCCAGCCTCCTCTTCCTCGCCCAGCTGTAGCAGCAAAGCCAAGAGATGCTCTCCGCAGAGGGGCCTTGGAAAGCAGCTGGCTCCCAGGGGAAGCAGCAGGTGTGTGCAGCCCAAAAATGGATATAGGGACACTGCCAAGGCCTAAATGAGGCTGCTCAGCAGGGACAGAAAAGGGAACCAGGCTGTCCCATCAAACAACGTGATGTATTAGGTGGTGGCCTGGACCCCAACAGGCCTGTGGCTGCGGGGTCTGGGGCTGTATGCATGTGTGTGTGTGTGTGTGTGTGTGTGTGTGTGTGTGTGTGTGTGTAGAGGTGTGTACGGCTCTCCTTAAGGGCCACTCTTAAGCAGATGCTAGCAAAGTTGTCAGGAAGTACACAGACCAGCAATAGGAAAAATAAATAAATAACCACTTAATTAAACAGCAAAGCTGGCAGGAACCATTTTTCGAGAGAAAAGAGCTGGGGAAAGGCTGCCAAGCAACAGGGAGGGGTAATAAATTCCCTTTCACTCCAAAGCCTGCTGCTCTGAGGTCCTCTGAACCAATGAACTCCACCTCAGTACATCACGTCCAAGGCTTGGGAGGTGGCAGCAACCCCCAGCCCTGCTGTGGACACAGGCCCAGGTCCTCATCTGGGCCCTGTCACCTGGGCCCCCTCCACTCGGCCAAATTGTGGACAGTTTGGAGAGCCTGGTGTCTGTGGAATGGGGAGCTGGGGTGACATCTGGGGCAATGAGCTTTGTCAGGAAGCCAGTGTCCAGAGCAGAAGGGATGGAGGTGGCTTAGGGTGATGGCCTATGTAGAGGGGAACTTGCAGCTGTCTGCAGCTGACTCAGATCCAGCCTCCAGGCCCCTGGGCAGGGTGCTGGGTGCTCCATCTTCTCCTGCGTATTTCGGTCTTCTCATGATCTGGACGGGTGCATCTACTGCTCAGATGCTTCAGAATCCAGGCAAGAACTCTGCAAACTGAAGTAGCATGAAGGGCCCCAGTGGCACCTAAAATACAGAATCCCAGCTTACTGAGCCCCGCTCTAATGTTGACCTGCTATGTGAACTTGGGCAAGCCCCCTAAACTTGCCCCATCTCAGGTTTTCTCCCCCCATAACATGGGAATCAGGGCTCCATCTCTGGCTGTCAGGCTGTGGGCACATCAGGTGAGAAAATGGGATGTGAAGCGCTTTTGTAAACCGCCCGGCACTGAACAAATGCAAGATGCTGTCTGTCTCTTCCCACTGCTGTGCCAAACCTGAAGCCACACCCGCATCAGCCTCCGGCCAGCCCCTCCCGCTGCAGACACCTGGGCTCCCAGCCTGTGCAGAGGCATCGCCAGGATCATCTCTGTCTTTTCGTGCATTTAGGCGGCTCCTGAGGTCCACCTGCAGCGGCTGCTGTGGTAACAGTGACCACAGCTGACCTTTGCTGAGTGCATTCCATTCTCCTCACAACCCATTTTTCAGGTGAGGAAACTGATGCTTAGAGAAGATAAGAAAGTGTTCAAAATCAGAGCAAACCAGTTTGTGAGGCTCAGTCTCAGCCTTGGATCTGTCTGGTGGTCGCTGTGCCAGGTTTCATGGACATTTGCTCTCCACTTCCATGAGTTTTGCCAGATTTCTACCCCACCTGTACTTTTATGTATGATCATGCAAATGCGTACATTATATACAGTCATTCATTCAACAAATTTTTATTGAGGACCTAATTTATGTGTCAGGCATCACTTTAGAAGTTAGAGACAGTGAACGAAACAGGCAGAAATGCCTGCCGATGTGGAGCTTACCTTCCACTGTTACCTATTTGCTTAGTAGCTTTTCATCACATTTCGAAGTAACATTTATTTTAAAAGAAAAGTTAGGTCACTCCTTAAGATGAAAATCCAATAGTGGACCTTCTGATCCTGTAAACATCAATGCCATAAAAAATCAAGGTCATCCAATCTAGCTGAGTGCACTTGCCTGAGGAAGGCTTGGATCCTTGAACCTACTCTTGTTGGATTGAAAAGAGAAATTGCCATTCTTCAAAATTAGAATTACTATACGACCCAGGACGTCCACCCTTAGGAATATACCCAAAAGAATTGGAAATAGACACCCAAACAAGCACTTGTCCCCCAGTGAGCATAACGATGCTAGTCCCCGTCACTAAAAGGTGGGAACAGCCCACATGTCCATCAACAGAAGAATGGAGAAACATGGTCTGTCCATACAAGGGAATGTTTTCAGCCATAAAAAGGAATGAAACATGGACAAATGCCACAACACAGATGGACCTTGGAAGCATTGCACTAGGTGGGAGAAACTACATGCAAAAATTAGAATGCAACTGCATTTCCACGAAATACCCAGAAGAGGTAACTCCTATTCTGAGACAGAAACCAAGCTACTAGTGGTTGCCACGGATGGAGGCCCAAATGGAGGGTGATGGCTTATGGGTACAGGCTTTCCTTTTCGGTGGTGGAAATGTCTCAGAACCGGATAGAAGTGATAGTTTGCACAACATTGTGAAGGAACTAAATGCCACCCAAGTCTACACATTGAAACAGTTAATGATTCATTTTATGTCATGAGAATTTTACCTCAGTTCTTTTTGAAGGGAGATTACCAAGTATTCGCAAGGCAGTACTAGAGACTTATCTTCACCTAGTAAGATGTCCTCCTTAAGGAAATAAAAAGGAAAAGCAGCACATAGCATATCACCTTCTAGTCTCCACAGCACTTTTTCATGCAGTATCTGGCTGGTCGTCACAATGACCTTGGGCTGTAGACAGGAAGGCGATGGGGTCTGTTATCAGTCAGCCGGGGCTGCTGTACAAAGTGCCACGGCTGGGGGGCCTTAAACAGCAGGTATTCATTTCCTCACAGCTGTAGAGGCTGGAAGTCCAACATCAAGGTGCCTGTCTCCAGATAAGGTCACATTCTGAGATACTGGGGGTTAGTGCTCCAACCTATGGCTTTTGGGGGACACAGTTCAGCCCATAGCAGGGTCTCAGTTGACAGATGAGAAGAAGCAGGCATGGAGAAGTCAGCTCAAGTCACAGAACTGGGGGGAAGCAGAGCAGGCCAGCAACCCAGGTTCTTCAATCCCCGACCCAGATCTTTTCCTCGGCACCTGCCCCAGGCAGTGGTGTGACGACCTCGGAGCTGTGCCCCGGCAGGAGGCAAGGAATCCATACGCATGGGGCTTTGGCTCAGCAGTCAGTTCGGGCTCGGCCCCAGCAGCCCCCGTCACTTGTATTCCCCACTGAGTTACCCTCCCTATGCGACAACCAGGCAGGACTTTTTATGAAGAATCTGATCTAGCATCTGAAGGGAAACTGTGTGATCAGCTAATCAAATCTAATGAAGTGTGTGTCCACAGACCTGGCAGAAAGGTCCCATGCATAGGACGCATGCCCTGCGCCAGAGTCTGTACCTGGAGAGATTGATAACTCCAGGCAAGCACTTGGAACTTGAGTTAGGTCTTTGTTTAATAAGCATCAGTATTCTCCAGGCATCAAAGAGATTAATTTGCCAGAGTAAACAGACTTCTGAACAGGATTTAGTCTCTGAGAGGCCGTACCTGATTTGGCGCTCCCTGCGTAGACTGCCCCAAGCCCTTAATCATTTTGCAAGTGGATGAAAGCGATGGCAGATAGTCTGGAGGGGGGGGGGGGGCTCATCAGTGCTATGCGTGCTGGTTCTGTGCCTGCAGCTGAAGCTGGCCAGGCTGAGTCCATTTGAGCCAGAAACAAAGGGAATCAAAGCAAAGGAGACCGGTTCCCCATCTCCCTCCTCCCCGAGTCCTCAGCTTGCAGGAGCCCTGTGTCCTTGCCATATATGTCAATGGCTGTGCCCGTTTCTTTCCAGGCTGTTTCAAAGACATCCTTACCTGGAGAAAACACAGTCACCTGGGAGCACATTTTCTTGGGATCAGCTGATTCGCGTCCCCCCAAGCAGGCCCTTTCCTCCAGAATGGCCTCTCTACTCTGCTCAACCCAGAAGCCAGGGTCCCTTGCAAAGGTCTCTGGTCCCCTCACCACCAAGCCTGCAGGTCCCAGCCCTCAGAAGCTGGTTCCGGTAATAACATGGGCCCCTCCTCTTGCCCATCACCCTCCAAAGCTTAGACCTGCCCCGCTCGGTCCCTAGCCTCCTTGTGGACAGCTCTTCGGCCTGTGTCATGAACACATTCTCTCCACCCCAACCACTAAGCTTCCTCTCCCTCTGCAGACCCGAGCTGGACTATCCCCACCTCCAGGGAGCCTCCCATCAGCCGATGGCTCCAGGAGGACAGACTTCAAAACAGGATTTAGTCTCTGAGAGGCGGTACCTGATTTGGCGGTCCTGGTGTAGACTGCCCCAAGCCCTTAATCATTTTGCAAGTGGATGAAAGAGATGGCAGATAGTCCGGGGGGGGGGGGGCGGCCTCATCAGTGCTATGCGTGCTGTATGCCCCTTGTACCAAGTACAGTTGAATAAATGCTTGATGGATGGCTGAATGAATGAGAAGACGTGCATGGATAAAGTGAAGGTTCCTGTGGCCAGGATTCTCGCCTGACTCTGGTTGGCTAGCTCACTACACACGTGTGGGCAATACATTATTAGTGACTCTGTATAAAGAGCCCTGCCCAGTACTCTGCGCAACACAGTGGCATGGCTGCACGGCTGCAGGAGAGCAGAGATGAGGCTAGAGTGGTGGCAGCGCCGAGGACAGAGACTGGGACGGCTATGCGGGCAGAGAGGCCCAGAGGCAGAGACCGGCTTGCTGCATGCCGACTCGCTCTGAGTGGACGGGATTTTAGTGACTGACCTGCCACTGTGGAAATAAAGTTGGGTATAACCCTTTCACCCCAAGAACATTCTACTGTCATTTCTTTGGTCACATTGAATCCATAGTGAACGTGCCTGGGGCTGAAACACATTGGCCAGACGACGTGGCTGCTTAAAGACCAGCCAGTCCAAGGGCAGTGGGGGTTCACGGCCCATCATCAGAGACCAGAAGGCTCCTTGGCTCCTCTGCACCGTAACTGTGCCCCTCCACCCTGCAGGGCATCACTTTTGGATAAATGGCGGTCACCTGGTCGTGTGACATGCTGGGTCTGTAAAAGGGCTATAGACCTTGGTGAGAGAGGAGGCAGCCACCACCCAGGCTGTCACCCTGCCCCTGTGTGTAAATGCTGCTCAGAGGCTCTCCCTTGCCAACCAGCTCTGAAGGGCACCTCCTCCCCTGGTGTCCTATTTGCTGGCAACTCCCCAAGGATAAGGCCTTTCGGGAAACGGGTCTAGCTCTTCTCCGTTCAAACACGTCCTTAAATGACTAGAGGGGGCAGGAAAGTCACAGACCCTTTAAGAAGAAGTTTAGAGCAGACCCCTTTGAGGGAACTAGGTGGTAAAATGCAAGCTGCTCTAATAAGCCAGCACTGAACTACTGCCAGCAGGCTAGAGGAGAGAGGTGCGCAAACTGGAGCCGGCTGGGAAGGACACAGGGCCGGCGCCAGACCTCAGCTTCTCCCCAGACCTAAAAGGGCAAATGGGGCTTCTTGGAAAGTGGTGGTGAAATAGGCTCCAGGCCCCAGGTCAAAGCCCCAGCGCGCCCAGGATCGCGTACTTCCTCTGCTGTACCTTCCACACTGGTCTCCCCTGCCCAGTGGGAGTATGTCCCTCGCTCACCACCTGTCCCTCAAGTAGCTGGGTGTCAGGCACTTGGTGGGCTCTGGCACATACTCGTTGAATAAGTGAATGAATGATTTTTGATATCTAGTAGAAGCATGGGGAAAATAAACCCCAGTGACCTTCTTGGGACTGGGGTCACCACGAGGTCCAGAATGAGCAAGATCCTGCCTGTCTGCCTGCACATGGGGAGGGGCTGCAGCTCCGGGTCCAAGCTGGCCACCAAGCTGGGTCAGTAGGGAGGCCCACACCTTGGGCCAAGTGGGCTCAGGACGTCCCAGGGTGGCTGGGACGCGGAGAGGCCCTGAGCTGGCTCATCAGGCTCCTGCCCAAGGAGTGGGGGCAGGAAGCTCCTTCTAAAGTGGCTGGATTTGGTCTCCCAAGTTGGAAAGGGAGGATCCAGATTTTTGGAGCTTGAAGCTTATACATATTTGGGGTGTCTTTAAGAAAAGAACATAAAAATATCTTACTCTTACAAGTTTTATAAACCTCTTTGGTAGGTCACACCTCCCAGGGCTGGGTGGTCATCCTGGTGAATCTGCCCTTTGTGGCAGAGAGAGGCCAACCAGGCCAGGTTCTCTGTGCCTTGGGCCTCCTGTGACAGGCAGCCTTCTCTCCTGGGGCCCCACCCCCACCCTCCCTCCCTCTGCCCGGTCAGGTAAATAACTGGACTTCTCTGTGCCTTGGTTTCCCCATCCATACTATGGGTACAATATTTGTGCCCATGTCTCAGTTTATTAAGGCCTAAGGGAGTTAACACAAGGGAAGGATGCAGGCCGGGCCCTGGCACGTGCTGAGTGTGCTAGAAAGTGTTGGTGTAAGTCCCTGCTTTCTACAGCACCACCCCTCCCATCCCTCCTGGGTCAGACGGGATGTCACAGCCATCTCTGGCTTCACAGTGGAATTCGGAATTCAAGCCCTAGCTGGCATGATCGTGGCTTGTGGTTATGGTTAAAAGGAACTTTATCTTTCAGTGACACACAGAAAAGGTTTTTTTATTTTAATTATCTGTGTCATGTTTCTGCAAACCTTGCCCCTAGTTGTGCATGATTTTTGCTCATATCTTGGAAGTAGTCATTATTTAAATAAAATAACTACACAAATAAATAAAAAATGAAAGTGACTCTGTCATAGCCAGTTGTTCTGATACTCTGGGAATAGCAGAATATCAGAACTAATCAGTGATTTCTGAGGCCATACCCTCTGTCTGAGGGCTGCATTTCTGTGAAATATCCAGAATAGGTAATACTACCCCTAAAGTGGGGGCGGAGGGCCCAGGAAGACGCAACCAGCCCCACGGAGGGACAGACCCCCACCTCTCTGCCTGGGCCGTCACCGAGGGTCCGCAGCCCGACCCTCCTTTCCTCTCCCACCCCGGCCTCAGCGGCAAAGCTCTGTTCTGAACAGACCCACTGTCATGGAAACAGGTGGGAAGAGGGGGTCCAGCTCAGCCGTGTGGCTCTAGGACAACGCCGTCCTTACGGCGTCCAGCCCCTCCTGGACCCCGTGGTCTAGACCCACCCTGAGGCTGGCTTCTGGGGGGCCGGCCTCCCAGGCAGAGAGCTGGGCCTGTGTGCCCGGGCCGGCTGTGGGATCAGACAGTGGTGGGACCCCAGCATCGCCCTGGGATATCCTGGGCACGATCCTGAGGGCCCTGCCCTGTTTCTCCTTATGGAAAATGGAGATGACAACGAACGTGCCTTAGGACCAAGGGCACACAAGTGAGCAGCAGCCCCATGGCACCGGCAGTCACCGTCCCTCTCCCGCAGCCCGGCATGTCCCCGCACCCTGGGCCTGGGGAAGTAGGGAGCTGCCAGGGGTCCTGGGCCCCCTCCTGGTTCAGCCCATCTCCTGACTGTGCAGTGGTTTCTCACATGCCCTCAGCTCCCAGGCGCCACATGCCAGCCCGGGCCCTGGTCCCTCTGGCCGGTGCCCAGGAAGCTCAGACTGGAGGCATCGGCCTGGCTCCAGCCTGGCCACCCTGACCACATGCTCACGCTAATTCTGCTGGAAAGGCCAGCCTGTGGTTAGGAAGAGCGACCATTATAGTTTCCAGAAAATTCCTTTGAGTGAGAAGCTGCTTCCATTCCTGAGGCCTCTCCGGCCTGCGTGAATGTGATTTTCCAGTGAAGAGGTGGCTGCTCCTGGATGTCTGCTCGCAGAGCCTTCTCTCGGCTTCCCTCTCAGGAAGCCCAAAGCCTCAAGACATGGACACTCCTTCCTTGTATGTTTTTAAATGACTTCTGGTTATTTCTCTCTTACTGTTACCCATGCAGTGCCTGTACTATTGTCCGGGCCATCGGGTTGGGGCCAGTGGGGGGACCAGAGGTCTGGGGAATGAGGCGGTGCTCACCACGCTGGGGCCGTGCAGAGAGACGAGTCCGGGGGAGGGACGCCGAGTCCTCCCTGGATGGGACGAACGAGACACACTCCTCTCGACTCCTAACTCTGCTAGGTCAGCAATGCCTGGGCAGTGCTGGCTCCCAGGCCTCATCGGCATCACGGGGTCCAGTGAGGACTCAGGACAGCATGGAGGGTCCGGGCCTGGGAGGGCAGGGCAGGAGCCAGGAGAGAGGAGCAGAGGCGGGGAAGAGAGTGGGCCAGCTCGGTCGTGCGGCCAGAGAGGTACTGGACTTGGTACTTGAGATGTCACCAGACCACCAAGAGAGGTTGTGTCAGTTCTGGGTCTGGTCGTTAGGAAGACTGACAGAATCCACTTCTTCTTTCTTAAATTGACCTCCCCTGGGACGCTCCCTCGCAGAACCAAGCCACTGTGCTGTGAGAAGCCAGCCCGGGACACGTGAAGCCTCTCCAGTTAACCTCTGGGCTAAGCAACCAGCCTCAAGTCAGCATCAAATGCCAGTCACGTGAGTGAGACACCTTGGGGGGCTCCGCCCAGCCAGAAGGGCCTCCCACTGAGCCCAGGCCACCCAGAGGCTCGGGAGGTTAAAAATCTCATCGAAGACATTGCCAGAACAACTTTAATGGCTTCATGGGGATAGAACCTCTAACCAAGAGGGATAAAGTGCGAACAGGTAGGGGGGGCTGTGCACACGTGTGTGCACAGGGAGTACACACAGCATGTGGAAGCTCTTCGTGGAGGAGAGGGACGCCAGCTGCTCATTGTCCCTCACTACTTATGAAGCTCCTTCTCTGCCAGGTGTCAGGCCATGAGGCCAAAAGCCTCAGTGACTGACCAGCTGGAGATACCACCCCATGTGCCAGAGCTGCCCCTGCAGACAGAGGCTTGGTCGGGGGCAGAGGGCTTGGGTGCCAGTCCCAGCCAAGCCACTTAACCTCTGGGGCCCCAGTTTCTTCTCCTCTACAGTGGGGGCTGATGACACTTGGCCTGCCAACTTTTCAGAGCCATTCTGGAAAGAAAGAAAATGAAGGCAATAAAAACTATCAGGGCAAAGGGCCAATGTAAGGATTGTTAATTCATTATTAATCATTACATTAATTCTTACATTATCATTAATTCTTAAGCCCTCCCTCTTCAAGGGAAGGAGGGGGCGGGGGCCCATCCAGGAGCTCGCATCCCCTTCGGTTTACACAACGCGCACACATAGAACTCGGGAAGAGCATCTTCCCCACGCGGCTCCAAATCTCACCTCCAACCCGGAGAAGCTCCCCAGCGTGGCTCAGACTGTCTCCTGAGAGCCCGCCCAGCCTCTGGCCCCCAGGAGGGCTTCTCGGATTCGCACGTAAATTGACAGCTGCTTCCAGCGCCTCTGCCAGAGGAGCTGGGCACCCTCTCTGTCGATCATGATCCCATTTTCTGCCTCCAGCATCTGTAGTTGAAAACCGGTGCTGCCTCCCAGGGTGGAGGAGCAAAACGCACCAGGAATGAGGCTGGAAACATCATAAAGTTTAAGAAAATCACTAGCAGCTTTATTCTACTGACCTGCCAGCAGCTGGCTGAGCTGAGCTCTGAGTAGCCTGGGAAAGAATGGGACGGAGGGCATGACACAAAAGGGGGACCGATAACAGCCACGCGTCGCTCCAGGGAGCCGGTCCAGATGGCCCCGGGATGGCCAGGGCCACCTCCTGAGGGCTGCAGCCTTTGGGCCTTTCCAGTGGTTTCCATGGCACCGTGCCTTCCCAGTCCTCACCCAAACAGCCCTCCCGCAGCCCACCACGTGTCACCTAGCCAGAGATGCGGAGTAAGTGTGACACTTACACTGATATCAAGAAAGCATGGGCATGCATGCATGTGTGTGTGTGTAAGGGGGGTGTGGGCATGGGCAGGGGGCAGGGCCAAGGTGCTCCTCCAGAATATGTGACCTGGGTCCCTGCCTGGGTCTCTGAGGGCACTTCTGAGAGCTGAGCCCAACCAAACTCTGATTTTTAAAAATGTCCATGGACTCAAATAGTGACAAGGTTTGAAAGGGAGGACAAGCCAGGTCCCTTGCTGCGCGGTCAGGTCTTACAGGGCAGGTTACAGGTGAGCACAGACCCCTGAGCCTTTCTCAGCCTAGGAGTCCCTCGGAGGAGGGGTGGGAGGTCCCCCAGGTAGAGTCCAGCGCCCTCCGTCCACTGATGTTTTCTTTCGCTCACTCCGTGACCATCAAGCACCCGCACGGGCTGGGTTGGGCGCAGGCCTGGGCTTTGGGAGGTGTGCTGGCGCGACCGAGCTCCCAGCCCGTCCTTCCTGCCTGGCGCGCGGCCGCACAGGTTGGAAGTGAGATCCTGCCCCGCAGCGAGTCCTCCAATTTCCTGCTATTCGGCTCAGACCCTGGGCAGCCAAAGGCAACGGAAAGGGTCTCCAGGTTTCCAGCTGAAAGCTCGCCCTTTATGCCCCTTGTCTCTCCCCCTTTTTTGTCTTCTTTTTAAAAATGCTCTTTAATGGAAAAAAAGTTAGCATGAAAAGCAGAGAAAATGAGCCTCCGAAAGGATGTCTGACAGGCAGATTCGTTAATCCGCCAGAGGTTCCTCCCAGCAGCCTCACTGCTGAGGGTCCCAGACTGCAGCTGGGAGGTGGGCGTCCTTTCTCCCCTCCTAAGAGCAGAGGCAGGAGAGGGTCAAGGTGAGCGGCTGGCCTCACGGCACCAGGCGGGCCCAGGACTCTGGGAGGCCAGGCTGCGCTGCTGGGGCTCCGCCAGCACTGCTGCAGCCCCACAGGCCCCGGACAGTCAGTCTCCACACGGCATCTTCCTTCTACAGCAGTGAGTGATGTCAGGGGCTGCTCAGGAAGGTAAGGGGGACCCTAGACACTGGGCATGGCATCCCAGCAAGGCAAGTTCAGGGCCTCAAACTGACCAGGTCATTCCAGGAACCCAGGCCACCACTGCTCCCTCCTTTCTACCTGGCATCTGGCCACGTGCCCCACTGCCCTCTGGAAAAGCCAGACAGGACCTGCCATGGGCTGCCCCAGGATCCCACCTGGGCACACTCCTGGCCTGACCCCCTGCCACCCTCCCCTACTCACATGAGAACCCCAAGATGTATGTCTATGAAGGAGCCAGACAGAGAAGACCACCAAGATCCCCCTTTCTAGGGAGGGGGCTGGCTGCCCACCATGCATGGCAGGGCTCTCTGCCAGAATGCCCCCGGGTGAGGGGGCTGTTAGAGCTTGTTTCCCTGGGAAATGGTGGAGCCTGCAATGAAGGCAAGCCTGGAGCCCCCAGAGAGGCTGGATCGGGTGGCCGGGGCATGGGCTCTGGAGACAGCCTGCCGGGACTCGACTCAAATCCAGGGGGCTGCCTGCTTATCAGCTGTGTGACCGGGACTGTGTCCCCAGCTTCCTGCCCATAACCTGGGGGCAGCAGGACCATTGTCTCTCTGGATGACTGCATGAGTCACAAAGCAGTGCCTGGCATGGGGTAGGTACCCACAGGCACTGTGGACAGATACCCAAAGCAGAGTTCTGGCTTCAGCGCTGCACCGTCCAGGCCCTGCACCGTCCCTCCGCTCCACACCAGGCATGGTGACTCTGCCCCACTGTCAGGACACGAGGATGGAAAGCAGGCATGTCCCCCGACAGCCAGACCTGGGGGGCACAACTGTCCCCAGAGCCCAGGCCTCCTGGGCAGTGACAGAGGCAGAGCTGGGCTGAAGAACTGAAGTGGGCTGCAGGGCAGGGGGCTGGGCTGCTGCCTTGGGGGTCACCCACTGCACAGCTCTAGGGGGTGCCGTTTACGCCAGTGGTACCTGAGCTGAGGGCGAGCCCTGGAGAAGGCAAGCTGAGACTCACCTGCGGCTGTTGAAAGGCCCAGAGGGTGAGCCCGAGAAGGGAGAGACGGAGGTGTGTCCGGGAATGCCCGGGAGCCCAGGCTGCCCGCCAGCACAGCCAGCGGGGAGGCAGGTTCCCCCTCCTCCTGTTGCACCAAGGCTTAGTCTTGTCCTCGAAACTAAATAGGGACTGGGAGAAACAGCTTCATACCCTCCCTCCCTCCCTAGACCATCTTCCGCCCTAGGGACACGTCCACAGGCCTGGGCCCGGGGTCCCCACCTGCCCCCAGAGGCTGGGAGCTGCAGCCGGCGCCCAGGAAGGAGTGCAGTTTCTGCTCAGCCTCTGCCCTCAGAGACTTCCACTCCGCAGTGCAGCTGGTGAGGTGACAGCCGGCCTCATGACAGGGCCACGCCCCTTCCCATGGAGGGGCAACACCTGGGGCGAGAACGGCGGTGACTGGGGAGAACAAGAGGGTGTGCAAGGGCCCGTGTGTGCAGGTGTGCACACAGGTGTGAGAGTCCTGGGGACAGAAGGGGGGAAGGGAGGGGAGCAGAGCAGAAGACACCCACAGGGACAGCTGGCACCGTGTGGCACGCCGGGCAGACAGAGCCCCAAGGGTCTGTCCTTGCTGTGCTCACACAGGCCCCCCATCTCAGAGCGTGGCACACAGTAAGAGCACATGACTTGCTGTTGCCTGCCCAACAGGTCACACGGGTGGCAAACGGCTCCTCTGAGGACACGGGCCCCTGCTCCTCCTCACCTTCACCAGCCGGGCCCCCCCAGCCCCTCCCCTGGCCACTCCCTGAGGGCTCCCAGGGTGGTACCTGCTCAGTGTCTTCACTCACAAATGGCTGGCTTCTCCTCACCCTGAAACAAGGGGATTTCCCAACCATTTCTTCAGCTGGGTGATGTAAACAGTTTTTCTAGTGTTCAGCCAAAGAACCTTCCAGGCCTTCATTTATGTAAATGTGGAGGCCTTTGGAGACTCGGCTGACTGGCTCACTTCCACCCAGCATCTTGGAGCAGTTCAGGCCCACGGTGCCTTTCGATCTAGGCCCTGCAAATGGACTGCCGGATAGGTTCTTCCTCAGACCAGAAGCCCCCAGGTGGACCCTGCTTCCAGCTGTGTCAACTAGGATTGGAACGAGCCTGCAGAGCGTGGGGCCCCCAGCACCAGCCACAGCCCATGCTCTGGTCTGGGGGCTGCATCCTGAGCTGTGACATGTCCTGGACACACCCGGCAACCAGCAGAGAGCTGACCTCACCCCACAAGGCCCCCAGGCAGGGGCCTGCTTACCTCTGGAACTCTCCAAGAGGTCAGGAGAGCCCACTCTCTGCATTAACACCCTCAAGGTCAGGGAATTGTCCATGGGTGAGTCTCCAGTACAGGTCACCTGGCTGTGCCCCGGCACACCCACCTCCTTGCACCCCCAGATTTGGTCTAGGAATCATGGTGTGGGGACATCCACTACTGAACCAGTCGGGGTCCCCCTTCTCCTCTGTCTAGCTGCATCTGTTTGGGCTTCAGGTATAAGAGGTGGAAGTGAGCATCCGATTCAGGGCCTTGTGAAGACCAGATGGGGCCCCTCACCCAGGGCCTGGCCTGGAGCGTGGACCCACCCATGCCTCCTCCCTCCCTGAGCTCCAGGCTGCAGCACTCAGAGCCCCATTCTCTCCCCTCCCCTGCCCCTCCTTCTCCTTCCCCCACAGGGACCTCTCGGCCCCATTCTTCACCCCTGACTCCTCCATCCTTCGGGAAGCCAAGCGGGCACCCCTCTCTCCTAGATGCACTTCCTGCCTGCAGGTCTGGTCTGGGTGCCTCTCCTGGGGCCTTACAGTGTGCCCCAAACTTCTACCATCATAGTGGCAATCACGGTAGACTAGAGTGACCTGATTTCCCACCTCCCAGGACCTATCCTGTCCTAGAAAGCAGGGCTGGGCCCCAAAGACAACAATACCCAGCACACGGAAGATGCCAATGGCATAAATGTGGAAGGAACAAACTTTGCCAGCACAGAGGGCAAAACCCCGCCCCGGAAGCAGTGACCCCACCGAGCTGGGACTGGAGAGTGCTGGGGGAGGGGCTGTCTTGAAACCCCTGAGCCCCTGCGGCGCCTCTCCCCACTCCCCTGCCTTCTGGAGCCCAGCCCCCACGCTGAGGCAGCCCAGGCTGGCCGCCCTGCCAGCTTCTGCAGCGGACTTGTCAGCTGTTGCCATGGAGACCAGCCAGCAATCAGCTCGGTGCCCTCCTGCCGCACAAGGCGGGCAGAGCAAAGGTGGCAGCCAGCTGTGCACAGAGAGATCCTGCCAGGCAAGGGCAAGCACCTGGCTTTGGACTCAGATGTTATTGCTGCCCAGCTGGCCCCCATCACCCCCATTCTCCTTCCCGCAGCAGGATGACCTTGGGCAGGTCACTCACTTCCCTGAGACCCCCAGGTCTGGAGGGCTGAGATGAACTGTACGAGCAAAGGCTGTCACCAGATCATTCTGGCTGTTTCCTGAGTTTATGTTCCCTTGACCTCTGTGTCCAATTCCCCCCAACTCGGGTGGGGCAGGAGGAAGAAGCAGCCCCAGCCCCATGCTGGCAGGAAAAGATTTCAGGAGACATTTGCAGGCAAAGAGGAAATCCGCAGGGCTGCTAACACAGTGCAGCCCCAGGGCCACTAGTGTGGGTGCCACACTGGCCACTTACTGTAATGAGCAAACCCATTAAGAGTGGTGACCTCTGCCTGCAAGGGACATAAGGTGGGATCACACTTGCCTGACAGCCTCTGTGTCAGTTGGGGGGTGGGACGTCACCTGGTCCCCTTGTTGCTTTAAATGGTGCCTGTTTCTGGGGACAGATGACTGTGCCCGCTGGGTTCCAGGAGCAGGAACATGCCAAGATGCTGCAACCGGCCCCAGCACCCAGGAAGCCAGCTCTCCACAGCCAGCCTGGGCTGGCACCATCCTGGTGCAGAGCCAAGCACCTGCGTCTCAGGCAGACCTGGGCCCTGATACAAAATGCACCCCCCACCCCATTCCTCTCCGAACACAAAACTCAGCCCAGCTGCTATGGCAACAAGCTTGGCTGTGGTCCCAATAGCAGGAGATAGGAAGCAGTCCCTTTCTGAAACGATGGGTGGATGGATCGATGGATGGACAGATGGATGGATAGATGGATGGAAGGCAGGGAGGCAAGTGATGAATAAGGGGGCCATTCTTGGAGCAAAGGCCCACAGAGACCACGAGACCGGGTGAGCCCGGGGAGGCCCTGGCAGCCAGAATCACAAAGCCACTAGATTCCAGAGCCCAGTTCTCTGAACACGGCTGTGGTGGGTGTTTGGGGGCAGGGGTGGAAGAGGGCACACACAGCTCTGCCCCCAGTCCCCTTTCCCCTGGAGCTCCCCACACCTGAAAGGCGGAATCCTGCCCCAAACCAGCCCATCAGAGCCGCCGCTCCTCCCAGCCCGCTAGCACTACCCGCGGACTCGCTGTCAGAACAGGCGACGGTGGGTCCTACCCTCACTGCCAGGGCAGTGGAGACAGAATGAGGTGAGGAAGCTTGCCAAGGGACTGGGCCAGCTGGGTGTCGCTGGGCACAAACTTCAGTAATGCCAGGAAGTGACTTAAAAAAAGGTAGAGGGTCCAAGAGCCTTCTGTGAGCTTCATCAATCTGATAAACAGTGAACAGAAAGTGGGAGAAAATTTAGAGGAAAATTGACTAAACATAAGTTTTTGGTGAAGATAGTAAAAACAAATAACGCCCTAAACTCTTAGAAGACCAGGTAGTTTCCTAAGAGCTTTACTTAACCCCACTGTGTGCTGTGAGCAGCGTCGGGTTCCATGGGGGAGGGGTCCCTGAGACCTGCCTTGAGTGCAGGGTGTGCGAGGAGCATCTCCGGGAGTTCGTTGGAGAACTCTGGGCCTGACGATGCTCTCACAGAGAGGAGTCTCCACCCTGCAACGTGGCGCTGCCCAGTTCCTGTCTTAGGACAAAAAAACATCAACGGCATTCAACAAAATGGACAGGTTGCATTTGCTGTTTGCTTATAGCCCCTAATAAGTAGACAGTCTTGGGAGTTTTCATTTTAATTCTTCTCCAGGCTCTTGCAGACACTCACCAGCAAGGAGAAGTTGCTGTAATAAAACCCAGTTACTATCAGAGCGTGTGTCTCACAAAGAACCCACCCCCACCCCCCAGAGACTCCACTGACACACTGAAGGTTTTCACACCAGCAAAGTGTGTGTGTAGCTTTGGATCCCAGGACAAAGGGGAGGGTCATTCACCCTCGGGGAAATGGAGTCGGTGGAGGCCAGCATCCGTGGGTTGGTGGCAAATTGTGCACCCACTCTGGTAGGGGACACTGCAAAGCCACCCAGCAAAAGATACAAACACAAAATTCTATACAGAGAGGGAAGGGAGAATGGGAACCAATCTGCCATAAACCAGGAAACAATAAAAAGAAATACATCCCTTGCAGGGCTGTCGTGACAGGACATGTGTTAAGTGCACTGTAACTACAAAGTGCCGGGATAAATGTCATAACACTGTTATGACAAAAGGTCCTCTCCGCTGGGACCTCTCGGTGCCATGAAGAGATCTCATTCTTAGCGAGGCAAGTGGGGTGCTGGGCAGAGGGACCCCTGAGCAGCAGGGCACAGGGACCCACCGCACAGCAGGCCTGAAGCTGAGCATGGGGCTCATTAGCGCAGCTCTAACAAGCCCCTGAACGCCTCCGCATCAAGACAGGTGGCTGCGCTGGTGCAAAAGCAGTTCAGAGAGAGGAAGTGGGGGGTATTGCTAACCCTTTGGGCTCCATATCATGTACCCCCAGATTTCAAGTATGTGTGACTGGCACCAGATTCGGAAGATCCCTGCCTCCCACCTTCACAAGCACACACACTACTTCCCCAAAGAGACTCATTTCAAAGGTGCAAATACACGAAGCCTGCCGACCTCAGGGCTTCTGTGAGCGTCAGATGAGAAAACGCCCGGGACGTGGCCCAACGCTCTCAGGCACAAAGTCTCACTCAGATCCCAGTTCTGCAGGGAGGAGGGGGCTCCTGCAGGCTCTGCTTGTTTTCATCAGTTTTTCCAATTTCTGCTTTCCTTCTTTGCCTTTCCAAAGCTCCACTCACCCAGGAGGATAATAGAAACACTTAGGATGGCATTTTAATAGTCCTGGGGGCATTGATCATTATTATGAATCTGAAAATAGCTGAGTTATTAATGTTTGACAGTGCAATCACACGGGGCTGCGTACATCATAAAATCTTAAATGGCAAACGCTGTTTTTATTTTTCAAGCACTTCTCATTTGTTATCTCAAAAGGGAGGAGTTATTCACCCCATTAAGGTGAGTAGAAAACAGGGGGCAAGAATGGTCAGACAGCTCGCCAACTGGGGGAATGGCATCCAAGGGACCAGCGCAGGTGACCGTCCCCTCCTCACCGCTGCCCCAGGAGCTGCAGCAGGAAGCTGGCCGTGGACAGGATGGGCCTCAGAGCTGTCTCTCGGGAAGAACCAAGCCCTGTGCACAGAGCTACCCTACAAATGGCTGTTTGGCTTCACTGTCCACAGGATGACCAGGACAGGGGGCCCCAAGAGAAGGGCGGGCACCCCTCAGCACTAGCTGCCCCCGGAGGGTCTCCCTTAGAATCTGTCCAGGCTCTCAGCTTCCAGGCCTTTGATGGGCAGCCGGGGTCCACGCCCTCTGCTCTGGTGACACAGGAGATGCTAATGGATCAAACGCTGACACTCTAGGAAAGTGCCCTCACGGCCTGGGCTCAGCGCAGTGCCACCATCCTTGCTTCCCTGGTGGGTGCCTGCCCCGGGGAGCTGTGTCTGTCCTCAGTGATGGGACCACCCGCCCCAGTACCATAAGGTCTTCTTTCTTTCAGCTTCCCACCGACTAAGTCCTGCCTCCCTACCTGCTCCCCATTTTCACTCGGTGGCTCCCCATTTCCCCAGCTGTGGGAATCAGCGTCCAGTTCTGAGGAAAGCATGTAAGGGTGGGCCTAACTCAGCCTGTGACCCAGGACAGGAGAATGCAGTGCTGGGGGTGGGCACAGACAGCCCTTCGGCCCTCGTCCTGTGCCAGGTGCCTGGACTGGCGTTGCACACACAGGCCTTCGTTTCACTCTCCTGGAATCCCAGGTGGGATCTGTGATTCCCACTCTTCAGGTGAGAAAACTGAGGCTCAGAGAGACTGAGGGGTTCAAAGGCAGTTACACATTGTCTCAGTCAGCCTGGCTGCGTTAGTAAAACAGCGTGGACCAGGCAGCCTGAACAGCAGACATTTATCCCCCACAGTCCTGGAGGCTGGACGTCCAAGAGCAGGGTGTTGGCAGACTCGGTTCCTGGGAGGGGCTCCCTTCCCGGCTTGAAGAAGCCACCGTCTCCCTGTGTCCTCACCTGGCAGAGAGAGTGAGCTCTGGGGTCTCTCCCTGTCCTTATAAGCGCCACTAATCTCATCACAAGGGATCCAGCCTCATGCCCCATCCAAACCTAATGACCCCCCAAAGGGCCCCACCTCTGGATAGCAACATGCTGGGGGGTGCAGGGCTTCAACCTGCAGACTTGGGGGACACACAATTCAGTTCACAGCACTCAACTAACAAGATGTGGCACCCAGATTCAACCTTGGGTCTCCTAGCATCAGCCCGGAAGTTGGCCCCTCCTCAGGAGACCAGCAAGCCCCACACACACACCTGGGGTTATACACAAGCTCAGGGGGCAGGGCGCTTGGGTTGGGGGACCCAGAGGACAGGCCCGGAGACCTCCCTCCTGCTCCACCAGGAGTAGCCACCTAGCTTTCCATGGGAGCCGGGACTGGCTCCAGCTTCCACAGGATGGCCCAGGCCAGCCCTTGTCAGTCAGCCGCTTTCTCAAGCGCCCCCTGGAGAACTGATTTGCTCTCTGATATGTACACTGGAGGCCATCTTCCAAGTGTCCGCTTCCCACAGAGGGGTCCTGAGCGTTCAGCTTGGGGCTCCCCTCCTCCGAGCTTCCCGTTGTTGTGCTGACCTGACAGTCCAAATGGACAACCCCATGGTCCTCAGGCTGGTTGGAAATTCCAGTTTAGTCATCTTACCAAGGCTGGCCATCCTGTGGGTACCACACGGCTGTCACCAGGACCCACCCGAGTCAGCTCTTTCCGGGAGTGTTGAACTTGAGGGTCAAATGTGGGAAAAGGCAGGAGGGTGACGTGAGAACTTGTGAGGTGTTCATGAAGCTGAGTGTCTGCAGTGGTCGAACTGCTGTGGGTTGGATTCCCCAAAAGGCCGTGGTCAGGTTCTAGCCTCCAGTGAATGTGAACTTATTTGGGAACAAATTCTTTGCAGAAGAAATTAGTTAAAATGAGGTCATATCAAGAAAAACAAGGATGTGGAGAAAAGGGAGCCCTCCTACACTGCTGGTGGGGACAGACAGTGGTACAGCCACTATGAAAAGCAGTGGGGAGATTCCTCAAAACACTAAAAATAGAAATACCATACGACCCAGCAATTCCGCTCCTAGGAATTTACCTGAAAAAAAATCAATGAATCAAAAAGATACATGCACCCCTATGTTTACTG
Source organism: Manis pentadactyla (assembly GCF_030020395.1). Taxonomy (NCBI): domain Eukaryota; kingdom Metazoa; phylum Chordata; class Mammalia; order Pholidota; family Manidae; genus Manis; species Manis pentadactyla. The sequence continues at coordinate 186,762,851 of NC_080022.1, forward strand.
CAGCATTATTTATAATAGCCAAGACATGGAAGCAACCTAAGGGCCTATTAATAGATGAATGGATAAAAGTGGTACATACACACAACGGAATGTTACTCAGCCATAAGAAGAATGAAATCTTGCCATTTGCAACAACGGGGATAGACCTAGAGGGTATTAATGCTCAGTGAAATAAGCCAGATGGAGAAAGACAAGTACCATATGATTTCACTTACATGTGGGATCTAAAAAAACAAAACAAATGACAAAACAGCCAACAGACTCATAGACAGTGAGAAATGACTGGTGGTTACCATGGGGGAGGCGTTGGGGTGGGGGGTGAAATAGTTAAAGGGGATAAAGGAGCACAAAATCTCAATCATAACATAAATTATTCGTGGGGATGAAGGCAGAGCATACAGAATAGAGTCAGTGATTCTGTAACATCTTTCTGTGTTGACAGGTAGTAACGACACCAGTTGGGATCAGCATTTAAAAGTGTAGATTACTGTTGAATCACTGTCATATACTTAAAACTGATATAATACTATATATAAGCTATGTTTCAATTAAATAAACAAATAAAATGTAAAAAAAAATGAGGTCATATTGATTAGAGTAGGCCCTAAATCCAATAACTGGTGTCCTTTCAAGAAGGACATTCGGACCAAGACACACACAAGGAAGAGAATCGCTTGACGGCAGAGGCAGGGGCTCAGTTGTGTCCACGAGGCCAGGAACACTGAGGGTGGCCAGCAGCCACCAGAGCGGGGGGAGGCCTGGGCGGCTTCCCCCCAGGGGCCTCAGGAGCAGCTGACATTGCTGACACCTTGATGGCGACGTCTGGCCTTCAGAACCCTGAGAGAATAAATGCATGTTTTTTTAAGCCCCCCAGTCTGTGGGAATTTGTTATAGCAGCCCCAGGACACTAATGGAGTGTCCATCTCCCTGGGGCTTCAATAATCCTCAGAACAAAATGGGGGTCATGCACAATGAGTCCCTTCAGGGGCACCATGCAATCTTGTGATTTATAATAAGAAATGCATACTTGGTCTTCGGGCATTTCTGGTACACAGCTCCTAAAACCCTTGGAATTTCCTACGTGCTGAGAGCATAAGTGTCTTTTGTTATGCTAATGAGATGACTTTGGGTGCACCTAAGTGTGGAGGTAGGTTGCTAGGGGAGCCACCCTGTTGCTGGGACTTTCAGTGCATCCCGGGACCTCCAGGGAAGAGGGGCTGGAGGTTCGTTCCGTCACCAATGGCCGATGATTTAATCAGTCATGCCTTTGTAATGAAGCCTCCGCGAACGCTCCAGAGGATGGGGTTCAGAGAGCTTCCAGGTTGGTGAGCACAGAGACTTGGGGAGAGTGGAGCTCTCAGAGCTTGGAAGCTCCTGGCCCTTCCCCAGACCTTGCCCTCCACGTTCTCTTCCATCAGGCTGTTCCTGAATTATATCCTTTCATAATAAACCAGTGAGATAGCGAATAAAAGCGTTTCCTGAGGTCTGTGAGTCACTCTAGCAAATTAACTGAACCCAAGGAAGGGGTTGTCAGAACCTCCAGTCTATAGCTATTGGTCAGTGGGTGACAACCGGGACTTGCAATTGGCATCCAAAGCAGGGGGCAGTCTTGTGGGACTGAGCCCTTAACCTGTGGGATCTGACACTACCCCCGGGTTGGAATTGAGTTGAATTGTCGGACGCCCAGCCAGTGTCTGACAATTGCTTGGTGGGGGAAAACCCATACGCACGTTGGAATCGGGCCCCAGACCCTTTTACATGGTTACCAGGACAGCCGCTGCCCAGCAGAGAAGGCGGGACTTGGGGTCAGAGGGAGTGCTGTGCAAATCCCAGCTCAGCCACCTGGTGAGGACAGGCGCATCTTGTCCTTAATACCCACCCACCTCCCAGTGTTAATTATAACAACAATAAGAGTGCCAGCTCCTTGCCAGGCACCTGCTAGGACTTCACAGATATTATTTCTCACCCCTCAAGTCACGTTGGCTATCACAGATCCAATAAGCAGGGCATGGGGAAGCTTCCAGAACAGCCGTGGTACACACAGGAGCCCCATGTGGTTCCCGTCTTTCCTCAGGAGGACACAGGGATGTACAAGGTGCCATTTCAAGGATGCTTGTCACTAAAAGCACAAACCAGGGCGCAGATGCCAAAGGCTGAGTGCCGGGCCTCATGGCTTTGTGGCCTCTGTGCCCCCAGCCCCGCAGGTCCGCCCTTTCTCAGAGGTGTGACAAGGCTCCTCGGTCCTGGTCAAGGGTTTTATCATTCCTGCAACACCTGGCTTCCCCTTAACTACATCCTGGGGGCTCCCTTGCATCCTTCCATCCTCACCAACAAACCCACACTGCGTACTATGCCTGTGCCAGACACCACGCTGTGCCATGGAGCCCCAAAAAGACAGACGCAGTCCCTCCTCAGGAAGCATGTCCAGCACACCTCCAAAAGAGAGCCAGGCCTTGGAGTGATGGTACACAGGCCATCCTGACTCCCCCATGCCCGCATCGCCACCTCCTCCTCCGCCGCCGCCTCCCCCCGGGGATTGCCTATAAGCCCAGGTTTCTCCTACTGGAGGCTCCATGGGGTGAGGGTCTACCAGAAGTCCCAGGACACACTTGCTGGAGTAATAATTTTACCCAACAGACTCAGGAGAGGGAGGGTGGAGCTAAATAACTCAATTGGCAAGCAATCTGAAATACCTGCTCTGCTGAGATACACAGGCCTGGATTATGGGAGCAGGATGCAGACGCCACGTGAATTTTTGAGACAAGCCTCAATGGATAACAAACTTCATTCACGTCCAACTGCCATCCAGACCCAAGGGGATCTGCTCACACTCTTCTGCTGCTAGAACCCCTTGACCTGGTCAAGTATGGGGAGCATCCTGGCCCTGCACAGAGCACCCTCACTTCCTGCCGGAGCATCTCCTCAGCCTCCCACTCCAGGCGCCCCCACCCTCCTCCTGGTTCCGGAGAGCTCTCCTGCCAAGCCTGTTGAAAGGCAGGAGTGGGCGCTGCATGGGAGGTGCCCCAGAGGCCACTGAAGCCCCCCTCCCTGCAGGGGCGGCTGCCCAGCCCAGCCCAGGAGGACACCAGCCATTCATCATTCTTTCCGCAGTTTGTCAGGCCCTGAGACTTCCTGTAGGTACCACATAAATACACTTAACCTTTAAAGGGCCGGGTGACAGCCCCAGGGACGGAGAACTTAAAACCCTCACCGCAAGGCTGAGCCACCATCCCTCCTCTGCTCCCTGGCTCTGCCGGTCATGGAAGGGGAGAGAGGTTACAACAAGGAGGAGGGGCTCGCTGCAAACCTGGCCCATCTGTCAAACTGACTGCGCTCTGGCCGCCAAGAATCCAGGGAGGTTCTCCCAGGACAAAGGCCAAGGAGCAATGCCAGTGAGCCACTGAGCCTGTCTGTCTAACTTCCTCGGGGGTAGCTGCACCCCGACAAAGAGGCCTTTTCCGCCAAAGGGTCCTGGCTGGGGGTGGGGCTGTGTCTGGGGCCTGACATCATGGGAGTCTGCTAGGCTGTAAGAGGGTATCCCACCACCCTTCACCCTGCCCTTATTTATTCATTCATTCCATCATTCCCTCATTCATTCATTCAGCGAAGCCACTGAGCACCTGCCACATTCCAGGCATGCCACTAGGTGCCAAGGATGCAAGGAAAAATCAGAGATAGTCTCTGACCCCAGGGGACTCCTGGTCAGTGGGGGATTGGGAGGCAGGCTTGCAAGAAATCATTTCCACAGGATGAAAGTAACTGTAAGATGGGGTAGGGAGGAGACGCTGTGGAGCCCTGAGAAGGGAAAGAGCAGGTGGCTGGAGAGGGGGCAGAGATGGCATCTCAGCAGAGGGACATCTGATCTGGGTCTCACTGTATGAGCAGGAGTTCTCTAGGCAGAGAAAGGGAACTCGAATGGAGTGGCTAGGACATGGGTAGCTATAAGACAGAGGTCAAGGCTGGGATCCTAGACCACCCTGGAGGGTCAGTGAGGCCAGTCTTGAGCAACACTGCAATGTGGTGGCCACTGGGCTATGCCACCAGGTCCCCCTCAAGGCTGGACACACTCCAGAGATGGCTTCGGCTGTAGAGAGGCACCTTGCCCAAGGCCTCCCCCTCCCCCATGGGGCTAAATCCAAGGGCCTATGAAGGACTGGCTCAGCCCAGCTCAGGAGAGCTCTGAGGGCCATCCTAGTCCACAGCGTCCCCTGCCAGCTCCTGCTTCCTTCCCTCCATTCATTTGCTAATGACATCCTGCAGACTAGTGTGCCTCCCAGGAAACCAAACCGGCGATACAAACAGGTGAAAGTCAAGGCTGTAATTTCAAAATCAGTGGTCAATAAACCAGGTCAGAAATAAAAGCTCCCCACCAACTGGAAACACAGCTCATGCCTACTTCATAATCAATACTGACTCCGCTTCTCAAATACCCCCCCACCCATGGAGAACAGCAGGGGTCTGAGGTTTCCCAGGCGGCAGCTGGCCAAGCTGTGTCTTCCACATCTTCCAGGTTCCTAAACCAACATGCTGCCCAGCAAGGCCCCTGCATATGGGGAGAGAGCAGGCCCCAGAGACGCACTGCAGCGTCAGAAATGCGATTGCCGGGGGAAATGGTGCGCAGCGTTGCAGTGCTGCAGAAGAATGCAGCCCAAGACCTTCAGGGGGGGCGCTCAGAGGTTCTCAAGGCTGCTGCTGCAATAACAACAGCGCTGAAGGCTCCTGGGCCATCCGGGTGGGAAATCAGGAGGCAACAAAACTCACCTCTTCCTCTTCCTCTCCTCCCCAGATCCCTGGCTAAGAAGTTCAAGGTTGGAGACAAATTAATTTGCCTTAAGGTGCTTGAGTTTATCCATTAATTACACACGTGCCCTCCCAAGCAATTTTCCACCTGCTTCCCATAAACATCCCCAAGCCTCTGGCTGAGTACTAACCTAACACCCAGCTCTGAGTGGCTGGTGAATCGTGCCTGTTCATTTGTTTATTATGAGGGAGCTTAGTTGCCAGGGAGTCATTAAATAAGACACCGTGGTATGTCGTTCACTTATTTTGCCTGCCTGGACTGTCTTAATTTGTGGCTTAGAGATGGAGGCATTCTGTTCTCTGGTTTTCAAAGGTGGCTCACAGATGCCAGTCCCTGCGGGTGGTCTGTCCCCACAACCACATGCAGCTGGGCAGGCCTCTGCTCCTCCTGCCTCCTCCCTGTTGGGCCTCAGAGGACCTGCAAGCCGGTGGAGGGCAGGGAAGGAGGCCTGAGCCGGGCCAGGTGGAGACCCGCACCCTGAGGTGTGACCTGGGCACGGGGCAGGCTTTAGGGTACAGCTCAGCAGCTGTCCTGGTGGAGGGGGCAGGGCAGCTGCGAGATCCTCCAGGCACAGCCCTGGGCCAGAAGCTTCTGGGTAACTGGTTCTGGGGTCTTGCCAGTGGTGGCTTGAAGTAGCAGGCTGGTCACCTTGGAGTCTGTGAACAAGGTTAGGCGACAGCCTGGGGAATAACAGGGACAAGGCAGAAGGGCCACCGAGGAGCAGGGGACCAGGGGGCACCAAGCGGGACAGGACAAGGCCCTTCATGAGGCTGACGGTGGGGGAGAGGGAGAGGGGCAGGCGGAGGTGGTGGCCTGTGGGCCCGCGGGAGGGAGGACACGCGCGGGGCTGGCAGGTAGAGGGCAATGTGGGGAAAGCCAGCAGGCCTGGCCCCACTTGGGGCTGAGGACCTGGGCCACCCAGCAGTTCCTTTCAGGGTCACCCCTTCAGGTTCACCAGAAGGCCAGGCCTGGAGGGCGGCATCCAGGTCGCCCCCATGTGCTGAGGCTGGCCGGGAGAGGAAAGAGAACGAGGAGCAGTGTGGGACAGCGCCAGGCCTCGGGGGTAACCCTGGAGCCGCCAGCACGGCTGCATGGTGGGCCTCCAGGGAGGCCAGGCAGCTTGGCGCAGCTCCCCACTGTGGCAGAAGCACCTGACACGCTCGTTAGAAAGGTCCCTTCCCACTCACCCACCAGCCTCCTGAACCCCAGGTCCATGCTGTCCAGCGTCGCTCTGGCACACCAGCCTTGGAGAAGTAGCAGAGACCAGCGTGAGCCTCAGAGTTGCATCCAGGTCAAATTCTCCACCAGGTCTGTGTCTTCTAAGCTAACCTACACTTCCGAGTCCTTGTATGCATATGAGGAATAACAATTACCAATGGCCACCTCCTCAGGGCGCTGTCACAATTTTAAGAACCACCTCTTTATAAAGTGCTTAACACACTGCCAAGCAAATGGTAAACGTTCAACACATTTTTAAATTATCATTACCAGTGGCTTAACTCCAATCCCTACCACACAGAGGCGTGGGGACGACACAGGTACATCTCTCTCTGTACTGGTCTGATATTCAGGCAGAGGGACATCTGAGGTTCAGGGGTGGCCAAGGGCGCCAGCTCAGAGGGGACGGGAAGAGAGAGGCAAATAAGGATGGTTCCCCAAGCCCAGATGTTGCAGACGGTCAGCCACTCCAGGGGGAGAGGCCTTAATGCGAAGCGCAGCCCCTGCGGCCACACTGAGCAGGGACACGGCTGCACTGGGGGGTGGAGCCGGACCAGGCGGCAGTGAACTTCTTTGGAGCCACTCCTTCCCCGCCAAAGAGTAAAGCTGGCCCAGAGCCCCTGAGGCTGCTCCTGCCTCCCTGCCTCCCTTCCTCCCTGCCTCCCTTCCTCACACCTTTCTTCCCATCTCACCTCTAAAGAGCAGCCCCCCTGCTCCCGGGGCCTGCTCAGGCCTGGAGGGGAGGCGTGACCCCGTTCTGTCCATCTTGTCCACTCAGGGGGAGGGTGGCTCCCCAGCAGCACCCCTTCTCCCCCTTCCACCCAACCCTAGGCCCCGTCTGGCCAAGACGCCCCTCCCCTAGCCCTCGTCCTTCAGCTCCGGGGCTGACAGCCCCTGGCTGCCCCAGTTCACCAGCAGCCCGCGTCCTAGCTGCCCCTTGCTCCTCAGAGCCACCTCCCCACCCCCAGCCCCTTCTGGGTACAAGGGCAGACTTTGTTGCCTTCGTTATAGACTGAAGCACAAAAACGTAATAAAATAAAATGAATGTTTTCTCAGTGAAAATCCATTAGATGAGTTACTGTTGTAATTTAATAATGGGATGGGAAACTACAGCAAATTACCGAAGTATATAATTAAAGTAAATCTATTTTAAAGTCCTTTATTGCTTAGTGTTCCTCAGATCCCAGGCTCTCCCCACCACACGCCTCTTCCCTTGTTCCAAGTGTGGGAGGGGGTGGGGGAACCTGGGTTCCTTTGAGGCTGTGGTACCTGGGGGCAAACGTGCCCGGGGGCTAATGGCGGCCCAGGCTAGCCTCCCCTTGACAGAGCAGGGGAGGATGACTGACAGGCACTGGCCGAGGTCAGGTCCCAAGACCCACCTCTGCTAGATCCTCAGGGCTGAGGGCTGATTTTCACCCTAAATGCCCAACTGATTAAACCAAGGAGGGGTGGAGAACAGGATGAGGAAGGTATCTGCCCTGATAATACCCTTCAGAAAGGACAGGTGCCACTGGCCTCTAGACCTCAGACTTGCTAATGATGGTCAGTTTCAAGATACTGTCATGGCTAAGAGGCAGCAGCAAGCTGAGACTCAGAGATGTTCAGTACTCACCCAGGGTCACACAGCGACCACTGGCAGAGCCGGGATTTGATCTTGTCGAGCCCTGGATGCGGGACCATGCTCTCCCACGAGCTCCCACGGGCATTCCTGCCTGCTGGGAGTAAAAGCCGTCGGTGCTGAGCCTGGTTGCTCGCCTGCAAAGGACGAAAAAGGGAAGGCACAATGCATAGCCTTTGTTTCCCTGGTTTTTCCCACTTTCTGGAATTCAGTGCCAGGGGTGTGGGGGACCCAGGGTGGGCACAGATTGATCCTGAATATACCAAGTTCTGTCCCAGCCCCTCTGCTTTCTAAACCTGAGAAGGGTGAAAGCTTCAGCCCCTCATCCCAGAGAGTCCTGAGCCCCCGGACCCTGAGCGTGGCCTGGCCTGTCATGGGAAGAGGATCTGCAGGCTGGCCAGCCTGGCCAGCCTGGCACAGGGAAGGGCCGCCAGCCTGCGGTCACCTGAGGTGATCTCCGTGACAGAATTTCTGTAATTCATTCCAACCCAGGACGATGCATCTCCCCCTTCCAGAGCTTTCGGGAATGCTGTGCTGCTAGCCGTAGCAGAAAACCGAGTGACTCAAGGAAAGACCAAGCCACAGGGCCACTTCGCTAGCACAGTGAGCGCTAGATTTTAGGGGGACACCGACCCCCAAGGAAAGGCAGAGCTCCCCTGCCCACTGGCAGGTTTCCCGGGGAATGCCTGACCACAGGAGAGCCGGCCCTGCCCGTCGTGGCCCTGGCAGGGGCCCTGCCCTGCTCGAGCCAGCCCTCTCCCTCTTCTCCAGAGGACAGGAGGAGCCCCCCTCTTCCCCACCCTGCAGGAGGATGAGCAAGAGGTGCGGCCCTGGTTGGCAGCGGGGGGTATGCAAATGAATGCAAAGCGTATGCAAATCCGAGCCTGCTCTAACCGAATCTCCCATTGTCGTCTGGTAGCTAAGCTGCTGCAGCCCTCCGGGCACTCTGAACGCCACACCTCCTCCCAGCCTCAAGCCCGTGGAGGAAGTGGGGGGCTCTGTCGATAGGGCGGGTGAGCAGGGCTTCGTAGAGGGCTGGGGGCTGCCCACCCTCCGCAGGCCTGACCGGCCCCCAGGAAGCCCCTTTCCAGGCTCAGGCCCCTGCCGCTTCTTTCTCCGCAGCCAGCTCCAGGGTGGGGCCAACGCCTCACACCCCCCGGAGCCCCAGCTGGACGCACCGCGACTCCAGACGCTGCGCAGGGCGGCTGGGAGCACAGGTACGGAGCTGAGGGAGAATCCTGCACCCAGACCTCCCACCTTGGAGCAGTCTTGGGGCTGGTGCCTGCACCAGGGGAGGGAGTGCGTCGGGGACGGCGCCTCAAAACCTCGCTGCAGCGCTCTTCAGGCCACACGCTCAGCCCCCGTCTGACGTGCGTTCCCAGGCCCAGGGCACCCGGAACCTACAGAGAAAGTGCCTCTGGTGGCATCCAAGAGCTGCAGGGGGCTGTCCTGAGGAGGAGCCAGGATTCCAGGGCTGTGTTCACGGGAAGGAAAGAAAGGAGGCAAAGAGGCCAAAAGAAAAGAGGCCAGCGTCAGACAGCCGTGTGTGGTTTGTGAGATGGAGGGGTGAGGCTGTGAAAGGAAGGGGCTCTGGGGGCAGAGGAGACGCAGACGGTGCAAGAAAACTTCAGAAGTGTCATGGCGGAGGGGCCCGAAGACAAACGTTTCTCCCCCAAGCTGACAGCGTTTTCTTAAGTCTAGTAGCAATGCCCGCCGGCCTAATGAGGGTCCGAGGTGGCTCTGGAAGGCCCTGGCCTCAGCAGCCCGGTTCAGCTCAGGCTCCCACACCTAGTCAAGGATCCTGGCTTTTCTCTACAGGCTCTCCCCCAATTCCCTTTTGTGGAGATGAGAAAATCCATCAGGTGGAGGCAAAGGTGGGACACAGGCCCAGGTGGTCTCCCTCTTTATGCCCATTTGCACCTGTGGTAGCAGGCTAGACCCAGGGCCAGGGGTGCCATCACAGATGCAGCCCCTCCTCAAGATCACCCAAGCTTCCCACAGCCTGAACAGTGACTGGTCCTGTCCGCTTCCAAACCCTCCAGAGGAAGAGGAACCTGTTTCAGAAATCACCCTCCCGGACACAGGCGCTCATCTCATGCAAAGCCCTGCCATGTGCGAGCAGGTGCCAGCCACAGGCACCAGGGGATGTCTGTGGCACACCTTCCCCCCTCCCACCAGTGCCTGCGTCAGTCCTGTGCCTGCTGCAGTCGGCATTCAAACACAGGAGGCTCCCCATCCCTCCCAGGTAAGAACCGCCATCCGAGGGGAATGGGAGCAGGACACAGCACAACCCTGGTGAGGGCAGCACCACCACCACACTGACCAGGGCGCCGAAGGGGCCTTGGACAGGGAGACGGTGCTGGCATCCCCCCGAACACCAGCCAGCCTCTCCGGATGATGCTAGCTACAGCTGACCCAAGGGTACTTTTTAGAACTAATTAACGCCAGCCACTAATTTCTCTATAGAAATGGAACATAAAAACCAGAGTCTGATCTACCCAGAGGACATCCTGGACGCTGCCAGGAGCATGCGCTTCCCCTGCCTCCCTCCCGGTGCCCCAGCTTTGTCTGGCATTGCTGTGGTCTGCCTGGCTCAGTGGCTGCCAGCCTGCCCACTGGGTGCACAGCCCAAGATGTGTGTCCTTGGCCTGCCACGGGGGCTTTCTAGTCTTGGCCAGCTCTGAGCTGTATGAGGCTGATGAGTCAACAAAGGAAGCCTGAACCACACGCCCATTGCCCCACGTGCACACCCACCTGGGCAGCCCCTGCAAATCCCACCAGCTCTCCGTGTTAGTTCAGAGCATGTCACAATTGCCACCATTATGAACAGGCGGATGTGGGAGCCTGCTCAGGGGAGCACATATGTGTTAGGGGTGAGGATGTGGTCCTTTGCTTAACTACGTGACCTTCAACTTGTTCCTCAACCTTTTTGGACTTCTGATTCCTCATTTGTAAGATAGGGAAAATCATACCTTGCAGTTTCATTATGTAGAGAACATTAAAGTTTATGTAACTAAAGTGGCGCCTTAGTGTGAACATTCTGTGGACCAAGCATTTAGCTAAATACCCTTGTACATAGCATGTCACTATTCCACGCCCTGAGGACAGGGAAGGCACTGCCTTTACCTCTATGTCACATATGAGGAGCTCAGCATCTATTCAGCATCATGCAGCTAAGAGGTGCTCAGGCCGGATGCAGACCCAGGCATTCTGACTCCAGACCCCACACTCTCAATCACTCTGTCCAGCCTGGCTGTCCAGACCTGGAACAACACCTGGTATATGGAAGCCTCTCTGCAAATGGTGGCCACGTCCCAAGCCTTCCTATGGTACCCGTACCTATTGTTTACAATGAACATAGGCGGGGACATGTAGGCTTATTAGTTTCCTATGGCTGAGAACAAATCACACCACAACTTAGAAGCTCACACACACACACACGTTTATTATCTCAGTTTCTGTGGGTCAGGAGTCCTGGCACCACTGGGCTGCGTCCTCCACCTCCAGGTCTCATGAAGGTCTCTGCCATCCAGGTCAGGGCTACAGTCTCATCTGAAGCGGGACTGGGGCAGGATCCACTTCCGAACTCACATGACTGTTGGCAGAATTCAGCGCTTTGCAGGCTGCTGTACTGGAGGTCGCGCTTTAGGGCAGCACAGCGCAGCCACTTGCTTCATCAAAGGCAGCCAGGGAGATGGTTCCCTGGCTAGACAGCGGTGTGATCTTATGTAATGCAATCACATTTATCCTGTAGGTCACTGGTCCCTCCCACACTCAGGGGAGGGGACCCCACAGGGCATGAACCCCAGCAGGAGGATACCCCCAAGAATCTGTCCACCATAAAGTGACAGCAGCACACACATGTCCCCAGTTTATACATTCAGGAGGAAAGGTTCGGGCAGGTGAAAGATTTGCCCAAGGCCAGCTAAGCATAGGGTGGGTGCTCATGTATCTGTGATGTTGCTTAGCTGTAGAGAAACACCCAGTAGATGAAGGTGGTGTCTGCTGTGGAGTCCCAGCATGGGCAGACCAGGACCAGAAACAACCAAGGTAATTTGCAATTATCAAGGCAATCAACCCGAGTCCAGAGCTCCATGGGCAGGAAAATGTAAGTTTGACTCACTTTATCCCTGGCACCCAGCAGTGACGGCACTAGTAAGTGCCCAGTGGCTCCCTGCCAAGTGAAAGGAAGAGATTGGCTGGGAGTAGCAGGGGGCTGCTGGGACTGGCTTCCATTCAACAGGTGTGGATAGGGCCAGCGAGAGAGAGGGGTAGGCAGGACTCCCTTCTGCCCCCGTGCTGGCTGAATAAACAACCATCCAGGGAGCCAGCTATGCTTACCCAGCATCTGACTGGTCTGTCCTGTTTGGGAAGGGACCATGTCTCCAGAAAATTAGGCTGCCAAGGCTGCTAATTGCATTACCATATTTTTAAGCCTCATAGGTGAGGGTCAGCTCATCATTCTCCAAATTCCCCTGTTAGTTTGCTGATTTGACATGTCAGAGAAAAGGCTTGTCTCCAGAAAAGGCAAGGCAACTCAGGTTGAGGAGGGCAAGTAGGGGGTCGAATTTCCCCCCTGGAGCCTAGACTAGCCTTCCAAGCCACAGCCCTTAGCTGTTAGGAAGAAAGAAAAGGCTTTTGTTCTAAGAACCTTCTTTAATGGCAGGAAGGGCAGCCTTGTCAAAAGCCCAGGGTGGTAACACTTCTCTAACACAATATATGCTGTGACAACGTCTAATGAAGACTTTTATGATACAAATGTAATTGTAAAAAAAAAAAAAAATGATTAAAAAATTGGTTTCAATGCTTTGTGATCCAAGAGTTCATTTGTTTCCTCATTCATGCACTAAATAAGCCCCTAATTAATCTTGAACCTTGAAGAAAGGAAAGCAGATTACCATTTTCTCCATAAGGATGCACTTCACATTTTGGAAAGTTTGAAGAGGCTCTTAAGCAGTTTTCTTTAGTGGTTATTTTATCAGCATTTTAGAGAGGCTTCATTAGGCTGCCGAGGCTGCTAATTGCATTACCATATTTTTAAGCCTCATAGGTGAGGGTCAGGTTCATCGTTCTCCAAATTCTCCTGTTAATTTGCTGGTTTGACATGTCAGAGATCTGCTGCTCGTTCTGTTCCTAGAGGAAGGGAAGCTGAGCCGCAGGCTGGTGCAGGCTCCTACCAGCTGCCGGCCAGTGACCACGGAGGAGAGAGGCCGCCTCTCGCACCAGCAGGGACCAAGCTGCTTTCTCTGCAGAAAACTTAGCTTCCGAAGTCACTGTGATGTCATCATTCCTAGGAAGAAGGAAAAATCCTCCAACTTTCCAGCCAAGAAAAGTAAAACAAAAGGAATATGTGTATGTGTGTGTAGACAGATAGATATGAATATACATGTATAAATGTGTGTGCAGATATGTAAATGCATATGCATTATATAGGTGTGTATAGATAGATGCAAATATATGTATCCATGAATATATATGTGTGCATAAGTGGATGTGAATCTATATGTGTGTGGATATGCATACATATATACATAGATGTACATATGTGTGTGTGAATAGATCAATGTGAATGTATGTGCACATGGAGTCAGCAATGATGCTTATGCTTCGTCTGAATACCACCCCACTGTTTAAACGCTCTGATGGAAATCTCATTGTCAAACTCAGGCAGCCAAGCAGATGAAGGCTTGCACTGCAGCAGGGGCTGCGTGTATTCATTTAATCCACTTCAACCTCGAGAGTAGCTGAACGGCATGGCCCCCGTCTCACAGGGCCTGGAGCGGATTCTCTGCGATCCTAGGTCACAGGTCTCAAAAGAGAAGGAGTCAAAACGGCAGCAAGGCCAGCCGGCTGATGCGCTGATGCACTTCCTGGCTGAATATTCTGCACAGGGGTCAGGAGCCCAAGAAGCGAACAGACCTGGGTCAAAACCCCAGCTCCAGGCACCCTCAAATAGCACCTCAAGCCCCCCAAGCATCTATAAACAGATTGGTGATGTCCACCTGCAGAGAGAAGGTGAAATGAGATCAAATAAGTGCAGCAGGAAACCCTGGCCTGGCCACGAGCTGCTCACTCGGGGGTGGGCCTGGGTGGGCAGCTGCAACTGTGACCAAGGCAGGGACCCCACATCCTCAGCAGACCACTGCCTCACATAAACCCGGGTCTTGCCAGCCACCACCACGTGGACCTTGGGATGGAGACAGTTCTGTCCTTTGACTTGGAAACACCCCATTTCTCCTGCCCTGAACCTCACCCCCAAAGTTGAAATAGATGTGGCACAGGACCAGGATACTGGCGGGCAGTGAAATACTTTCACCCGGATGATCCATTGCTGGATCTTTTTAATACCAGTGCCTGGGACCTAGTAGCCACTTTTGATTAATAGCCTCCTCCTCTCATGCCTTCCCTCCCCATCCTACCAGGCCTAACACCACACCTCCCAACCCTGGGTCTCTCTATGCAGGTGTAGAAATACTGGTGCTGGGCTCGGGGGCAGCAGAGAGAGGTAACTGGGAGATGCACTCCAGCTGGGGCCTCCTGCTCCCTGATGTCTACCTGGGAGCAGCACCGGGAGAGGGCCTCAGTCATCATGGCAGAGCCCAGGGAGGGAGGGCCGAGCTCCGGTGACACTCTGTGTTCACGCAAGGACAAACTGGAGATGATCAGCCCCTCCCAGCTGGGAACATGGGCCTCCAGGCCGGCCCTCCCACGGGCCATCAGCATCTTTGTTAAGCATAAAATAAAGAGACTCCTCAACTGGACCCAGGCTGCACAGCAAGGGCCACGTGGTCGGGCTACTCTGCCAAAGCAGGACGAGGACAGCAGGTGCCAGGGGTGTCTCCAGGGCAAGACCCAGCTGGCTGCGCCTGCCTGTGGCCAGCTCTCCAAAGCCCAGATGCTGTGAGTCATGCCCCGTAACAAGCTGGCTGCTGCCCCTCCTCCACCTGGGTGAGCTGGCAGAAGGGGTGCTGTCGGCAGTGGTTTTAGCCCGGGGGCTCTCTGGCTGGGTGTGCTTCTCTGATAGGTTGGCAGTATTTGGGAATAAGTGGAGGGCTGTCCAGATGATCTGTAGGACCCCCTGTGTCCTATATCTTACAGGAGAGAGGCATGCATGTGGGGTCCTGATGGTGCTTGCACGGATCTGGAAGGCAGTAAAGGGCATGGCTTCCAGCACAGGTTTGGGAGCCTGGCAGATGTGGCCCCAAATGCCAACTGTGCCACATCACACCTGGGTGGCTTGGGCAGGTGACTCATCCTCCAGACACCCGTTTCTTTTCCTGCAAATCCAGCTGAAATCATCCCTACCTCTAGGTTGGCTGAAAGGTTGACTATCAGTAAGCAAAAATTTCCTGAGAACCTATCACGTATGAGACACGGGGCGCCCAGTCCAGCTGAGGAGAGAGTCAATGAACAGGTAAACCAACAGTGTAAAAGAATAAATTGCGACAAGGGCCATGAAGAGTGAGGCTGCCATTAGTGAAAACAGGGAGGACAGGCTCCCTGGTCTGGGGGTCAGGGAGAGCCAGGAGCTAGAAATGAGAAGAAGCCAACCTGGCACAGGGGTGGGGAGAGAAGTCCAGGCCAAAGGCGTAGGTCAACCCTGAGCCAGAACGAGCCAGTGTTTTGGAAGAACAGAGAGTGGGCAGTGGGCCAGCACAGGTCACGGGGCTCCGTCGGTGTGGTGCGGGACACCTGCCAGCAAAGTGCCTGGCAGTGACCACTCCCACTCCCACCCAGAGGGTCTCCCAGGAGAGCCGTGCTCGCCGGTGCAGAGTGTGGCCTTCCAGCTGGCAAATATGCACACTGACCACTGGAATGGCTGGGGCACAGAGAGGCCACCCGTGTGCCCACACTGCACACCTCATCCGATCCCAGGACTAGGCTACCAAGTCTTAGACTGCATGAGATGCCCAAAACCAGTTTTCTCTTCTCCCAGGAAGCCCTTTTCATTCTGATTTTTCTTTTCTTAGGAGAGCAAGGCAGAGGCTTTTATTTAGAGAAAAAGCAAGAGGCCAGAGTTCCTAGCTCAAGCCAAGAGGGGTTAAGAGAGCCCCGGGGTGGTGCATTGTCTAGGGGTTTTATAGGCAGTTGAGACAAAGGGCTAGGGATGTAGACCTGCTAAGTGGTCCCAAAATGTTTATCTTGGAAGAGACATTAAGTTTCCAATTAGTCTTCCTGGTTATACAAGAATTTTACTGCTATGATTTCCTCCCAGGATAACAGCTTCCTGGTCTGGGAGCATATCACTCAAGACTGCCTGCTTTGCTCCCAAGGTGGGCTGTTACTGTCTGTTTGTTAAGAAACTTACTTTTTAACTAATTGGGTTTTAAGATGCAATCTTATTTTCAAGATGGAATCCTTCCTGTTTTTACTAGTTGTTTTGGGCTTGCTTGGTACATTGCCCAGGTTGCAAATCATTTGTTTAGGGCTGGGGGAAGAAAAGCAGCACCTGGGTAAAGTCAGAAAAACAAGCTGGGCCCCCCAGCAGGCCAAAGGAAATCCCCAATGGATTATCTTGCTTCGTGGTTTCTGGAGGTCCTCACCCTACTCTGTCTGAGCCCACGGTCCCTGTCTCATTCCCCCCTCTACAGATGGAGACCCTAGCTGCTGCTAGGGAGAGGGGGCAACGACCGCTCTGGCTGCTTAGTGCTGAGAGGGGGCGCAGTAAAGGGTGCAGCTGTGTCTCCACCACTGGTCAGTTGAGAGGGCCTCGGAAGATGGGCACTTCCATCCTGGTTTCCATTTCCATCACCATTTGCAGCTTTATGGCTTCAAAAGGATTCAGAAACCCAGTCCCACGTCGTAGTTGTCCACGGGACTTCTGGGCCTGACATAGCTTGGACTTGCCTTTGGAGGTCCTGGAATGAATCAGACATTTTGTGAATAATTTGGAATATACACACAATATGCAACTTTAATCATAGCACAGGTCCTACCCTGTGCTGCTGTTAAGATGTCTAGTGCCATTCTATTTTGTATAACTGTTTGGTGCATTAGTTTAACTTTAGTATTAAGGCATTTTGAGTAAAATTGGTTAAGATTTGATACACCAAATTACATCTTCTAAACCAAGAGATGGTATAAAAACAGAGGCTAGGTGATCATACCAATGAAAAACTCTCCTAGTCCATCGATTTTGGAGGCTTGGGAAGTTTGCAGGTGTGGGTTGTTCTCAACCCAACATCCTGCAGCCAAGAAGCAGTTCAGTTACTACACTTACTTAGTTCACTCATTTTTAATAACCATGCTAGATTACTTACAAAACCTTCACTAAAAACATGACAAAGCCAAGCCTCTCTTTAAGCATTTTTTATTTTGAAAGATTTAAGCCAGGCTGTATTGCAGAAGAATAATTTATCTTGGGGAGTCTAGTTTAAAAACCTCCCAATTTTTGAGGATAATGATGAACCCATTAAGTACAAGAGATTTCCCATAAAAGGATTTAGAAAACCAGTTTTGTATTGGTAGTAGTTCATGGGACTTTTGGCCATTTTCCTTCCTTGTGGCAAAATTTAGCAGCATGACCCTATTATATTGTATACTTTCCTCAGGGGCCAAGCCCCTCCATCAGAGAGTTTGTATTGAGGCCAGGCTTGTGTGCAGAAGATAAGACACTTTTTTCAGGGTCTGGGGATCAAATTGCTCCCAGTTCTTCAGAATGCATGCCAGAGGCGTGTCTGGCCTTAACCTTGAAGAGGAAGCTCCCATCCGGAAGGGAGAGAAAGACAGGTGTGCGACACCTGGTCGGCCTTTTCTGTGCAGGCGTCTCCTCGCCTTGGAGCCTGGGTGACAGTGGTCAATCACCTACTCTGCCGGGCCTATGGGACTTAACCACTCCTTACCAGCATGGCCTGCACCATGCCTTGATTTCCCTCTTGCCTTCCCACTCAGCAAGAGTTGCCTTGGAGCTCTGGATTTAGTGGGACCTTACCAGTGTGCTCCTACTTTATGCCTTTTGGGAGTTCTAATCCAGACCCTAGTTTCTTCTGCATGGGCCTTAGCATAGTATACACGGGATCATTCTTTGAGAGGCCCCTGCCTGTCTGATAAGTGCAGGGACTGTGTGACCTCTCATTGCTGGAACAGTGGTTGGGCAGAGTCACAAGCCTGTTCCCCTTCCCTGGGGCTGCAGAAAAGGAAATGCCGTACCCCAGGATGACTGCCTTTAAGGAAGAGAGGTCAACAGAATGGAGCCGTTTACATGTTGGGCTCAGTTTTTGGCTTGACTACTTCACAAACCTCATTTAAGCTAAGAAAGTGGCACAGTCCCAAGAGGACTGCTTTGAATGGGGAGCAAGGGGACTTTTCCTAAGGCCAAAGATAAAATTCAGACAGAGGCTGCCGTGGACAGTTATAAAGGGGGCAGTCTATACTCTGAAACACCAGTTTCTGCCACTGCCTGGGAATTACCCTACTAGTCACCCACTGTAAGAAATCTGACCTGTCAGACAGAGGTCGGGGGTCATCTGCGACTCTCGCATAGGCAGCAGCCTAGATGGAGGTTCACTCAGCGTCATCAGATCAATAGTCCAGAGCCGAGATCCAAGGACTACTGTCTACTAGTCCGGTCTGCTCCCGGAGTCCACAGATCAGGAGAGGAAAGTAGGAAATCGGCTCAGCCACTCCCCGACATTCCCGTCCCTCTGGAGGCAGGGGATCAAGGAGCGGCAGACACAAGAAACTTTCCCTTGAGACTTAACACTGGTAGCTGATGCTAATTGTCTTTTAAGTGGCTAACGAGGTGCCCAGACACATTTTTATGAGATAAAAAGTACAGCATTTAGTTAAGAGTAAGAGAGGAGCGTAGATCTCCTACCTTGTGGTGCTGAGCATTGGGTTCCGTGAAATTGGTTAAGTTAGAGGCACACATAGAGCGTGTAAAGAAAGTAAAGTGTGCCTCTGCCTCCCACAGAGGCCAAGGCGGCCTGAAGCAGCAGGCTGGAAGCCAGAGAGAAGAGAGACAGAGAGAGAGACACTCCTCGTGGGCACCCGGTCGGGCTGTCGGGCTCTGATTCGAGACACGCGGGCCTTTGAGGAGCCGCTGAAGCGCAGCCTCAGCCTAGACTCTCACAGGTGCCCACGGCCTTCCGCAGTCGCTCACATCCAAGAGATGCCCCTGAAAGCGAACCCTGGCCTCCACTCAGGTGACATTCCCGGCTCCCAAGGGAGATGGGGGATCCACTGAGGGAGACACAGGGGACCCTGTCGCTCGAGACTTTGAGATTGGCAGTCGGGCTAGTCCCATTTAAGCAGCTGACGAGCGCCCGATGCTGTGTGCCAAGGCGGCTTCCTTCTGTAAGGACAGTGAAAGAAAAAGGCAGGCTCAGATGCCAATACTTACCTCTGAAGTTATCCCGGACAAGCCCCCAGAAATGATGCCAGGGTTCTTGTTAGTGGAGCCAAAGAATGAACTTCGCAAACACTCAAGGTAGGAGAACAAGGGAGAGGCTTTTATTTAGAGAGAAACAGGAAGACAGAGCTCCTAGCTCAAGCCAGGAGGGGACAAGAGAGTCCCCTTCATTCTGATTTTTCTTATGGCTGACCTCACTAGAAACTCAGGCCAAGAGAAAACAGATCATATGAGACAGCCAGGAACCATCTCTATCCCAGGCGGGCCTTCCATGTTCTCTCTTTCTCTCTCTTTCGCATGCTCACACACACATACACACAAGGACCAGCCAGGAGGAGGAAGCGAGTAAGGACGGCAGCCAGCTCTGAAGAACTGAAATAAATGACCCACCCACTTCCGCGCCTGTGCAGCTCCCGCGTTCTTCTCCACCAAAGTCACTCTAACACACAAAGAAGCCAGTTGCAAATGCTCGTACGGGGTTACACGTGAAATGCACACACACATAGACACACATAGATCTGTCTCAGCCAGTGAAATGAGCCACTTATTGTCCTCAAGGTGTAGGTTTTTGTCCCATTTAGCAGAAAGGAACTCCAGGCCGGGTTACTAACCCAAGTAACACTGTTACTTTGCTGGGGAGACACCTGATAGCAGCAGTGGGTCTATCCTCTGAATGCACTGTTTCTTGTCAAGTGACACTTTTTGGCTTTTAGACTCAGCACCCCCACCCCTGCCCAAGGGCTGGGACTGTGTCCTAAGTCTGTGTCTCTGGGACCTAGCCTGATGTCTCACACAGTAGGTGCTCAATCAAGATTCATCAAGTGAGTGTCCTCCCAACACCCAGGCTGGCAGAAAGCAGGATGTCCAAAAAGGTCCCTGGGCCCCCTTCTGCACTCTCACCTACTTCTGTCCCCGTGCCTGACACCCTGCCCTGTGGCATCCTCACCTGCAGATGGGACACCCGACTCAGACGTCACCTTGATTCCTCCACGTGGCAAAACTTCAAAACAGGAATGTAGGGAATAATCACGGATAGCCAACTTATTCTGTTTTCTCCTCATTTTGCCTGTGGCCAGAGCCAGCATCAGACCAAGGCCTGGAGGACAGCCTGGGCTTGTGGGGGAACCGGCCAGGTCAGGAGCAGGCGGGGGGAGGGACATGGGGAGCTCACGGTCAGAGCAGGGACACTGGGTTGCGATACAGTGGCTAAGACCTCAGGCAGTTGATGCCGGGGCTCCTGACCAGAAAGCCCACCAAGGAGGAAGGTAATTGGAGAACTGGGAGCTGGCCACACGTGGGTAGGATTTTACCTGGGAGGCTGAGCAAGAAACAAGAAGTCTTAAAGATTCCCTCTGGACGCTGAGATCCTTCTAGCTTCTCAGTTAAAGGACCCGAAACAAATTGTGTTCAAGGCTGGCTCTCAACAAAGCTCTTGTTTTACACCTTCCGGTCTTCATTTGTCATGAATGCTTCCTGTGAAGCCAGAGCCAAAGCAAACAGGAGACCCCACTTCCTCAGCCACCCCTCCACCTCCGCCCCCACAGCCACACCACGCGAACACATCAGCTAGAAGTGCCTGAGCAGCCACCACGCCCACCTCCTATTCCACCCGCATCCCACCCCCATCTCCCACCAACACCCCACGCCCCTCCACTGTCCATCCATCCCCTCATCCCCACCCCTACCCCACCTCTGGCCACTGTCACATGTTTTCACCCTGCACACAGTCACTGAGTGCCGTCTCTGTGCCAGGCATACTCAACCACCCAAGGTCCCCAGCCCATGGCCTTTCATCACCAGACAAGGTGGAGAAAGGGGAATTTGTCTGAGGCCCCACACAACTCCGTGCCTCTCTCTCCCTGACCCTACACTCCTGTCAGGTTCTCAGACAGCTGCCAATGAATCCTAGGAAGACGGTTAGGCGTAGTGCGAAGTGAAGGTGTCATAGCTCAGGGGTCACAGCTCTGGCTGCCCCGCAGGGTCACCTGAGAGTAGCCCTCTTCCAGAGACCCTGACTTCACATGTCTGAGAAGGGCCCCAGCTTCCTGTCGTGGTTTAAAGGGTGCCAGGGATTCCAGCGCACACCTCTAGCACTAAAGGCCGCTGGGGCGACACTGTTAATGAATTTCCTCCCAAGCCGTGTCATCAGGACAGAATGAGGAATGAACTCTGGGCTTCCAGGGGCTCGGCACAGAGCAGGGCCTCCTGCTGAGAGGTAACCTCCCTGCCCCCCTACAAACCAAAGGCAGGTGCTGAAGGGAGAAGACAGCAGCGCCCTGCCTTCTGCGCGTCTCCCGTTCCAGGCTCTTCCTCCTTCCCTCAGTAGTTCAGAGCTGGGGCAGCGCCCAAAGCTAATTCTCTGAACCTGGGAGTCATCTGAGGGCCACTGGGGACTGGCCAGCTTCTAACAGTGCCTCCCATGTGGCGGGAGGATTCCATGGCATGTTAAATGTAACCTGCCACCATCACCCTCCTGCTTGACCCACCAGCCTTCCCCACACCTCTCCATCCTCAGCAGTGAACATGTTCACTTCCCACTGGTGTCAGCTCTGATAGCCGTGTCCCCAGCAGGATACTGCTGTGTCCCAGCACCCAGCACGGAGGAGTGCCGTCCAGAGGAGGTGTGGGCACACAGGTAGGACCCGCCTCTGGAGGCACCACCACCCACCAGGCTCCTCTAGCTGACACCAGGCGCCATCCCTTCCACCTCGATCTCACTTACCACGCCTGGGCGGACACATCCCTCCCCTGGCGGCTATACCTCCTCCTGCCTGGCACCCTGCAGCTCCCCCAGTCCCTCTCCAAACTGGGCTTTGAAGCTCCAGCACACTGGTTTGTCTTAATTTGCTGGAAGATATGCACGTGTGATCATTTACTAATAATTGCATTTTCCCCAAATGATTTGCTTCTTAGAATACAAATTTGAACTGAGTCAAGGTTATTATCCCTCTGTTAAAGACATCCTCACTTGGCTGCTTCCTATCCAGCATGCGTTCTTAGGGAACAGAGGAAGGGAGGCTGTAAGGCCACACCTGAGTAAGGGAGTGTAGTTCATGAGATGGTCACCTGTCACGTGGAATCTCTGTGTGTGCCTCAGTTAACACGGGAGAATAACAGTACCTGCCTGATAGAGTTGGTCTGAATACTAAATGAGTTGCTGCATATAAACTTGGAGCAGAGCTTGGCCCATTGTGTTATTGTTTTCATCATCCTCGTTATTATTTTCGATGTGCACAGCAATAGGGCGGGGGAGGAGGGTGCTGAGAACTGTGCTTCTGAATGGTAGTCAGCAATGACTGTAAAGTTACACCTCTGGTCACTTCCCTCATAAAAATCTCTCCAAGGCTCCACAGTGCCCTCAGGCAGTCCTCGGAGATCCGGTACCTGCTGGCTGTGAGGACGTCATTTTGCACCATGGACCCCCACCCATCCAGCTGCACCGTCTAGCTCCATTGGAAGCGATAGCCATCAGTCGGCACCAAGCGAGCCCTGAAGAGCATTTAGTTCCTAAATCTGTTCAAAGCGGCAGGATGAGTTGTACGGCTTCAGATCAGAACCCACCTCGGGCCGAATCCTCCCATTTAAGGGCAAAATGCAAATGATCAATTTTGAAATTAACAGCAACCAAGATGACTTATCAGAATCAGGTTGCTCTTCTTTCCATATCAAATGCTGCCTGACAGTCATGACGGTGTCTGCAGTATTTCCCCGACTGCCTTTTGTGTGTTATTACAGGTGCCTTATCTCCTTCGGTATTATTATTTTTTAGAGGATAAGATGGCAATATTAGCTCTACTCAGAATTATCAGCCTGCAGTTACAGCTCCCTGTACTTGGTATTCACCACAGAAGCAAAAAAAACCTTCTAAGACTTGGGGGAGTTGGGGAACAGAAAATATAAGAGAAAGAAAACCAGCGTCAGAGCTAAGGAGTAAAATATTATCCTAATTAAGTATGGGCAAGGAGTTAATGTGCTAGGGTTAAAAAAATGTTTTCCTTTTGTTTATTTATTTATTTATTTGTGTATTGCAAATTGTGTTCTTGTGTGCTTCCTGGTGACTGATGTGATATGTTCTTGGCTTTCAGAGCAAGAAAAGTCATCAGGGTTTCATTTGTTACGTTAATGCTGATAGAAATAAGTTTCAGCAGCCACAGAGAAGGTTGCTCACACTCTCCACGCCCTGGGGGAACCTGGCTGGTCGCACCCCCAGCGGGCAGGCAGAACAGATTCGGGGTAAGATACACTTTGGCCTTATTGATCACATAGCTTCTTCATTACTTCTGCGTGGCTGCAAATCAATAGACAGGCCCACAGAAACATAATCGATTTTTTAAAGAAAATCAATTAAACAGAGTATTTTTACACAATTGAGTTTGCATGGCTATTTTTTTTTTGGTCTGCAGTTTCTTTCTAAAGGCTGCCTTATGATGGCCCAGTAGCAAACACTGGTTTAAAAGGTTGAATTTGAAGGAAGAGCGGGTTCTCTGGGAAAAGCAGAAGCACCCGGTTCAGCCCCAAAACCCCAGAAAGGCTTGCCAGGATAGCCTTGCTAGAAAGCAGGGACACCAGCCTCCTTACCCAGGCCTGGGATAGTGTTACATGGGCAATACCTGTCAGTGCGCCTTCTCTCCAGCTCAAAGCATCAACTGAAACTTCTTAGAAAGCTCAGACTGACACCTGCATTTCCTCATTCTGAAAGCAGTAGGGGGCTCAGCAGGCCTAAAGGTGAAATACGGCCCGGCTGTGGCTGTCCAGATCGGCCAGCGTGGGGCGTGCTCGTCCCTCCCCAGAGGACGCCGAGGGGCAGCTGGAGCGAGCTTGGGGGTGGGGGGGTGGCCTGGGCTCAGGCTCCTGAACACCGTCAGGAGGCCGCTGATGCTGGCAGCCCCAGCCAACCAGCCACACACATTTGGGCTCCTTTTTTTTAGTTCGCAGATTTGCAGGCAAATCGCCACTGTGCCAGAGGCGCAGGTGGGGGGTTAGACAGCGCCGCCCTTATAGACGGCCATAGCTCCCCAAATCCAGGTCCTGAGCAGGCGGGGGCTGGAACCGCTGATGTTCCCTTCACTTCAATCTTCTAGTCTCTCTCCCCAGTCTGGCAAGATCCTGGACAACATCCATTATCCATTTTAAAAAGTCTCCTTCCACTCTGGCAACTCGATGAAGAACGACTCAGACTGGCATGGTGATGTGGTGTGCAGCCCAGCAGGACAGCCGAGCTGAAAGCACTCCAGTACCACTGAACAGAAGGAATTATATGTTCCTGATGGTGCATAATAAATAACAAAGCTCTAATTCCATAGGGGAGCTCGGTGATGACATTTACAAATCTCCCTTAGCTTTGTGCTTGTGGTTCATGTCATCGGCACCCCAGGATGGAATCTCAGCTTGAATTTATGTCCACTTCAGAGGTGTATGTTATTTAATACCATTTCCTTTCATCTGTCTCTTGTCATGGGCTTTCGGTGACTCGGGCATTCTATTTGGGCGTCTCGCCCTTCACACTCCACCCCAGGGCAGCAGGTACCATAGTCTGAGTACCTAGGTTGTTCACATCACCAAAGGGGCACAGTGCTTCCGCTCTGAGATTCTGAGTTGAATCAGGAAAGCTAGTGGGGAGTATGAAGTCCCGACCCCTTTCTGCAGGACTGAGAGAATCAGGAAGATCCCTAAACTAATCTAAAGCAACAGGCTAATCTGCCAGGAGGCCAACATCTGCCTGAAAACATTCAAGTGTCCACCTATGTCTGGTTCCTTTGCCTGTCTCTGGAGATAGGGCTGGGGGGTACCCAAGGGTCTTGAAGGAACATGCCTCATTTAGGGAAAGAGGAGCATTGGAAAGCAGTGCAGAGTTGCAGGGCCAAATGGAGATTCGTTCAGATCCAGTGATCCGGGGGAAATAACATAGAAGACCATGTTTTTGTTCCTGTTAGATTTCATGGTATATACTACGTGCCTCAGCAACATGGCAGATGACCATCAAAGAACCAGCTTGAAACCTTTGTGGATAAAATGAGAGTTCCTGTGGCCAGGATTCTCACCTGGCCCTGGTCAACAAGCTCACTGCACACCTGTGGGCAATACATGGCTGTTGACTCTATATAAAGAGCTCTGCCCAGTGCTCTGGGCACGACACAGTGGCAGGGCTGCAAGGCTGCAGGAGAGCAGAGCAGGGGCTGGAGCAGTGGCAGCGCTGAGGACGGTGGCCCAGAGGACGGCTGTGCAGGACGACTGTGCAGAACAGAGGGGCCCAGAGGCAAAGACCAGCTTGCTGCACACTGACTCGCTCTGAGTGAATGGGATTCTAGTGACTGACCTGCCACCAGGAAATAAAGTTGGGTATAACCCTTTCACCCCAAGAACGTTTTGCTGTCAATTTCTTTGGTCACATCGAATCCATAGCAAACTTGCCTGGGGCTGAAACCCATTGGCAAGACAACGTTCCATGTTTAGTTGTTCAGAAATTCAACTTGGAACCACAATAGACACTGAATTTCAAGACTTTGAGGAAAAATTAAGGGAAAAACAATAGCATTTGCAACGATAAAAAATATGAAAACAGAACATCTTTATATGTCATCTTTGGGACATTTATACTTGCAGAGCTGTAACTCCAGATTTTTACTTCTCAGAGACAGACCCAAAGGGACATTAACTCATTTAATAAATGCTCACTGAGCCCTGCCACATGCCAGACACTTCTCCTAGGTAGCACCTAATTGACAGAAGAAGTGCCCACCCTCAGGGAGCATGCATTCTATTGGGTGAGACTTATAATAAACAAATACATAGAGATGTGATGTCAACTCCATGAGCTCGGGGTTTGTCTGTGAGTTCATTGCTGAATCTCTAGTGTCTAGAGGATTGCCTGCACAGAGTAGGCCCTCAATAAATTATGGACCAGAGTGGGTCTATACTGTACATGTATATGTCTGTCAGGTGGTAATAATGTGTGCCACAAAGAACACTTCCTAAGAACAAATCATAAAGGCTGTACATGGTCTGAGCTTAGACATCATTGACCCTGGAGCAGGACCAGATTTATAGCCCTACAAACAACCTCAACCTGCCCTTCACACACCATTCAATCAAGCCCACAGACCAGACACAAGAAACATGCCCACACATACATCCCTGACTTGCATCAAAATACAATCCCCCCTCCGCTGTGACAGAAGCTGTTTTCCACAAGCATTTTTTGCAGCACCAGGCCTCAGGCCTCATTCCATGCCCAGAGGGAGCAATTTTTAACCCCCCATCCATACAACAAAATGACTTTTTGGTAATTGTGGTAGGCTGAACAATGCCCCCCACCCCCTGCCCCAAGTATCCTAGCCCCTAGAATCTGTGAATCTTACCTTATATGCCAAAAGGGAATTTGCAAATGTGATGAAGTTAAGGCCCTTGGCATGGAGAATAATCCTGGTTCCCCAGGTGGGCGCTAAAAGTAATGCCAGGGGTGCTTATAAAAAAGCAAGGCTGAGGGGAAGTTGGGAGAGCAGACAGCTAGGTAGGGGCAAAAGCAGTTCAGAGTGAGGGGCTTTGAAAATAGAGGAAGCGGCTGCAAGCCAAAGAATGCAGGTGGCCTCTAGAAGCCAGAAGAGGCAAGGCACGGGATCCTCCCGAGATCTGGAGGGAGTGGGGCCCTGCCAACAACTGATTTTGGCCAGGTGACACCAATTTCAGACTTTCGGCCTCCAGAACTGTAAGATAATGTATTTCTGTTGTAGTAAACCACCAACTTTGTGGTAATTTGTTGCAGCAGCCACAGGAAACACACACAGTAATAAAATGTATAGCAGTCACCCTTCTTCATTTGTAACTTAAAACCATCATTTTAAAAGAATACGTTTTCATCTTCAAAAGATCATAGCAAGTCAGTAAAATATCTCACATATGAACTGAACTTCTACTTACCAGACATAAATGCTTCTCATCACAGTTCATACTGTTTCACTGTTTTAACTTTAAACACAACTTAAAACTATCCAAAGTCAAACTGAATGACAGTTGAAGTCAAAGTTGTTTCTTCGTTGTTATAACCACTGTACTGTCATTCTTTATTTCTGATCTGCTGTTTATATGCAGGAAAATGCAATTCTGCAGGGGTTGGACTCAAAATGCCCTCGAAGTAATCTCAAAAGATTCCAAACAGTTGGGAACTTATTCCCCACGGGAACACGAGCGGCCCTCCATGGGCTAGGGGCCAACAGCCCCAGCTGGGGTTTTCCAAGCTGACCCCCACGAAGAAGGCTATGTTTATCACAGGCTCAGTAAGAAAAGCATGCTAATTTAAAGCTTACCTAGATATTAGCAAAACCCAACAAGAACAGCAATTGTTTAGAACTTAGACCAACAAAAATAGTTTTCGGGACATGGCTGGGAATTGCGGGTACATGACATTAATGAAAACCAGACCAACTTTTGCCGGGTTTATTGTTTTCAAATTTCCTACTAATGCTGATGCTGCACGTCCCCCTTCCCTGTACATGGAACAGACAGCTCCCACTACCCACGCTCGGTCTGGCACTATTTCTCATGGCCCAGGAAAAAGGAAAGCAAGGACTTTTTCTGACTCCCCTGTACCCCAGGTGCAGTGGGACCCCCAGTACAGTGCCCATCAGAGAATGCAGTTCTGAGAAGCCAGAGGGCAGAGCTCTAGGAGTAGAGGAAGAAGGGAACTCTACAAAAGGCTCTCAGGACCCTGCTGAGGACCAGGAAGGGGGCTTCCCTCTGTGCTGGGCAGGCAGCTGGCAGGGATTTTCTGAAGCACTGATCTAGACAAAACTGGCCCAGACTCCAAGTGGGTCCCCTGTGTGGCCTTGTCTCTCATTTGGGAAACATCTCCCCTGGGACACCGCAGCCCCACTGAGCCTGGCCTCCCAGAGAGCCTTGCCCAGCCCTCCCCAGCCCTTGGCCTCTCTGACACTGGCCTTACCCTGACAGACACCCTCAAGCAGGAGCTCCCCCACTGGGCTGGTGAGAGGCCAGTGATTGTTTCCATAGCCAGGTGTCACCCCTGGTATGACTGGCCCTGCAAACTGGGGTTGATCCAGATGTCTCTGGGCATGTGGCAGTGCCAGGCTGGTAGAGGAGTGAGGTCATTGGGTAGCAAAGAAGCAGCAGGAAGGGAAAAACAGGCCTGGGTCTCAGATGGCCAAGCCACCCACCCAACACCGCCAGCCTCCCTCCCCGGTTACAGCCTCTGAGGTGAGGTAGTGGCTAGCCCTTGGCCACCATGACCCGCCCCCTTCCTCCCTGATGCTCCTGGGGTACAGGAGGTCTCCTTGTGACCTGTGGGCTTTGGAGTCAGCAGGTCTGGATTCAAATGCTCCTTCTCGCTGGCTGTTTGCCCTCGGTATTGACATGCTGGGCAGGCGGGGCAGCTGTCAGTACCGCGTCTGAACCGGTACAGGGAGGACATCTGGCACAAGGTAAGCAGTCGGCCTCTGCATCCCACTTTCCTCTCCTGACTGACTCTTTATCATAACTTCCAAATGGTAGGGCCCAGTGTCATTTGTCCTGAACAGCCCCCTGCCCCCAGCCCAGATGGGTCTCACTGGCCCAGGCGAGGCAGCTTTGACAGCCTAACAGGAGCTGTTTGGAGAAGCAAGGATCGTTTGCCACAGTGCCAGCGGGGCAGGCTTTCAAGGGCTTCGAAAGCGCCACTCCAGGTGGCCGTGGGGAAGGCAGCCCGCTCTGGGTGGGACCGGAGTGGGGACGACGAGGGAACAGGAGCGGCCAGCTGGGCGGCAAATACAGACACAATCCCCACCCCGTCAGCATGCAAATCACCCGCTGCCCAGATGAATGACCCAGCAGGAAGGCGGCCAGGGCTCCCTGGGGGAGCGTTTGCCATTCCTACTCCCGACCAGTGAGCTTCCCCATCCTTCCCTCCCACCCAGGGAGCTCAGCCCAGCACAGGTGCCCAGAACAAATGGAGACGTCTCTCTGACCTCCACCTCCCGCGTCTGAACTTGAGCAGGGCCCACCTCACACAGCCTTGGACGTGGGCTGCGCAGCACCGCACACAGGACAACGCTCCTCAGAGGCCAGGGAACAGGGCCCTTTGTCTCCTGGAGGAACAACGTGAAACCATAAACCTCTTTTCTTTTGGCAGTCAGCTCTCTGGCTAATTGACACAGGTGTGTGCATGATTTTCCATGACGTCAGCAGGCCCAACAATATCTGGGATTCACCTGGTGGGCCTGGCACCCAGTGGAGGAAGTGTGGGGCTGGGTTGCGTTCCAGCAAGAATTTGGGTAATGCTTGGCCCCCACAGCCCTGGTAATAAACAGCTGATAAAGGGATAGAAGGATCAATTAATTCTGGATATTTTGAAATTGCCAGGAAGCCAGTCCAAATCACCCCACCGTTTCCTATGTGGGGCTCCTCATCTTGAGAGCAAAGAGTTGACAACATCACACTGGGCAGGACTCAAATGCTGCCTGGGAGCAACTGCCAGGCTGTAATGATCTGCAAAGCAATAAAATGGGCTGTCACTGCCCCGTATCCTGCTCCACGCATCCATGTCCACAGGCGTCCAGTGCTGCAGACAACCTCCCACGGTGGTACATCCCACCCCTTCCCCGAGCTCAGAGCCTGGTCCACCATGGGGGCTAACAGACATTTGCTGAATGAGTTCATAAGCAACCAGAGAAAGCCCCTCATAGGACCACACAGCACAGACTTAATTCTGGAAGGCAATAAAGCTCTGAGGTACAGTTAGGGGGTGACCCCACAACCATTGTGCTCAAAGTAGACAGCCCCACTTTGGCCCTGTGGATAAAATGAGAGTTCCTGTGGCCAGGATTCTCACCTGGCTGTGGTTGACTAGCTCACTGCACACCTGTGGGCACTACATGGCTGTTGACTCTATATAAAGAGCTCCGCCCAGTGCTCTGGGCACAATACGGTGGCAGGGCTGCAAGGCTGCAGGAGAGCAGAGCAGAGGCTGGAGTGGTGGCAGCGCCGAGAACAGAGGCCCAGAGGATGGCTGTGTGGGACGGCTGTGCAGGCAGAGGGGCCCAGAGGACGGCTGTGTGGACAGAGGGGCCCAGAGGACGGCTGTGTGGACGAGACTGGCTTGCTGCATGCAGACTTGCTCTGAATGAATGGGATTCTAGTAACTGACCTGCCACCAGGAAATAAAGTTGGGTATAATCCTTTCACCCCAAGAACGTTTTGCTGTCAATTTCTTTGGTCACATTGAATCCATAGCGAACTTGCCCAGGGCTAAAACCCATTGGCAAGATAGGCCCTTTATTCACTTGTTCTCTCATTGATTCATTCCTTCATTCATTCAAGCAATACTTATTAAGCACCCCCTCTGTGTCAGCACTGGACGATGCTCACTCTCACTGGGCCGTGGGTTGCCAAAAGTAGGATCCTTAACAGTGACCAGTGGGCTCTGCTGTCAATGGCTAGCCATGGCCAGGACGTCTCATGAGTACAAAGCTCTTGGTGAACCCAGGATATTGTCGGGTTCTGCTGACATCATAGAAAATCCTAGCAGCTCACACACAGGACATGCGCTTGTCAGTTAGCTGCGAGCTCACACGCCAAAACAAAGGTTTGCGGTTTCACATTGCGCTTCCAGGAGACAACTGCAGTCTTGGCCCAGACCAGCATTGCCCTGGCCACCTCTTCAGTAGAGTCCTTCCTCCTCCAGATGGTAAGAGGCTGGAGGGATTGTCAGCTCTCATCCGAGCCCTGATCAGAACACTCTGAGGCCAGCTCTACCCACAGCCCCCTTACCACCAGGACCTGGGAAAACTACAGAAACGCAGATGTGATTTGATACAATTCAATGACACATATTAGATCCCCACTATGCACGAGGTGCTATGTTAAATGCTACCAATGATACAAGGATGAAAAGACCTGGCCCCTTTTCTTCAGGGACTGGCAATGAGACAGACACAGACGCAGGTGTCTATAATACAAGACGACAAGACTGCGTGGCTGCCTGAAAGGGACACTGGTTATGGGTTCTGCTCGCAGAGTGCCCCCGTCCCGGAGCCCACGCTAACCCCTTGGCAGCAGGCTGTCAATCTCCCTCACAACAGCTGCTGAGGCCCCGCTCTCTGCCTGCACATCCCGGGTGACGAGGTCCAGATCCAAGAGGCCAGGCTATTTGCCCACATCCTGCAGCTAGTAGGTCCGCTGACTGTAACCGAGCTTAGTGCCGGTGACGGGTGGTTCCAGCGACCCAAGTTTGGGACATGGCAGGGCAGGTGATCCATTGTCTGATGGGCAAGGAAAAGACAGGTGAAAAAAGCCTCCCAGTGAGGTTCAGGCTTTCCAGGAAATCTGGGGAGCCCTGGAAGTGGCCAACAGTCTGGGGGACAGATGAGGAATCAGGCAGGAAGGAGAGAGGAGGTGGGGAGCAATTTGTGGAGACAGTAAGGCCTGGAGGAGAGAAATGAGGGATCAGGACAGGGAAGAGCAGGGGGTTGGGGGGAGAAGGGGGGAAAGAGCGGGGGTGGGGAGGGGATAGCAGGGGGTCAGGAGGGCAGGGGGTGGGGAGAGTGGTGGGGGGAGAAGGGACATGGGGAAGAGGGGGGGAGGGGAGGGGGGAAGGGGGAGGGGAGAGCAGGGGGTGGGGGAGAGC
Organism: Manis pentadactyla; assembly: GCF_030020395.1. NCBI lineage: Eukaryota > Metazoa > Chordata > Mammalia > Pholidota > Manidae > Manis > Manis pentadactyla. The sequence continues at coordinate 186,794,451 of NC_080022.1, forward strand.
AGGGGTGGGGGAGAGCAGGGGGTGGGGTGGGGGAGAGCAGGGCACAGGCATCACCATTGTCACACAAGGGCTGTGAGCTCACAGATGATGAAGGTCATGGTGCAAGCAGGATGGCAAAAGAAGGGCAGCAGCCTGCTAGGCCTTGGGGTGGGGTCAGGTGACAGTGGTGACTTCCTCAGAGGACGGAGAGCTGGGGGCGGCAGAGCCGCAGGGAAACTCTTTGGCCTAGCAGCATCCGTGGAAGGGTGCTCTCAGGGGTGTCTCCCCAGCAGTGAGTGGGCGTGAGGAGCAGAGAGCAGGTGAAGTCATGAGGCCACAGGAGGCAGGGAGGCGCTGTGCACGCTGCCATCAGGGACATCCGGGCTTGCATGAATTCTAGGGGAGGATCATGGCCCTTCCTAGGAAAAACTGAACGGTGTGTTGCAACCGCAGCTCAGGATGAAAGGGGCCAGCAGGAGGCCAGGAAGGGGAGGGAGAGGAGGACCAGGTGGAGCTCAGATGCAAAACGAGGCAAGCACATCTCCCAGAGGACTCACACAGCCTCAGGAGACCCCATGAGCAGTGCAGCAACCCCCCCCCCAGACAGCATGCTCCCCAGATGGCATGTGTAGCCTCAGGAGACCGCATGCAGCGCACCCCCCACCCCCAACTCCAGCCCCATGCGTGCTTGCCCAGGCCGCACACTGCCCGGTGCTGGCCCAGTCACAGGGGTACAATGGCCTATAGGACAGCCACAGCAGTGCCCTCTTGGAGCCAATACACGTGAGGGTTTAGCAGTGATGAGGAAAACTAAGCAGGGCATGAGAGAGGTGGGGCCAGCAGGCAGCAGGGTAGAAATTTGCCCTGAAGACCTGCAGAGATGTCTCCTTTCTCCCCAAGGGAATAACCCTCCTGAGCAGTCTGCTTTCCTGTCTCCCACGTCTCCTGGGCACTCAGGCTGGCAGGTGTACCCCTCCTAGTGGGGTTCTCGGGTGATCCCTCCGTCTGGCTTGCCACTCAGGAGGCCCGGTGGGGTCCCCTCGTCCTCCCGCTGCCCAGCCAGTGGTCTGACCCCACGGTTTTGTCTGAGCCTGTCCCCAGCGGGTGGCAGTGGGGCCCAGCAGGGTGGCCTGCACCGCACTGATGACCCATTCTCTGATGCTGCTTCCCTCACTGCAGCTTTGGCAAAAGCAACCTCGAGAAGCAAAGCTCGTTCTCATTTCCAAGTTTAAAGAGGGAACAGAGATGGGATACTGACCTAGGGGAGGCTGGGCTCAAGGGAGGCAGCTGGCCGGTCAGGGCCTGAGTACAGGGTCCTTGCAAGCACGCCGCGGCCACCATCCTTCCAGCTGGGCTCAGGCAGTCCTCAGGGAGGCTCAGTGACCTGCCTGAGGTCACACAGCTCCTGAGCACCCCAGGCTGACTGTGCTCAAAGTCCGCTTCTAGCCGGTGCAGGGTACTCTGTTGCTCTCTCAGGCAACCTCCCCTCTCTGCACATGCATCTACCCAACGGGCCTCTTCTGGAGGCCTCCAAGACCTGAAGCAGTTTTGGGTGTTGATGGTCTGTCCACTAGTGCCAGGAGTCTCTGCCCCGCAGGATGATGAAATGGGGGGCTATGGGTAGGTTGCAGGGGAGCAGTCACTTCTGGCTGGAAGTATTGCAACCAGGAGGGAGGATGGGGCCCTTGGTGAAGCCAAGCACCTGCCTTCCTCCTTCCTGGCCCCCCCTCTCTCCCTCACATCCATTTTGGGAGCTGGAGGTCTCTTCCACATACCCTCACTGGCCTTCCCCAAAGCTTCTTTCTCCTCCACCTGTGCCCATCGTGAGCTTCCCAGGGTCCCCAAATGTCCAGGATCTCCCAAAGCCTTGAACTGCTGGGTGGGGTCAGCATTTCGTTTTTCACCTCCATTGAAATCAGGCTGGAGGCAGCCACCCAGGGCAGTCCCACTGTAATGGAGGCTGGCCTTCCTTGGCCTTGAAGGCAGGGGGCTTGTGCGGTGAGGCGAGGCAGTATTCTGAGCGTGGTCAGCAGCTGTGGGAGCCAGATTCCTGGGCAGGGAGCCTGGCCGACGGGCACACCCCTTCCCTAGGAGTAGCCCCAGCTGAGGGCCTTCCAGCTTGTCAGCTGCAGGTTGGAGCCTAGACAAACCCACCCAGGGCTGAGGTGTCCTGGGCCACCGAGCCTCCTGGCACCCACTAAGGAGTCGCTGTGGCCTGTGATGGCTATGACCCAAAGCAGAGCCACAAACATGTCTCCAGGGCAGCAGAAGGGGGCCAGGGACCAGGTATCACATTTTATGAAAGAAGGCTCTGGACTGGGCACCCAGTTTGGAGGCTTCTCCACCCCCTCGCTGTTCTCAGCCCCCTGCCCTTCTCTATCCCCAGAACTCTCCTTGGAACAAAGGGAGATCCCCGGGTGAAGGGTGAAGTCCCCTGCCTTGTCTCAGTCTCTTTTGCCAAATAAAGCAGCCCTAAGGCCCAGAATAAATGAAGGGCTTGGAATATATTCATTCCCTAGTCCCTAGATTTGAACCTTCCCACCATGCTCTGCTAGCGGGAAGGCCTGCCTGGCTCCCTGCTGCCTCCGCAACCCCCCTTCTCCAGAGGCGTCCTGGCCCAGCTCTCTCCTCGGGGCCCCGTGCCTCACTCTGTTCTCTGGGCCTCCTGAAGTCTATCTTCTTCCACACTGGACGGCTGTGGCCCGGCCTGGTGGAAATGATAATTACAGTGTTAGCCCAGTGGCCCGAAGAAAGATCGGGCTTGGGGGGCTGAGAACAGTGGAAGAGGAAGGTTCTTTATTAAATGCAGATGTTTTTAAATTACTGTAATTAACTGGAATGGATACCACAAATCACAGGCATAAAAGCTAAATGGGCTTTTGTTTTAACTATTTGTCATATATTTAAAAGGATCATTGGAGAATATAATGCAGAGATGTTCTTGTGCTCTTCCTGTTTGCTTTTGCCCGGGAATGGTTTTCTCCGAGCATGTGTGTGTGCACGTGTGTGCACGTGTGCATGCTTGTCCCATCCTCTTTCTCTCTGTCCCTGCATCTCTCATGTACCAGATACACGTGCTCAGCGGGTCCTGCCCGAAAGGGCCTTGGCTAGAGGGGAGATGGGATCCCACCCAGAGACCACAGGGCAGGTGGCTCCTCAGAGGACCCAGAGGCTGCCCTGAGCGGTCTGCGTCTGATCGCCACGTGAAGGGGCGCATCCGTGGAGACTTCCTGCCCCAACCTGCTCCTTGTCCATGAAAAACGCAGGGGGACAGACTACTCTCCTTTTCTCCCCCAGGATGTTGGGCCTCTTTTCCACTTGAGCGTGTCCTCTCCCAGTCTCAGAGCACTGGGAAGGGGGCAGGGTCACACAGTGACCGGGTGGGCAGAGGTGGTTCGAGAAGCTTTGGAAGAGCCCCGTGGCTGAATGCCTCCTCCCACCCTTCTCCCACAGCCCACAGGAGAGAACATGAGAGCACAGGCAGGGAGCTTGCAGAAGGAGGGGGTGAGAGGGGCCCCTCTTATCTCTGGGCCAACCTGAACCCACCCACCCGCTTCGTGCTGGACCAAAATTGCCCCCACAGGGTTGGACCAACGTCAAACCTGTCCCTTTCCATGAGAACCCGCCCTACGTGCTCACATGGGCGACGGCTCTGCTACTGGATGAAGCTGAGGCTCTGGGCCCTGAGAGTGGAGCCCCCACCCCCACTCCAGCTGCAGGAGCCCCCACCCGGGCCGGCCCACCGACACAAGTTTCCCTCTATGCTCTCTTCCTGGCCTCCTCTCCTCTCCAGCCCTGCCTCCTCTGCAGCCAGTGGGAAAGTGGGGGAAGGAGATGGGGTGAGGCTCGCTAGCCTGTGGGGGAGGCTGATGACTGAGATGTTCCTGGAAGGCTCTGCTGCAGCCGGAAGCCCGTTACCCGCCCGGCCCTGGGCTCCAGTGTTGCACTTACGGTTGCACTTGAGCTACACCCTGAGTGCAGCTGGGGTCCCAGCGCCCTGAGAACAAGGCCCAGAGGCACTCCCAGGCCCGGTCCCTCTGGCGTGTCACCTTCCAGCCCAGGCTTTTCCTTTTACTGCCCTCAGCAGAGAAATCCTGGTTTCCAGGTTCCAGCTCCACGCCCTCTGCTCCGCCCCCATGTCAAGAACTGCTCTTGGGCAACATCCTGGGCTCTGGGTTCTCTGGGTCCAGTGGCTTTCCAACTTTCTGGTGGAGACCCACAGTGAGTGAGAGAGAGACCACACCACAAACCCCTTCCCAGGACCGCACAGCACGTGTGTGTACAAATAACAGACAAATGCATCACGAAAGTTCTCTCTCGCCCTCGTGCGGGCCTTGCATACTGATATTTTCTATTCAGTCCTGTTCTGTTTTTAACATTATCTTTTCTATTCTGTTTCTGTTTTTCACAGCCCACAACCTGGGTTTCACCCATGAGCGGGTCTCCTCTTGCCGTTCGAAAACCACTGCTCCGGGCCAAGTGTTCACGACCTCTGTGGAGGCAGGTGGGGCGTGCGGTCTGGCAGCAGCACTGTTGCTGATTACCGACTCTCCCCATCCTGGTCCTGCTCGTCCTGCCCCGCCGCTCAGATCCAGCACCCAGAAGAGCACCCTACCTGAGCCGTGACTGGCCACACCACCCTTTGTTTGGGTCCCTCTCCTGGTCGCATTCTTGTCTGGCGTCACTAAGCTTCCTCTGTCTATTCCCTTCCTCGTGGTTTCCTCTCGGTTTTCAAAACTCTGAGAAGCTTCTTCATTATTCAGAGAACACAACCAGGGTCTCCACAACCTTGACAGACGTTGGCCAAGAAATCCAGCTAATTTCAATTTGAAAAATCCGTTTGCAGGTCTGAAGTCCAATCTGACATTAAACTCTAATCCAGGCCAGCAAGGAGATGCTCTCAACTTACGTAAAGGGTTTCGTAGGAAGGAGAGGAGCTGAACGTTCACGTCCAGAGCTCTCTGGGGAGTTGTGAAGAGATCAGCTCATTCGCGGCTTGCAAGCCCCTCATGAAACAAGGTCTATTACCACTGTTCCACCAGGAGACTCAGAGAAAGGAAGTCAGTTACCCACGGCAGGGAGCTAACTCAGGTGGCGTGGGCCGAGGGACAGCGAGCCACACCTGGCAGGCCCTAGGACAGGCAGGCTTGCTCTTTCTGCTGGGCAGAGCACTTCCCCGGCAGGAGGCGATCATGGTGGAAGAGGGCTCCTGCCAACAGTAGTTGTTTTCCTAAGTGAATGTGGACCAGTCTTTCCCAAACGCCCACTCACCTCTCCCAGCTGTAAATTTCCAAAATGAAGCCAACCATTCTCAGTGTATTGTACAATGAAAAATGGAAAGGAAGAGAGGGGAAGAGGAGAAAGGATGGAGGAATAAGAGGGAAGAAACGGCAAGAAGGAAAAACAGAGTGAAACAGAGACAAAACGGGCAGAATTTTGGCGACAAAAACAAAGAAAACATTTTTTCCTTTCAAGACCACATTTTCTCCATTTGAAAATAAACATTTACTTCACTGTCTAATGTTCTCAAAATTGGAGTCCATCTTTTAATCGATATTCAGAGAAACTCGTTGGTTAATGGCACATCTTGCAACCATGGTGAATTGGAACAGAGAAAAAAATATGTGGTTCAAGGTCATCCCCGAGACTCACAAGGTGCCCATCACCGGGGCCAGTCTGAGCTTCCTGGTGCAGCTCACCATCTGTGTGGACTTCTCTGGTTTGTCATCAGAAGGGTTAACATAACCTGGTCATCATACTTTTAACTGCCCGGATTTATGAGGAAAGAGGTTTGGGGGCCACAACTGTATTTTTACTTGCAAGGTCTTATGCATTTATTTTCAGATATTCCCAGCAGTTTGGGGGCATTTGGAGGTTTGTTTTTGTTTTTGTTTTGCAATAGCAATTAACCTAATACACCGTTTTCATTACTCTGGTAGGTGAACCACTCCAGAGAATATCAGATAAACATGGCGCTTTGCATTTGTGCACCTCCAGGAGCCTGGCCGAACAAGGGGGGTTGTTTTAACTTTGCGATCCTGGTAATTAGAGAGAAGAGGCCCCTCAGGTACCTGCTCAGAAAGGTCCCTTAATTTGACCCTGTTTCGCAGTCCCATTTTCAATAAAATGAGGCACTTCAACATGGTCCCTTAGGAAATTACCTCACAGAGTGTGATCCCTAGATCTTCCAGAGGTTATTCAGTCTGAAACCCTCCCTCGGATCTGTGTGCTCCACACCAGCCGTCCCTCTTTCGCTCAGTGTTTACCCAGGGATGTTCCAGACCAGGCCCTCTGGCAGTATGAGTCAAGTGCAGTTTCTTCTTCCTGCACTTGGAGCCTCCTTTCTTATCATTAGTTCCGATGATCTGCTTGAACATGCTTCTCTTGCTGTCAGTGGAAACCCAAAGCAGTATTTGATGTTTTATTCATTATTTACTTACTTATTGAATGGTATTTCTTTTGCAAATACATTTTACCAGAAGCAGAAGGAAAACATACCTCCAGCTCCTCACCCCAAACTCCCCACCCCTTGCCCACCCCGGATACATAGGATATATTCTTGCAAATTCAAAACCACACACGTTCACGGTAAATTTCCTCCCCAGGGGCTTTGGTGCTAGGTTAGTTCTTTGTCCCCAGATGCCCCTCCTTGGAGCTTCATCTGGCAGTCCAGAGCCAGACCACAGGAAAACGCAACCTTCCTTCATGCAGCATTCCCTCCCGATGGAGCACAGAGGTTTCCCCTCCGGCACCGAGGGAACCCGGGCGCTTTCTGGAGAGCCCCTCTGCACCTTGGGCGCTGGCAGCCCGGGGCCTGGGCTTCTCACCCCGGCCTCTGGACTCCCCCGGCCTGGGTACCAAGAAGCATGTCAGCGATTCAGGCCCCATCAAGTCCACCTCACACTGGGCTACTGCACCCCATGTGCTCTGGGCACACCAGATGCTAAAAGGCCCCACATTTGACTTATTCCCCTCTTTTTTATTTATTTTTATTTTTTATTTTGGTATCATTAATCTACAACTACATGAGGAACATTATGTTTACTAGGCTCCCCCCTTCACCAAGTCCCCCCCACAAACCCCACTACAGTCACTGTCCATCAGCGTAGTAAGATGCTGTAGAGTCACTACTTGTCTTCTCTGTGTTGCACAGCCTTCCCCATGCCTCCCCCCATATTACACATGCTAACTGTAGTGCCCCCTTTCTTCCCCTTCCCTTATTCCTCCCTTCCCACCCATCCTCCCCAGTCCCTTTCCCTTTGGTAACTGTTGGTCCATTCTTGGGTTCTGTGATTCTGCTGCTGTTTTGTTGCTTCAGTTTTTTCTTTGTTCTTATACTCCACAGATGAGTGAAATCATTTGGTATTACTCCCCTCTTATAAAACTTAGCTCAGGCATCTATTCCTCTGTTGCAGGTGGAGTTTGCTCTCCTTGTCTCTTGTCCCTGCCAAAACAAAGACTTGAAAGGCAGAGACACCATAGCGAAGCAGAGCATACGTCTTATTTGAATACACTAAGGGAGGAACTGGCCAGAGGCAAGGTAGACTAAGGCCTCCATCCGTTAGGTGGGAGGACTTCAGATGGCATTCTGGCTGGGAGGCTCCCCTTTGATTGGCAAGGTGAGGTCACTGATTGACAGGTCTATCTATATAGCCATCCCTCTCAGTGCACATGTCCTTTCCCATGATGAGGCATGTTTTAGGCCATTCTTAGTTTTGTTCGATTGCGCCCATGTTGGGATCAGGTTGGGACCAGCTGGCCTGGTGCCAGGCGTGAGGATATTATCTCCCTACAAAGTCTTTGTTGTCTTCTCGTGGGACCCCCTACCTGGGCAGAGTTCGGGCAGTTTTTCCTTGAACCTTATTTTCCCCTTCCCTGGCTGCTTGTGTCTATCTTTCTACCTAACACGTCCAGGAAATGCCCCAGAGTCCGGGCTCAGCTCCCCGTCCTCCTTTAGGCCCCTGTGCCAAACACCCCCTGCTCGTCTGAAGCCGTCCGTCTACCTGTCCCCAGCTGGACAGAAGCTCCTCAAGGGGCGGGTATCGGGAAAGTGCTCCTCCGGCTACAAATGACAGAAAGCCAACCCCATGGAATTAAGTACAAGAAAATGTATTGGCTGCAGAGGCTGGAGGAGGGACCGGCTCCACATCCTCCAGATGTGGCTCTAGGAGGAGGAGCTCAGACAATGTTACCAGGACATGTCGCTGCCCATCTCTCAGCTTCACTCCACTGGCTTCATGCCCAGGTGGACGCTGCCCTCAGATGCTGTCAACTTCATACCCAGAGGGGGAAGAGTCTGGCTTCCCAATAGTTCAAATAAGAATAATGGAGAGGGTCTTGTCAACTTGACTGGCTTGTCCTGGTCAGACACCCGTCTCACAGCCAGGCCCCAGGACTGAGAGGGCAAGGTGTGGTGAGCTAGTCGGGGAGCCGGAACCGTGTAATAACCACAATAATACCTCCCCTGTTAGTCCTCTGACAGTAAGGGGCAGGCCCTCCAATAAAGAGAGAATCGGGGTGACTGTTATCACCACAGTGGGGAGCAGAGCTGAGCCACCCCCGCCCAGGGCTGTGCTGATCTGTCCTTCTCTACATGGAACATTTTGAGAATATAGGAAATTGTAAAAGACAAACACAGTTACCAATAATCTCACCACCCAAAGGCAACAGCTATTGGCAGCTGAGGTGCTTTTCCTGCTAGCCTTTTTCCTGTACGCAGACGTTTTTGTGCAGCTGTGGTCATATTACCTCCCGGTTCAACATCTTACTTGTGTTCACGTACCTCACTTTTCTCACTTAACCTATGAGCGTTTGTAAACATTAAACAGCTGCATCATGACACATTGAGGCGTCGTGTACTAATCTTTCAGTCATTTTATAAAGGGGCTGTTTTTAAAATATATTTTATGCTATTATATGTATTTTTATGCTATTAAATATATATTATGCCATTATAAAAATAACCTGAAGCATTTGTAAATTTTGAATTGAGGTTAATAAGTAATTCTCTTAAAAGTGGGTGATAATCTGACCTCAGGAAGCCATCATGGTGACATTTGGTTTCCTAAGCTCTTCCTGAGTCTGTCTTCTCTGGATTCTCCTCAGAACTCTGGTGTATAAAGGACATTTTGTCTGGAATCCTGAGTACCCAGCTTTGTCCAGGGAACCATAGTGGCCTCTCTGGAGACAAATCCATCACAGGGATGTGGCTGCCCTCCTAACATTCTCGTCAGGGAACAATTTTCTGAGGTCTCACATGGTGCCTAATTGACAACTTTCTTTAATGGGCTGGGATGATAACTGTTTCTTGAAGCCACAAACGATGATTAATGGAGTTCCAACAGGACCAGGGCTTCACTTTACTCTCACCTTCATTACCTTAATATCTCTCTGAATGATTATCTCATGGATCTATATTGCTATAAAATTCCATGAATGGTAGGTGGGTGTCCATAAATCCCTCAAAATCACTGAGGTCCCTCCACTTGATTAAGGAGGATACAGACAGGCTCAGTTAGAAGTCCGTCCAACTCTTGGATGCAGGAGGGTGCAGACAACTGGGAGAAATGAGCTGCAGGCCTGACTATAAAGTGGCCAGGTGACTTCAGGCTCCCCTGAAGTCAAATTATATTTACTCCTTGTGGGAAGGGATAAGAAGCAAAGGTTGAAATGACAATTTGAAGGCTGTCAAGAATACAAAGGTCTGTGAGGGCTTAATAATGAAGTCATCGATTGATTCATTCAATCACTTAGCATCTTACTGGGCTCACCCATCTGGGCCAGGCACTGTGCCAGGCACTGGGAAATCAAGATAACTGGAGTGGCCACAGCCCTTCAGAGCTCACAACTTCTGTGGAGAGGGCAAAACCTACAATCCAGTGATGACCACGTTGAGCATAGTGCTGTGAAGTGCCATAAACTAGCTGGGCTGGCAGGGGTGTGGGACCTGGGCCATCACATGGGGCCCCACATGTAGAGGGACTTCACACTTGGTTTAATGCTCTGATGGTATTCATTATGATCCTTCAAATCCATTCATTCTGCAAAGATCTAGTGAGTGCCTAGTATGTGCCAAGCCCTTCTCTGGGCAATAAGGACAAAGCAGACACAAATCCAGGGTTGGTGATAGCAAATAACTACAAAAAACATGTAGGATGTCAGATGGGAGTAGGCTCCAAGAAGAAGAGCAAGCCTGGGGACCAGTGAGGGAGATCCTAGGCCTCCTTTGTGCAGCGTACGAACACCGAGGAACCACCTACCATACGCATGTGGTTGTGATGGTTAATACTACACGTCATCTACTTGGCCAGACTGTGGTACCGCTGTTTAGTCACACATCAGTCTAGATGTTACCATGATGGCATTTTTCAGATTTTTTTAGATGCAATTAACATTTAATCAGTAGACTCTGAGTAAAGCAAATTATCCTCTGCAACAAGGATGGCCTTCATCCAATCAGTTGAAGGCCTGAAGAGAAAAAAAAAACTGAGGTCCCTTGAGGAAGAAGGAATTCTGCCTCCAGACTGCCTTCGGACTCGAGATCGCAACACCGATTCTTCCCTGGGCCTCCAGCCTGCCAGCCTGCCTTGCACATGTTGAACTTGCCAGCTCCAGCACTTGCCTGAGCCAGTTGCTTAGAATAAGTCTCTCTCCCTCTCCTTCCCCCGTCCCTTGCTCTCCCTTTTCACTCTTTCTCTCCATCTGTCTATCTGTCCATCTCTCTTTCTCTGCAGACCCCTGACTAATACAGCAGTGCCTGGGGCATGGCTACTGGCTCGGCCCCTCTCCCTGCCCCCAGAGCCACAAGCTGCCACAGCTGGGATGCAAAGCGAGAGGGTCTACAGAGCCTGGGGACACATCTGAGGACTCCTCCGGGAGACTGCTACCACAGACAGCCACAGGAGCTGCCCCTACTTGTGCAATGGTCTGGCCACCAGTGTCTTCTCACTCCCCTCTTCCAGGGACCCCATGGCCTGACAGCCCTGCACACTGGAACTCCGCAAAGTCCTCTGGGGGTTATTTGTGTAGAAGAGAGGCTTGCTTTCTTCTCGATGGCTACTGTACTCAGCTTGAGTTGGACCTCAGATGGAGGTACTTGGCTGCAGATGAGGCCCTAACAGGAAGCCCAATAAAGCCTGGCAAGCTGCTAATCGCTGCACAGTTTGGTGCTCCACACCCACCATCTCCAGAGCTCATGCAAACAGAATCCCCACAAAGGGGCTGTGGCCTGCTGAGTGCTGGAGGCCGCTGCTGCAGCCATTTGGACAATGTATAACAAGGTCTTTGAAGCGATAAGTACAGGATTCTCCAAAGAGATTTTTGCTGGAATGTCAGGCTCTGCTCTTTTTTTTTTTTCCGTACACTGAAACGTGTGTCATTGCTCCAGAACACTGTTGTCTTCTGGGAACAAACACAGAGGCCCATTGTTTACACTGCCAATTAGGAGCCATGATTGACCCCAACGCACAAAGGCCCAGTTGTGCCCAGACAGCTGAGGGAAGTATCTTGAATCTTTTGACACAGGTCTTTGGATGGAGGAGCCTGGGTTAGTCACTTATAGGGTCCCGGGGAGCCGTTTTTCTCCTGCTCGGCCAAGCTGACAGTGCCACCAGGAGCTGCAGCGTGCAGGCCTTACTACTGTTTCCTGGGGCATGGCTCCATCCACAGTGGCATGTCGAGCTGGGCCTCCCAAGGGGACACCTCACCCTGGAGCGGCTACTGTCCCTGAGGTCATGCATATCTGCTCCCTGCAGAGCTAGAAAAGGACGCTGGATTTTGAAGCGGCAGCAGGGAAACTGAGGCTGCCACAGGCTTCCTGGGTCAGCAGGGGCATGTTTGCATGCTCCCGATGAGTGGGGATCTTTTGCCCTATGGGCAACACAGGGCCTTCATGGGCAAGGATCATCATTGTCAGCATCACTAAATATGAAGAGCTCCCAGGTCCAATTAGAGATGAAGACTTAGGATCTAAGACTCTCTTGCATCTAGTAGGAGATTCATTATGTAAATTATGGCCAATTCATTTGATAAAATAGTATGTCTGCTATTAAAATGGTTTTTATAGAGTTTATTGTAATAACATGAAAAATGATAATGTGGAAAAGTTTCTTACTCTTAGACTAAATATGTTTCTCTTCTCCCCAGAGAGTAATTCAAAAACAATTCATAGAGCATGAACATGTCTATAGTTTTTTAAATGATGCTAAGATATGAGTCTGGAAGGGAACACTTTTAAATGTTAACATAGCCTTCTCTGAGGGTTGGGGGAAGGTGCTATGTTTCTTTTTTTCCATCTTCCTATAGTTTCTGCAGTTTTTCATAAAGAGCATGTATTATTTCACAGTTGGAAAGAATAAAATAAACAAAAATAAATAAGGAAGTAGTTGCTACGATGAGAGAATAGGGTAAGAACTTCATTATCTAGCTTCTCCCTGGTGCCAGTATCACACTATTCTCACGCTCTCACAACTGGCAACTGGGAACCCCGCCCGGGCCACACACGACAAACACCCAGGACCGCTCGGCTGACTCCAGCTCATGCCGATGCCAAATTTAGAGGTTTGGCAACCCCTGAATTTCACCAGGTTTGGGATTCTTTTTCCCACTTCTGGCTACATGTGCGTGTGTGTGCACACACAGACACACAGCAGGATCAACACTTTCTGGTTTATGGGGTTCAACATGGGTGGCATGCCTGCAAGAAGCAGGTTCACTGGACACCTGACACTTTGGAGTCTCTTTGGAGGAAGAAGGAACCCTTTCATAGATGTTGAAATCCCAATTCTGTTCTCCAAGGGACAGTGGCCTTGAAGCCTAACTGTGGATGAGACAAATTCAGTGATAATCCCCGGGTCATGCTCTCCAAAACAAAGGCTGCATTTCAGAGGCGACTTTGAGAGTCCAAACAGGGCACCTCCCCAAGCTTGGTCCCCTGCTCCCAGAGAGCAGGACTGGTCCCCAGGAGGAAGGGAGCACCTCATGTCCCAGGAGATGGGCACCCACTGTGACATGCTCCTCTGTTGCGCCCACTGTGTCAGCTGATTGAAACCTGCGGTCTGGGCAGCTGCAACAAGCCTGTGGATTTCCCTCTGGCCTCACTCCTCTAATTATTCACCCTTGATTTTAGCAAGAATTATAACGAGTGTCTGAGGTCAGAATTATCTCCATGACCCAAACCATCAGGAGGAATCTGTTTCCATTCCCCCAGCTGGCTTCACCACCTGGGCCTGCATGGATCCTGGAGCCTAAACTGCTTGACCCTCCCTATTCCCCCAATACTCGCCTTCTCCTTAGTGCTACTGTCTCTCCGCCCTGACCTCCAAAGGCTGAGCTAAACAGGTAGTGCCTGGTACAGAAAACCACCTATCGGTCTGACAAATATTTATTGAATGCCTGCTATGTGCCACACACTGGGGATAGAGCAGTGAGCCAGTCAGACCTGATTCTGCTCGTGTGGAAGTGGCTGGACACTTATAAATGGCCAAAAGGAAACCGCTGTCAGAGTGGAGCCGGCACCTGAGCTTAATGCCACATCGCTGGGATGGGACAACAGAGTGAGGTGGTATCTTGGTTGAAACCCAGTTTCAATCCCCAGTCCAGTTGGGACTCCCTTGGGTTGACTTTAACAACAGACTGAATGTGGTCAGTGATTTGTTTATTCAAATATTATCCAAGATGAACAATCATCTGCACATTAACCAATACCCCTTAAACCCTCCTATTCCTACTCCTGACACCACCACTCTGTCAATCACCCAGCTCATCACCTGAGTCCCTGTGACCTACCCCCTGCAGGCTCCTGCCTTCCCATTAGTGTCCAAGTTCATGTCTCTCTCTGAAATGCCTCCAACTCTTTCAACATGGTTGCCACCCTACTTATCTCCATTTTCCCACTGTTTGCCTCCCGGTCCTTTAACAAACATTTGCTCAACAGCTACAGCGTGCCAGGGACCATGCTGGTGCTGAGACAGAGCAGATAGCAAAGGCGCAAGCTCTCTCTGCTATTACAGCAAGTATGGTCCACTGAGGGAGACAAGCATTAATGAAGGCCCGTACATAATCAAGAAAGTCGATAGCATAAATGAATGGATGAATGAATGCATAAATGGCCAACTTCTTGGACTGTCCTGTGATCCTAGCTCTGAGCCATACTACAATGGTGCTGCGCAGATAACCATCCCCTAGGTCAGCTGCTCTCATGTCACTCACCTGCCTACAACTTGCTGTGGCTCCCTACTGCACACCAGATTAAGTTCTAATTGCCTAGTCTGGTGCCTCTCCAATCTACCTTTCTCACTTTTGTTTCCTTCTAACCTTCCTGGCTAATTTTTGTACCATTCTAATTATTGCTATGTTTGTTTTGCCTGTCTAGAAATCTTACCTCCCATTCTGCTGTTGAAATCTTATCCATCTGAGGGAGAGAAAATGTGTAGGATAGTGGGATTTGGTGCAGAAGACCCAAACCCTCATCTTCTAAAGTAGGAAGTCATGATGTTGGACAGGGCAGGAGACGGGTTTTTCTTGTTTGTTCTGTGTTAGGATGGGTGGTACATAATTGCCTTTTTAAAGGCATGGATTAGTTTGCTTTTTAAAAATTGTTTTTGATGCCTAACGTACGTAGCAAGATAAAAATTTAAGTAAGAAATTTAAAAAAGTAAACGAGGTAATGTGTATAAAGATATAGTGTAATTTCTGGCATGTAATAAGCAAAGAAAAAAAGAAAAGGTTATCATCACTTTTGTCTTTTCTATGAATCCTGCTTTGAAGCAGAGGCAGAATGAGGGACACTGTGCTTCTTCACGACATGCGCCAGTCCCTGCAACAGCTTCCTGACCAATCTCTTCACCCTCAGTATTTCTCTCCCCTGGCTGCAGCCATCCTACTGATCAATGGCATATTCGTCTTCCTAAGACCATTTTCCTCTTGAAATCCCTATTGAGAGACTTTAAAAAGGTTTTCTCATGTATGTTAGGGCAGTGGTAGCTGCTAGAACAATAAAGAACACCCTAACTCGGAGGGTTTCATGTAATAAAGGACATTTTTCACTCATCTGGCATTCCTGGTTTATAGGAGATTTTTCTCCTCTTGATGTTTCAGGAACATAGGCCATTTTTATCTCAAGGCTCTTCTGTCCCCTAGGGCCCTAAGTCCTCGGCATCCATGCAGGAGGAGGACAGAGCAAGTGGAGAAGACAACTGTTTCTCAATCACCTTGGAGTAGTACAGAGCATCACTCCTGCTCACCTGCCACTGGCCTGAACTAGTCACCTGGCCCTACCTAGATGAGAGAGTTCTGGGAAATGTAGTCCCTGGCTGAGCAGCCTCTTCTCACTGCACTGACACTGTGGAGGGCAGTGTGGATGTTAGTGGAGGCATCTCTGCCACATCAACTACCTGTAAGACCACATCCAAATTGTGGCTTAGCCCAGTGATTCATTTACTTATCCAAACTGTGTGGTTCCTGCCTCCCAACAGGCCCCTTCTAGAGTCCCAGCCACCAGATCTACTCATCATTCTCACTTCCTTTTCTACATTACACGGGGCACAGTCCATCCACCTGAATACAGTGGGGCTTTTCAAACACAAATTCCCTCTTCTCTTTGAAGACCTCTGGGCACCTGCATCTCCGTGTGGATTTGCTCTCATGGGATCCAGCCTCCAAGATGGCCCCATGAGCTCTACCTCCTGAGATTCACACCCTGAGTAGATGCCTCCCACACTGAGCCAGGGTTGGTCTTTGTCGCGCGCCCCGTCCTCGCCGGCAAGAACAGCACACAACAGCAGGATTCTTCTGCAGAAAGCTTTAATCTTCAGCTCTTTGTGAAACAAATGTGTCGGGCAGGACCCAGACGGGAAGAAAGGGTCTGCTTATATAGGCCTCATGCTCTACGCTGATTGGTGCTGTTGCATAAGCCTTAATTAGCATGACACTTTGGCCTGATTGGTTCATATGCTCAGACTCAATTTGCATGGGTTTTTGTTACACAAGAGGGTGCCATTTTCAGGGTGCGGCAGGCGCGGCTACCAACATCTCCCCATTTTTTGTTTTATAGAAACTCAGAACGGAACATGTCAGCTGAGGCGGAGATAGAGGCCTGATCTCCAGAAACATTTGATGTCCTATTTTCGGAGAGGGGTTTGTAGACATCTACCCCTATGCAATCAGGCATGTCTCTCAGAGGGGTCCAAAACCTCTTGCAGTGCATAGCCTCGCATCCTCTAGCCGACGTTGGGACCGTCTGATGCAAAGGGTCTGGACCTGTTCTTTTTGACCCTCTTGCATCATGAGTTTCTTAGTGAAGGCTGCAGCTAATCGATAAGGTACCTGGGCCTGGTGCAATGCCACGAGGGCTCAGGGTGCAAGGGCTACCTCAAGCTAAAGCTGAGCTTCTTTATTGAGCATGTTGAGCCATACTTGGGGAGAGGCGCCAATATCTACCGCCATTAAAGCTTGAGCAAGGATTACTTTATCTTGCCTATGTTGGGCACGGAGCCTGCATAACAACCAGAGTAGGAGCATGAGACCTCCAAGCATGAATACACCCATCCCAGCCATGCCCGCCCACTCTTTAACGTGGGAGAGAGCTCTGTGGAACCAGGAAGAGAGTCCTTCTGCTACGGAGATATCTAGCCGGGTGGAGTTGATGTGGGTTATTTCTCGCCGTAGCTCTTCCAATGCTCCATCAAAGTCTTGGGACCAGTTTCCTGAAAGATACTGGGACAGGCTTCGTGACAGATTAGCTGCTCGCGTAAAGTTTTCATATTGTATGCTAGTAATGCAGAGAGCGTGAAACTTTCGCTCACATCCCAATTGGGCTAACTGCCAGAGCACATCTAGTTGCTCTTCCACTAGATCTACTCGCTGATTGAGGACGATAATTCCTCCTTTCATCTTTCCATCAAGTGAGGATTGGCGGTCCAGAGCAGTGGCTACTGAATCCGCAAGATTATTCAATTCTGCAGCCGCTTTAACAGAGGTGTCCAAGGCTATGGCAGCTGCAGTGGCAGCCACTGCAGCCAGAGATATTAAAGCCACTATGGCGGCAGTGACACCAAAGTCACGTTTCTCACGAAACAAGGTCATGGAATCAGGTGAATCCACTGGGACAGGGACCCAGCGAGGAATGCGGGCCACTAAAGCATTGGAATGGACAGTTATATTCCAGCACTGAGACAAGAAACAGGTGTCATTGGAGCAAGAGTCAAAACTGTTATTGGATAAGATAAATAGAAATGGGGGATACACGCATACTGGAGTAGGTGGATATTGGCCAGGGGCTGGTGCAACTCTTTGACATGAAATATTATAAGTAGTCTTATTCACCTGGTATACAGTTTTGCCATCTAAGATTGGGCTTGTAGATTCATAGGTACAGGAACTATTAGACATCCCAATCCCTCCCCCTTGTAGGACAATAAAGGGAGAAAGGTCTGAACACGAGCCATTAACTCCACACAGCAGCCATTTATGGAAGGGGTTCCTGCCTACATCTTGTTGGAACTCTCCTCCTTCTGCCACCCTTCTATAAACACTGCCGGAAATTTCCTCCATATCTGGGGACAAGGAAAATTTGTGTCCCTCATCTGCCCAGGTTGTTGCATGTGACTGGCAATCAGTCCAGGGCCATTGCTCTCCCTCATAATCTCCCACACAATGGGGAGCATATTTGGGTTGACGGGGACGGTAAGGGAGGAATATGTTGCTATAATTAATCTGCTTAATAGGAGGTTTCACAAAAGTACCATTGATCCAAAGGACCATTTGGCTTACTGCTGCATTAGTGTAGGTCTTATTCTCACGAAAGGACTGACTAAATTCACCTGATTTTCTATCACGGCCAAACCACCCGTACATATGCTGTTTAAGGGACAGGCAATTTGAGTGGTTACGAGTGGTGAAGCACAAAGATCCATCGGTTTCAAAGGTTCGGTTTTCTCCTAAAGAAGCTGCTAGAGAATCTAATGGTAAGTAAGGCAGGTTCATGCTAGAGTTAGTAGTAAAAAAGCGTGGAAAAACTGCTGCATTATAGCGAACAGGCATGGGCTTAGGGAAGACTGACAATATTCCCCATCTCAGTACTCCCTGTGTCAGGATTCCCATCGACAAGAGCAGGATCCACAGGCACAGAGACGCCATCTCCTTTGTTCAGGACTTTCCTGGTCAGGCGTTCCGGGATCCAGAAGGGGTTTTCTTCACCCTGGGGAAAAACACATACAGCCCCCCTGGATCTAATTATAATTGGATCCGGGCCTTTCCATTGGTTAGATAGTACATCCTTCCATTTTACTAGTTCTGTGGGTCTTTTGGCCATTGATGATGGCGGTCCGCTGCTGTATGGCCTTGAGCATCCAGGTTCAAAAAATTTAGAGTGAAAAGTGCTAGGGCTATAGCTGTTTTAGGTGTAGGGGGTAAGTCCTCAATTCCCCCTTTTTGTTTTAAGAGATAAGATTTGAGAGTGCGATTTGCGCGCTCAACAATGCCTTGACCTTGTGGGTTATAAGGTAGGCCAGTAACATGTTTTATCCCCATGTGATGACAAAATTGAGCAAATTTGGCAGAAGTATAGGCGGGACCATTGTCTGTTTTTAGGATTAGGGGCATTCCCCATGCGCTCCAAGCTTCAAGACAGTGGTTAATGACATAGGAAAACTTCTCTCCAGAGGATGGGGAGGCGAAGATGATTCCAGAACAAGTATCTACAGACACATGTACGTATTTCAGCTTCCCAAAGGAAGAAACATGTGTGACATCCATCTGCCAAACCTGTAGGGGTTTGATACCGCAGGGATTAATTCCCACATGGGGGGCAGGAAGAAAACTACAACAGTGTTGACAACTAAGAACAATGTTCCTGGCTGCAGCTCTAGTTATAGAGAACTTTTGGCGTAGTGTTTCAGCAGTGACATGAAATTTTGAATGGAATTGAGCAGCTGCAGTGACAGGGTCTAGCAGAGGAAAAGCTAGACTTCTAGTTGCGAGGTCTGCTAGCTGGTTGCCGCGGGCCATAGGCCCGGGAAGGCCTGAATGTGCTCTGATGTGGGTTAGATACAAAGGTGATCGCCTGTGGAGTAACTCTGATTGAATCTGCTTGAACAGCGAGGCTACTGAACTCAATGCGTTGATTAGCCCGGCTACTTCTAGAGAATTAACTGCATTAACCACATAAGAATCTGACACAACTTTCAAGGGTCCAGGGAAGGTTTGTAGAACCTCTAAAACTATGTGGCATTCTACTATTTGTGGAGTATCGGGCGTATAATTTTTTGTTACAATTTTGCCGTTATGGACATAGGCACCTGTACCTGTCTTGGATCCATCTGTGTAGACTGTTTCTCCATGTGGCAACAGGGTTTGGCTAGTGATCCGAGGGAACACTAGGGGATGATTTCTAGCAAAATTGATGAGGGGATGTTTTGGGAAGTGATTATCAAAGGTTCCTGAGAAGCTATAAGCAAGTATGGCCCAATCATCATTCATAGCACATAATGTTTGTATCTGCTCCATATTGTAAGGGGTTATGATTGTTGCTGGAGCTTTCCCAAAATGTGTTAATGAGTTTTTTATTCCCCTCAGAGTGAGTTTGGCTATGGCGGCCGGGTAGTATTCTATCGTTCTAGCCTGAGAGGCTTGGGGATGGATCCAGATCAGTGGACCTTGCTGCCACAAAACTGCAGTTGGCAGTCCCGGGGTGGGAAGGACGCATAACTCAAAGGGTTCATTTAACTGCAACCTATTTAATTGTGCTGTCATTAAGGCCTGTTCTACTTTGTGGATGGTCTGCACCGCCTCAGGTGTAAGGGAGCGCGGTGATGTTAGTTGTGAGTCTCCTTCTAGGATTTTAAATAGTGGTTTCAATTCAGTGGTAGGTATCTTTAAATATGGCCGCAACCAATTAATGTCCCCTAGGAGTTTCTGAAAGTCATTCAAATTTCGCAGCTGATCATGTCTTATCTCGAGATTTTGGGGGCAAATTACATCTGTGTAAATGGTGGCTCCTAGGAATTTGCTAATACTAGATTTTTGGATCTTTTCACTTGCTATATTCAGTCCCCAAGTCTCTAGGGATCTAGTGAGATTTATATAGGCCTCTTCTACCTCTGCTGGTTGTGGGGAGCAGAGAAGGATGTCATCCATATAGTGAATGATTTTTAGTGTGGGGTAGTTTTTACGAATCGGTGCCAGCGCTTGCTGAACATACAGTTGACATATGGTGGGGCTATTTGCCATCCCTTGAGGGAGGACTTTCCACTGAAATCTGGCGTCTGGTTGCTCATGATTAATAGCTGGCAGGGTGAAAGCAAACCTTTCTCTATCTCTGGTGTTTAGGTGTATGGAGAAGAAGCAATCTTTGATATCTATTATGATTACTTTCCATTCTTTGGGTAGAGCAGAGAGGAGTGGCAGTCCCCGTTGGACAGGTCCAAGTATTCTCATTTGAGCATTTACTGCTCTTAGATCATGAAGCAATCTCCATGACCCCGACTTTTTGATTACAAATATAGGTGTATTCCATGGAGATATAGAGGGTTCTAAATGTCCTAATTGGAGCTGTTCTTGAACTAAGTGGTGAGCTGCTTCCAATTTCTCAGAGGATAGGGGCCACTGAGGAACCCATATGGCCTCCTCTGTAAGCCAAGGTATGGGCATGGCATCTTCAATGGCCCCTACGAAAAACCCAAACCGCGACGGTCATTTTTTTTTTTTTTTTTTTTAATAATTATTTTTTATTGAAGGGTAGTTGACACACAGTATTACATTACATGAGTTTCAAGTGTACAACACAGTGGTAGAACATTTATATACATAATTCTAGGTTCCAGCTATCACCCTACCAGGCTGTTACAATATCTTGACTATATTCCTTATGCTATACATTACATCCCGGTTACTAATTTATTTTACCATTGGAAGTCTGTCCTTTTTTTTTTTTTTTTTTTTTTTGTGAGGGCATCTCTCATATTTATTGATCAAATGGTTGTTAACGACAATAAAATTCTGTATAGGGGAGTCAATGCTCAATGCACAATCATTATTCCACCCCAAGCCTAATTTTTGTCAGTCTCCAATCTTCTGAGGCATAACAAACAAGTTTTTACATGTAGAACAAATTCTTACATAATGAATAAGTTACATAGTGAACAGTACAAGGGCAGTCATCACAGAAACTTTCGGTTTTGCTCATGCATTATGAACTATAAACAGTCAGTTCAAATATGAATACTCATTTGGTTTTTATACTTGATTTATATGTGGATACCACATTTCTCTCTTTATTATTATTATTTTTAATAAAATGCTGAAGTGGTAGGTAGATACAAGATAAAGGTAGAAAACATAGTTTAGTGTTGTAAGAGAGCACATGTAGATGATCAGGTGTGTGCCTGTAGACTATGTGTTAATCCAAGCTAGACCAGGGCAATAAAACATCCACGTATGCAGAAGATTTCTCTCAGAACGGGGGGGTGAGGTTCTAAGCCTCACCTCTGTTGATCCCCAATTTCTCACCTGATGGCCCCCCTGCGACTGTGCCTGTCTTAGGTTGTTCCTCCCTTGAGGAATCTTACCCGTCTCTGGCTAACCAGTCATCTTCCGGGGCCATACAGGGAAATGTGAAGTTGGTAAGTGAGAGAGAAGCCTTATTGTTTGAAAAGGTTAGCTTTTTACTTCTTTGCATATTTATGCCCTGTGGCTTCTATGCCCAGCATTTGTCTTGAGGTATCTTTACCACTTGGAAGAATTATGATACTCGGTAAATTTGATATGAGGCACGAATTCTATTTAAGGGTTGTAATTAGGAAGGAAGAAGAAAAGCTATAGAAGTAGCAGGCGGAAGAAAACATGGGAAGATTGATTATTTCTTTGATATATCTTCTTGTAGAGTAACTTCAGCATGTATAGGTTTTAAGCTACTACTTAAATTGCACACACACATTAACATAATAGGAGTATAGTTACATAACCAAAGCATATCTGTAATTACCAGCCATCTGCAGTGTAACCAAGAAAACCAGTTAGGCACCTTAGGCATTTGTGAAAACTTATCTATGATATGGTGGATATTGTCCAAATGAACTTGAACAGTCTGAGAGAAATCAGACAAATTAAAACAACCCATTCCTGGGGACTGTTCTCATGCCATATGTTCTTTTAACAGTAAATAGTCTGTAGTTGTAAGAGTTTGGAGCGCTACAATTTGCACTTCTCCAAATTCTTGGTTGAGTTCCAACAGTATAGATCCAGTCAAATTTGTTGTTTTACTGTATGCACAGGCCAGCTTAGATATCTCCTTCCTCATTCCCATGGCAAGTCCAGGAGCTGGTGGGATGAGTGCATCTACAGCTGTAGCAGTGCATGGATCTTTGTTGGGGTTTTTTGATGCTCATCTTCTGGCATGAGTCTTCCAGAGAGTGCAGATGTTGGAAGTTCTTTTTCATATCGTATCTTAGTTCATTTTCGGGGTAGCCCAATTAGGCTTTGATCCTCTGTATAAACACAAACAGAGCGACGGTCATTTTTTACTTTGGGTAGGATAGGCTCTGTGCGTCCCTGTTGATGTTTCCCTAGCCCTCTGCCAGGGATGTATCCCATATCCATCATCATGCGTTGGGCAGGAGTGGAGTACTCATTAATGAGTTTAAGGCCTAGGCCCTGCATAACATCTCTCCCCCACAAATTGACTGGCAGTGGGAGCACATAAGGGGTAACTGTACCTTCTTGCCCTTCAGGCACCTGCCATCTCAATGGTTTGGCACTAATGGTAGGACTAGACTCATATCCTAAACCTTGTAAAGAGTGTGAGGACTGGGTTACAGGCCATTTGGAGGGCCACCAGGTTGCAGAGATAATACTTTTATCTGCTCCAGTGTCTAGGATTCCTTCAAAACTCTTTTCTTCTATTTTGAGGGTCAATTTTGGTCTGTCTGCTAAGTCTAATGCTATGAAAGCGGAATTGTAGTTAGAGGAGCCGAAACTCCCTTCTCCTCTCAGTGGTGGTGGCAGGATAATTGGCATGAAGACTAGGCAGCACTAAGAGCTGGGCTATGCGGTCTCCTGGGGATATAGGGTAGATTCCTCTGGGGGCTGAGCACATAATTTTTACTTGTCCTTCATAGTCCTGATCAATAACTCCGGGGTGGACAACAAGGCCTTTTAAAGTAGCAGAAGAATGCCCCAAGAGTAGTCCAACTGTGTTTGGTGGCAAAGGGCCTTTGAAGTCTGAGGTAATAGGTTGAACTCCCATCTGCAGAGTTAACACTATTCTGGTGGTGGCACGGATGTCCAATCCCGCGGAACCTGGAGTGGCTCTCCTTGGGGGGCTTTGTTGCTCCCGAAGGACACTTGTGTGCTGGTTGCCCCATATATTTGTGGGCCCTGATGGCGGGGGCCCCTCTGGGCGTTTTTTGGCAGCTCTAAGGGTTTCCCTTCTATGTCTTTAACAGATCGGCATTCATTGGCCCAATGTCTGCCTTTTTTACACTTAGGGCACAATCCAGGGGTCTTTTGGGTCGTGTGCTCTAAAGTTGGGCTTCTACATTCTCTCTTTATATGTCCTAATTTCCCACATTGAAAACATTTAATATTTTTATTAGTAATTCTGGCTTGTTTGTGGCTTTGTAATATAGCCGCAGCTAGGCCCGCATTGGTGAGTGGTCCCCCTATTTCTCTGCAGGCTTTTAGCCAAGCAGTCATCCCCTTCTGTTTCCAGGGTGTAATCGCTTGCCTGCATTCTTTGGTACACTGTTCGAATACTAATTGCTCCACCAGGGGCATAGCTTGCTCTTGGTCCCCGAATACTCTACCCGCGGCCTCCATCATGCGAGCGACGAAATCTGAAAATGGCTCGCTCGGCCCTTGGATAATCTTTGTCAAATTGCCTGACACTTCCCCTTTGTTAGTGAGGGCTTTCCATGCCTTAGCAGCGCACGCGTTTATTTGTGCGTACACTTGTGCGGGGAAGGCGGTCTGGTTGGCAACCCACTGTCCCTGGCCTGTCAACATATCATATGACCACGCGGGTTGCCCTTCGGCAGCGTTTGCACGTGCCTGGGTCATGCTGATATCATGCCACAATGCTTTCCACTCTATATATTGTCCCATACTAGTAAGGCATGCTTTAGTCACATACTGCCAATCTGTAGGTGTCATAGCTGTCTCTGTCAACCTTTCAATCTGTGCTAAGGTGTAGTTAGCACTGACTCCATAAGCCCGAACGGATTCTGCTAAATCTTTAACTTGTTTATGGCTCAGGGGCTGGTGGGAGCGTACCCCGTTGTCTTCAAACACAGGTAACATTTGCTTAATTGCTTGTATGGTATCTGGGTGACAGAGTATGTGTACCGCTCACATAAGGTGGCGGAGCAGTGGGCAACGGAGAGCACCCTGCTTTCATTCTCTTTGGTCTGCCTTTCAGCCTTGCTGGTTCCCTTATTTCCGCACTTCGGGGTTCTAGTCTCCTCCTCCTCTTCCGAGGACATTAGTTCATCTTCTGATTCCCTATTGGAAAGTTGGAGTTCCCTCAACTCTTTCCAGGGGTATTTGCTATTTTCTCCGAGGCGGTCATCACCTGCTTCTCGGGGCTCTTTCGCTTTTGCCCTGGATGGGCTCTCTCCCTCACTCTGGGGCTTTTTAACTTTCGTTTTAGCGGCCCTTTTTCGGCCGCGAGCTAGCTCTGTCTCCCGTTCCGTTTCTGACATACTTTCTTGGATGTCTGACAAGGCTCTCTGACCTGCCTTTATCACCTTTTCACACTTTTCATCCTGCAGGCAAGCTCTAATCAGTTTCCCCTCAAGCGTCCTTCTTCTTCCTATCAAGATCTTTCCCTAACTTGTCCCAGCTCGGGATGGAGAGGGACCCTGAACAGATAAACCAGGGGGCAACACGGTCTACTTCTTTTACAAATGATCCTAAAACTTTGGCAGAGACCTTCAAATTTTGCTCTTTGAGAACTGCCTGTAGTGCTGAGACTAACGATGGTGCGTTTCCCATGGTGCCTCTTTATTTACAGAGAACCATCAGCCACCACCCTTAAAAGCGCGTCTCTCGGAACTTACCTCTCCGGGCTTTCTTCTGTCCTGCAGTTCTGAATCCTCTCCAGATGTCTGAAGGGTCCTCCCTGTGCCGGTGATGTTCTGGTTCCTGGGTTTTGGCACCACTTGTCGCGCGCCCCGTCCTCGCCGGCAAGAACAGCACGCAACAACAGCAGGATTCTTCTGCAGAAAGCTTTAATCTTCAGTTCTTTGTGAAACAAATGTGTAGGACAGGACCCGGATGGGAAGAAAGGGTCTGCTTATATAGGCCTCATGCTCTACGCTGATTGGTGCTGTTGCATAAGCCTTAATTAGCATGACACTTTGGCCTGATTGGTTCATATGCTCAGACTCAATTTGCATGGGTTTTTGTTACACAAGAGGGTGCCATTTTCAGGGTGCGGCAGGCGCGGCTACCAACAGGTCTTTGTGACCAGTAGTGTATGGCAGAAGTGATATGTTGCTTCTGATATTCAACTGGAGAGAACTTCAGCTGTCTTGATGCTCCTGCGCCCTTGGACCACTCACTCTGGGGGACGCCGTGTCACGAGCCGCCCGATGGAGAGGTCCTTGTGCCGAAAAACTGAGGCCTCCTGCCAACAACCATGAGAGTGAGTTTGGAGCAGATCCTTGGGCCCCAGTCAAATCTTTGGCTCTCACACACCCAGTCAGCCCTTGACCACAACCTCATGAAAGCCTGAGCCAGAGCCACCCAAAGAGACCCTCCTGGCTTCCTGACTCTTGGAAACTGTGTGATATGATCCATGTTTGCTGTGGATTATTTGGGGATCTGGGGATAATTTGTGTCCCAGAGGCAGATAACTAACAGCCATTTTGCTTTCTACTCATAATCAAGTATGTGTTTTGGTTTACTTGGGAGGGGGAGAAGATAGAAAATTACATACTACATTGAGGTTTTTCTTTTTTTAAAATTTGGGTTCTACAAAGGTCTCAGGAAATGTCTGTTGTAAATATCAATTATTCTGGTGTTCTTTTTGTGTGTCGTCCTAAGCCCTCAAATGATGGATACACTACCAAGAGAAAGAAAAAGAGGTCAGGAAGGAAGGTTGGAAGAGAGAGGGAGGAATCCTACCTCTAAATACAGATATTACATCTATAGCAGTTTGACATTAACTTACTTATGACATTTACCATACTGAATTTCTTGATTAACTCAACAAAGAAATATTTATTGAGTACCCAGAGCTGATTCTGCTCTGGGTGCTTGAGATACATCAGTGAACAAAACACAAAGATCTTGCCTTAGTGGAGCTTACATCCTGATTGCGGAGATGATAAATAATAAACAATAAAAAGCAAATTATATATCATGGAAGGTGATAAATGTTATAGAAAAAAGTAAAAAATACAGGAAGGTAATCATGTCCTCTCTATCAGCACCTCAGGAGGGGTGGCTGGTGAGCTTGGAATGCCTGCAGTCCTTTGCATATGCCAGGTGCTTGCAAATATTTGCCTAATTCATGCAAGGATGAAGGAGCCAGCCCTGCAAAGGGGAGCTTACTCAGACGGCAAATCCAAGAGTTCCCGGCTGCTTATGCAAAGCCCTGCTTCTAGGTGATCATCAGATCTAGGAGCAGATTTGGGCCACAGAGAAGCCCAGCTGGTGGATAACCCACAAGGGATTCATCCTTCTACCCCCAAAAAAACCCTGCAACCTGAACCACCTCATCTCCCTCCCAATTTGGCAGAACTGGATCAAAGAAACAGCCGTGCCCCCAGGCTTTCTGCTCAGCATCACAGGACGCAGATAGATGAAACCTGAGCCCCCCACTCCCTGTACAGGTGACAACCTCATAGTAACTGTGCCAGGCATCTTTGTCCTGTACCCTAGATAACCTCACACAGATTTTCACCCCAGGCTGCAAGGAATAGGCCCAGCAGAAAGAGGGCACTGTGTAGTAGCCGCGTGCTGATCACAGCTTGCCTCCTAGACACCCAAAATGTCACATTATGATTCAGACTCAAAGAAACAAAGGCAAACAAAATATGCCTCCCGTGGTTTACATATGTGGCGCCCTAGAGTTTGGGGTTTGGAATTTAATAACAGGCAAAGATACAAGGAATATGTTTTCCTTTGAGGTTTAATACACCACATACAATAAATTAAAATGGCAATACTGTTAATAAACAATAATTTGTATTCAAATAGTTACCGAGTTCCCAAAGATCTAGAAACAGAATTTTAGACCCAGAAGGAATCCTAGGCTACTTTCAACTTAATTTTTTTTTTAAGGTGGTAATGCCCTCCAGTTTTTGCAAAACCTATCTCCCTCTCTTTCTCTCCCTCTCTCTCTCTCTCACACACACACACACGTGTCCCTGCAGCCACCTCCACTCTGGTCCTCTGGTCCCCTTCCACCCTTGCACAAAGCATCCCCACTCTGCCACCCCCAGTGTCTGCCCAAAGCCTTTCTTAGCCACACTCAACCCCTTTCAAACAGACCAACATCTTCCCCTTTGCTGTGCCCTCTTTACTGGCTCTTCTCAGCACATTGACAAACTCAAGTCTCTCTCTTTAAAAAAGTAAAAAATGAAAACTCACTGTCTGTGCTTCACATTCCTTTCTAGTCCCATCCCCTCCTTTCACAGCTGCACTGGGGCCCCTGGCGCTGCCCTAACAAAGCCCCACACTGGGGGGCTCACGCTCTGGAGGCCGGAAGTCGGGAGGTGCAGGTGCGGGCAGGGCTGGCTGCCTCTGGGGCAGGGAGGGGGTTCTGCTTAGGGCCTCTCCCAGCTCCTGGGGGTTTGCTGGCAGTGTCTGGTGCTCTGTGGCTTGGAGAGGCATCACCCAGATCCCAGCCTTGGTCTTCACAGGGCCTTCTCCCTGGGTGCATGCTGTGCCCAAATTTCACCTTTTTCTAAGGACAGCAGTCATATCAGACTGGGCCCCCCCTTATGTCCTCACCTTATCTTGGCTGTATCTGCAAAAACCCTGTCTCTAAATAACGTCACAGTCTGAGGTCCTGGGCATTAGGGCTCCGGCAAATCTTTTTGTGGGGACACAATTCGACCTCTAACAATGGCCAAATTTAAAAACAAAACCTGGTCTCTTCCCACTCCTGCTCCCTATTTGTCCTCTGGCTCACTCCACAGCCTTCTGTCCCCACCTCATGCACTGCCAGGACTGGGCACTAAATGACCTCATGGTTGCCCAACTTGGTGGACACTTTCCTGTCCTTGCGGTATGGACCTCACTGTCACACTGCTGACGGGTTACTCCTTCCTCAAACTCCTTCCCCGTTCCAGCCTCTCGGGCTCCCCCAAGGATTCGGCAGTGTGGGCTGTCCTTTCTCAGATCCCTTTAGGGCTTTCTATTCCTTGGCCACCCCACCTTCCCTCCTTACACCCCAAGCTCATCATCCGTGCTGCTGCCTTCTACTCCCACCCCTGTGCTGACTTCCCCAGCCAGACATCACCGCTGACATACAGATTTGCCTGTCCCCACCTGCCACTCCCCAGGTGACTCCAACTCCAAATGCACACAACAAGACTTCCCCTTCTTCCCCAAAGTCCCACTGAAGGTCTCTGCTCAACCTGCTCTTCCTCCTTCAGCCCCTGCTTCTCCAGCCACCCACCTCTCCCTGAGCAAGAAAACTAGGCCTTATCCTTTACCATCTTATTTACCATAGATAGCAGTCCCCAAGTCCCCTGGAGCCCCTGGAGCTAAAATTATCCTTCAAATAGATCCTTTCTATTTGGCCTGTACTGTCACTCTGGTTATTTCCTTAGGTTCTAATCACTTGGCTGTGTGACTTTGCAGCCCCCTACCTGTGCCACCACCTCTGCCCATCTTCCCTGTTGTATCTTTTTCCATGTCATCCACCACAGTGTTTTCACAGAAATCCCTTGGACAGCCAAGCATAATGCTCAGAATCCTTCAAGAACTCTACATGGCCTTCAGGATAAAGTCCAAACTCCTTAGTGGATGTGAGATGTCCCTTTGTAAGCTGGCCCCCTGCTCATCTCTCCCACTGCTTCACTGCCCTTCTCCTTATAGGAGCGCTACTCCAATCCTATTAACTCCTGGCAGCCCCCTGAAGGTGCTGGGCTCCCCATCATGCTTCCTCTACCCTGGCTTTTCCCTCTGTCCTCAGTGCCCTTCCCTCAGCACCTTAAGCCATTGCTTAAGGACTCAGATCAGAGGCCCCTCCAGGAAGTCTTTCTGTGCCCTCTGGCCTCCTTCAGCACCCTGTTATGTACTGTAATCCTAAATCAACCAGGCTTTCAACTTTAAATCCCTAGCACCTAGTCCACTGTCTGCATATAATACAGGTACAGTAAACGTTGGGTGGGTACCTGTTAACTCAGTGAGGAGTACAAAGGAGAAGTCTGAGGTCCAGAAAATCACCTAAGGTCAAACAAAGAGTAGGTGAGCAGTGGAGCTGAGATTCAGCCTTGCTTGCCCCTCAAGTTTCTTGTTCTATTCCAGTATTTTCCTCACTGTAGTAGGAGGACAATCACAACAGAATCTCTTGGGCAGTGGATTAAATATGCAGCTCCCTGCGCCTCACCTGAACCTAGATGAAACTGCATTTTCAACAAGCTAATGAACAGAGGCACAAAGGCTGAGAACCAGCACCCTAAGCCTGAGTGTCTGAAAAGCCTTTTATCACATTTTTTTTAGGCCAAGTCAGTTGCTTACCACTAGTGATGAGCGGGGAGCCCAGCTCCATTACATTTTCATTGAAAAGCAATCATTTGTGTGAATCCTGAAGCTTTTTCCTTTAAGAGCCCACTATTAGGATGCAAATTCTACTTGCAGAATTAATGGCTCTGGAAAGAGGGCAGGGACTTCGGGAGGGAGTAAGCAGCTCTGTGTGGTAGGAAGTGGCTGGGAGTGGGAAGGAGGCAAGCATCACACACAATAGAACTGTAGGAAAAGGTGCCCTTTGTTATTTATTCTCAAATGTTAGCTTGCAGCGGAATCATCTGGAGGGCTTGTTAAGAGGCAGACACCTGGGCCCCACCCTTGGTTTCTGATCCGGCAGATCTGGCGGTGGGGTCTGCTATGCTGCATAAACAAACTCCCAGGTGGGGCTGATGCTGTCCAGGGAGCACATTTTGAGAACCACCAAGCTAATTCAACCTTGTGCCCAATGTAGTAATCCATTCTGAAAATCCGAGGAGATAGGGACATGGTCTCCCAGTTTTTCTGCTTAAACCAGATGTAAACCTTGTTAAATTTCAACCCGGAGTTTCTATGGGTAACTCATGATTCTTCCTTGAATGGAACCAAAATTTACCTCCAAACCTTTCATCCACTGATCCCAGGTCTGCCTCCTACATCTTCACAGAATTTATCTGTGTCTGTTTGTACACAAGAGTTCTTTAAATATTTGAAGACAGCCATCCTGTCCTGCTTGTTTCTCCTTCCCGTTACCTGCCTCTTCTGCCCCTTCAGCACCTGCTGAATGAATACTGTCTCCGAGACAGACTTCAAGTTTGCCGCTTTCTTATACCACAGTGCCCGGAAGTGGCCAGGAAATTCCATTTGGGATCTGACCAGCTCAGAGTACAGTCTGTTCAACTGGACACTATTTTAAGGTAATTTGTAGGTTTTTTGTTTTTTTTTAACCATTTTACACATTCAGCCATGTTGAGCATGTGGTCACCTAAAACTAGAATTTTTTTTACGGGAGCTGTGTCCAGCCAGATCTTCTCCATATGTCCTTACCTAGCTGAATTTTTAACTCAAGAGCTACATATAATATTAATCCTCCTAAATGTAATTCTGTGGGGTTTGCCCATTTTTGAAGATTATTAACTCATACCTTAGTTCTGAGGTGGTAGTGGCAGGGCCAGTTAAGGGGGTGACAGACCCCAAACATGCACTTACCCGTTTTACAACTATGGGGACTTTACTCTCATATATTACTCAGTCTAAACAGCCGCTGGTGAGTGTCAGTGTGCTGCAAACTCGTGGCCATCATCTGCCTCAACGTTTCCGGTCAACCCTATATTCAAACTGCCACAGGCCCACATGTCAAACCATGAGTCTAATTTTTGGTTCAGAAAATATGGTCAGTATAGCATTGTCTTTCTCCAGATGTTTACATCTAAGGTAATAGAGGAGACAATTATTCTACCCTGTTTAAGCTGAGAGAGGGAATAGTAAAAAGAACAAGACATAAGTTGAGAGGTTACAATCACAATTAAACATCAAGGACAAATACTCCATTATGTAATTATGTTCAGTTTTCCAAAAGGGCAAGTTGTGCTTATTACAATGATTGGTCCACCGAGGTACCTGATTTCTCATTGATTAGGATGCTGCATATTTTGAAGATGTGACTTTGCACTCCCTCCTGGAACATGTATTAATACCTGGGATTTAGGTTGCTTCGCAGCTAAGAACTAATATAAATAAAACGTTGAATAGAAAAGGCAGAAGCCTGTGTCAGTCCGCTCTGACTTCAGATCCTTCTAAGAGTTGTGGGTTTTGGGGAGGCGGGGTGGGGAGGGCAGCGGATACACAGCACTGGAGGGCTTAAATATGGCAGTGAAAAGAGAGTGCGCGGTTGCTCAGGGGTCCTTAAGGGAACGAGAGCCGTAATCTGTCGTCTTTTTCATCCACACACGTTTCAAAGCCTGACACTTGCGGTGGCAAAACTGCATTGCGAAAGTAGTGTCACTAACTGCTCTTCAAGATAGGGACACGTAGACAGGGAATGGCCTCCTCACACCCCAACTTCCAGGACCGCCTAGGCTGCACCGCGGGACGGAGAAAGCTGGTCTGCCTCCCCAACCCCTCAGAAAAACGCCGTAAATTCCTGGTTTCATAATCTTCTCGCGACTTGAACGTAAAGTTAAAAGGGACTTTTCAGTTCTACATCCCTCCTGACGGTACCCGCGATTAACGACAAGCGTATATGGAGAAGGACGCGGGGTGCAGGGCCTCGGCCGGGTACCGAAGGCGGGGACCGGAGACGGGGATGGGAGCGGGCGCGGAGGGCTCCGCAGGGGAGGTCCCGTGGGCTGTCCCAACGCGAGGCCTGCTCGGCTCGCAGCGGGGCACTCCCCGGGGAACGGCGGCGCGCGTACGGGTGTGTGCGCGGCACCCGCGGGCCGCGCGCTAGTGCGGGCGCCGCTGCGTAGAGGGCCAGCGCCGCCGGGAGAAAATACCACGCAGAGCTCGTGTCCGGACGTTGCCGACCAGGGGGACCAAGCGGACGTGAGGGGGCCGGGCCGCGCCCGCTATCCCGCCGGGAGCCGCAGCACCAGAGGCGGGGAGGGACGCCACGCAGATCCCCACGCTTTTCTAGCAGAGGGAAAGCCACCGCGATTGCAGCGAGCTTGCAAACGTTGGCACCCCGGCGCGCTCCCCGCGCGGTATGGGTAGCCCTAACGCGGGCGGGTATTAAGGGGGAAGGATAGGGCGTGGCCTGACCGAGACGAGCCAATGGACCGGGAAGGGGAGCGCGGGGGGCGGAGCTCAGGTGCGGAGCGCCGATTGGCCAGTTGGCTCTCCGGTATGCAGATGCGGTGGAGTCACGTGCTAGGGGCCGGGACGACTTCCTGTAGGAGGCCAACGCGGGGCGGGGAAGGGGGTGCGAGCGCCCCGTCTGGCTGGAGCGGGGGGAGGGGGGTTCTTGTCAGTTAGAGCAACAAGATGGCCGCGGTGGCAGCTCTGCACCTCAGCGCGACGGCCCCGGGAGCCGCAGCAGCCGCTGCCGGCCCCTCCGCCCCGCAACCCTGAGCACCACCCCGGCCTCCCCTGCCGCCCCTGACAGGGCCGTCCCCGCGCCCGCCGCGCTCCTGCCGCTGCCGCCGCGGGCCCGCCCGAGCCGAAGGCGGAGGGAGCGAAACCGGCCAAGCACCGAGCGCCCAACGTTGCCGCTGCCGCCTCGGATCCCGGGCAGCGCCGGAGCCGTCGTCCCGCCCGGGGACGCGAGGAGGAGGGCGCGTCGCGGCGTCGCCGGGGCCGGACCTGGACCTGCCGGGGCGCGCCGC
Organism: Manis pentadactyla; assembly: GCF_030020395.1. NCBI lineage: Eukaryota > Metazoa > Chordata > Mammalia > Pholidota > Manidae > Manis > Manis pentadactyla. The sequence continues at coordinate 186,827,426 of NC_080022.1, forward strand.
CGCCCACCCGCCCGCGCCACCGCCGCCCGCGCCGGGACCTGAGCCCACGGCGCCGGCGCTGAGCGGGCCCCCGCCGCCCGAGCGCCCCGCAGGCCCCGGGGCGGCCGCCCGAGTCGTCGTCGTCGTTGCTGCTGCCGCCACTGCCTCCAGGCCCGTATCGCCGGAGCCCCGCCGAGGAACCGCCGCCGCCAACGGGGACGGAGCCCAGGTGAGCGTGGACGGGCCTCCGAGCCGCCGCAGCTGGCCGAGCTGGCGGCGTCGCCTTTGTTCGGCCGGGCCCGGAGCGCGAGGGGTCGGCGGGTCCGGGCGGGAAGGGATGCGCGGCGCGGGGCGGCGGGAGGAGCTGCTGGCGGCGCAGAGCCGCGGCGGGCGTGCACCCGGGGAGAGGTTCGTGGTGCCGGGTATGCAGGGGAGCCGGCGTGACTGGAGCTGATGGTGCGACGACACATTGGCTGCATGTAGGTTTTAAACTAATGCAGTTGTTGGTATTGGGTTCTGACTCTGCAGTCGCCCAGGGATTTTGCATTTCTGATGGCATGTCCGAGCCCGAAGTGTCTTGGATGTAGGGCTTCCAGCGTTGTTTGGTGGGAGAGCGAAGCTGGGGCGCGCTCTGGGGGAGGGTGAAGGGCCCCTCGGGCTTCTGCGGGTCTGGAATCAGGTGGGCTGCTGGCGGTGCTGCAGACTGCGGAGCACTGCGCACGAGGAAAAGGAGCCGCGCCACAGCTACCTTGATAGCGCAGCACGTAACCCGAGCGCCTCAGTGCCACCTCTGCTCGAGCGACGCTTCATTTGCACCTTTACCTTGTGGATGAGATTTAATTAGTTGATTCGTAGCTACTAAAACGTGCCGATGCAAATATAGGGGTTCCCTGCGCGATAACTGGGCAGAGAAGCCCTTCGCTTGCAGGTTGCACGGAGCTTTGGGAATCTCAGTGAGGATGCAGGATCGCTGCTTGGATGCCGCGGGGGGCGGGGGAGGAGGAGCCGCAGATCCTAGCTGCACCCATTGCATTTTAAGACTCTGGACCGTATCAGCGGGTCTGTACAAAATGAGTAAAAATGTCTCCAACCTTTGCTCCTGTCAGATTAAACCTCCATTTGAGTGGTCTGCCCAGTTATGTCTAGGCATGAACTGCAGATTCTGAACTCAAAATGGTGCTCTGTAGATGTCCAACTTGAGCATCTTTAAGGAGTTGCAAATTGGTTCAGTCCATTGTGTTGCCGAGGTTCGGGTTTTCTCCTGTATCCGGTATTCACGCCGATGTGCTGAGGCCGGTATAGGTGGTCAGTTTCTGATCACCGTGTAGAGTTTGCTAGTCTCTGAACGTAATTTGACTTGCAGAAGGCTTATTTTATGCACGTTATTTTCTACATTTACAATTGAGTAATTATGGGGATGAGTGGGGACACTGGAGTTGTGGCTTGAGTGATCTCAGGGGACATTGATGGCCAGTTTGAAATGGGGAGGGGGGGCGGATGCTGACGATTATGTGCATAGATTCCTGACTTCCTTCAGTACTGTGTGAAAAAGAATAAAGGATAAACTTAACTCCAGGCCAGATGAACTGGTTGGCAGGGGGCACCTTGAAGAAATTTACATTATTTCAGAACCACAGAGGTGGTGATGGTATTTGAACATCTTTCAGCATGGCACTCCTAGGTGCTTTGTTGGGGGAAAAAAGATGCAAAATGAGGTTTTACAGATGACTAGCCCAGTTATATTATCTGAATCAATTTTATTGATGGTTTTTACAGAAGGTAATGAAAAGGTAATAATGGTCCGAATAGCTGTTACTTTGCTTACCTAGACTGAACGTTCTCTTTTTTCCTACAGAAAATTTTTAATGTTTGTATTTTCATGAGAATAGAGGTTCTTAGAATCTGTTTTTCTTTAACATGTTAGGTCATAAGAAATTGATAGCCCGGAAAATGGTAATAGTGAAAGTATTGGCTTAGTTAAATTTTACTTATGGTGACACAGAAAATGTCGTCAAGCTAGCATATCCGTAAAGGAGGAGAATGGATCTACAGGTCCCAGATATCATGTATGTGTTCAGATTTGATTTTGTTACGAGGCTCTAGAGTTCTTGTTTTGTTTTGTTTTTTATTATGGTATCATTGATATACAAGCTTATGAAGGTTTCACATGAGCGACCTTGTGGTTACAACATTCACCCGTATTTATCAAGTCCTCCCCACACCCCATTGCAGTTACTGTCCATCAGTTTAGTAAGATGCTCTAGAGTTACTACTTGTCTTCTCCGTGCTGTATACTGCCTTCCCAGTGGAGGCTCTAATTTTAAAAGCCTGATTTTAAGTCTTCAGTGCTTCTTATCTAAATTAAAGACCTTATTGACAGGTACTTCTTTTTTACTATTAAGGTATGAAATTAAATAAGGTTGACATAGAGGTTGTCATAAGGCTTAATCTGAACATATTTCATTGTGGATTCTGGCATTTAAATACTGGGGGTAAATTAAATGTTTGTTTTAGGTTTTCCTCCTTATAGCCTTTATTGTTTTCAAGTGGCTTGTGTTTTAACACTGACAAATATTTTGTAACAAGTTTATACTTAGTATTAACAAGTTGGCTCAGGGATTTTGGAAGAAATAGTTGCATTAGAGTGCTGTTTATGAGTGGGGTAAACTGTTGCATTTGGCTCTCAGTGATTAAAATACAACTAAATCATTGGGGGAATATAGGAAACTTTAAATTACAGTGTTTCTCATCACCACCACCTTTTTGTTAAACCAGTGGGCTTTACTGAGATAAATCTGTGTGTTTCCAGATGCTGTCATCTGGCTCACTTCCAAAACCAAGCTGAAGGAGGAGGTCAGGGCCGCAGAGGAGCAGCCTTTTTCCTTAGTGAGGAGAGCTTTCAGTTGGGAAGAAATGCAAGAGAAAATTCTTACAGTGCTGGCTGAGAATGCAGCGTTTGCATTACTTCCCCAACTCCCAAGTGAGGGCAGTGAAGTCCTGAATGTAAACTTAATCTTGTTTGACTCAAGAAAGTGATGCTTTTAAAAATTTTAAATTAAAAAAGAGACTTAGTAGAAATTAGTTTATTTACCCATTATTCGATTTGCTACATAGAATGCCTTGGCATTATGTAACACTTTAAGGCTTAAGAGACATCTAAAAACTATTTAAAGGTCTTTTGGGGTCTCCCTAGTAGGAATTAGATCCATGAGATCGCATACTTATGTTTTAGATGCCTGTTCACCACTCAGCCAGGGTTTATTGTGCAAAGTCATCTCCAAGATTTTCTAGGGAAGAGAATAGATGGGCTGTGAACTCTGAGGCTGTTCCACATACCAGAGCAGCACAGGAGATCATCAAGACTTGGGGATGCAGCAGGCAAAGATTACTTAGAGCAACTGAAGCTGGGGAAGGGGGAAAGCATGAGAGAGGACAGGGACAGGTTTATAGAAGACCTTGGACCAGGAAAGGATGACTTGAGGGAGCAGTAGGTAGACCTCTGAGCAGGCAGTGCACAGAAGGTTCTAGTAGGTAGGGAAGAACCAGTAACTTTGCTTTTTGTTTTGTTCTTGTTTTCTTTGGAATTGTTTTTCCTTCTTGTCATTTTGAGACAATCAAATAGGTTTTATCTTGCACTCCAACTTTATTTCAGAGGGCCTTCTGATGTTTTAGATTAATTGTAAAGAAATCTTTTGAAAGACAATTGGTGCTGTGGTCTGTTTTGTATGGTAACTGGTTTCACAGTGAAGGTGAATGGATTTTATTTGCTTAATTAAAACAGTTAACATGTTAATTTTGTTTGAAGATGTCATAGATTTAAGTGTAGAGAGCAGAATAGCAGAATACCAAATGAGAACTGGCTTTTTTTTTTTTCAGGTAGAGTTCACAAATTTTCTTGCTTTAAGCCTGTTTAATCATAAATTTTTACAAATTAACTTTAAAATAATCATGCATTGTTTGTGTGACAAAATGTATACGATAGTAGACTTTAATGCAGTAAAGATGTTCTTGATTATAAACATTCAGCTTATACACACTTCCCAGGAATATAAAAACATAAAGGTTACATGTCAGAAAAAACTATAAAACCTTGCGTAATGATTTATCTGTGACATTGAAACCAAGAAATGCGTAGTCCTTGCTCAGTCAACTTGTTTTAATAACTTGATTAAAATAATCCAGAAGTTTTCTGTTGTTCATGTTCAGGTAATGCATTTGAACTGTTACTTATTTAATGAAAAGTAAAATAATGTATTTTTAAATTCTCTGACTGGGATGTGACAAGGTTTTACATGATTAAAACATGGTAAAAATTCATACCCTTTGTGCCATTTTTGGAGTTAGCTAAAAATTAATTCTTTTCTTGGCTTTCAGAGAATGAAGAAGCTATTACAGAGATGGAGAGCTGTTGGTTACAAATGCATTCAAACTCTAGCCCTCAAAAGACTATAGAGCTGTGTGCAGAGCTAGACAATCTGGGCATCCAGCCATAAAACATCACTGCTGGAACACAGATAGTTGTTCGCACCCTCCTGAGCCCTCCGTGGCTGCAAACCACAACAGAGGGAATGAATGGCCTTGGGAAAGCAGCGCTCACTGCTATTTTGAACTCTTAATATTCCATGTGGTTCTTTGAATTCCAACTACGCAGTGGGCCTTTGGTTTTCTAAGATATAGTAATGATTAAGGATGGGGAAGAATATAGCTTCTGAAATATGTCTCTTCTAGGCTCTGATGGATCTAACTATTTGCTCTAGGAAATGAGGAGTAGAGAGGTTGTCTCTCCCATGGTCTCCTCTCTGTATTTGTCTCCTTGTCCCTACATTTCTTTCCTGTTGGAGAGCGACCTGCTTGAAGACATATAGGATCACTGAACCGCTTGGGCCACAACACACTAGGACCCAAAGAGTCGTCTGGAATCTGTCTCCAGAGAGTCTGCTGGATGGATTGGTCTGACATGGCTTGGTTCCCACTTTACTTCCTCAGAGACTGTTCTTGACAGAATTTTTTTTTAACGTACAAAAATAAGAAAGAGTGGGTAAATATGTCATCTCACCACCATTAGAAGTTTAAAGCATTTTCTGTGACCAGCATCTGTTTGTATAAATCCAAATGACCTCCTGTGACCTTCTAGAATACAAACAGCTGAACAGCTCTTTTTTTTTTAGACCCTCTTTTTCTTCTTTAGAACATTTCAGAAATTAATACTCTATAATGTCTTCATAATGTCCTTCCTTTAAAGGCCTGAACTGCAAACCTACAGTATCACAATATCAAGTCAAATTATTCTCAGCAGGATAATCCTTGTCTGTTGAGTTCTGTACGTGCATGCAGTCTGGCTAGTGCCAAACACAAATCCATGCCCAGGTGGTTATTGGGAATCTGTGCCCTGTTGGATTCATTTTGTGTGTACAGCCTAGCTTACTAAGAGTAAGAAATATCTCACAACTAAAATCAGTTGCTTGGGTTGAGCCTGGCAAAGTATTGTGTAGTTTTTATTTCCAAAGATAATTTCTTTTTAATGACTCTTTTAATAAGCGGGGAAATCTAAGTTAAAATAGCAACTGGGAATTAAAGTTAAGATCTGAAATTGGGAAATGGCAGCGTAGGCATAGCTTATCACCTTTTCAACCAGCCATTGTGCTGTGAAGAGATTTTAACAGAGTTGTTGAGAAATTACAAGGGGGATGTGGAATTATTGCTTGGATTGTGTTAAGTTTTCTCACACTGTATACATGAAGCATGTAGTGCAGAGGGGGAGGGGAAAGTGTAGGAAGGGAAATTGATAGGCTCTGTTTTTCAGGAGGCAGATGTTTTACACAGCTTTTTGGGTAGAGAAGTGAGGTAAAGGAAGAAAGTGATGGCTATGTGGAAGCAAGTACGTTCGTGTTAGCTGAGGACAGCTGAGACTTGGGGAGAGGAGGTAGTTAGAAAGCATCCTCTTAGGTAACCAGATCTCCATTAAAAATAATCTTCAAATAGGTACAACTAATATTTCAGCATTTGCTATATGAGAGTGTGCCCAAGGACGAGAGTATTTTCTTGTTTATTCCTCACAACACTCCTGGAAAGTGATTGCTTTCCTTCTTCCCATTTTACAGATCAGGAAAGGGAGGACAGAGAAGGAAGCAATTTCTACAAGATCCTACAGCTGGTAGGAGGTAAAGCCAGAATTTAAACTCAGGCAGTCCACTTGGGAGCCTTCACACATGGATAAATAACTTGAATTGTTTGAATGGCTTTTAATTAGTCTCTCTAGTCTGTGTCCCACCAACCTATCTGTGTATATTAACTGAATACTTTTGGGCACTTTATGTGTGTTGTTATCCGTTCCTTAATAGCAACTGGTAAGGTATCCCCCAAATTCTAGATGGGGAAACTGAGGCTGATGGCTGTTGAATAATTTGCCCAAAGTCTGAGTCTTGCTAGTGTGTGCCTAGGTGCTCTGATGCCAAGGTCTGAGCTCGTTAGCATCCCCTTGTGCTGCCTTCTAAATCCCCAGCCTGGTCACATCATTCCTTCCTTTATTCCACAAAAACTTAATACCCTCTCTGTGCAGTGGCCACAGTAAAGACCAACATCTCCCTGTAGTCCTGGATTTATGCTACTCGGTGAGAGAGACAGGCACCAAACAAAAACAAAACAAAACAAAAACTGAGATAGCAATTAAATATTGTGAAGCTTCCTTAAGTTAACAAAAATCTATGGTAACATATAATTATAAGCTGTATATCATACCTCCCCTCATGGAGATGCATATCAACACACTGGACACTTGGATAAGCCCAGAAGCAGCAGAACTGTTGACCTTTTCTTAGCCCAGTCTTTCTCAGACCGATGTGACTACCAAACATGGTCTTCCCTTCATGCCGCATTTTAGTTCAGTGGAACAGACTTTGGGAATGCAGAAAAAGAGTGCCCGTTCATTCCGAGGGGAGAGGACCCATGGCCCGCAGTGGTCGGGCGAGACTGCACTTGGAACATGGCCTGGAAGGTTGATAGAATTTCGCTGGATTGAAAGAAACAAATGGGCAAACCATGTTAGGGGAACATTCTGGAAAGTGCCTAACAAAGCACCTGGGGCTTGGTGTTTTTATTGAGAAAATGAACACTGAGGGCTTACTACTGTAAGTGGAAGTTTTTGTTGGCAGTAAGGGCCTGCGTGGGAAGAACCTCCAGTCTTTGAGTGGTTAGGAACTATTGATGGTTGTTGATGGGCATGACATGAACCAAATCGTAGGTTAGACACTTTCTTTGAGCTGACATACAGCAGATGGTTGGAAAATTGGAAGCCTGAAAACTGTGGCTGTCACAGTTGTCCAGGTAAGGTAATGCAAGCTTGGACAGGCATGATGGTAGGGCCAAACTGAACAGGTGTTAGGAAGAATCAGCAGGACAAAATAATGTAGAATGAGTGGTGTGAGCTGTTTATTGGAAGAAATGAGTCCATAGTGCTCCCTACTTGCCCTGGAATGTTCCAGAAAGGCTTTAAATTAAATAAAGCTGTTAATGTTAGAATGTTTGGTTAAATACATAGAGTAAGTCCTTTTAAAATGCTGATTGGGGAAAGATGACACATTAAGATAGCAGTTTTAGAAGTTTATTCTGTGAGATTCTGGGATAGAGGTTTGACTCACAGCATAAATCCCAGTATGTAATGAGCCATGTAATAATAGTGTTCTGCTGTTAATTATGGTGAATAGTCTCAACAAAATCAAATTTTCTTAGTACCTTACCTATAAGAAAATACTAACTCAGACTTTATGTAACAGTCCCAGATACATTGTAAAATTTCTACATGTGGCAACTATATAGGAAAGAGAGAAAACAGATCTTCAAATATTTCTAGAAAATGTTAGATCAGATAATAACAAATAGTGTGCCAGTGTTCATAGAGGCTGTGTTGAAGTTACTAGAACTTTTTGAAGGTTAGATAAATTTAACAGATTCCCTAAACTTAAATGATAGTAGATTCTTTTTTTGTTCTGCAGAGTGGGGTGGGGAAGCTTTAAAACAGACAAAAATATTATTTTTTTATCCCAGTCAGGTAACGAATTTGAATCTTGGCCACAGGCATACCTCTGCATGTTTATAGGTTTGTTTTTAATTGATGAGCACAATTTGAAACGCCAGCATAGTCCTTTACAGATTAGTGCTTTGCCGAAAAGCCTTCTTTATTGTCAATCATCTCTGTCCTGGATTTTGAGTTACTTCATAGTAGGGGTAATAACATGTAGTAGGGGTAATAACATGTTTGTAATATCTGTAGTATTTTGTGGATGTGAAGGTAAACATTTTCAGTTTTGTTTTGAATCGTCTCTTTTCTTCAGAGATACTGCTTCCACAAATGATGGTAAAGGGAAGGGTTTTTTTTTAGTCTTTCTGGGATAGTGACCAACCATATCTACAGCTAGTCAGCCCAGCAGGTGTGGGTGTACCTGCAGGTGTGACGAATTTCATGGATGAGGCCATCTTAACAGCCCCCAGTGGGATGCCGTGCACCGTGTTTTCTGTACCCATAGGAATGGACAGTTTCCTATCCCTGAGAACCCTAGGCACTGCACTACCAGTAAGTACCACTGACCAAATTATGAAGAAATAATGTGCGCTGTTTCTGATAGATGTTTGAATTTCAGTCATGACAGATGAATTAGGAAAAAATTATTGGTTTGCCTTTCACAGATCTGGTGACTATCTTCAGATACTAGTCCACTGGAAAAATGAGTGTCCCTACTACTGAGATCATTCTGGCCAATCCAGGGTGTCTGGTTACCATATATTAAGCCTGTTATTCTGTTCTCTTGTAGGGGTCCTCTTGGAAATCAGATAGAATTTTAAAAGGATATTGTCAGAATCTTTTTCGTTGAAATCAATTTATGTTAACTCATAATTTAAGTACTCCTTTAGCGAAATTATAGATTTGGTCATTTATTAGCTGACACACATGCCTATTTAACCAATGAATGGCAGATTTTTTATTTTGTAGATCCATGGCCTAAGAAAATGGTTTTTCTCTTTAGCTTGTGATTTTCCAACTAAATCTCAAACTGGTGGACAGTGATTTCAGAATTTAGACTTTAAGATCACTTGAAAGTTTTTCTTCCTGTTTGTCTTCCCCATGACCTTTTCCCCCATTTCTTCATTCATTCTTTTCATGTTCACAAATTTTTTTTTTTTACATTTTCTCCTGTGAGACTTCGCACCTCAGAGAAGGGCACTTGGATAAGCCCCAGGCAATAGGGCAAACGGTCTGCTCTTTTTCATTTCCGTGTGTTGTTATGTCGGTAAGCCGGTTTGCTGTAAAGATATAAATTCACAGCTGGTGAAAGGATTCTAAACTTTATAATAGCTGTAATTTTTTGAGTGCTTATCATGTGCCAAGTACAGAGTGCTTAATACCTCATCTTTTCTCACCAGGAGATGAGGAAATCGAGGCAGCTGGGAATGGTCAGGCCTACCTCATTGCAGTGAGCAAGCTCCCAACTGTTCTGTTGTTCCACCTCATTCAGACGGACAGTGATTTTCATTTTTTAAAGATCTAAGAGATTTGTGGCATCTGATGTTATTTTTTAATTAAAAATTCTATCAAGTGTAACATAACCTGTCTAATGGGTTCATAGCCCCTAGTATGGTCATTTGGGGCTCTAAAAATATATTAAGAGAAAACTAACTTTGATGTGTTTGTAAGAAACATTATTTATATTTGAAAAACCTGATAGTAAATTCTCTTTTCTCCCTGATTTCTAACTTTGGTGTCTAGAATGCAGCTTAGGCAGGCGCATGTCCTTGAGAGAAACATAGATCTCCTGCATTTTTTTTTTCTGCCATAGCAGCAAGGTTTTTCTTGAAGCATTATTTGAAAATTAATGTTACAAAAAATGTTAAGCCCATTTAAAAGGATTCTAGTTTTGATCCAAATTATAAAAAGTGGGAAGACATTTCTGTAAAAATCTGTGTCACCTTGAAACTGGGATGCTTTAGTTAATGGAATAAGCCAGTAGAAGTCAGCTGCCTTTGATGCATGAAAGCAGCATATGAATGGGTGATAACTGTCTTCCCTCTCATTCAGCTGCTTCCTATTCAATATCAAATCTCAGTTGGAAAGCAATTTCCCTCACTTGGCCCATTTTTCTTCTGTATTTTATCTTTCTGGTTCTTCAATACAAAAAGTTTGAAGGAATGGAGTGTTGTGAACCCTGGTAGATGTGTAAGGAGATTCAGCAGACATGTGCTTTGGAATAAGGACATGACCTTTTGTTTCATCATTTGGCTCCCTACTTGGAAAGGTGACAGTTTTGCTTCTTCACTTCGGTTCCACAGTTTTCAGGAGAGATGTGTGTTCAGTGACTGAGATTGGTAGAGAGGCATATGGATGTACAAAAAAGGATCTTGTTTTAGTAACAAGGACAATTTAAGGATGTTATAATTTTAGTAAACACATATGCAGTAAGCCTGACATTAACATATCCATATTGTAAAATTTCTGTTTATTTGGAGGCCTAGATCTCTTGATATCATTATCCTGTTATTATTAACATGTCCATTAGTTATAGGTATGACATGTTACCATGTAATAACATTTATTTCACATCCATGGCTTATAGTGCTTGCGTTGACTTTTCTCCTTGCCAGATCAAATTCTAAATGTCCTAACATACCTAACATGACACCAGTCCCCTTCATGAAATCATCTCTGACTTCACTCATGTAAAATTTCTCTATATTCAAGCTTCTGGTGACCTCATTCAGACCTGTGACTTTAAATACCACACATGCCCTGAAGACTCCTAAGTTTTGTATTGCCAGCCTGGACTGCTCCCCAGACTCAGTATTTGCGTGCTCAGGTGCCTTCTCCATATCTCCACATGACTGTCGAATGATCATTTCCATCTCACAGCTCCCAGTCTGAACTCCTGCCCTTGCCCCCACATCCACCCTGCTTGTACTCCTCCCCTTGTTACTGGAGAACACTCCATCCTCGTTGTCCAGTTGAAAACTTTGGAGTTGCTCCTTAACTCCCCTTTCTCTCCATGTACGATCCATAAGAAATTAAACGAGATTTATTAATAACCCATTGGTCAAAGAAAAGATTACAAGGGAAAGTCAAAATATTTTGAACTGAATTTAAGAAAGAAAACATAACATACAAAATTCATGTGCTGCAGCCAAACTGTACTAAGAGGGAAATTTATAGCTTTCAATGTCTTTATTTAGAAAAGGAGAAAGATCACAAATGAATAATTTAAGCTTTCACCTTATGAGTCCAGAAAGTGAGGAATAAGCTAAACCAATAGCAAGCAAAAGGAAGGAAACAAAGATTAGAATAAAAATCAGTGAAGTAGAAAATTCAATAGAGAATGAAACAGAAAAACAGTAGAGAAGGTCAATAAAACTAAAAACTGGCTAATTGAAAAAAACAAAATTGACAAACATGTAGCTACATTGACTGAGAAAAACTGAAAAGATACAAATTACCAAAATCAAGAATGAAAGAGGAGACATGAGTACTGGCCTTAAAGAAATTAAGTAGATACTGTGAATTAATTTATGCTAACAAATTATAAAGCTTAGATAAAATGGGTAAAATCCTAGAAATGGACTTATTACCAAAAGTGACTCAGGAAGAATGAAAAATCTGAATGGACATAAAACAAGTAAAGAAATTGAATTGATAATTAAAAATCTTAATACAAAGAAAAACCCAAGTCATCTTGGCTTCACTGGTGAATTCTGTCAAACACATAAAGAACTACTACCAAGTCTTCACAAATATTTCCAGAAGAAAAAGGAGAAGGAAATACTTTCCAGCTGCTTCTGTGAGGCTAATATTGCCATGATATTAAAGCCAAAGAAATTACAAGAAAATACAACTACAGCTCAGTATCTCTTATAAATGTAAACACAAAAAACTTGAGTCATATATTAGGAAGCCAAGTCCAGCAACATATAAAAAGGATTATTTCAAAGTGGGATTTATCCCAGGACTGCAGGTTTGGGTTAACATCCTAAAAATCACTTAATATAAAATACCAAATTGATAGAATAAAAAACAAAAACCACACGAGCATCTCAATAGATACAGAAAAAAACGTTTGACAGAATCAAACACTGATTCATGGTAAAAGCTCACAGCTAAAATCTAGGTATAGAAGGGAACATCTTCAACTTGATAGAGAGCATATTGGAAAAAACATACAAAACACAGGAAGTTAACCTTGTGCTTAAGTGGGAATGACTAAATGACTTTACTTTTTCCTGAAGTCAGAAACAAGATAAGAATGTCCATTCTCTTTACCTCTGTTCACATTATACTGGGAATTCCATTCTAACCTGTGTAATCAGGTAAAAAGAAGACATAAAAGACATCTAGATTGGAAAGGGAGAAGTAAAACTAGCTGCTCTGGTCCAGAGATGACATGACTCTGTATGTAGAAAAACCTAAGAAACCCACAAAAAAAGCTTCTAGAACTAGTAAACAAATTTAGCAAGGTCCCAGGACACAAGATCAATCTACAAAAATCATTTGTATTCTATAACTAGCAGTAAACAATTTGAAAATGAGATTAAACAATTTCATTCACTATAGTATCAAAAATAATTAAATATTTGAGAATAAATTTAATAAAAGAAGTGAAAGACCGTTTACACTGAAAAAACTACAAAACATTGCCTAGAGAGATGAAAGAAACTCTAAATAATTGGCAAGACATTTTGTGTCACTGAATGGGAGGACATAATATTGTTAATGTAGTGATTATGAATTGATGTGCATATTCAATGCAATACCATCAAAGTCCCAGAAGGACTTTTTTTTGGAGAAACTGAAATTGTTTCTAAAATGTTTATGAAAATGCAAAAGACTTAGACTAGCCAAAATGATTTTGACAGATAACAAAGTTAATGGACTTAAAATTCCCAATTTATACATAAAGCCAAAGCAATTCAAACAGTGGTACTGGCGTAAGGACAGACATATAGTCAAGTGGAGCAGAATTGAGTGTTCAGAAGTAAGCGATCCAATCCAAATGACCCAGACATTTATGGTGAACTGTTTTTTGACAGAGGTGCCAAGGCATTTCAATGTGGGAGAAGGATAGTCTTTTCAGTAAATGTTCTGGGACATTTGGATTGGATACCCACATGTTTAAAAAAAGGTGATTTAGACCCTTATCTCACCATACACAAAAATGAACTCAAAGTGGGTCATAGACTTAAATGTAAGAACTGAAACTATACAACCATTAGAAAAATGTAGGAGAAAATCCTCATGACCTTTGGCTAGACAAAGAGTTCATAGTTAAAACACCAAAAGCATGATCCATAAAAGAAAAAAGTTGATAACTTAGACTTCATTCGGAAAATGAAAATGAAGATCATGAGATGCCACTTCAAATCCACTAGAATGGGTGTAAGTGAAAGGACAGGCAGTGACAGGGATGAGGAGAAATAGGAAACGTCTTAACACTGCTGTTGGGGATTGCTTGGTGCAGCTGCTTTGGAAAACAGTTTGGCAGTTTCTTAAAAAGTTAAACATAAATTTACTGAATGACCCAGCAGTTCCCCTTCTAAGTTTATCTATCCAGTACAGGTAAAAACATCTCCACCCCAAAACGTGAATATGAGTGTTGTTCATAATAGCTGGTCATTGAAAACAACTCAAATGACTGAATTGGTAAGTGGATACAAGGAATGTGGTTATACATACAGTGGAATATTATTCAGCATTTAAAAAATGAAGTTTTAATAGATGCTACAGTGTGGGTGAATCTGAAAAACATCTTACCAAGTGGAAGCAGCCAGATTTCATTATATGACATTTCGACAAAGGGTAAATCTATAGGATCCAGAAGTATATTAATGGGTTGTCTGGGGGATAAGAGTAAGAATGGGGATTGACTGCAAAATGGCATGAAGGATCTTCAGGGAGTAATGAAAATGTTCAAAAGCTGGATTATGGTTGTGACCCTACAACTCTGTAAATTTACTATGAATCTTCTCTTTAGAGGAGAAAAGGCTATCCTTATTTCTTAGGACTTTGATGCATGTTAAGATGTATATACCTATAAGACATTTTCATCTTATTTTGTATTAAAAATAAGAGGACTGTTTTCTGTGTGTCTAGTTTTTGCTTGGTTTTATTTTGAGTTTATATTACCATTGCTAGTTAATGTTCTTTATAGTCAAGGTGATAATGCATTACCAACAACAGTATAATTTTTTTTTTTGTAGATAATTATTTTTTTATTGAAGGGTAGTTGACACATGGTATTAACATTACATTAGTTTCAGGTGTACAACATAGTGATTCAACATATATATACATGACAATTCTAGGTACCAGCTATCACCATACCAAGCTGTTACAATATCTTGACTATATTCATTACATCCCGGTTACTTATTATTTTACCATTGGAAGTGTATACTTTTTTTGTGTGTGTGTGTGTGAGGGCATCTCTCATATTTATTGATCAAATGATTGTTAACAACAATAAAATTCTGTATAGGGGAGTCAATGCTCAATGCACAATCATTAATCCACCCCAAGCCTAATTTTCGTCAGTCTCCAATCTTCTGAGGCATAACAAACAAGTTCTTACATGGAGAACAAATTCTTACATAGTGAATAAGTTCTTACATGGTGAACAGTACAAGGGCAGCCATCACAGAAACCTTCGGTTTTGCTCATGCATTATGAACTATAAACAGTCAGTTCAAATATGAATACTCATTTGATTTTTATACTTGATTTATATGTGGATACCACATTTCTCTCTTTATTATTATTATTTTTAATAAAATGCTGAAGTGGTAGGTAGATACAAGATAAAGGTAGAAAACATAGTTTAGTGTTGTAAGAGAGCAAATGTAGATGATCAGGTGTGTGCCTGTAGACTATGTGTTAATCCAAGCTAGACAAGGGCAATAAAACATCCACGTATGCAGAAGATTTCTCTCAGAATGGGGGGGTGAGGTTCCAACAACAGTATTATTAACCAGCCTTATATCTTATTTGTCTGCTATGTTTCCAAGAATAAGTCTTAATTAATTTAAACTATTTAAACTAGTTCTATGGGGTTTCACAGATCTATGGGGTTTAGAGAGAAGAAAACTGAAACCAAAGAGGTGGTATGACTTACCTCAAGATCAGACAGTCCTGGATTTAAACCCAAGTCTTGCAGACAACTAGTTTTATGATTTTTGGCATAGGTAAATGAGCAAAGGAAAAAAGACAATTTATAAAACATATTAGCAAGCAAACATATTTTTTAAATTTATCTTGCTACTAACCAAAGAAACACCAGTGACTTAGAATTTTTATGAGCATATCCCGTTGGCAAAGTTTAAATATAATCTTGAAGAGAAGGAGAAAAATTCTTCCACTCATATGTTTCCAGTGACAGTGCGGCCGTGATGTGGGCACAAGTGCCTCCAGGCAGTGACAGTGAAAATGTCTGTACAAGGCTCAAGTCCTTTCCCTATGCTGATGAGGTTATTTTTTAAGCATCTTTATAGTTTTTTTCTCTCATATAATAAACTGCACATATTTAAAGTACACCACTCAGTAAGTTTTGATACGCATATACATCTGTGAAACCATCCGCACAATCAAGATGATGAGCATGTCCATGGAGGTTAGGTGTTGAAGTATGTTGGTGGCACTGGTGGGACAGTGCACTGGCGCAGGATGAGAAGCAACATAAACCAGGTGACCACTGGAAGGTGGTGTGGAGGGAATAGGGGTGCCTCCTTTATGATATTGCTTAATGCAACACATCACAGTTTTTAAAATATTTGTCATTCTTGTAGGAAGGTAATTATCTCCTGAATATTACTAGACTTTTCCTTGTGGAGGTAAAATCTGTTATTTTGAAAATACAGAAAAGTGTTGTGGTTAGGAGACTTTTGGACTTCAAACACATGTAAAATTTCAACAACAGAAATGGGAGCCAACATACAGTTGCCATCTTTTAGTCCTGCTATGTAAAACATTTGAGTAAAAACCACCACCATCCACTCTTACCATTACTTCATGAAAGAAAAAACATTCCATGCAAAGAAGTAGAAAAGGTACGGTCTTAGATGAGAGTCCTATAAACTGAATGTAACTTAGGAAAATTGTCCTACATCATCCTTATTTTTCTCATTCTGTGGTGTTATCTCAGAGTTATTCTGATTGTGGGGATGGTTTCACAGATGTATATGTATATCAAAATTTATTGAGTGATATTTTTATATAAAGTATATATAGGTTTTTTATGTAAATATATGCATTTTGTTGTTCTCATTAACTGATAACCAGCATTTGAGGACTACTGGAGTAAGTGTGGTCTTGGGAATTATCTACCCAATTCTGGGTTAGATTTCTAGGAATGCCACTTACTAGCTGGGTGACTTTGGGTTTACTTTTTAGTTTCTCTGAGCCTTTGTTTGTTCATCTGGAAGAAGTGGATAATAATGCCTACTACAGGGTAATTGTATGAATTAAATGAGATAGTGCATAAATTTGACATTGTAGGTGCACATTATCTTCCCTGTATTCAGCCCTGCGCAGTCTATTATGTCACACGTTTGCACTGTCATTATCAATTTGTATATTACTGTAATTTCAAAGGAGTGATTCAAGTGTAGAGAGTGGTATTATTTTAACCCTATGATAGATGTGACCATAGTATTCACTATGGTGTGATTTTTAAGGTGTGGGAGGAGGGTTGTTTTACCCTGAAAACATCCATAAATGCTGGCATATAAAATTACTGCTTGAGCAGAATATGTGGGATAGAGATTGAATTTGTATTCTTTGTAGACTATTAGGATTTGTTCTTGTGATGATCATATTGTCAGTTTAATTTACTGTATTCACACAGAGAAGCCCCAGTCAGGTTTCAAATCGGCCTCCTGTGGTATTTAATTATCATAATGTAGTAAAGTTTTATTCAATAAGATCAGATACCTAAGAAATACACAGTCACTTAGTCACATACATAAAGCTTGGTTTTTCCCTTAATTTTTGAAGTACATTAGAGAGAGAAAATAATGTGTGTGACATGTTGCTGTGTGGTGGGCAGACAGTGTGCCTTGTCTGACAGTGTTCCCAGTTGGCTTGTATCTTATGGACTTCCTACCTTTTATGTTGGTTGTATATGTGTACATTTTTTCTTTAATCTGTTAAATTATAAACTCCTTGAAGACAGGATCCATGTTTAATTCTTTTCATTTTTATAAAACTTACTGATTTACACATAGTAGCCATTCAGTAAATACTGTTTCATTGATTAACTACATCTTCACGTGTATTAGATTACTGACACTGCTGGTACCAACTATCTCCAAAGTTTGATGAGCTTTTTGGCAATGAGAGTAGAATGAGCAATAATACTCCATTTTCAAGCCCACTAAGAGCTTTCCTAGATCTAAAATCTCCAGTAATTTTTAAACTTTGGGTAATGAAAAGCAATTCCCTGACTCAAAAATAGTAGATATTGATGACCTAGTGCAAAACAGAACACAACTTTTGGGTCAACAGGAAACAACATTTATTGAGCCTTAGCTTTGTGCTGGGAAAGGATTTAACTTTTTAAGTTGTCACAGAACCTTTTGAGAATGTAGGTAACCTGAATAAAATAGGGAAGGAATTTTAATTATAAAAGAAATTAGCTTCAAAAGTTACTTCTTTTCAGATGTTAATAAAAATTAATTCTTCCATTTTTATATTTATTGTGTCTATTGTCTCAACTTTAAAAAGAGGGAAAGCTATTTGGTTTACTTTATGAAGCTAGCATAATTATGATATCAAGAACATGAAAATGATAACAAAGGTAACTTTATATTTTTGTCAGATAATCTGACAATCTTCAATAATTTACCAGAAAGTATAATTCATCAGTATTAGTACTGTTTCTTTAAAATCACTTTCTAAAGAGAATTTGAGACAAATTTAATAGCAGCATATTAAATCAGTAGAATAGTAACAGCAAATACAGTTTATCTTGGGAAAGCAAAAAACTCTTCATATTCTACTAGTAGTAGTAGATCAAGTAAGAAAATTCTAAAGATTGTCTTGATTGCTGCCTGGAAAGTCATTGAATACATTTCATTATCTTTGGAGACTTCTGCTTCTGACTAAGGCAGACCAGCTATATCCGACCAACCCTGCTGCCAAGAACTAAAAAAGTGAGGTCAAATATAAAAAACAGCCATTTTTGAAGGCATTGAGGACTTTGAGGGGCCAAGAATCCTGAAAGAAGGGAGGTCTGAAGAGGCAGATTAAACATTTGGTACCATATGACTCCTCAGCGGCACTTGCCAGCTCAAAAATTCTGACTGAAAAGCTGAGCAGAAAACAGGTTGAGAAGCTGAGTAGTGTTGAGTGGACTTGGGAGGCCGGAGGCACAGAAGGGAGTTGAGAGTGACAGGGGGAAGGACCCTGGTATACATCTCAAACTTTTGGTCAGTCCCCCCCAAACCCATGGCAAAAGTTTTACCCTGGGAGTATGGTGTGGATGTAAGGATGATGCTGCAGTCCAACCCTCACCAAAACTAAAACTTAGTTTTTAATTGGCTGAAATAGATTACAATGAATCACCGCTATTCTTACTTGCTTGTCAGAAGCAGAAGTAAATCCTTCCTAGAGGAAGGTGACATCCAGAACCTCAGATTATCTCCACATGTTTCACATGCAGCGACTAACATTCAGTGAAAGCACACGCATAGAAAAAGCCTGAAAATCGAGAGTGAAAACAGGACTCCCACAGAAGGTCCAGATATTAAGGTTATCAGACTTGGACTTCATGATTAACATTGATTAATATGTTCAGAAAACTAAAAAATGGAGCAGTTCAGCAGAAAACTGGAAGCTGTGAAGAAATGGAAATTCTAGAATTGAAAAGTACAATAACAGAGTAGTTTTATAGCAGATTAATCATGGCTGAAAAGAGCATCAGTGACCTAGAAGATAGCTAAGAAAAAAGTGTGCATGCTGAGGCATGGAGATGGGAGAAGGGGAGGGGAAAGAACGACACATAAGAGGCAGATGGGACACTACTGAAGTCCTAAATGCCTCTAATTGGAGTCTCAGAAGGAGAGGAGAAAGTATATATCAGAAGCACTATTTAAAGAGAGAACAGCAGAGATCTTCTAAACTGATGAAAGCCGTCAAGCCACAGACTTAAGAATCACTACATACCTAAATAAAAAATAAAAAATAGAAAGAAGAAAAATTGCTAAAAACCAAAGCAAGTCTTAGAATTAGCCAGAGGAAAACAAAGGCACATTACCTTCAGAGGAGCAACTAACAGTTGACTTTGCAGAAGATACAGAAATCTGAAGACAGTGGAACAATATCTTCAAAGCGTTTAAAGACAATAACTGCCATCCTATAAATTTTTATCAAGCAAAAATAAAGGTAGAGGATAGGCATTTTCAGACATACAAAAACTTAGGAGAATTCATCACCAGCATATCCACACTAAAGGAACTATGAAAAGAGTTCTTCAGGTAGGTAGGAAATTTTCCCAGATGGAAGCATGGAGATGCAGGAAAGAATGAAGAACAGTGGAACGGGTAAATGATGAATGCAGGGGTACCTTGGAGATATTTTGGGTTTAATTCCAGACTGCTGGAATAAAGCAAATATCACAGTAAAGCCAATCAGATGAGTTTTTGGTTTCCCAATGCATATAAAAGTCATGTAGTTTATGAAGTGTGCAATATAACATTATGTAAAAAAAAAGTATATGTATCTTAATTTTAAAATACTGCTAAAAAATGATCATCATCTGAGCTTTCAGCAATCTTCAGGTTTCTTAAAACAAGACAACAGTGAAGTCGGCCACATCAATTGACTCTTCCTTTCACTCTTAAATTTAGAAGCCATTGTAGGTTTATCAGTTGGCCTAATTTCAATATTGTTGTGTCTCAGGGAATAGAGAGACCTGATGGGGGAGAGAGAGAGAGATGGGGGAACAGCCAGTCAGTGGATCAGTCAGAACACATTTATCAACTAAGTTTGCCATCTTCTCTGGGCGTGGTTTCATGGCATCCCAAAACAATTACAGTAGTAATATCAAAGATCGGTGATCACATGGAAAATATAATAGCAGTGAAAAAATTTGAAATATTGCTAAAATTAACACATGACACAGAGACATGAAATGAGTAAATGTTGTTTGGAAAATGGTGCTAATAGTTTTGTTCAATGCAGGGTTGCCACAAACCGTTCAGTATGTTAAAAACACAGATTCTGCAAAATGCATGCAGTAAAGCAAAGCACAGTGAAATAAGGCATGCCTGTAACTCTAAAGTACGATTAACTGTATAAAACAGGAAAAAGTGACAACAGTAACATAAAAAGGAAGAGGGTAAATATAGTTTAAATATCCTAAGGCCCTTGTAATTTATATTTAAAAAGTCTGATAAGTCTGGGATATATGATGTAATATCAAAGGCAGCCCTTCCCAACCATATTTAGGGAGAGAATCACATCCTAATGCCCAAAGATGGATTGACAAACTTCAGCCACGAGCCAAATCCAGCCTGCCGCCTGGCTTAGTAAATCATTTTATTGGAACGCGGCTGTGCTCATTAGTTCACGTATCATCTGTGGCTGCTTTCATGCTACAATGCCGGAGTTGAGTGGTTGCAGTGGAGACTGTGGAGCCCACAAAACTCAAATATTTACTATCTGCCCTTGTTAGAAAATGTTTGCCAACTTCTGTGTAAAGCATCCTTTGTATATAATGAATTAACTTATTTGCATCTGGAATGGCATAAGCTATGTATCATCCTTGGAAGAATTGAAAAAAACAGATTATTTTCTGTAAGACATAATTCTCTGATGGAACTTCAGTTGAGAAAAGCTGCTCCACAGTAGCCACTAAAAGAATAGAAAGATAATTTATAGCTACCAAGCTAATAAAGAAGTGAAGGGGGAAATGGAATCATAAAAAAATACTTAATGGTCCAAAAGAAGATTATTTTGAAAGGAGAGAGGGAAAAAAAAGGAACATAGAATAGGTGGGACAAGTACAAAATGAGTAGTAATATGGTTAATTTAAATGATAACAGTCAAAATAGACTTAAAGGCAAGACATCCCTAGAAATAAAGAAGGAAATTTCATAATAAAAATTCTGTCAGTACTCTAGGAAATTTGTATGTACATAATAACAGCTTCAAAATACAGAAAGCAAAAAACAGAAAAGGAGAAAAGGAGAAAATCATTATCACCATTTTTTCTGTTAGACAAATTCAGAAAATAGGGTATTTGTTTAATGTGGTACAAATGATCAGACCAACTTTCCATATCATACTTAATGGTAAAACCCTAAAAGCACTCTTTCACTCTTGTTATACGTAATAGCCCACTCACAGAATTTCTGCTTTGTGTCCTAGCAACTTTAACTCTACTGGGGTTTGGAGTTCTTACTTTCCAAGTGTGGGGGTGCCTCTGCCAGAGAACACAGAATAGTTCCATTGAACTTGAATAGGAGGCTCCTGCCCACTTGGGTGTCACTTTATGGCACTGAATCAGAGGGGTTACTTTACTGACTGGAGTGCATAATCCTGATGGCTGAAGGGAATGGGGGTGATACTACCCAGTGGGAACAGGGAAGACTGTGAACTCGGGGTCCTCTGGAGTGTCTTAAATAAGGACTTCTATGCACACTAGTAAAGGGTGTTGAAAAACTGCAGCATCCCAAAAAAGGCAGGTCTGTTGAGTCAGGTCCTTTGTGAATGAAGGTTTGGGCCATCCTGTCATGTTGAAAACTCATCAGACTCAATTTCTGATTGAGAACAAAGAAAATATGAGATAGATAATGGGGAGAAAAGTCATGGACACCATCCATGACCTCATGACCAGGTATAGAAATGAGAATTGTAGTAACTTAGCATATGTTTTCCTGCTTGTTATTCTATATGTTTAACTCTTCTTTTTCTTCTTCCCCTTATTTGATATATACGATTTGTTGGGACTGATTTGCCAGTTTAGTCTTAGTGGGACTGAATTTAACTCAAGTTAACATAGCCAGTGACAGGTGCAGTTGGGACTGTTAGGTCTGTGGCTGCTCGTTTTGGGGAGAGCATGAGAGCATCTCCATTTATAGGAAGATGCTTTGTGCTGTTAGGTGGAAATAGAGTTGTTCTGATGCTTTATGTAAGTTCAGATGTGTGTAGCAGGTGTTCATGGAAGTCAGGTAGCCATAGGAATGGACTGTTCCAGTTACTGATTCGTCACTCATCTCCCAATCTGTGTCAGTCCAAATCCATCTATGTCTGGCCTTGTGATACTAGAGCACAGAAAGCATTTCCCTTTGGCTAGCTGGCTTTGTCTGTCTGTGTCAATATGGGGCACTGGAGGGATACACTGTGAGGGGAAAGAAAGAGGCAAGGAGGGCTTCCTTTCTCTTCCTGGTTCCTGTGTTCTCTTTTTTTATTGTAGCAGTCAGCAGATGGGTGTCTGGGAGTCCTGGTAGTTCATACCTCAGAAACACTTACAGAGCAGCTTTGGTCCACCTGTACCCTTGGGGAAGATTATCTGCCACTCAGTAGGGTCCTTGGGTGGGCTACCTCTGACCTGGGCCCTCTGTTAGGTCTCTTTGCTACTGACCAGGTGTGTGTCCCTCTCTGTACCCTCTCCAGTCTGTGTGAAGGGATCCTCTTCTAAATTCTTAACCCCTTCTTTATACAGCCTTAGCCTAGAGGTGGTAAATTTCTGTTTTCTGCATTAGCTTTTTCTGGACTCATTCAGACCCTTCTCTTACCTCTCCTAAAAGTTAGCCAAATTTTGTTAATTAACAGGTCTTCTATTAAATTTTCCCTGTTCAAATTCCTGGTGCAGTATGTGACTCTGACTCTTCCCTGATTGCTAAGACTCACTGCAAGATCATTACTTAGTCTTCCCTAACATTGCTATCTGAGTCCCTGCCAGTTAAACAAGGTAGTTATGTTTGTTTTCTGTTGCTGCATAACAGATTACCACAAATTTAGCAACTTAAAAAATAACCAGGGAGCTGGTGTTGGCAAAACTGGACAGCTACATGTAAGAGAATGAAACTGGATCATTGTCTAACTGGATCATTGTCTAACCCTGTACACAAAAGTAAATTCAAAATGGATCAAAGACCTGAATGTTAAGTTATGAAACCATAAAACTCTTAGAAAAAAAATAGGCAAAAATCTCTTGGACATGAACATGAGCAACTTCTTCATGAACATATCTCCCCGGGCAAGGGAAACAAAAGCAAAAATGAACAAGTGGGACTATATCAAGCTGAAAACCTTCTGTACAGCAAAGGACACCATCAGTAGAACAAAAAGACATCCTATAGTATGGGAGAATATATTCATAAATGACATCTGATAAAGGGTTGACATCCAAAATATATAAAGAGCTCATGCACCTCAACAAACAAACAGCAAATAATCCAATTAAAAAATGGGCAGAGGATCTGAACAGACACTTCTCCAAAGAAGAAATTCGGATGGCCAACAGGCATATGAAAAGATGCTCCACACTGCTAATCATCAGAGAAATGCAAGTTAAAACCACAATGAGATATCACCTCACACCAGTAAGGATGGCTACCATCCAAAAGACAAACAACAAATGTTGGCAAGGATGTGGAGAAAGGGGAACCTTCCTACACT
This sequence comes from Manis pentadactyla, assembly GCF_030020395.1. Lineage (NCBI taxonomy): Eukaryota > Metazoa > Chordata > Mammalia > Pholidota > Manidae > Manis > Manis pentadactyla. Next base: position 186,851,052 of record NC_080022.1, read on the forward strand.
GCTGGTGGGAATGTAAATTAGTTCAACCATTGTGGAAAGCAGTATGGAGGTTCCTCAAAAAACTCAAATTAGAAATTCCATTTCACCCAGAAATTCCACTCCTAGGAATTTACCCTAAGAATGCAGGAGCCCAGTTTCAAAAAGACACATGCACCCCTATGTTTATTGCAGCACTATTGACAATAGCCAAGAAAAGGAAGCAACCTAAGTGTCTGTCAGTAGATGAATGGATAAAGAAGATGTGGTACATATACACAATGGAATATTATTCAGCCATAAGAAGAAAACAAATCTACCATTTGCAACAACATGGATGGAGCTAGAGGGTATTATGCTCAGTGAAGTAAGCCAGGAGGAAAAAGAGAAGTATCAAATGATTTCACTCATATATGGAGTATAAGAACAAAGGAAAAAACTGAAGGAACAAAACAGCAGCAGAATCACAGAACCCAAGAATGAACTAACAGTTACCAAGGGGAAAGGGACTGGGGAGGATGGGTGGGAAAGGAGGGAGAAGGGGGAAAAAAGGGCATTACGATTAGCAGACATAACATGGGGTTGGCACAGGGAGGGCTGTATAACACAGAGAAGACAAATAGTGATTCTGTAGCATCTTACTATGCTGATGGACAGTGACTAATGGGGTATGTGGTGGGGACTTGGTGATGGGGGGAGTCTAGTAACCATAATGTTGCTCATGTAATTGTAGATTAATGATACCAAAATAAAATAATAAAATAAATAAATAAAGAATAACCAGGGTTAGTTAACAGTTCTGCAGGCCAGAAATCTGGTGTGGCTCAGGGTCTCACAAGGCTGAACTCAAGGTGTCAGCAAAGCTGACTACTCCTTTGGAGACTTGGGGTCAGGTGGGGGGGGTGAATATGCTTTCAGGTTCATTTTTGTTGTTGGCAGGGTTGATTTCCTGTGGTTGTAGGACTGAGGCCTTTCTTTCCTTGGTGGCTGTCAGTAATGGTTGCTTTCATCTCCTGGAGGCCATCATGTTCCTTGCCTTGTACCCTCCGTCTTCAAAACAGTAACTCTGTTAAATCCTCATACTTTGAATTTATGATTTCCTCTGTCTCTGATTTATACATCTAGACTTGGTTCCTGTGATTAGGTCAGGCCCATCTGGATAAATCTCCTTACCTTAAGGTCAGTTGCTTTGGGACTTGAATTACATCTGCAAAATCCCCTCCCAACAGTGCCTAGATTCGTGCTTGATTGAATGACCAGGGGAAGGTATTGTGTACACCATGGGACAGGAATCTTGGGAAGGGGATCTTAGAATTCTGCCAACCACAGTATGAAATAGAAATAAGGAATAAGAAGGTGAAAAGACCGTTTTTGTTGCAAGATTGTATACCCAGAAAATCCAAGATGATTAGCCAAAAAGTTATTTGATACAATGTAGTAAGTCAGTAAGCTGACCAAACACCTACCATCAGTAACCATTTAGACAATATGTAGAATATTTGATCGCATACATAATAACAGTAAATTATAAAGTACTTAGACATGAGCTTAACAGGAAATACATATCAAGAAAGTAACAGTTTCATTGAAAAAGCAAAGAAATAATGAATTGAGAGATTTTCTTAAGTAGGAAAATGAAATCCTGCAACACTTGCCGTTCAGTTACTTTGTAGATTTAAAGCAATTCTTATTTTTAAACAATACATATTTTTCTTTTGAAACATGGTAAATGGTTATAAATTTCACCTGGAAGGATAAAAGCTGAGTTAAATAATTATTTTAAGAGTAAAGAGGGAAACTAGTGGTAGCAGATAATTGAAATTTTGTGAAACTGGAATAATTAAAACACTGTGGTGCTGGAAGAGGCACACAATTATTAATGGAGTAGAATGGTCTTCAGTCCCATCTGTTATATGTGACACTGATATATAAGAAGAGTCAGTGTCACAAATGAGTAGAGGAAGGATCATTTAGTCCTGGGGCTCTAAATGGTGCCGAGGCACTCTGTTGGCTACGTGATTTAAAAAGGAGGCCAGGTAAAATGTAAAAGTTCAACCATTATGGAAAGCAGTATGGGGGTTCCTCAAAAAACTCAAAATAGAAATTCCATTTCACCCAGAAATTCCACCCCTAGGAATTTACCCTAAGAATGCAGGAGCCCAGTTTCAAAAAGGCATATGCACCCCTATGTTTATCGCAGCACTATTTACAATAGCCTAGAAGTGGAAGCAACCTCAGTGTCCATCAGTAGATGAATAGATAAAGAACAGATATTCAGCCATAAGAAGAAAACAAATCCTACCATTTGCAACAACATGGAGCCAGAGGGTTTTATGCTCAGTGAAATAAGCCAGGCAGAGAAAGACAAATACCAAATAATTTCACTCATCTGTGGAGTATAAGAACAAAGCAAAAAGTGAAGGAACAAAACAGCAGCAGACTCACAGAACCCAAGAATGGACTAACAGTTGCCAAAGGGAAAGGGACTGGGGAGGGTGGGTGGGAAGGGAGGGAGAAGGGGAATAAGGGTCATTATGATTAGCACACATAATGTGGGAGCAGGGCACGGGGAAGGTAGTATAGCACAGAGAAGACAAGTCACTGTAGCATCTACTGCACTGATAGACAGTGACTGTAATGGGGTATGTGGTGTGGACTTGATAATGGGGGAACCTAGTAACCACATGTTGCTCATTGTATATTAATGATACCAAAATAAAAAATAAAGAGGGCCAGGTAAGTCCTAGTGTCTACCATATACCTACATAAACTTTAAATAAAGCATCATCTGTATTAAAAAATTAAGAAATCTAGAAAATAAAAATAGCAAATTTGGAGAATGTTTCTGTGCTAAAAGTAAAATCTCATGTAAGGTTTCTGTAGGATTTTATGGGAATTTAAAACTTGTGAATGTCAAAAATAAAAGGCAGACTGAAAATGGGAGAAATGTTTATAGCAACATGATAAAAGGTTAATACACCTAACATATATAAGCTCCTATAAATTGATAAAAACCCACTAAGAACCCAGAGGATAGGCCACAAAATATAGTCAGTTGACAGAAAATGAAATTCATGTAACAAATTGGGGGAATATGTTCATTAATAATCAAAGAATTGTAAATTAAGGCCAATAAGATATTTTTTCTACCTGATTAGCAGATTAAAAATTATAATACTTGGTGCTTGTGAGAGTGTTCTGAAATAAGTACTCTTGTACTCAGCTTATAAAAAAAGTATAGATTATCAAAATGCTTTTGGATAAGTTTGGTTATAACTGTTGAACAATTAATTAATACCGTTTGTTTTAGTATGTCTGCTTCTAGAAATCTCTCAAGACAATAATCACAAGTACAGAACAGACTAGAAAAATCACAGATATGGAATAAACCACATAACAAGGGGATTTGTGATGAAAACCATATAAAATGGAAACACCTAAATAAACAGGGGAATTGTTAAGAAAATTATGGTCTACCTACATGATGGAGTATTATGTTGTCATTAAAAATGTATTTGTGCAGCTTGTTTAATGTGAATATACCTTGTTACAAATGGATAAAGCAATATAAAATTTTACATAAAGAATCATTTCAACCATATTCTTTCTTTAAGTTTAGAAAGTTCCCTAAACAGAGTTCGGCTTTATTGAGAGTGTAAGTTCAGGTGGTGGTCAGCTGTCCACAAGCAGCACTGTCCTCAGTAGCAGTGTTTGCCACTCTTCACTCTTCATTGTGTCTTCTTACCGGGATCAGAATTTCTTCTCTTGTCTGCCCATTTGTAAATCTGCTCTCACAGGAGGTGGTTCCTGTACTTGCATCATTCCCTGGTTAAACACTGAGCTCCCCCTTTGCTATTCTCTTTTGTTTGAACGTGGAGTCCAGAAGTGTTTGGTTATAGTTAGCATCTTTTCTACTAAGTGTTGCTGTCTGTCTGCTTTTTAGACAGTGAAACTTCTTCAGTGCGATTTGAAACTGTACAGTTGCTTTTCCAGTGTTGGATGTCATTCATCGGGTACTTGAATGAATGTTTAAATCTTTTCTATGGTATATGTGCCTACAAATGATTACAGTTAATGGGGGAAATAACATTAATTTTCAAGGAAAAGTTTCCTTTTATTTGACAGATGCAAGGGCATATAAATTTAAAACATGAGAGTCACATTCTGAATCATTCTCATTTCACATTATTGTGTTTTCTAAAATGTAAGCTCCATTGAAGGCAGGGATCGGATCATGGTCCAGCACATAGCACACTCTCAGTAAGCACATATTGAATGAAAGCATCAATTACCACCTGGTGGAAACGTCCTCAACTAGAATTTGTTAGTATGGAGACCTCAGCACACCTCCAGTTTCTGGAATTTGTGGGTACTTTGTTGCCTTAAAGCCACATTTCTCAACAGGGGAGGTACCAACCCTTTGAGGGGCACTTGGAAATACGGAGATGTATTTAGGGCTGTCACATGACTGAGGTCAGGCACAATGGGCAGGCACATTTTAGTGGGTAGGAGCCCAGGATATTCGGTGGTGCCCAGACCAGTCCCACTGACCTTGCATGCTTCATGACTTTTGTATATCCCTCTGGACATCTAGTAGGTGAAAACGTGTTTAGTTTAACACCGGACCTATTTTACATGTATACACAGTTTTTGTGCTGTTGTAATATATACTGAATTTCCCAGGAAAGCAACTCTGGTAAATTGAGGGAAGATTATACTTTGTCTGGAACTTTCTCAGTAGTTGCTCATCACTTTGGAAATCTCATCACTGATGTCAGTGCAGTCAGGGAATTTGAATCACAGTGTCAATTTTATTTTCTTCATAGCACTTAATCACAAACTGAAATTACGTTTTATTTTTTCTTGGCACTTAGCACAAACAGAGATTATCTTATTTGCTTGTGTTTTTTGTTTACCCACTAAATTATAGACTCCTTAATAATAGGGATCTTATGTGTCTTGTTCATTGGATATCCTTATACCTAAAACAGAGTCTGACACATTGTGGCCAGTTATTGATAAATGATTAATGCATAAGTAATGGATGGGTGTCTAAATGACTGTCTCCTCCTTCTGAGTCTGACCTTTATGCTGTTGTTCCTTAAGCTCTGTCCCAGGCCTTCTTCTGTGTGTTCTCTCACCCCTTCCCTGTGGATCTCAGCTAGAACCATAGCTTTGATTTACATCTCTGCATTGACATCCCCGTAGATATTTTTCTCCAAACTGACTCTTTCCTCTGAGTCCAGAATTACATATCTAGCTGCCAGCTTCCTTCCCAGGTTAATGCCCAGGCATCTCAAACTCAGTCTGTCCTTTTCCAGATTCACCTTGCTGAATGATGCCATCATACAGTTAGTCTTAGTAGTGAAAACGTGGGGATTATTCTGCACACCTCCTCCTTTATGCCTATATCCAATTAATCACCAAGTCCTTATCCACCTAATCCACCAAGTTAATGTGTCATCTAAGAGGTTGTCTTGATTGGGCTCTTCAATTTCAAAAAAAAGAGGTCAACCTTATCACCAGTTTTTTTATAAATAATTTTCAAACCCTGCTTTCTTTCCCCATATCCTCTGCTGCTCCCCAAATCTAAACTTCCAAGTCTAAACGCTCTGAGATTGACAGCAGGAACCTGCTCATGGTCTTTCACTGTCCAGTCTTATCCTCTTGTAATCCATTCTCCACATAGGAGCCAGAATAATCTCATAAAGACACAAATATGATAGTTGTTCTCTTGCTTAAGATTCTTCAGTGGCTCCTCATTAAGTCAGCCACACCAGACTTGTTCTAGCCATTTTTTCATTGCACCCATGCTTCAGGCTCACTAGTCAAATTGCTGTTTCTCAAACATGTCGTGCTCCTTCCCACTGTAGAGCGTTTGTCTGAGTTGTTCATTGTCCCCTTAGTCCTCTGGAAGAACTTTTAGATGGGCACATCTAGAAGCATCTTCCCCAGCTTCCAGGCATTTAGATATGGGCGTGTAAGTTCTGATTAATTGGATGTAAGAAGAAATAATATGTGAATTTCCAGGGAATGAATCAAAAGGAAATTATTTGCTCTCCAATTCCTCTCTTCCCTCTTCTAGTGAATGGAAAGAACTTGAGTCTCTAAATGACCTCGTGGAACAAAGATGGCTGGACAGCCTCTGTTTCTCCCCCTAGACTGCGGGGGAGAAACATCTTGAGGACATTGTACTTAGGAGTCTCTTAGAACAACTTTACCTGTACTGTAGTTAATATGTCATCTAAGAGGTTGTCTTGATTGGGCTCTTCAATTTCAAAAAAAAGAGGTCAACCTTATCACCAGCTCGTGTTAAGTCTGAAGTGCATGGCTCTCATTCTTGGACTATAATAAAAAATATGTGCTCTTTAGGGATGCATTGTGGTATGATGGATGAAGCCTATGCTTGAGATTCAGTCAGACCTCAGCTTGAGTGACAGCTGTCACTATCTGTATCACATTGGGCTATGCACTGAGATCCCCCTTTGCCTTAGATTCCTGTCCTTTAAGATGCAGGTGATAACCAATTCAACAATACTGTTGTGAGCTGGGAATGAGATCACATATTTAAAAGGCCTTCCTAACCCAGTGCTTAATAAATGGCCGCTATTGTTATCATTAGCTTTTTCAGACAGACTACAACCTCAAACTATCTACTGCCCCAGTATTTTTTCAGTTGGACTTGGTATTTATGGAGGACTGTTGGATTTCTAAGTTTTATTTTTGGATTAAGCAAACCATCATACTTGGACTCTGTTGCCTTGGCTTCCCAGAGAATTGCTGACTTCCTATCATGCTTTTTGGCTGAGGACTTTTTAAGAGATGGTTTAATAAAGCCTACCCTCACACGTGCTCTAGGGCATGAAAGAAGCTGTCCAGCACTTCACCTATGTCAGGTGTCCCCTGAAAAACGTATTTCTGGACCTGATTGCTGGAGAAGCTTTTTCTTCCTTTACTGAACTGGTAATGTTCTCATAGTTAATGTAAAGACATAAAGGGCAGAGAAAATAGTAACATAATTCGGTAAATTGTTAATTGCTCTCACCATAGTGCAGAGTGTAGGTTCTATTTGAGTACCTATATTAGTCCATTACCAGATGTGATTACATTAAAGTCCTTTAAGGAGGTGAACTCTAGGCTTTTTTTTTTTTCTTTGAAAGAAATCAGAAAGCCAGAATAGTAGTTACTTTAGTTGACTTTGTGAGAGTAATAAGAAACATTTGCTTTTTAAAATTGGTATATGAACATAGTGTTAGATATATGGTTGATACAACTTTGCACACTTCGAGTATTAGAGTTACCGAGTTTAAGACAGTAATTCCCAGGTAGTAGTTAAGGTGCTGAAGCAACCAACTGTGACCAGTAAGTACTTGTTAATATACAAAGTATGGGACTAAGCAGTTCAGCTTCTCAAACTGGCCCACTAAAACAGTTCACTGCTCTCTGTTGAATGAATGATTAAATACTACACCCGATTATGTAAAAACAGCACAACAAATTACAGAACACTTTTTTCTTAATTAGGTAGTTCCCCGAGGCTTTCTGTGTAGACTTTGTTTTGTTTGCCATATGACACTAGTGTTTGTTTAAAAACAAAATAGAAAATTAAAATTTTTTTCTATTGATATTTTTCAGGTAATTTTCTTGCTCATCATTTCTGAAATAGGAGTTTTTACATTTCATATTTTTTATGTGAAATAGTAATAGTCCTTTTAGTACCTGTATTTTTTCTGCACCAATCAATTGGTCACATAATTTTTTTCTACCTTATATTTCATTATCGAAATTGTTCATGCAGGCCTTTGACACCTTTATCACCTTAGAACTCTAAGCACATACCCTTGACTCCTTCTTTCCTACTGCCCAGTATTTAGACAGTGCTGGGAATTTGTCCTTTCTTTTTCCTAATCATGAAGGACAGCCTAAGTTTGCCCAAATGTACCACAAGTTTTAGAGCATAGAAATACTATGAAGTTAAAATAATACTGGGCAAATGATATTAGCCAAATTCAGGCAGATAAGAGTCCCTTTCCCCATCTATCAAGTTTAATACTTAAGAGCTATGTGTTACTAACTAAATTTAACTTGTAGATTTATACTTTGATGTCATTTAGGTACATGTGTGATTGTTATTTATTTTATAGGTGTGACAGTATCAAAAAGTCTCCAATTTCTTAACAGGATTGAAAAAGGCTGTAACTTAAGGATTCCTCCATCAGTCAGGAGAGAGAAACCATGTAGTAATATGTCCAGGAAAAGTTTAATATGAAGAATTGCTGACTAGCAGGAGACTGAAGTTCTGCGGCACTGGCTAATCACAAGCAGAGAGCTTGAAAGAACGCAGGGGTAAGAGGCCTAAGGAGCAGCCCCGCCTCCAGGGCTGAGAGGGGGCCCCCCAGGCTAGGCCCAGACCGCCGCACTGGAAAGGGCACAGCTGTGGCCACTGGGACGTTGGGGAAGTCACTAACCAGGGATGACAAGGGCAGCTGCGGGCAAGTTGCTCGAGGTGGTGGGGGGTGCTGAAGGAGCAAAACACTTTTCCCACTGTGTCTCTCTAGTGCCCTCTGCTGAAAACGCTTAACATCGTGCCAGCTGGCAAAGGAAACATGACTAAAGGCCCCAGCTCCGTTTTCACAGAGTGGGCAAAAAGCTGAGTGTGGCGCTGAGAGGCAGTGAACCGACAGCCAGCAGGGCTCCCCACCTCCAAGCTCTTCAGTACTTGAAAATAGACACTTTTTGGGGAAAGCACGTTTATCATTGGTTACACAGTACATGTATTTCAATTTTCTAGTGAACTTTGAAATCCTGATCATTATTAGTAACCGCTCTGTAGCTTACACTCCAGCATAAGCCAGCAAGGACTACTGTATCTGAGGTACTGGCTGGAGATTGGCTTCTTTTATCTTAAGCCTACTTAAAGTACACATATCCAAGTGTCATTATATAAATTGACTGTAAAAATGGAGCAACATTAAAAACCATATTGTTTTCTGACTTAATTTGAGACAACTTTAAACTCAGAAATGAAATAAAAGGTTTTCACAAAATAGTGCTTGTACTTATAGTTCCTATACTTATAATTGACATGTTAACATAGTATACTAATGCAACTTTAATAGTAGTTAAAAATGTTTACTGAACCTGATTAGTTTTGAGACAAACCATAAATAAATAGTGATGAATCCAGTCAGCACTTCTACTAAGTAAGCCTAAATTAAATAGATTATTGAGCAACTATATTTATCAGGATTCTTTGGTTACAAGTAACAAGTGACTGTACAATTTAAGGGGAGAGACGAAGAGGGGCTTTTGGAGTGACAGGAGGCAGCTGATGTCGGTTGAAGGAAAAGCTGAAAAGCCAGGCTCTCGGCAGTCTGCAGAATCTAGGGAGCAAGTGCCGCAGATGGGCTCGGTCAGTGGACGGGATCCGCTCTAGCTGAAGTCATTCAGTTCAGGGTTCCCATTCCGAGGAGGGTCTTGACTGGCCTAGTGGGACCAGGCGAGGGCCAGACACTGAGGTACCAAGCCATAGAAATGACTTGTTCCTGGGCTCAAAGGACAAATGTCAACTAGGCTTCTTTTTCACTCCATTTCTTCACTTCTCTTCCTTGGCATTGACTCCATTTTCAGACCCTCTGTGGTTAAGAGATAGCTTAAATTTATAAATTGTTAGTTTTTTGTGCTTTTTTGTTTTTTATTTCTGTTCTTTCTCTTCACTTTTTATAAGTTCATATACAGTACAGTTCACTCTCTGGCATATAGTTATCTAAGTTTCTGCAAACACATGCAGTGTATGGGTAATACATACATGCATGTTACTACCGTCACAGCCAAGATTCAGGACACTTACTGTCACCCTCCAAGAAAACCCCCTCACTCTGCTCCTTTGTAATCAACACCTTCCTCTCCCTGTGACCCCAGGCAGCCACTGGTCTGTTTTCTGTTTAGGTAATTTTTCTTTTTCCCGAGTGTCTTATAAATGGAACCATACGGCACATAGCCTTCTGAATCTGGCTACTTGTCCTTCGTGTACGTTATGTCCAAGTGTGGTTTTCTTTTAGTTTATCCTCTTTGGAGTTCCTAAAGCTTTTTGAATCTGTAAATTTATATGTATCACCACATTTGGGAAGTTTTCCACCATTATTTCTTCAGATATTTTTCCTTCACCAATCTTTTTCTCCTCTACTTCTGGAACTCCATGACATGAATGTTGGGCTTTTTGGTATCCCATAGGTCTCTGAGGCTCTTCGCTTTTTTTTTTTTTTTCAGTCTTTCTCCCCCTCTGTTCTTCAGATTGAATTTCTGTTCGAGTTCACAGGCTCTTTCCTCTGTCCTATATATTCTTCCATTGAACCCTTCCAGTGAAGTTGTTAATTCAGATTTTTTTCAGTTCTAAAATTTTCATTGGTTCTGTTTCTGTAGTTTCTGTTTAATCTGTGAACTCCTGTATTCCCATTTATTTCAAGTGTATTTACCTTGATTTGCCTCCTAGAGCAAAGTTATAATTGCTTCAGTCTTTGATAATTCGAACACCTGGGTCATCTAGGAGTTGCTGTCCCTTGTCTTTTGTCTTGACAGCTCACCACATTTTCCCAGTTCTTTCTATGAAGAGAATTTTGAATTTTATCCTGGATATTTTGAGTATGTTGTATAGACTTTGAGTCATGTTAAACTCCTCTACAGTATGTTGATTTATTGTTTTGTTTTGTTTTTAGTTTTGTTTTTGTTTTAGCAGTAAACCAACCTGGTTGTATTCAGACCCCAAATCTGTCTTAACACTGTGAGTAGTAGTTCCAGGGTTGGGTCAATTTCCCAAGCCTTCACTGTGCTGCTTTGGGCTTCACCCACACATGCAATGCTCAGGAGTTAATCTGAGACTTGGGGAGGAGACAGGAGTGTAGTTGAAATCATAGTTGAGTTCTCAAAGCCTTTGTTCTTGCTGTTTTGGGTCTACCCCACACATGTATATGCCTCAAAGGTTCAAGGCCAGGGCTGAGTTTTCATCAGGAGACTGACTAGGGAAGAGTAGCTTCCAGGCTTACTGTCACTGTTGGCAGAATTAATTTCCTTGCAGAAGTAGGATTTATGGCAGCTGTTTCTTCAAAGCCAGTATCAGAGAGGCAGACAAAATCCAGTCTACTGAAAAGGTGGAATCTATATAACAGTCGGGGGAACAGCATTCCATCACTTTTGCTATATTCTAATGGTGAGAAGCAAATTGTGGGTCTTTCCCACACTCCCAAGGAGGGCATATGAACATCAGGAGATTTTGAGTCCCTATCAACTTCATTATCCTTCCATCCTCAAATAAAAACTCTTCCTTCCACTCTGCTTCTGTTCATCAGAGCCATGGTCCCCCTTCCACCCTAAATCCTGGTGTCATGCTGAGTGACTTCATGCTTCCTACAATCAGTCCATCCAATACTTGGGCCTACAGGTTCTTGACTTCCTATTTGCTAGCTACCTTTATTTTAGAACTCAGTCCTATGACTAAATCCCAAGCATATGCTCTCCACTACGTTCTTCCATTTATTTACATAATCTCTCAAGAATTAAGGTAATTCAAGCCTTGCCTTCACTTTCCTGTTAGATTCTATGCCCCTTGAGGTCTAAGATTATTCTGTCTTATCCTTCTTGTACCACCCACAAGGGTCTAGTATTTCCTGTGCATAGCAGGTATTCAAACATATGTTGAAAAGTTAAGAACCTTAAAATATTTCTGTGACAACTGAACAGGATACTGTTGTCAGGCAGTCCCATCCAGGGAGGTCTCCCTGCCTGCCAGGTGAGACCTCAACCTGAGAGTGTTCTTGACTCTGATCAAGAATCAGGGCAGGTCAAGTAGGTACAAGCAGAGAGTTTAATAAGCTAGGAGACCCCACAGAAATACAAAGAATTATCAGAGACTGCTAAGAAAACCTATATGCTAACAAGCTGGAAAACCTAGGAGAAATGGACAACTTCCTAGAAAAATACAACCTTCCAAGACTGACCCAGAAAGAAACAGAAAATCTAAACAGACCAATTACCAGCAACGAAATTGAAGCGGTAATCAAAAAACTACCCAAGAACAAAACCCCTGGGCCAGATGGATTTACCTCGGAATTTTATCAGACATACAGGGAAGACATAATACCCATTCTCCTTAAAGTTTTCCAAAAAATAGAAGAGGAGGGAATACTCCCAAACTCATTCTATGAAGCCAACATCACCCTAATACCAAAACCAGGCAAAGACCCCACCAAAAAAGAAAACTACAGACCAATATCCCTGATGAACGTAGATGCAAAAATACTCAACAAGATATTAGCAAACCGAATTCAAAAATACATCAAGAGGATCATACACCATGACCAAGTGGGATTCATCCCAGGGATGCAAGGATGGTACAACATTCGAAAATTCATCAAAATCATCTACCACATCAACAAAAAGAAGGACAAAAACCACATGATCATCTCCATAGATGCTGAAAAAGCATTCGACAAAATTCAACATCCATTCATGATAAAACTCTCAACAAAATGGGCATGGAGGGCAAGTACCTCAACATAATAAAGGCCATATATGATAAGCCCACAGCTAACATCATACTGAACAGCGAGAGACTGAAAGCTTTTTCTCTGAGACCGGAAACAAGACAGAGATGCCCACTCTCTCCACTGTTATTCAACATAGTACTGGAGGTCCTAGCCACAGCAATCAGACAAAACAAAGAAATACAAGGAATCCAGATTGGTAAAGAAGAAGTCAAACTGTCACTGTTTGCAGATGACATGATATTGTACATAAAAAACCCTAAAGAGTCCACTCCAAAACTACTAGAACTAATATCGGAATTCAGCAAGGTTGGAAAACAATTCCATTCACAATAGCATCAAAAAGAATAAAATACCTAGGAATAAACCTAACCAAGGAGGTGAAAGACCTATACCCTGAAAACTACAGGACACTTTTAAGAGAAGTAAAAGAGGACACTAACAAATGGAAACTCATCCCATGCTCGTGACTAGGAAGAATTAATATCAAAATGGCCATCCTGCCCAAAGCAATATACAGATTCGATGCAATCCCTATCAAATTACCAACAGCATTCTTCAATAAACTGGAACAAATAGTTTAAAAATTCATATGGAACCACCAAAGACCCTGAATAGCCAAAGCAATCCTGAGAAGGAAGAATAAAGTGGGGGGGGATCTCACTGCCCAACTTCAAGCTCTACTACAAAGCCACAGTAATCAAGACAATTTGGTACTGGCACAAAAACAGCCACAGACCAGTGGAACAGAATAGAGACTCCAGATATTAACCCAAACATATGGTCAATTAATATATGATAAAGGAGCCATGGACATACAATGGGGAAATGACAGTCTCTTCAACAGATGGTTCTGGCAAAACTGGACAGCTACATGTAAGAGAATGAAACTGGATCACTGTCTAACCCCATACACAGAAGTAAATTTGAAATGGATCAAAGACCTGAATGTAAGTTATGAAACCATAAAACTCTTAGAAAAAAACATAGGCAAAAATCTCATGGACATAAACATGAGTGACTTCTTCATGAACATATCTCCCCGGGCAAGGGAAACAAAAGCAAAAATGAACAAGTGGGACTATATCAAGCTAAAAAGCTTCTGTGCAGCAAAGGACACCATCAACAGAACAAAAAGGTATCCTACAGTATGGGAGAATATATTCATAAATGACAGATCTGATAAAGGGCTGACATCCAAAATATATAAAGAGTTCACGCACCTCAACAAACAAAAAGCAAATAATCCAATTAAAAAATGGGCAGGAGGGGGCGGAAGATGGCGGCGTGAGTAGAGCAGCGGAAATCTCCTCCCAAAACAACATATATCTATGAAAATATAACAAAGACAACCCTTCCTAGAATAAAGACCAGAGGACACAGGACAATATCCAGACCACATCCGCACCTGAGAGAACCCAGCGCCTCGCGAAGGGGGTAAGATACAAGCCCCGGCCCCGCGGGAGCCGAGCGCCCCTCCCCCCAGCTCCCGGCGGGAGAAGAGCAGGCAGAGCGGGAGGGAGACGGAGCCCAGGGCTGCCGAACACCCAGCCCCAGCCATCCGGGCCAGAGTGCAGACACAGTGTGTGAACAGGGGGCCCTGGATACTAGGGAAACAGGGCAGAAAGACCGGTGAGCAGAGGCCTGAGGCTGGCACCGGAGAATAAAGAAAAACGAACGACCACCTTTTTTTTTTTTAATTAAAAATTTTTTTTTTTTTAATTAAAAAAAATTTTTTTTCTTGTTTTTTTTTGTGGTCGTTGTTTTGTTTGGGCGGGTGCTTTTTGGAAGTCTTAAAGGGGCAGGGCGGGTCACTTAATCCAGAGGTAGGGAATCCGGGGTCTCTGGGCACCCTAACCCCTGGGCTGCAGGGAGCAGGGAGGCCCCTTACGGAGATAAATAGCCTCCCAGCCGCTCCTGCTCCAACGCGACTCCACCATTTTGGAGCAGCTGCCCGAGCCAGGCCACGCCCACAGCAACAGCGGAGATTAACTCCATAGCAGCCGGGCAGGAAGCAGAAGCCCTGTCTGCGCGCAGCTGCGCAGCACAAGCCACTAGAGGCCGCTGTTCTCCCAGGAGAGGAGGGCCACAAACCAACAAGAAAGGAAGTCCTTCCAGCCGTCACTCGTCCCAGCTCTGCAGTCTATTCCTATCACCATGAAAAGGCAAAGCTACAGGCAGACAAAGATCACAGAGACAACACCAGAGAAGGAGACAGACCTAACCAGTCTTCCTGACAAAGAATTCAAAATAAGAATCATAAACATGCTGACAGAGATGCAGAGAAATACGCAAGAAAAATGGGATGAAGTCCGGAAAGAGATCACAGATGCCAGAAAGGAGATCGCAGAAATGAAACAAACTCTGGAAGGGTTTATAAGCAGAATGGATAGAATGCAAGAGGCCATTGATGGAATTGAAATCAGAGAACAGGAACGCATAGAAGCTGACATAGAGAGAGACAAAAGGATCTCCAGGAATGAAACAATATTAAGAGAACTGTGTGACCAATCTAAAAGGAGCAATATCCGTATTATAGGGGTCCCAGAAGAAGAAGAGAGAGGCAAAGAGATGGAAAGTATCTTAGAAGAAATAATTGCTGAAAACTTCCCCACACTGGGGGAGGAAGTAATCAAACAGACCACGGAAATACACAGAACCCCCAACAGAAAGGATCCAAGAAGGGCAACACCAAGACACATAATAATTAAAATGGCAAAGATCAAGGACAAGGAAAGAGTGTTAAAGGCGGCTAGAGAGAAAAAGGTCACCTATAAAGGGAAACCCATCAGGCTAACGTCAGATTTCTCAACAGAAACCCTACAGGCCAGAAGAGAATGGCATGATATATTTAATACAATGAAACAGAAGGGCCTTGAACCAAGGATACTGTATCCAGCACGACTATCATTCAAATATGACGGTGGGATTAAACAATTCCCAGACAAACAAAAGCTGAGGGAATTTGCTTTCCACAAACCACCTCTACAGAACATCTTACAGGGACTGCTCTAGATGGGAGCACTCCTAGAAAGAGCACAGCACAAAACACCCAACATATGAAGAATCGAGGAGGAGGAACAAGAAGGGAGAGAAGAAAAGAATCTCCAGACAGTGTATATAACAGCTCAATAAGCGAGCTAAGTTAGGCAGTAAGATACTAAAGAGGCTAACCTTGAACCTTTGGTAACCACGAATTTAAAGCCTGCAATGGCAATAAGTACATATCTTTCAATAGTCACCCTAAATGTTAATGGGTTGAATGCACCAATCAAAAGACACAGAGTAACAGAATGGATAAAAAAGCAAGACCCATCTATATGCTGCTTACAAGAAACTCACCTCAAACCCAAAGACATGTACAGACTAAAAGTCAAGGGATGGAAAAACATATTTCAAGCAAACAACAGTGAGAAGAAAGCAGGGGTTGCAGTACTAATATCAGAGAAAATAGACTTCAAAACAAAGAAAGTAACAAGAGATAAAGAAGGACACTACATAATGATAAAGGGCTCAGTCAAACAAGAGGATATAACCATTCTAAATATATATGCACCCAACACAGGAGCACCAGCATATGTGAAACAAATACTAACAGAACTAAAGGGGGATATAGACTGCAATGCATTCATTCTAGGAGACTTCAACACACCACTCACCCCAAAGGATAGATCCACTGGGCAGAAAATAAGTAAGGACACGGAAGCACTGAACAACACAGTAGAGCAGATGGACCTAATAGACATCTATAGAACTCTACATCCAAAAGCAGCGGGATATACATTCTTCTCAAGTGCACATGGAACATTCTCCAGAATAGACCACATACTAGGCCACAAAAAGAGCCTCAGAAAATTCCAAAAGATTGAAATCCTACCAACCAACTTTTCAGACCACAAAGGCATAAAACTAGAAATAAACTGTACAAAGAAAGCAAAGAGGCTCACAAACACATGGAGGCTTAACAACACGCTCCTAAATAATCAATGGATCAATGACCAAATCAAAATGGAGATCCAGCAATATATGGAAACAAATGACAACAACAACACTAAGCCCCAACTTCTGTGGGACACAGCAAAAGCAGTCTTAAGAGGAAAGTATATAGCAATCCAAGCATATTTAAAAAAGGAAGAGCAATCCCAAATGAATGGTCTAATGTCACAATTATCGAAATTGGAAAAAGAAGAACAGATGAGGCCTAAGGTCAGCAGAAGGAGGGACATAATAAAGATCAGAGAAGAAATAAATAAAATTGAGAAGAATAAAACAATAGCAAAAATCAATGAAACCAAGAGCTGGTTCTTCGAGAAAATAAACAAAATAGATAAGCCTCTAGCCAGACTTATTAAGAAGAAAAGAGAATCAACACAAATCAACAGTATCAGAAACGAGAAAGGAAAAATCACGACGGACCCCACAGAAATGCAAAGAATTATTGGAGAATACTATGAAAACCTATATGCTAACAAGCTGGGAAACCTAGGAGAAATGGACAACTTCCTAGAAAAATATAACCTTCCAAGATTGACCCAGGAAGAAACAGAAAATCTAAACAGACCAATTACCAGCAACGAAATTGAAGAGGTAATCAAAAAACTACCAAAGAACAAAACCCCCGGGCCAGATGGATTTACCTCGGAATTTTATCAGACATACAGGGAAGACATAATACCCATTCTCCTTAAAGTTTTCCAAAAAATAGAGGAGGAGGGGATACTCCCAAACTCATTCTATGAAGCTAACATCACCCTAATACCAAAACCAGGCAAAGACCCCACCAAAAAAGAAAACTACAGACCAATATCCCTGATGAACGTAGATGCAAAAATACTCAACAAAATATTAGCAAACCGAATTCAAAAATACATCAAAAGGATCATACACCATGACCAAGTGGGATTCATCCCAGGGATGCAAGGATGGTACAACATTCGAAAGTCCATCAACATCATCCACCACATCAACAAAAAGAAAGACAAAAACCACATGATCATCTCCATAGATGCTGAAAAAGCATTTGACAAAGTTCAACATCCATTCATGTTAAAAACTCTCAGCAAAATGGGAATAGAGGGCAAGTACCTCAACATAATAAAGGCCATCTATGATAAACCCACAGCCAACATTATATTGAACAGCGAGAAGCTGAAAGCATTTCCTCTGAGATCGGGAACTAGACAGGGATGCCCACTCTCTCCACTGTTATTTAACATAGTACTGGAGGTCCTAGCCACGGCAATCAGACAAAATAAAGAAATACAAGGAATCCAGATTGGTAAAGAAGAAGTTAAACTGTCACTATTTGCAGATGACATGATACTGTACATAAAAAACCCTAAAGACTCCACCCCAAAACTACTAGAACTGATATCGGAATACAGCAAAGTTGCAGGATACAAAATCAACACACAGAAATCTGTGGCTTTCCTATATACTAACAATGAACCAACAGAAAGAGAAATCAGGAAAACAACTCCATTCACAATTGCATCAAAAAAAATAAAATACCTAGGAATAAACCTAACCAAAGAAGTGAAAGACTTATACTCTGAAAACTACAAGTCACTCTTAAGAGAAATTAAAGGGGACACTAACAGATGGAAACTCATCCCATGCTCGTGGCTAGGAAGAATTAATATCGTTAAAATGGCCATCCTGCCCAAAGCAATATACAGATTTGATGCAATCCCTATGAAACTACCAGCAACATTCTTCAATGAACTGGAACAAACAATTCAAAAATTCATATGGAAACACCAAAGACCCCGAATAGCCAAAGCAATCCTGAGAAAGAAGAATAAAGTAGGGGGGATCTCACTCCCCAACTTCAAGCTCTACTATAAAGCCATAGTAATCAAGACAATTTGGTACTGGCACAAGAGCAGAGCCACAGACCAATGGAACAGACTAGAGAATCCAGACATTAACCCAGACATATATGGTCAATTAATATTTGATAAAGGAGCCATGGACATACAATGGCAAAATGACAGTCTCTTCAACAGGTGGTGCTGGCAAAACTGGACAGCTACATGTAGGAGAATGAAACTGGACCATTGTCTAACCCCATATACAAAAGTAAACTCAAAATGGATCAAAGACCTGAATGTAAGCCATGAAACCATTAAACTCTTGGAAGAAAACATAGGCGAAAACCTCTTAGACATAAACATGAGTGACCTCTTCTTGAACATATCTCCCCGGGCAAGGAAAACAACAGCAAAAATGAGTAAGTGGGACTATATTAAGCTGAAAAGCTTCTGTACAGCAAAAGACACCATCAATAGAACAAGAAGGATCCCTACAGTATGGGAGAATATATTTGAAAATGACACATCCGATAAAGGCTTGATGTCCAGAATATATAAGGAGCTCTCACGCCTCAACAAACAAAAAACAAATAACCCAATTAAAAAATGGGCAGAGGAACTGAGCAGACAGTTCTCCAAAAAAGAAATACAGATGGCCAACAGACACATGAAAAGATGCTCCACATCGCTAATTATCAGAGAAATGCAAATTAAAACTACAATGAGGTATCACCTCACACCAGTAAGGATGGCTGCCATCCAAAAGACAAACAACAACAAATGTTGGCGAGGCTGTGGAGAAAGGGGAACCCTCCTACACTGCTGGTGGGAATGTAAGTTAGTTCAACCATTGTGGAAAGCAGTATGGAGGTACATCAAAATGCTCAAAACAGACTTACCATTTGACCCAGGAATTGCACTCCTAGGAATTTACCCTAAGAACGCAGCAGTCAAGTTTGAGAAAGACAGATGCACCCCTATGTTTATTGCAGCACTATTTACAATAGCCAAGAATTGGAAGCAACCTAAATGTCCATCAATAGATGAATGGATAAAGAAGATGTGGTACATATACACAATGGAATACTACTCAGCTATAAGAAAAGGGCAAATCCAATCATTTGCAGCAACATGGATGGAGCTGGAGGGTATTATGCTCAGTGAAACAAGCCAAGCGGAGAAAGAGAAATACCAAATGATTTCACTTATCTGTGGAATATAAGAACAAAGGAAAAACTGAAGGAACAAAACAGCAGCAGAATCACAGAACTCAAGAATGGACTAACAGGTACCAAAGGGAAAGGGACTGGGGAGGATGGGTGGGTAGGGAGGGATAAGGGGGGGAGAAGTAGGGGGGTATTAAGATTAACATGCATGGGGGGGTAGGAGAAAAGGGAGGGCTGTACAACACAGAGAAGGCAAGTAGTGATTCTACAACATTTTGCTATGCTGATGGACAGTGACTGTAAAGGGGTTTATAGGGGAGACCTGGTATAGGGGAGAGCCTAGTAAACATAATATTCGTCATGTAAGTGTAGATTAGTGATAGCAAAAAAAAAAAAAAAAAAAAAGGGCAGTTCCTGTGTGGTAACCTCCAACGAGTTCTACACAAGGGTATAAAGGGCATATAAAAGTGTAGGCAAAGGGTCTGTTTGTGTTTACACAGAGGATCAAAGCCTAATTCGGCTACCCCGAAAATGAACTAAGATACGATATGAAAAAGAACTTCCAACATCTGCACTCTCTGGAAGACTCATGCCAGAAGATGATCATCAAAAAACCCCAACAAAGATCCACGCACTGCTACGGCTGTAGATGCACTCATCCCACCAGTTCCTGGACTTGCCATGGGAATGAGGAAGGAGATATCTAAGCTGGCCTGTGCATACAGTAAAACAACAAAATTGGACTGGATCTATACTGTTGGAACTCAACCAAGAATTTGGAGAAGTGCAAATTGTAGCGCTCCAAAGTCTTACAACTACAAACTATTTATTGTTAAAAGAACATATGGCATGTGAACAGTCCCCAGGAATGGGTTGTTTTAATTTGTCTGATTTCTCTCAGACTGTTCAAGTTCATTTGGACAATATCCACCATATCATAGATAAGTTTTCACAAATGCCTAAGGTGCCTAACTGGTTTTCTTGGTTTCACTGCAGATGGCTGGTAATTACAGATATGCCTTGGTTATGTAACTATACTCCTATTATGTTAATGTGTGTGTGCAATTTAAGTAGTAGCTTAAAACCTATACATGCTGAAGTTACTCTACAAGAAGATATATCAAAGAAATAATCAATCTTCCCATGTTTTCTTCCGCCTGCTACTTCTATAGCTTTTCTTCTTCCTTCCTAATTACAACCCTTAAATAGAATTCGTGCCTCATATCAAATTTACCGAGTATCATAATTCTTCCAAGTGGTAAAGATACCTCAAGACAAATGCTGGGCATAGAAGCCACAGGGCATAAATATGCAAAGAAGTAAAAAGCTAACTTTTTCAAACAATAAGGCTTCTCTCTCACTTACCAACTTCACATTTCCCTGTATGGCCCCGGAAGATGACTGGTTAGCCAGAGACGGGTAAGATTCCTCAAGGGAGGAACAACCTAAGACAGGCACAGTCGCAGGGGGGCCATCAGGTGAGAAATTGGGGATCAACAGAGGTGAGGCTTAGAACCTCACCCCCCCGTTCTGAGAGAAATCTTCTGCATACGTGGATGTTTTATTGCCCTGGTCTAGCTTGGATTAACACATAGTCTACAGGCACACACCTGATCATCTACATTTGCTCTCTTACAACACTAAACTGTATTTTCTACCTTTATCTTGTATCTACCTACCACTTCAGCATTTTATTTAAAATAATAATAATAAAGAGAGAAATGTGGTATCCACATATAAATCAAGTATAAAAACCAAATGAGTATTCATATTTGAACTGACTGTTTATAGTTCATAATGCATGAGCAAAACCGAAAGTTTCTGTGATGACTGCCCTTGTACTGTTCACTATGTAACTTATTCATTATGTAAGAATTTGTTCTACATGTAAAAACTTGTTTGTTATGCCTCAGAAGATTGGAGACTGACAAAAATTAGGCTTGGGGTGGAATAATGATTGTGCATTGAGCATTGACTCCCCTATACAGAATTTTATTGTCGTTAACAACTATTTGATCAATAAATATGAGAGATGCCCTCACATAAAAAAAAAAAAAAAAAAAAAAAAGGACAGACTTCCAATGGTAAAATAAATTATTAACCAGGATGTAATGTATAGCATAAGGAATATAGTCAAGATATTGTAACAGCTTGGTAGGGTGATAGCTGGAACCTAGAATTATGTATATAAATGTTCTACCACTGTGTTGTACACTTGAAACTCATGTAATGTAATACTGTGTGTCAACTACCCTTCAATAAAAAATAATTATTAAAAAAAAAAAAATGGGCAGAAGAGCTGAACAGACACTTCTCCAAAGAAGAAATTCAGACGGCCAGCAGACACATGAAAAAATGCTCCACATCGCTAATCATCAGAGAAATGCAAATTAAAACCACAATGAGATATCACCTCACACCAGTAAGGATCGCCATCATGGAAAAGACAAACAACAACAAATGTTGGCGTGGTTGTGGAGAAAGGGGAACCCTCCTACACTGCTGGTGGGAATGTAAACTAGTTCAACCATTGTGGAAAGCAGTATGAAGGTTCCTCAGAATGCTCAAAATAGAAATACCATTTGACCCAGGAATTCCACTTGTAGGAATTTACCCTAAGAATGCAGCACTCCAGTTTGAAAAAGACAGATGCACCCCTATGTTTATTGCTGCACTATTTACAATAGCCAAGATATGGAAGCAACCTAAGTGTCCATCCGTAGATGAATGGATAAAGAAGATGTGGTACATATACACAATGGAGTATTATTCAGCCATAAGAAAAAAACAGATCCTACCATTTGCAACAACATGGATGGAGCTAGAGGGTATTGTGCTCAGGGAAATAAGCCAGGCGGAGAAAGACAAGTACCAAATGATTTCACTCATATGTGGAGTATAAGAACAAAGGAAAACTGAAGGAACAAAACAGCAGTAGACTCACAGAACCCAAGAATGAACTAACAGTTACCAAAGGGAAAGGGACTGGGGAGGGTGGGTGGGAAGGGAGGGATAAGGGCGGGGAAAAAGAAAGGGGGCATTATGATTAGCATGTATAGTGCATGGGGGACATGGGGAGGGCTGTGCAACACAGAGAAGACAAGTAGTGATTTTACAGCATCTTACTACGCTGATGGACAGTGACTGTGAAGGGGTATGTGGGGGGGAGTTGGTGAAGGGGGGAGCCTAGTAAACATAATGTTCTTCAAAAAAAAAAAAGCTAGGGGTATACACCCAGGGAGGGAGTGCAGGCATGCTCCATAGGTGAGCAGCAGGTGGGGTCAGGTTGGGTGGTCTTATAGCTGGAGTTTAAGCAGGGAATGGAATATTCATCAGGATAGGTGGGGTTTTCTCAGAATAGGGAGGGGATTTCTGGGAAATAAGCTAACACCCTCTTTTTGTCCTTAGATGGTCTGCCTTAGAACTGTCATGGTGCCTAGAGGTGTGGTGTTAGTATGCTAATGAGCATATAATTAGCTTTAGGGTAACTAGGTTATTTTGGTTATCCATCTCAAATTTAGTTGGTTTGAACCGGTTATTTTTCTAGAATCTAGCTAGTTTGTTTTCGAGTACCCTGTTTGGCCAGCTGCGCACGTGAACTGGCCCTCAAGCTTTTCTTGACTCGCCGAGGGCCTGGCTCTTTTCCTGAACTACACTGACTCTGTCAATACCTCTTCTTTCCCCTTCTCTTTTTAATTTTGTCTGGTAACACCATACGAGCTCATCCTAACCTAAAAACTGCCAGGAAATTATAGTGGAATTAACCAAACTTTCTAAATAATGGCATGTAACACACAAGTACACACACTGAATTAATGACTGTTTTAATGACACAGCTTTGGAGTCCAACCAATATAACTTAAGAATACAGAATACTGTGTGTGTCGTGTAGGTGAAACTAAGTTAGGATGAGAAACGATTACAATTTCTGATAACTATGCCTCAAAGGCTAAAACAGGCCCACCCTCTTTTATTGAATTCTATTCTTTTGCAAAAAGGAAGTAATCAGCAAACAAAAAGACTGGAGATTTGGAAGATTTTCCACCCAGAATTGTTTTGCATGGGATGGCTACATTCCGGGTCTCCTATATAATTTCATTTTTTTAAATTAAAGTATCATTGATATACAACCTTACGAGAGTTTCACATAAACACCGTGGTTTCAGCATTCACCCATATTATCAAATTCTCACCCCCATCCCCCAACGCTGATTTCAGTCACTGTCTATCAGGTAGTAAGCTGCTATAGAGCATTTGTCTTCTCCATGCTATACTGCCTTCCCCATCACCTACCTATATTGTGATTGCAAATTACAGTGCCCCTTAATCCCCTTCTTCCTCCCTCCCCACCCCCTTCCCTTTGGTAAACGCTAGTCTCTTCTCAGTGTCTGTGAGTCTGCTGCTGTTTTGTTCCTTCTGTTTTTCTTTGTTTTTATACTCCACAAATGAGCAAAGTCCTTTGGTATTTGTCTTCTCCACCTGGCTTATTTTCACTGAGCATAATACCATCTAGATCCATCCATGTTGTTGCAAATGGTAGAATTTCTTTTCCTTTTATGGCTGAATAATATTCAATTGTGTGTATGTACCACATTTTCTTTCTCCATTTGTCTATTGGAGGACACTTAGGTTGCTTCCATATCTTGGCTATCATAAATAGTGCTGCGATAAACATAGGGGTGTATGTGTCTTCGAATCAGGGATCTTGTTTTCTTCAGGTAAACTCCTAGGAGTGGAATTACTGGGTCAAATGGTATTTCTATTTTCAGTTTTTTGAGGAGCCTCCATGTTGCTTTCCATAACAGTCGAACCAATTTACATTTCCACCAACAGTATAGGAGGGTTCCCCTTTCTCCGCATCCTTGCCAGCATTTATTGTTTCTTGTCTTTTGGATAGTGGCCATCCTAACTGGTGTGAGGTGGTATCTCATTGTGGTTTTAGTTTGCAGTTCCCTGATGATTAGTGATGTGGACTATCTTTTCATGTGCCTGTTGGCTTTCTGTATTTCTTCTTTGGAGAAGTGTCTGTTCATATCCTCCACCCATTTTTTAATTGGGTTATTTGCTTTTGGGTGTTACTGTGTGTGAGTTCTTTATATATTTCAGATGTTAAACCCCTTGCCAGATATGTTGTTTATGAATATATTCTCCCATACTATGCCTTTTTATTCTACTGATGGTGTCCTTTGCTGTACAGAAGCTTTTTAGTTTGATATAGTCCCACTTGTTCATTTTTTTATTTTGTTTCCCTTGCCTGAGGAAATGTGTCCAGGAAAAAATGGCTCATGTTTTTATTCAAGGGATTTTTGCCTACATTTTCTTCTAAGAGTTTAATGGTTTCATGATTTATATTCAAGTCTTTGATCCATTTCAAGTTTACTTTTGTGTATGGAGTTAAACAATAATCCAGTTTCATTCTCTTGCGTGTAGGTGTCCAGTTTTCTCAGCACCAGTTGTTGAAGAGGCTGTCTTTTCCCCCGTTGTATATTCATGTTTCCTTTATCATATATTAACTGACCATATGTGTGTGGGTTTATATGTGGGCTCTCTATTCTGTTCCATTGATCTATGGGTCTTTTCTTGTGCTAGTACCAAATTGCTTTGATTACTGTGGCTTTGTAGTAGAGCTTGAAGTTGGGGAGCGTAATCCCCCCAGCTTTGTTCTTCTTTCTCAGGATTGCTTTGGCTATTTGGGGTCTTTTGTGGTTCCATATGAATTTTAGAACTATTTGTTCTAGTTTGTTGAAGAATGCTGTTGGTATTTTGATAGGGATTGCATTGAATCTGTAGATTGCTTTGGACAGGATGGCCATTTTGTCAATATTAAATCTTCCTATCCATGAGCACAGGGTAGAGTCCCATTTATTGGTGGTGTCTTTAATTTCCCTCAAGAGTGTCTTATAGTTTTCAGAGTATAGGTCTTTCACCTCCTTGGTTAGGTTTATTCCTAGGTATTTTTTTTTATGCAATTGTAAGTGGAGTCATTTTCCTGATTTCTCTTTCTGCTAGTTCATTGTTAGTATATAGGAATGCAACAGATTTCTGTGTCATAATTTCATCTTTTAAATGTTGTTTCTCTAGGAAAATGTGTAGTTTAACTAGGAATACTGAGATGAGTGATATCCATAGAAGCACCAGTTATGGGGAATCTCCTATTTCCCAATCCTTCCTTCTTCTGTCTGCTTCTAAAATAGTAGTGTAGCTTCTTTCTTCACCCAAAGTCTCTTAATCTGGTAATTGCTAAACTACTTGAACAAAAGAAACATACATATTAAAAGCCTAATTATTAAAAATGTTTTCTTTCTATGAAACTCAGTATAGTAGGGACCCATTACAATATGCCACCCATACAAACTATAGGTAATTTATGTCCATTTTGGCCCTTTAGACTTGCTCTGGGTCCAGAAGTCAAGCCCAATTCCAGATTTTTCTCCTTAACCTGGTGTCTGTTCCTACTAAAACTCATCAAGTCAGTCCTGTCTTCTGTAGCAGAATAGGAAAGCTGGAGTTACCTGTAGTGGTAATAAACTGGAAGTGAAGCAAATGTGCATGAATAGAGGAATGATTGAATAGACTGTGATAACATTGATGCCATGGTATATTATGTGGCCATTGGAAGCAATAGATTATATCTGTCAGGTAGGGGAGCAGATGAGGAGAGTGATTCAAACACATATTGAATGAGAAAAGCAAGATGCAAAAGATTTTATGCATGATCCCAGTATTACAAAACAATGATCAAATAAATTCCTTTATAAAAATATATAGGTACATATGTTTCCACATAATTACATGACCATGGATGGAGAAAGATTCAGAAGGCTGTGAGCTAGGTGGTTAATGTGGGTTATCTGAAAGGGAGGTGGGAAAGATGAGGAGGGAGGAGAAAGAATGGGATGCCAAGCAAATGAGAAGCAAGAAAGCAAAGATCATACTGGAGAAAAAATATGTTAAGATTATATTTATACATGTATATAAAGGGTATTTAAATATAATTTGTAAAAGAACAAGTTGAAATAAAAAATTTTTATTTAAAAATGAAATACTCTCAGCCTGGCCATCCCTTTTCTTTACCTCCCTTGCAGCGTGACTTGTAAGTCCATCTCACAACTTCTCCACATAGAAAAAGTACTGATTGTATAGTTGATAGGTATATTTTTTTCTCTTTCAGTGAGTCGAGTCCAGAATTAGTTTTTAATCTTACTACCCTGAAAGGTAGATAGAAACTGATTAAATATACTTGATCATTTCTGCAAATAAAGTTTCCCTTGAAAAGAACATATATTTGTAGAAGTTTTTTGCCAACATAAATTTCAACCAAGATTATAGATGAGCTAGTGGTTCCAGAAATGGCCTTGAATGATGACAGGCCTTTCTCGGGGCCACAGAGAGAAGACAGTCTTGTTACCAATGTGCTTACAGCTTGGAGGCCGAAGGAAGTATGCAATGTTCATGAAAACCAAGACATTTGGTGCCCCTGACTGTAACAGGAGGCCATGATGGGCTTAGATGTTCATCCTTCATGCTTTTACTGCATTTTGTACATATCATTGTTGTTGTAATAGTGATATTTTGTTTGATGCATTATTTATGTGAATCAGTCTCTCTGCCTCTGGTGGCTGCCACAGTAGATATCACATGTTAGGTGTATGGCTCCTGAGTGACTGAATTCATGAACAGACAAGGTGATCTTAAGGTTTAGGCTCTCTAGGAAAGGATCTGATGAAAACAGCTTAGAAGAAAATGGAAGTCAGGAAATAGGAGGTTTCAGTGACGAGAAACCCCCAGGCACAGTGGGAGGAAGAGTGAGGGCAGGGGGTTGTCGTCAGAATGTGGAATAGTGACATCTGAAATTCCAGCATGGGAACAGTTCTTGGGTCGTTAAGCTCTAATAGCTGATTGTACAGATAAAGCACTCTGGTAATCAGGGAAAAGGCTGCAGGTTTTGGCATTGGAGGCTGCTCAAACAGCAAAATAACCGGCTCTTTACCTAAAGCAAAACCATCATGAAGCAAGCCCAGCCCACGCACACAAAGCGGATTCGTTTTTCAGTGCCTCACTTTTCAGCCCGAATAGCCAACCAGAGGTTACCAGACAATGGGGGAAAGGCTCTCACATCAGAGCGATTGTAAGAGAAGAAGCATCCAGAAAGGAAGGAAGGATAATGCAGAAAATTTAGAATAGCTTTAGAAAACTCCTAACTGATACCCTCAGCTAGACTAGAGATGATTTGCATCTGTAAAACAGGAACAGAATAGTGTGGAAAAATAGCAACTAGAAAATAAGAAAGTTATTAAAAATCTTAAATGTCATAGGATGAAAAACTAGGAGATTGGAAGACCAAGTTCAGCCAAGCACCCAGAAAATTGAGAACAATAATAAGAAGGACAGAGTAGAAAATATAAAAGATAAACTATAACTGATTGATCCAAGAGGTTCAATATGTTATTAGAAAACATAAAATGTCTTCAAAAAAATAGAGAACTGAAAGAAATGTTTCTGTATTGAAAGCATGAGCCCTGTCCTAAGCACAAATAGTGGGGTAGAAGGATACTAATGCAGACCAGCATGAAATTTCAGAATCCTAGGAAAAAGGAGAAACTTCAGAAAAAAATTTTTTTAAAAATCACCTAAAAAGGACTGGAAATCAAGATGACATCAGACTTCTCATGAGCGGGTTCTAGATGCTAGACTAGTGGCACAGTTCCTTCTGAGTTGATTTTCAGCCAGGAAGTCTATGCTCAGCCAAGCCATCAGTGAAATAAAAAGGTAGCCTGAAACTGTTCTTAGACATGAATCTGCAAAAATTACCATCCACACACACTTTCTTAAAAAGATACTTGAGGGTGTTTCCCAGCAAATTGAGGGCATAATTCAAGGAAGAAGACAAGGGAAGTCACAGGATGACTGTGTTAGTAAGTTTCAACATTAATGAATGGATGATGATGTTTTACTGAGGAGTTCACACATATTCCGTCTGCTTAGTCTGTTGGTTCCTCCTTTCCATTGTATCAGTCTGGGTTGTTAGAAATGACTCATTTCTGTCAGACACATCAAAATTTTTATATAAAGCATAAACTATGAAAAAAGTTACTATAGGCTCCAAAAAGATATACAGGTGTCCAACATATGAAAAGATGCTCAGCCTTACTAATCATTAGGAAAATGCAAATCAAAACCATATGAGGTACTTACAGTAGTCAAGTGACTAGAAAAAGAAAAGTATGGTGTTTGCGGGATGGGGGTGCAGGTAATGGGGAGCTGTTTATGGGGAGTTCCAGTTTAGCAAGATGAGAGTTGTTGGAGGTCAGTTGTCAGCAGTGCACATATAACATTACTAAACTATACACATAAAAATGGTGAAGATGGTAAATGTTATCTATAGTTTACCACAATTGAATCTTAAATAGGTAGAAGATATTAGACAACTGCAACAGAAAGTGCTCCCAGCCCCCAGTGAGCAAGACTGAAGACTCTGGAAAGGAGATTGGGGAATATAGTAGGGGAGAAGGCTGATACTTTAAACTGGGGGATGGGAGGGTGTAAAAACCAAAAACAGAATTTTTGTAAGGAAAATAGTGTAAGAGGGAAAAGAAAAAAACAATTAGGAGCTCTAGGGAAAAAAACAGCTACACAGAAAGTAAATGTGAGTCTGCAGTGAACATCTGCAGATTCTTTAGAAAGCAAAGCCATTTATTGATTTAACTAAAACTGGTGATGGGGTGGAAGATGGAGTGCTATAAGACTGTAAGAACCAAATTGTGTTCTTCACTGTAAGAATTAAATCGTTAGTGTCTCAAACGAGTAAGCCGAGAAATAGCAATCCAAGCATATAATGTAGAGTTGTGGAGAAACTGCTCTCCACATACATTGAAGTATATAATTAAGGGGGAAAATAATGCAGAAGAGAGGGAATAGTATGCTTCATTTGTTTTGTTTGTTTGTCTTTAAGATAAGTGTATAGCCATATAGAGAGAGAATATTCTTAAAGATACCCAAGAAGCTGTTAACATGTAACCTCTAAGAAGAGGGCCTGTGGGCATTGAAAAGAGTCAGTTTTTTGTTGCATGTCTCATGTGCTGTTGATGGTTTTTCCATGAGCATGTATTAGTCTATAAAGTAAAAACGTGATTCAGTGTTCTTTTTTGAAGTTACTAATGAAGATAGGGCAGAAATCGTATACTGGGAATTAGAGGCAGAAGAAATTACTGTTAGTTATGGGGAATTTAGGTAAAATTCCATAAAAAGCATACATTTAATTGTGCTTTGTCAGAGAAGCATGAGCTCAGGCACAAAAGTGTAAGATGTTCCATGGCTACACGGGCTGTTTATTTCCGTGTCATTTCGCTCTTCTAGTCTGCTGCTCGGGGAGTAGCTGTCTCTTACTGTAAGAGTTTTCAGAGTAATAGAATTTGTTCCATCTTCTATTGAATACGTTTTAAAAACATAGCTATGTTTCCCTACTTTGCTAAAGTTTAGTATCTGAAGATAATTTAAATATTTCATTGTGCTTTAGATTAAGAAAGTATAATAACAGATGGGCGACCATACATACCCGGTTTTTATTTATTTATTTTACCCCCAAGATGTGGGCAGCAGTGTGATGGTTATAGCACTAAGCTATCACTCACAGGGCTTGTCTATACCTTATAAGGATATTTAAATGCAGATATCTTAATGTCTCTGCACCTTTTAACATGGAAATATTCCTGGAGTGTATCATCTAAGATAATGAATAATAACGATTTCCCAAACTTGATATATACTGACCTTTAAAAGCAGTGTGCTCAACCTTGATTGAACATTGGAGTCAATCTGGAAGCTTTAAGAACTGCTCATGTCTGAGTTGCAGTCCCAGAGATTTCACTGAAAAGAGTTGCAGCCTTGGCATTGGAGGTGTTTAGAACTCCCTGAGTAGTTCTGAAAGTAGCAAAGACTGAGAACCACTGTTTTAAAGGAAGGATATGCTCTATGCCCCCCATCCCTCCCAACGCGACATTGATTTAGATTATTTTTGCAATGATAGGGTTTAAATATGTACAAACAACAGAAATATGTGCAAATTAACACAAATTCCTTAAGCATGTAGTTGTAAATAAAACATGTTTATAAATTAAAACCAAACTCCAATATTAGTAAATTCAAAACAAACATTAATGAATTGGGTGACGTTTTACTGAGGCTTTTGTGCATGCTGCTCCTTCTGCTTAGTCTGTTGAATCCTCCTTCCTGCCTGTAACAGTCTGGACCCAGTCAGGAGGGAGAAAACACATGGTGACGTGAACAGGGAAAGTTCATCATAAGCAGTCGTTAAACTGTGATGGGGAGCACCTGTAGAAAACCGTGTGGCACCGAGGGCTGAGGTATTGTGCCCAAAGCAGGACTGATGGGAAGGGGCCCTCCCCAAGGCTGGGGTTCAGACTCTCTGAATGCATAGTTGCAGCTCACTGAACGGCAGAGCAGCCCTCTGGCTTGCCCAGGACGGCTGGTCTGCAGTTGCTTGGCCGCAGGAAGTCCTCTTCAGGAGCACAGGACCCATGTAGGAAAGCCACAGCCAGAAGTAGCCAGTTGCATAGACACACAGGATGTGGGGGCATGGGCACCCTGGTGGCAACCCTCCTGGTGGCAAGTTGCTGTTGCTGGCTGGGCATTTCCCAGAGGAAATGGGGTATCAGTACAGCAGGAGATGGGGAGCATATAGTGTCCTCATCACGAGGGCCATGTCATTGGGAGGACTGTATGTAACAAACAAGTGCAGGGGTGTGCCAGAGGCCGAGAGTGCATGGTGTCTGTGTTGAAAGAGTTGGGGGAAGGTGACACTAGACCATGCCAGAGCCATAAGGTTGCAGAAGGACCACCCTTTCTGACTCATGACTGGAGTCATCACTGGTATCCCCACAGCCACATGCTGACCCTGCCATGCAGCAGCCAGATACAGCAGGAGACCCTTTTCTCCTGCAGTGTCCCTCCAGAGCCCTCTACTGAGAAAGCTCTGCATTATGCTCACTGGAGAGGCAAAACGCTTAAAGGAACTATCCATTATTGACGAGCATGTAGTAAAGGGTGAATTTGGAGCAGACAAGCAGTAGATTGCTAACTGACACACCTTCCCATGCCAGCCAAATGCTTCAGCAACATTTAAGCCCTAGCTTTAAGCTGCCTGACTTTTCCAAGCAACTTTGCTCTATGCTGTGTTCCCGTGTTCACCGTGCTCTATAGGGATCTTTGTTTAAAAAACAATTGGTTTGTCAAACAAATATATAATTAGAGTATGCATAATAAGAATTACCTCCAATAAAAAAAAAAAAAAAAAGAATTACCTCCAAAGAGTCAGATTTGTTTGGGCCAGGGTGGAATCCAGGAGTCTGCCTTTCCAGTAGGTCCCTCATGATGATGGTGGCCCCTGAGAAATGCTGGTCTAGGGCTGGACTGTAGGAACAATGTCTTACTCCATTTTGTACCCTTATTGCCTAATACACTGCCTAATAGAAGGCTGGGCTCCACACGCAGGCTGAACGACCAACGCAACCGCTAAAGGAGCCAGGGCAACTTGCTGTGGCCCTGGAGAAAAGTACCCGGTGGTGGGCAAATGGCCACTAATAACACCTCAAGGCGTCCTCTTTGTACCTCCCACCTGTTCAACTTTGTTTGACTGAAGACTTTCTGCAGCTAATGCTTTCTCATTTTTCTGTTTAAAAGACATTATGCTAGTATCGCTTTCCTTTATATTTAATAGGGAGAAAGAACAAGAAACACAAAAAGAGAAACGTTTGATGGAAGAAAAGAAAAAGAAAAAGCAGGAAGAAAAGAAAAAGAAGGAAGGTGCTCAGAAAAAGGTCTGGCAAGTCACTGCTTCATTGTCTCTGATCAGAGGCGTCTCATTTGCATTATCATAGCCTTGACAGTACAAAGTCTTATTTTATTTCTTCTAAAATCAATATGCTAAATCTAGAACTAGCAAAAAAACAGATTTTGTGCTAGTAAAAGAAACATAGGGTGACAACCACAGAATTTGTGTCTTTCTTATAGGACTAGAAATATTAAAGCTGTATTTTCAAAGTTTGATTTTAGTTGGTGTCGCTAGAGAATGTCCGTGTGCTGTTTTACTTAAAATGAACTGTCCAGACAACCGTACCTAAGAAATGGACAAAGGACCATTTAACTGATTTTATTAGAAAAGCTAGAGATAATTTTGCAGCTTTGGTAAATGTTATTTTACAAAACCTATTAGTACAGATTAAAAATTAAAAGCCCTACTGTAAATCTTACAGTCACACTTGGATTTTATGACATTTAATATACCAAGCTGTGCCATTTGTTTTTGTTCTTGCCAAGTTTAATGTGTCTCACAGTTGAAACTGTATAATCTTTAGATTATATTAAAATACAGACCTCAAATGAGATTCCAGATAGTTTTTTTCTTTTAGATCAATATTGATGTATAATCAATGGCATGTAGACAGTTATACATTTTTCCCAGTAATTTAATAAATTCACTGGGCAAAAATCTCTTTTTGAAATTTTCAGTGTTAAAATCTGCTTATAAACTTTCATAGATGTGTACATCTAGGCATTATTATTCCTAAAGAGTTTTTTTTTTTTTCCAGGCTGCTGATCAAAAAACCAAAGGTAAGTTTATTTTATTTTGGGGGGATACATTTTATGGCAGTTCCAAACTTTTTCTGATGAAGATGACGTTTTGTTTTTGTTGTTGATGGTTAAAAACAAGGAATAAGAATCTAACCCTGCCTTTGAATCTTCCTTTTATTATTCACTGTGAAATTCTTCATTTATCACTGCTTTTACATCTCCATTTCATTGGCATTTGCTTAATCTAAAATGCCTAGAGAATATTATATCAACTTTGTAAACAATACTTTATAATTTTCCTTAGGTTTGATTTTCACCAAGGGTTAAACCAATGAAATTGATCCAATTTAAATAAGAACAACCAAAAGATAGTGAATTTTCTGAAGCTTCCAATTTCTCTTCCAACTATTTACATAACAGGTATACTCTTTCTGTATTCATCCTTTGCTTATTGATACATAAAAGGTTTCCTTTTTATTCTCCCAAGTCTAGATTTTGCTTATTATTGTCTTAATTTGTATTGTTAACACATTTTGTTCTTACGGTGACTTGAGGCATCCCTTTGTATTTCCTGGAAAATGAGCAAAAGGGAAGCCACACTCTGAGCCTCTTCACTTCATACTTGGTATGGTTAGGGACTTCCCAGTGGTGAAGGGCAGCCACTCAGGAGTCTCATACACCAGCTCTCCTTAACTTGGGGCAAATTACTGCATTCCTTGGGGCCTCAGGAATCTCATATTTAAAGTGAGGAAGGTAATGAATGAATGGTTCCTGCCTCAGAAAGCTATTACAAAGATTAAATGAGATTATGCATGAAGAGAGAGCTCAGGATCTAGTACATAGTCGGTGTTCAGTAGAGGTCAGTTATAATTAAGTGTTATTATGTTTAAGTTTTTTTTTCTTTTGGACCATCCCATGTACACAGTTGCACATGCTGGCGTGTGTACTACAAAGACGTGGGAGAGTGCTGCTGAGGCAGAACCACTAGTAATACTCTGTTTCCGTTTGTCACTTTATAGTCTTCAAATTAAAGTTTATGTATATTATCTCATTTGAACTTGATAATTGAGGAGAACAGGTGTCCATTTACCAAGAAGAAACTGAGGCTTGTAGCGTGAGTTGAGTGCTTGCTCTTGGTTGAGCAGTTAGAGTACGCATGGAACTTGGGCGAGCTCAGGCTTCTGGTGCCAGGGCAGAGGGCCCCAGAGCCCCTCCACCGAGGCCCACTGAGATACGGATTCATAGAAAATGCATATTGAAAGGCAGTGTGATTTTCAAGAAGGATATTTCCTCTCATACACTCTCAGAGGCAGTGTGAATTTATATAATACTTTTTCTGAAGTGTCCAAAGGATTGTGGTGTGTAGTTGTATATTAATTTATGTCTTGAATAAGAGTAATTTCATAATTATTATTTAAAAGTACAGAATTATTGTTCTGAATCACTTTTTTTTTTTTTAACATTTTGGAACATTTTTACAACCTGATTCAATACCAGCTATATTCTGTTGTCATTGTGATTGTTTTCAAATAGTAACGAGTTGCGTATGATTGTATAGTGATCATAAGTTAGACTTTCCTGCCACTACTTACTTTCTATTACTGTTCTGGGGAGTATTTTTGTTGTTGATTCCAAACTCTGCTGGGCTTTTATCTTCTCTAAAATACTGCTCCTTGGGGTACAACTTGTCAGTAACTCTGTTAACTACTAGCCTTAGAACAGATCGTAATTATGATTATTAATGTTCTTCTAAACAAAAACAATATTTTTTTGAATTATAAATAATATAACAGAGCTGCTAGGTAATTCATTATGAATATTAGCAGCATCGAAGTTTAATTTTTTCTCAGACTCTCCATTATTAGTGGTTCAAATCATAATTATTAACTGCCTGCAAGACAGTAGTGACCAGAATTTGTGACCTGACACATGTGTGATAGATAACAGGCTAGGCCTGACTGAACATGTGGTAGTGCTCACACATAAGAGATATTTTTCTAACCTCCTAGTATTTAAATGTATTTCCCCTGCTCTGGTCTGTGTATCCTAAAGGGCAAGGGCTGTTTCTGCCTTGCTCATTCTTACATCCCCTGCTCCTAGCACTGTGTGCGGTCAGAAAGCCAAGGTCAGCACCCTCACCGGCCAGCTGCTTTCATGCCAGACCCTATACAAGCCTTTATGTGTATTATTTCTCATTGTTAATGGTGGGGTCTTCAGTGTACACAATAGTAAACTGAAGCTATGAAAGTTTGCCAGTGCCCCTAAGAGTGCATAGCTAATAAATAGCAGGACTGATGTGCCCAGAATCTTCCTGAACTCACAGCATCCAGGAAGGGCACACAGCAGACATTTACTGAGTATCTACTTTGTCTCGGTACCTTCCATGCTTCAAAACAATCCTGAATCAGGAATAGAATCTCAGAGAGGAATGGTAACTTAAACAAAGTTGCAGAGCCAGTAAATGGCAGAATTCAACCCTGCCTCTGACTCCAGAGCCACGTCGTGCTTCCTGGCCAGATGTGACTGCTCTGGAATCACCAGGAGCTGGAGAGCTCTGCTCTCATCCCAAAGCCAGCATCCCGAAGTCTCAGGGTTGTGAGTGGCTGGGATGTAGAAGAGGGCTTAGCAATTTGAGTGAGTCTAAGAGTTGAGTACTCTTACGAGAGAGGTTTCAGTTATGAATTAGATTGTATAATATTGAATTAACATAGTAGGAAGAAGTTTGAGTTGATTTTAGTTCGATGATTGGCTCAAACTAGACGAAATCAATCAGTAATTTCCTTGCTGTGCTTTATACACACTGCTCAAATGGTGGTGTTGGTAAAGCCATACCTACATTATTTAGCATTATATTTGAGTTAATATCCTCAGTCACTGAAATATAACCTCTTGAAATTTTTACCTTGAATATTTTCTGAGAACTTTTTACAATATAAGTACACACCCATGTTATTTATACCTTCCTGCTTTCTCCCAGAGAATAACTAGCCTAATCCACTCTTGATAGATTAGCCCTCATTTTAATATGCTTAAAAAGTCTTTTTTAATCTGGCTATAACCTTGAAATTGAACTGTGACTCTTCATTTAAAAGACTTAAAACAACTGAGTCATACTAGAAATTTATCCCTTTTGATTAGCTTAATCTAACTAATATATATCATCTCCTGCCCACTCTCCCAACTCTGAAAACTAGGTTTCTAGAAAGTCCGCTTTACAAAATTACAAATAAAATAAAATTTTGTCCTTGACTCATTTTTCAAATCCAGACCTGTGATTTCTTTGAGGTCATTGTCTTCTTATTTTACGATTGAGACAGATGAGTAAGTTTATTTGAAACACTGTGCTTCCAACATTCATGCTCAGTGTCCTGCTCTGATTCAGGTAGGATAGGAGCCATGTTTTCTCTGCACCTAGAAAACACCCCCTAGTTCAGGTCTGGAGGTTTTCTTTCAGATAGTGAATTTCCTGTTGCCTTTCACCAGTTTCCTCGTCCCTCTATACTGAGTTTCGACCCCTCTGTGGGGTTGATGTCCTCCGCTCCTTAGGAATCTGAGTGGTCTGTGACCTGGAATCCTTTTTCACTGCCTTCTAGTCTTGCAGTCACCCTTTTATTTTTCCTCCTCTGATGAAAAATACATTCTCATTGAATATATATTCGATATATTGAATATATTCTCATTGAAAATAATTTGAGCATAATCTAAAAAGAAATTAAAGTTCACTTGAAATCCCTTCATCCTTGATATCTTAATGCTAGTTCACATTTTGTTGACTGTCCTTGAATGTATGTCTTCATGAATACATATATGTAAATATATATTTTATGTAGACTCTCCACTGCTGCCCCAGCCCCCATCTCCTGCCCCTCAATGAGCTCTACTAAGCAGTTAGAAAACCTGTGTATGAGCCTGTTCACAAAATAATCCCTTGTAAATTCTGCCAAACATTGTCTTTGCATTAGTAGCAACCAAAGAGAGCCTAGTGAACACAGTGACCTGTTAAGGCCTAGTGAGACCCTCAATACTCTCATAGTGGGAGGAAGGGGGGTCAGATACAGTCCTGCTGCAAAACACCATTGACTCTTTTGTATTGTATTTCTGCTGTGGAATAACTGGTGTCTTAAGTGTCAGACACTTTATAATGGGTTTTGCTTCAGTGACCTCGTTTCCGAATTGTAGACACTACCCTTAATTTGGGCGTACATAGATAATGATAGCTTTATTTGTGATGTGATGTGATGACTTTGTAAACCTCAGTTTTCCATATTGTCTTCTGGGATTTCTCGTGAATTTAATGGTGTTTTTTAGGATTAACTATAATAAATAATACTTATAAATGTGAAGTGCACTTAGTGCAGTGGTTTTAGCCATATTTTGTAAAGTTCATAAAATAGAAGGAAAAGTTTTCATACGAAAAGCTCAAGTTCATTATATCATGTATGAAAGTGAATATCTTGATAACCAGTATAGCTCATACTCTGTGATTAATGATTTATGGTTTTGTGTTACTTATTTTTATAAATTCATACATTAGAATTAGTCTTCTAATCTTTCTTAAAAGGACTAATTTAAATTTTGTGATCAGGTATTCAACTTTGCCATACATATAGTTTTTAATTGTTGATTTTAAGAAAACCTTTATATGCTTTTGTTAATGGAAATCAGTTAAAGCTGTACTCTTAGTAGTCTTACATTGATTGAGTGGTAAAGGTTTTGGGGTCACAGATTATATGCACTTTGCTGTATTGCTGTTAAAATTCATTCTCTAAACATATGTTTATAAAGCTTTTTTGTAAAACATGAATGAAAAGTAGTGAGAATTGAGGTTTAAAGCATACCTTCCCATTTTCATAGTCAGATATAAATAAAAACAAACAAGTGAGTCCACATTTCTGCATTTTTCCAATTAGGTGGCACTTACGTTTAGCTGAGGCAGTTGATTGCTGTTTGCTTGGTCTTTTAAGGGTCTAACACAGTATTCAACAGTTAGTATTTATGGAGCATCAGGTTGTGTGTTTTCCCGAGTTATACTGTGCAGTAAAATTGGCCAGATTCCTTGGGTTTTCCTGTATTCACATTCATATCCACATAACCAAAGCAAATATTATTTTGAAAGCAAAATAACTTTTTTTTATTATTATTAAAGTATCATTGATGCACAATCTTATGATAGTTTCACATAAACAACACTAAGATTTCAACATTCACCCATATTATGAAGTTCTCTCCCCGTCTATTGCGGTCACTGTCTATCAGCTAGTAAGACGCTCTAGAGTCATTACTTGTCTTCTCCCTGCTGTACTGCCCTCCCCTGACCTACCTGTATTGTGAGTGCTAATCATAATGCTCCTTAAGCCCCTTCCCGCTCCCTCCCCACTCTCCCCAACCCCTCCACTTTGTTAACCACTGGTCCTTTCTCAGAGTCTGAGTCTGCTACTATTTCATTCCTTCAGTTTGAAAGCAAAATAACTCTTTTAAAAGCAAAAGCTAAAAGTTTAGTCAGGATGCTTAACACAATATGTTTTATAAAATATGGCATTTTATTTGCCTGTCTCCAAAATCTGTAAACTCTTAGAACTTGAAGGATCTTTAGAGATTATCCAGTTCGTGTGTTGGACAGGAAATGAGATTTAAAGAGGTTAAGTGATTTGTACAAGTTTTGACAGCTAGTTAATGACAGAACTAGAAATAGAACCCTCATCTTTTGGTTATTGGTTTTATATATATATATTTTTTTATGCTATCGTATGAAAGAGACACCTAGATACTATATATCTGTATTAGTAGAACCATTTTAGGAAATAACTTAGGATCTTATCAAATAAGGGTGAAAAAAATTCCTAAGAGATTTATTATATAAGGGATCTTTATGGGATGGTATCTTACAGGATTTAAAATATTAGCCATGTCTT
This sequence comes from Manis pentadactyla, assembly GCF_030020395.1. Classification (NCBI taxonomy): domain Eukaryota; kingdom Metazoa; phylum Chordata; class Mammalia; order Pholidota; family Manidae; genus Manis; species Manis pentadactyla. Next base: position 186,890,048 of record NC_080022.1, read on the forward strand.
TAGCCATGTTGCCTCTCTGTTTAAGGTAATTATTTAACTATACTGTTAAATCCCTGGTGGACGAACATAGAATAAATGCATTTACATTTCTTTCCAGCTGAGCAAAAGAAAATGTATTAGGATGTGGTATTTTCCCCCTAATATGTAGGCAATTTTAAAAGGATAAAAGCTTATTGAAAAACTGAGCAGATACATATATATAAATTCTTTTTTCTTTTCTTCTTTTGAAGGGAGGACAAAACAATTAGTTGCATTTATTTTATTTGGGATCTTCGGGAGCAGTCCTGAAGGTACAGATCCAAGAGACAGGCAACCCAAATTATACCCTGAATTCTGACAAAGTTTAGGGTTTTAAACAGCAGGAAGTTTATTCATTTACATGAATTGTTTTGAAAGTTTTGTGATTGGAGCTGGCAGAGAAGTTGATACACACTGTTCAGTTTCTGATTGGTTGCTGTGGCCAAAGCCGGGTGAGTCCATCTGAGTCCATAGATGGTGGTTTCGGGAATGCGGCGTGGCAGTGGGCTGTATCCGCCATCCTTCTGAGATGTGAAACTTCCATTGTGTCACACGCCCGTCTCCTCACGGCCTCCAGGCCCCATTTGAGTTGTTTCTCTTAGCCATGCTAACTCCATTTTGATCTTAGTTCATCATATTTTACAATATCTTTAAAGTCAGTAAGAAGGGGGAGAAAAAGATCAAAAAGACAAATGGAGAAGGAATTTGGACAGGCAGCCCAAGGAAACTATAGATATGAAAAATGAACATAAAGATTTATGTTTAAGGTCATTTTAACATTTAAAGAAAACACACAAATTGATACTTGTTGTTACTGTTTTTGGCTAGCAGACTGAAAAAATATGGAATATTAAAAGATTGGTAATATTTAATATTGACTCAATACAGGAAAATACACTTTCTTACCTGGCTTTGTCAGCCTAAATAAAGAGGTAAACTGAGATAAGCTTGAATTACCGGAAATTGAGTTTACTGAGGAATTGCAATTGGGGAACTGCATGCTGTAGCAGGCTACAGGCAAGTTCATACATACACATTCTTGGTCAAATTTTTGAAGAAAAGAAACAAAGCCAGTGATAGTGGAGAAGCAGCACAGTGCCTCTTCCTGCTCCAAGTGCCTTCATGACAGCATGCTCAAGGGCCCTTCTGATAAGTCTCAGATAAAGAAAGTCCACATCTCTATTTAGCATAACTTTTCAGTAAAACATTAAACATAAGGGCAGTTCCCAAGTTCAGAGAGTTAGAATATAGCTCTAAAGGAAGCTGACAGTCTGCCTTCTGAGAAACAATGTTTATCAGATTCTTTTTTTGTTTTTTTTTTAACAGCTTTATCAAATTATAATTGACAGTAAACTGCACGTATTTAGAGGAAACAGTTTTGTCATATGCACACCTGTGAAACCATCCCTGTAATCAAGACAACATCCATCACCCCTGAGAGGTTCCCTGTACCCCCTTCCAACCCATCACTCCTGCCGCCTCCCACTCCCTTGGTCTGTAGGCAAACACTAATCTGTTTCCTGTCACTACAGAAGTCTGTCTTTTCTAGACTCTTTCATAAATGGAGCCATTCAGTGTGCACTCACAGCTTCTTTCCCTAAGCAGCACTTCTGAAGGTCGTCCCTGGCACTGATGCCTCAGAGTTCATTCTTGTTATTGCTGAGCAGCATTCTGTTATTGGGATATATCACAATTTGCCTGCCCACTCATCTGTTCATGGACATTTGAGTTGTTTCCAGTTTTCAGCTATCATGAATAAAGCTACTGTGAACTTTCATATACAAGTTTCTATATGGATATATGCTTCCATTTTTCTGTGGTAAACCTGTGGGAGTAAAATGGCTGGATCTTATGATAGATGTATGTTGAGCTTTTCAAGAAACTGCAAAACTTTTCCAAAATGTTAGCATTTCATAGTTCTTATACATATTTGTCAGCACTTGGAAAGCCAGTCTTGATAATTTTAGCCATCCTAATAGGTGTGTGACATTATCTCATTGTAGTTTTGCTTTGCATTTCTCTAGTGGCCAGGTGGTGCTGAGCATTATTGTCACGTGCTTTATTTTGTCATCTGTGCATCTTTTTTGATGAATGTCTGTTCAAATATTTTGCTGCTTTTTACTGAGTTATTTGCTTTCTAATTCCACATTGGTCTCTAATATTAAATTGTCCACTAGAGTTGGGCAGAAAGACTCCTCATTGCAGCTTAGTTTTCTGCATGCTTCAGTCACTTCCCTTTCTAGTGTGCAGTTAATAATTTCAAAAAATACGCACTTTTCCATTGTGATCAAATTTTGTCTAGCTTTTCCCACATCTGCTGAACACTGAAGTAGTAAATGAGCTAGAGTTGTCAAGTTAGTTCATTAATTAAATAAACAATAAATACCTACCGACAGCAGAGATGAGCTGCCTGTTCTCAAAGAGATATATTAGTAGGAAGAATTGGCTGTATAAACAAATGAATGCAATAAAACATTCTGCATATTGGGATTTATTTGTCCCACATCGTCTACCTGAAAGGATTTAAGTTACATTCATTTGATCGTCTTTTCATCCAATATTTATATTTATATAGCAAAAACTACCTGATTTTAAAAATAAGTGAGAAAATGGGGGGAAAGGAAAGTACTGATTAAGAAGATAAACACATGCCAGAGCTGGCCACCCTTCCAGTTGTCCCCAAGTTAGTTGTGATATGTCTTATCCCAGTCATCCTAAACTTATCCACTAGGGCATTAGAACTGAGTGCATCTGATCTTAGAGACCAGAGGGAGCCATTGGAGAGTTCTGCGTTGGAGAGTGACATGACATTTATATTTTAGAAAGATCACTGAACATGCCAGATTGAAGAATTAAATAGTTGGAAAGAGGGCTGCAGCCATACCATTGCATACATAATAGTTCAGACACCAGGTGAGTAAGCCGAGTGGTGAGGGTGTACGCAATAGTTGGACTGGGCAGAACTTGGTTTAGAAACTGACTGGGCTAATCATTGGACCCAACAGATCAACAGATATTCATTAAACACCTGCTATTTGCCTGGCACTGTGCTGTTTGCCGTGGGAGAAAAAGGTTTTAAAAAAAGATGTACTGCCCACGCTCATGAGCCTTATAGGGAGCAGACATAAAACATCAACCACAGTGCTGTAGGTATCATTACTGAGGAGCTGATGACTTCTAAAGAAGGGAACACTGTTGAATGAGACCTGAGAGCAGAGAAACTCAGGTGTGGCTGGGATTTAGGCTGGCACCAGAGTGAGGCTTGAATTGAGATATGAAGGATGAAGAGATCTGAACTAAGCCAGGGAGAGCAGAGAGAGGGCTAAGGGCTCCCACATACAGAGGGAAACAGCCTTTGCAAAGCAGGCTGGCTGGTGTTTGGCATTTTCCAGGAGCTAAACAAACAAAAAGCCGGCATGGCAGGTGAGTTGCTAGCAAGGGGGAGAGCAGCACAGTGAGGCTTGAGGTAGACGGGGCCGGCCTGTGCACTGGCATGATAGAAGAGGGGTGTTCCTTCTTTTAAAGCAGTGAAAAGGCTTTTCAGAATCAATTTGGAATGTGGCCAATTTTTCTTCCCCATTCCCCAGCCGCCTCCACTGTTGGAGTAGCTTAACTTGGGCTCCCTCTAATGGCAGGTTGGAGGACTCTACTTTTTCAGGAAAAACATCCCAGGATTATTGCTGTTCCACAATTTATTAGTTTATTAAAGAAAATGCATGCACAGAGCAGTGTACATGTCCTGGGAGAACATATTTGGGTTAATTCCACTTAAACCTGTGTTTCATGAGACTGGGGATTTGCCATTTTCCAAGAGCTTGTTCAGTTCCAGATGATTCTGCATGGAAAGATGTGAAGTCAGGATGGAGGTGAGGGAACTGAGCAACTGTGTGTCCAGGTGGACTTTCTTTACCCTTCATGTCTGTCCATTGGGGGTGCCTCATGTGGGGAGTATTTATGCTGACATTGCATATTGAAAAGATTATACAAAAGTAGGTATCTATTAATGCTGTATTGGTTACTCGGTTTTAACGTATACTGTTATGATAATTTTCTATTTTGCTCTTCTAAGTCAGCCAGCTGTTGTTTAAGAACTGAGAAATACTTGCCTGTATGAGAGATAGTACATTTTCATAGAGTAGACAAATGTAAGGTCAAAACAAAGTAAGCTTTTTAATGAAATGATTATCATTGTTAAAACTAGTCATTATTAAAATAATTTTACTTTAACATTGATGTTATCCAGTCTGATACACTGAAAGCAGCATTTAATTTAATACCTTTTAGAGAGGTAACTATAATATATTAGAAAAGAAATGTCTCTAAACAGCGTTTCTCATTAGCAACAGTTAGTCGTTGATGAGGCTGTGCTTGTTTTGAGTTGGCCTCCAAAAGCTGACATGGTGACAGGCCAGAAGCCGACAAGAGAAGAAACAGAAGGCCGCTTCTCGCACCCCATGGGGACGGCCCACGGACACAGCGCACGGACCCTTGTTGCTCACGGTTGGCTGCTGCTTGTGCCTCATTCTTCTAAGGGAGCCTCTTGCTATAATGCTTTTTGTTATACACGTTGCCAAAGAAATCGTCATAATGAAAATATTCCTTGGAATCACTGATTATCTCAGCATGGGAGAATAGTTCTCTGAATTTCAGAGTCACATTTGCTAATAGTCACTCATATTTGAATAAACATAAATTAAAATTTGAAGAAACTCTTTTGAGTCTTTGAGTAAATATTCTGAAATGGCTAGAATTAATGCATGATTTTTAAGTATTTTTCCTTTTTATCACTATGTGTCCGTACATAAGAAAAATTCCATGCTTATTGTACAAATACTTCTATTACTTAAGTTCTAAGATGTCATCAGTTATAGGACTTATCATTGATTCAGTAATGCTTACTGATGAGTTGGAGGGTGAATGAAGAAACTATTAAGTTTACACACCAATTGTAAGGTGCATCCAGATTTCAGAAATAAGACATGTTAAAATATGTGGGTTAAACTGTCCCTCAAGGTTGTCATTTACCTGTAAAAACTTACTTTTAAAATATACCTCTCTAGTCTACCGCATGCCTGCTTGTAGGTGTATGTTAGGCTGATTGTGTAGCCCTTGAGGTTCTAACTGAGAGTATAAAAGGGTAGATCCCATTACAGTAAATGCCATTAGAATGAAACCGTTGTTTAATGTCTTGCTCATGCTGTATTCCATGATGTTCTAGGTTGATGAAAGAGTTGGATGTACTACTTGGTAAAAAAAAATTTTTTTTTTTAATTCTCTTAACCAGAGTTCAGGTGAAGTGTATAGAAACCACTTAGTTTTTTAAAGCACAAAAGAGTTGAAGTACAGGGAACTGGCTGCTTATGAAATCATTGCAAGGCTGGGGGCAGGGGGTGTGCCCTAGGCTAGACTCCAGAAATGACTCTTCAGAGAGTTGTCCTAAAGAGCTGCTCCCTAGAGAAGAATCAGGAACACTACTGGCACTGTTACCTTCAAGAGCATAGTGTCACCACTGAGCCCAGCAATCAGAAAACAGCAGTGATAGGGAACCGGGACCCCACACAGAAGTTTAAGCCATCTCCGGGGCTGTGCTTATGCTCAGAGCTGGTGTGGCAGCCAGGCCACTGTGCCCACCAGACCACATGGACCCACGCATCCAAATGGGACCGGATCCATAACTCAGGCCTCCCTGTAGCAATGAGCCAGACCTTTGTCGGCCCTGCCACTAGCGTGTGGGTTGAGGGACAGGGAGCAACTACTGCTCTGTAATAGTTTGAAAAATGATGGGATGGCTGTTCATTAACTTTCGTATAGTGCTTAAAACTGTCCAAACAGTGGAAATTGAGACCTAAATTAAGGAGAGAGGTTTAGGGCTGGACTAGAGATCTAATCCGCCAATCCTGAGCTCAGCTGTCGCTCATAAGTTACTATGGTAGCTTCCAGAAGAGTCTGCCTACCTTCTTCCCTTTTTTATTTCATTATCTATAGTTCATTTAACGTGACTTTGTGTTTTTGTTAATCAACCTAAAATACTTCCCATTGCCTCTAAGAGGAGGAGGGAGATGACTGACAAAGATTCTTCCCTTGACCAAACTAGTCAGGCTCCTGGGACCCTCTCCCAGGCCCATGTGTGCCCCTCCTTGTAAAGTCCAGTTTTGGCAAGAACTTTGCCTGCTAGGTCAGTTTACCCAGAACCCCCACCCTGGATCCGAGTCCTCACCTTCCATCCCCCAGGGGAGCCCTGACCACGCTCGCTGGCCTGCCTTTAGCAAGAACCCTGTAAGGTGAGTTTAGCCAGAATCTTCCCTTTACATCTGAGGATTTCCCTTTGTAGTAGTGTTCCATCCACTGCCTTTCCCACCCTGCTCCTGGGCTGTAAATCCCCGCCTGCCCACACCGTGTCCCCAGTTGAGCGTGATCTGTTTCCCCACTGAAGAACCCCACTGCGGCGGCTCCTGTGCCCAAGGCTGCCTCACCATCTGCAACAAGTGTCACTCAGCATGATGTGAACACTTACAGGCCACTCACTGTGGACCAGGCACTGTTCTAAAAGGTTTCTTTACATATTTTAACATTCACTCCTCAGAACCGTCTCAGTAAGGTATTGTTAGCCCCACTTTGACCTCCCCCCCTCCCACTTACTCACGTTTTACAGATGGCATAGCTGAGGGACAGAAAGGTGAAGGAACTTTTCCAGTAAGTCACAGAGACGAGGTCTAAACCCCGAGTGCACATGCACAGCCACTGCATGGTGTCGCTAGAGAAGTGCCTGGGGGTGACAAACCCTGTGTCATGCGTGGTGAGCATCTCCTTAAGGGACGGTGGGTGGAGTGTACAGTTGGCAGGGAAGACAGGGCTTTGGTGGAATTGGTGAAATTTTATTTCTTAAGCTGGAGATTGGGTCAATGCCAATTTGTTGATTATCTGTTCTTTATGCCTTTAAGTATTTCTAAATAAATGTTAAAAGAAAAGAATGTCTTGTTGGTATGACTTGGGCAATACAATGGAAGTGCCTCTGTGCACTGGGCACCCCGTGCTTCCTGCTCTGTAAGTCCCTGGTGAGGAACAGAGGCAGGTCATGGTGGGAACCGAGCTCCCAAGAGTTCCGCACATGGTGGTGCAGACCGAGGACGGTGCTGCAGGCCATGGCCGCCACATTTCCCGTACCTGTGAAGGGGGTGGACAGGACTGCTGGCTCTCAGGCCTGCACAGACAGGCTCTTGATCAAGGTCCCCTGCTTGTTGATTTTAAGCAGCCAACGGTGGTGAGAGCATTTCAGCTCTCCAGGAGTTTGTGATCCGAGGAGCCCATCCCTGGAGAACGGGCCCCTAAAACTGGAGGCCCCAGGCCTCCGTGTGCTGCCACCAGAACAGTTGGGCATTTGGAACACTGTGGAGTTCCCTCCAGCAAGCTGCCCCAAGGGCTCTCACAGCCGCTGGCCACGTGATGGTTCCAGAGCCCTTACGAAGTCCTCCACCTCTCCAGCCGCAGGCCCGGCTGCGCTCCACTCAGGCGCTGAGTTCAGCCCCGGCAGCTGGTTTCAGGGCCTTCCCATGCCTGTCCCACTGGTGGGAGTGAGCTCACAAGGTGAAGTGTCACTTACTCAGAGGAAAGCTCTCTCGGCCCTTAACTAAATTAGGCTTTTTGGCCCTACTGTTGCTAACCTCAAGTTGGAGTTGTATATTTGTGGACTCACTTTAAAGATAATCTCTTACTAGATTATAAGGACAAAAACCATACCTAGTTATTTTCCTCAGTATACCTAGTGCCTGGCACAAAATAGGCCCTCATTAAGTATTTCCTAAATGAGTAAATAAGGAGGAGGTGAGTGAGGGTACAGGCACAGTGTGGGGGTGAAAAGAGCACTAGGGAGAGGAAATGGGTAGTGAGTTTTCACCCTTATTCACCCTGCCCTTCTTTCCTCATTTTTGGCCACACTTAACATCTGCCGGTGACTGTATCTGACCGTACATCCCATTCATTGTCTTCTCCCCTGCTAAGATGTGAGCTCCGCAGGACTGGGGTCTGCCCTTGGTCACTGGGGTATCCCCAGCACCTGGAAAGGCTGCAAGGCTCAGTATGTGTAAATGTATGAGTAGCTTCCATCTCGGTGGCCTTGAAGTCCGGGTCATAGATTGAGGGGCAGCTGGGCGGTGTCAGGATTCTAAAGATTAAAAAAGGTTTAAACAGTTACCATAAGGGAATCTTGGCAGACCATGTTAGATTACACGAGGAATGCTTAGCAGCAGTGGGAGCATAAAATAGCATGAGTAGGCAGTAGATCTCACTTTTTCTGAGCAGGCAGTTGCAGACATTCGGTCTGGAAACCAGGCCAAAGGTTGGGGTGGTGCAGAAGTATGAATAGCATAGAGAAAGAATAGCAGGGAGCCGAGGGGCTCTGGGAGGCAGTGTTGAAGCTCAGGCAGAGTGAAATGGCCATGGAGGCGGGAGACAGAACATGACCAGAGTGGAGGCAAAGTTGAGGCCAGGAGGGTAGCCCCTCCTCTCCTGTCTCCCAGAGAAGGCAGGCGGAGGTAACAAGAAACGGAGCTCCTTCTGAGTGAAGTTGGCCAAAGCCTGGAAGAGACAGTAAACTTTCTGCTCATACAGTAGCCTGTTGTCTTATAAAAGCTGTAGTAGGAAGGTATAAGCTGTTTGGGACCCATTATGACAATGCCCTTCTGAAAATCTTAACTGACCCCAGAAAATTGTTTCTGGAAAGAAAATTGTAAGATTTGTTTGCTGATATAATGATTTAATATCTACCTTTTCACCAGTAGATGTCGCCCTCATTTGAAAGAAGAAGAAAAGGCCTCTTAAAGGCAAAGGAGAGGAACCACAATTTCCAACTTGAAGGAAGTTTTTAAATTAGCTATGTAGTTATGAACTGGTTACTGTCTTAATTTTTCTAAATAAAACAAGTGATTTGTTGATGATACATAAATAAAATCAGGCTAAAAGTCCCACTGCCTTACTATGTTCTGCTTTGTGAAAACAATGATATGTAGGATAGACCTATTTGTGAGCCTCCGTCATTGAGGTATTATAGCCTGAGATGCTGGTCTGTTTGAGAAGAGCAATGTCAAGATTGCTTTGATACCCTACTCTGTTTTTTTAGGCAACAGTAGACTGAGAAGAGACTATATGACTTGTCAGAAAGCGTATAATTTATCTATATTATAAGAATAGATCCAAATTTTGATATCCTCCACTTATCAGTTGAGATTAGCTGGCTGCTTGTTTCATGGATCTGGAAAATACTGGCTTACACCAGAGAAAGTTTATCACTATCTTATATAAAAGCACCAGAGGTGCAGCTTGACCAGGTCAGGATTCCTGGTTCCCTCTGCCTACTTGCTGTGCTGAATGAGACTTCTCTTCCTTGTGTTTAGGGTCCAGGGCCACTCCCGACCATTAGCCATAGCATTAGCACATGAGAAAGAGCGTGTGGGTACCAAGACTACTGTGCTCTGTAGCCCCACCCTTGGTCTCCTCTGTTAATTTAACAAATGCCCAGTGACGTTCTTCTGCTTGTGAAATGAGGTGCTAGTACTCCAGCTAGTACAGTTATAAGGGCAAATCTCTGCCTGAAAAAGCTTCTGCCATAACTGACAGTCCTTTATGAAAGTATAATTATTTAAATTGACTGTGTTTTGAGAAATCAGCCCACACTTTCTCTTTCAAAAATAGTGCCATTTCTAGACCAGCACTATTCAATAGAAATATAATTCTCAAGCCACAAATGTGAGCCACAAAAGTGATTTTTAATATAATAGTAGCAACATTTTAAAACTAAGAAGAAACAGGTGAGGTTTCTTTTAATATATTTTTAACTCAGTATATCCAAAATATAATTTCAACATTAAATCAATATAAAATTATTAATGAGATGTTTTGTGTGTTTTTTGTGCTATTTGAAATCAAGTGTATATTTTGTGTTCGCAGCACATCGCAGTTTGGATGTCCGGTGCTCGGTAGCCACGGGTGGTTGATGGCTACCATAGTGGGCAGAGCATGGTCATCCTTCCTCTTTAAGTGACTGACTTCCAGCCAATTCCACATGGATCTGTATCTTGTAATTTCTGTTTCCCCAGTTGGTTGTTGGTTCATTTAAGTGAGAAGCCTTATCTTCTGCCCTCTTATAAGCAGTCAGCACCATCCTGGGCTCAAACCCAGACAGTTCTTGTTCAACCTTTGGGTGTGTTCAGTTTGAAGAGTGATGGTTTCCATGCGGCACTGCCCAGTAGGCAAGTAAAAATTGAGGCCAGGCTTAGAGTTAGGGGGCGACATGAAACAGTATTGAGTTCAGTAGCTTGGAGATGACCAGAATCATGGAGATTGTGGCCAAAATTATGCAGATAATGGTCAAAACCATGGAGATGATGGCCAGAATCATGGAACCAGATAACCTCTCCAGAGAGTCCAGGGCAGAAGAATGACTCCAAAGACTTCAAGTCCATTTGTGGTTTGAGGGCCAGCAGAGCAAAAAGGAATCTCTGAAGGAAACTGAAGTCAGTTTATCCAGTCTTCTGTTGACAGATCTAATATAAAATGAATTTTGTTTTACTCATAGCTCAATGCTATGATGTAGTAAAACTACTCGGGTTTCTAAGAGAGTAACCTAATCTCTAAATGAGTATATCCCCTTATTTTCTTAAATAATATAGCATCATATTACCTTTTTTATTCAGTAATCATAAAGAGGTTGATTCTCATAATTAAAAGTGAGACTCGGAACTAACAATTTTTTTTTTTTATTTATTAAAATAACATCTACACTAGACCTTGGTATACATTATGGGGATTTTTCTTGCCCAGAAGATGGATATGTCTGAGGCTCAGTCTAATATTATAAAAAATTTCTAGTCCCTATAGCAGGTGCTGGTCAAACTTTTCCTGCAAAAGGCAGATAGTAAATATTTCAGACTTTGCAGGCTATATATGGGCTCTATCACATATTCTTCATTGTTTTCCCCCCACCTTTTAAAAATACACACCAGTTCACCTGCTGGTTCCTGCTGTACCCGGCACTTATCCAAAGAGGAAAGGGACGCCTGGCTTAGAATGCTTTGGCTCTTAAAATGAGGCTATATAGATATAAAATTGGCCATGCGTACTGCATCAGGCAGAAAACACAAGGAAACTTGAATATTCTGTATTCACATATCCTAGAACTGGTGATCTAGTTTCAAAACTAGTGACTAGTTGATAATTTCATTTTTCTAATACTTCATTTCTGTAGCATGAATTTCTTTTCCTCTAAAGGTTTTGAAAAAAAAAATAGCCCTGAATCTGTCCTTTGATCTTTTTTGAAAAGGTAACTGCAGTATAGTGGAGGGGTGCGGGCTGGTTGTCAGAGATGAGAATCGTGCCCTGATGACAGCGTATCATCTTGGTTAGCTCAGCGGGCCGTGAGAGTCAGTGCAGGTGAGAACGGGGTCGGGTGGTTGGGAGGCTGCTGGCAGCCTGGGTCTTTGCTTCTGAGTCCTTGCCAGTTGTTTTCCTTAAGGTTTTGAATTCAGGTAGGTCTTCGAATTTTCCAGTCTGAAAAGGCAGGATGACAGGATGATGGGTGAAAGGACCTTGACTCTGATAGTAGCTGGCCGTCCAGTGTCAGTCACCGTGAAGGAGAAGCGCTTTGTCATGACGAGTAGCTAGAGCTCCGAGTCTTGCCCTCCTTCCTCTTCCTCCTCTGCCTCCTGTCCTTTTGCTGCTGATGAATTTTGTAGTAAAAGGAAGACCAGTTGTGTTCATATCTAAGCTTCCTAAGAGTCAGTGCAGTTGCGAGGTCTAGAATGAAGCCTTTGAGCCTGGTAGGTTAAAATGTGTGACGAAATTGACGGAACCATGCTGACTACGTATTTTTAAATACATGTAGTGGGTTTGCTTCCCAGACAAATGTACTTCTACTTCATTCTCAGTCTCATTTGTAAAGTTCTACTGGGAACTTGATATTGTGAGAGAGACAGCAGATTGGCTTCTGTTTTTTTGGGTTTTGTTTTTTTAATTAATAGACTGTATTTTTAAGAGCAGTTTTATGTTTACAGAAAGTGTGAGGAGTTCCCATATAGTCCCTCTCCCCACCCCGACCCCCACCACCAGTTTCTCCTATTATCAACATCTTGCCTTGGGGTGTTGAACTTTTAGAATTGATGAACCAATATTAATGCATTATTATTAACTAAAGTCCATAGTTTACATCTGTGTTCGCTCTTTGTATTGTATAGTTAGAATGGGTTCTGGCTGATGCGTAGTGTCGTGTATCCATATTACAGTATCATACAGTTTCACTACCCTGGAGTCAGCTGTGCTCACCTGCTCACCCCTCCTGCCCTCCCCAAGCCCCAGCCAACCACAGATCTTTTTACTGTCATCATAGTTTTGCCTTTTCCGCAGTGTTATATACTAGGAATCATGTACTATGTAGTCTTTCCAGCCTGACTTCTTTTAGCCATATGCATTCATGTTCCTCCCTTTTTTTTTCATGGCTTGACAGCTCATTTCTTTTTAGTACTAATGCTCCATTGCAGGATTGGACCAAACTTTGTCTACATTTACTTATAGAAGGATGTCTCAGCAGCGTCCAGTGTTGGGCAATTACAAATAAAACTGCCATAAACATTCCTATGAAGTTTTTTGTGTGGACGTAAGTCTTCAAGTCATTTGGGTTAAATACTTATTAACCTCTGCTATTTTAATTAGCTGAAGGCCAATGTCAGGAAAAAATATGTTTAAAGGCCTTTATACATTTTTTTAAATTATATCATTGATATACAATCTTATGAAAGTTTCACACGAACAACATTGTGGTATCAACATTCACCCGTATTATCAAGTCCTCACCACCCCCCTCATTGCAGTCACTATCTATCAGTGTAGTAAGACGCTATTGAGTCATTACTTGTCTTTTCTGTGCTGTACTAAGGCCCCTCTACATTTAAAAATCAACCTAAAGTAGGTTTTATAGCTTTCTAGAAGCTATAGAATTATATAGCATTATATCTATAGCTAGATATAGGGCTATATAGAATTATAGCATTAAATCTTTTATAGAAAGGTGTGATGGATGTTCATCTTATATGCCTCTGAGTTAAAGATAGATGAGCTTAAAATCTAAAGTAATCACAAAAAAATATTTTCTGTCTGTATCAAGGCCAGGAAATTGGGACAGAGGCAGGACATAGGTAAGAGAGATTCAACAACTTGAAATGATAGCCATCGCAAAACCAAAACTACATGTCACGTGCTCTGTTCTTCATTTGCGAGATCAGAGGCTTTAGAATTGAAAGGAAGCTTAGAGTATCAACTAGTCCAAACCTTTCATCTTCTGGAATACTGATATAACCAAGACCACACGTACTGGTGGAAGCTGGTCTAAAATCTAGGCCTTTGGGTCCCCAATCTAGTATTTTGTCTCTTATACCAATTACTTTATTTATATTCTGCTATTTCTTCCTTTCTTTTTAATTTCAGTGTGTTTTTGAGAAGAACAGTCAACTCCTTTAAGATGTACTGAGCACTTACTGTCAGGCATGAGGCTGACATCACTTACAGCCCAGAGGGGAAGATAGACATTTTGGAAAGTCGCACAATGCTGAGTGCTCTGATAAATACAGAGGTCTGTGAATGTTTGGGAGAGCCAGGGAAGGGTCTGAGCAGAAGTGACATTTAATCTGATATTTTAGAGAAAGACTAGGAATTACCATGTTTTATTGAATCTGAGATACTGTCAACTGTATTGTGCATTATTTTATGTACTGCTTAAAAAGAAAAACATTGCCAGTTAAACTGATAGAGACATCACCAATTATAAGATGTACTCCAATTTTAGAAATGTGTCTTAGAATTGGTGATACATGGTGGTTAGATAGAAGAGGGAGGAGCAGTGGCCCCGAGGTGGGAAGTCAGCATGTGAAGTTAGAGCATGTGTTTGGAAAATGGGAGTAGGGGCATCTGACTGCTCAGGACCTTGTGGGCTCTATCCAGAGGGCTAGAGGAGCCTGGCAGGATTCTGCACCAGGGGAAGATCTGAAGTGGGTGACGGATCAGAAACAAACAAGCTCTTCTAGTGTTCCAATAGGAGATCATGGTGCCGGGGCTCTGCTCACATCAGTAGGAATGCAAAGGCAGATGAGCTTGAGGGATATTTAAGGGAGACATTTAAGCGCTAGAAATATCATTGATCAGTGGTTAGTTAGATGTAGGTTGGGGGAGATAAAGGGAAGAATCAAGGATGGAGCCCAGATTTCTGACTTGAAGCTATCTGCTGGGAGAGTGATGGGAAGACTCAGAAGAAGAGTGAGGCCAGAAAGCTGATGAGTATTTGGGAAATGCTGATTTTGGGTGCCTGTAAGACATCCACATACAGATATCTGTAGCCACCTGGGACTCAGATTGTGAGTACAGAGTTGATAAGGAAAGCTGTGGGAGTAGACCACACGACCTGGATTGAGTGTATGAGCAGAGTGTCTGCAACAGAACCTTCAAGAAGGGCGGATGAGGAAGCTGCCAAGAGGAGCAGGAAAGAGTGGCCAGAGAGGCCAGAGGAAATCCAAGGAAGGACTTCCAGTGTCATGGGGACCAAGGAAGAGAGTGCTTCAAGATGGCCGGAGCGGCTGTCTCTGATAAAGACAACCTGAGGTCAGGAAGGTAAAGCTCAGAATGTGGTGTTGGGTTTTATCTTCAAGGAAGCTGTGGTCAGTACCAGTGAAGAAGAGGGTGAGGGGCTGAATAAGGGGCAGGTGGCAGGTGAGGAAGCCGCAAGAGGTAGTATAAACGCCCCAAGAAGCCTGGCGGGAGAGGAGACACATTGGGAGGTAGTTGGGCGGCGGGGGCGAGGCTTGGGGTCAAGGAGAGTAGCAGTTGTTGGCATCTTTGCAGATGGTAGAGATTTGTGCATGTCTAAATGCTGGTGCAGAGGAGCTGGTTGCAGAGTGAGCCCACAGTCTCTGGGCAAGTTAGAGGTCGAGAATTTGCTTTTCTCCCCTCAAACAAACACAAGTATCAGAATTCTCTTTTTTGTGTGTACACAGTGATATCCATTATACTAAGCCCTGACTGGAAAAAAACAAAATTCATTATTTATAAAACAAAGAATTAATCAAAGACTCACTCTTATGCTTTGGGCCTTTCTTTCTGCTCTGGAGAGTGTCATGGGTTGAAGCCCAGGGCACACAAAACCCCTGAGATGGGGTCCCATGGAGGGCACTGTCTCACATTGCCTCTCTGGCACCATTGATTGTAAGATGCGCCAGTATTCCATGTACTGCTAAGAAAGGAAAAAACACTGCCCATTAACCAATGTGTCATTGAGGGAAAGACATCCACTCTAAGTGATGTTAAATAGGGAGAAATGTGAGGCTTGGAGTTGGTGTAATACGATAGTGGCCTCAGGTAGGAGCAGTGGAGTGTGGGACTGAGCATGTGATACTCGTGTGTTTGTAGTGGCAAAAACTTGAAGTTTGCACCTGTTGGCTTTTCCTTTCTTCTGGAGAGTCATCAGGGTTCATCTTATGGGGATGCGGAAGGAGATATAGGTACTGACAGCCTGAGAGAGGAAGTTCTTTGAAGGAGCCATTGCCAGCAGTGGAACCAGGCAGACCCGGGAAGTGTAGGATGATCAGGAAGCCGTGAGGGTGTCCCAAGGTGAGGGAACATGAACTTACGTTTGTGACACCAAACTGCATGGTTTTGATTTCTTGAGAGAGTCAAGGGTGAAAAGAGTGGACAGTGGCTTCATCTAGGATGGAGGGTTTGCCTGGCGGGGCAGCAGAAGAACTGTGGGCGGAGGCCTCGTGGATGCAGATTGTGCAGACGGCGTAGGGTCACAGGTGGACAGCAGGACGCGTGTTGGGAGATGAGGCGTGCAGGCCAGGAGAGCTGACTGGAAATATTTTTATGTTACTTATACATGCAAGATATACACAGAACTGAGGATGAACTTGTTTTGCCCATGTCTTACTCAGCTGTAAAACCAAGAACATTTGCAGATTAAGTAGAAGAAAAGATTTTTTCAAATGACAAGACAAAATGTAATTGTTCTGGATAGTGATGTTACAAGTTCAGGATGTAAATGACTGTTGAGACTCAGATTCTTTTGCACTTGATGTGTCTGTATTCCGTCTGCATGCAGAGTTGCTACTCAAATCCCCTTTTTTATTTGGCATGCCTATCACTCAACTCTCCTTTTTTCTATTTAAACTGCTGTGAAAACTTTGTTTATGCAACATATTCTGATACATTTTGGCTTTCACTTAATGCAAATGCATCATTTGCTAATAGCTCACCTGCATTCCTTTACAATAAATTTGTGACAGAATATAGTAGCACTATAGACACCATCACCATGAATGCTTTCATTATTCAGATAACCCAGAATGCACCAAAATACATATTTTTAGGTTGTCATCAGAACTGAAACAAAAATATATATAAATTCATGGACATCTGACAGTCCCTTCATTTGAGAATCACTGACCAAGAACAGTGGTTCTCAAAATGTGATCCAGGGACCAGCAGCATCCGCATCACCTGAGAACTTGTCAGAAATGCAAAGTCTTCCTTCCAACCTGCTGATTTCCTTGGTAGGACCTGGGAATGGGGCTTGACTCAGCCTGAGTTCAGGCTGATGCAAGCGGAAGTGTGAACTGCTGACCTAACTTAATCACCCATTTTACAGATGAGGGAACTGTGGCCCAAAAGTTACTGCCCAAGATTGCACTTAGTTTACAGGAAAACTGGGTCTCAAACCCGTAACTCTGGGCTTTAGTCCAGTTCTGTTTCTAAAGCACTACATTGTCATTTCTCAGTTTTTATTTTGTTTTCTTTGGTTTGGGTTGCGTTTTAAGGAGGTGTATTGGGTTCTAAAGTTTTGGGTTCTCATTTTGTTCCTTATAGTGCCAGAACCTACTAAGACCTGTTCAAGCCAGCCCCAAGCTGCCGGTACCAGTACCAGTACTTCCACCAGCACTCTCTCCAACAGTGGCAATGGCAAACGCGGATCTGCCGGCAGCCAGCAGCAGCCAGCCGCATCCCGCTACCTGCCACGCGAGGTGCCTCCACGCTTCCGCCAGCAAGAACAGAAGCAGCTGTTAAAGAGAGGTCAGCCATTGCCTACAGGGGCTCTGCCCAGTGTGAGCCCAGCCCAGGGTGCTGGGCCCGCAGGGGCAAGCCCCCCTCCCCTCCCTGGAGCCGGAGCACAGCAGCATCCCAGTAAGCTCCAACCAGGTAAAACCACATAGAATGAGGCTTGCTTCTTGTCTGAGAACTGGTGTGCTGTTTTCAGCTTTGCTGCCCTGCAACAAAAAACAGACGTAATTTTGGTCCATACTCAAAATTAGGCAAATTTTGCATCAGTGTTCTCAGCAGATGCTGCTGACACAAGATATTACTGGTATCTTCTTGGATAACTAGAAACTTATCAAGAAATTGATTCAGTAAAATTTTGGTATGAAAATTAAATTTTAAAGCTATTCCTCTAGCTCTTTATACTTTTTAATATCTATATTGAAAACTAAATCATTTAAAAACATCTCAGAAAATGGAATCAATTTATATAATATTAATAAAATAAGAATTGATTGATGTCGGGTTCCCAAATAAAAGTCTTCATTTTATACCAGTTTCATCTCTTCCCCAGTAGTCTCTGGTATCAGCTGGATGTCACCTTTCATTGATTCAGAGGTCCCCTCAAAAACCTGGTTTCCTAGTGCCTGAGGCACAAAGTCTGTCTGCCTGGCTGTTGAGGCCCTTCACAGCCCTGACTAGGTGACGTTTCTCTTTCCCTTCCTCACGGCCTCTTCTTCTAACTGGGGTTGTTCGCTGACTGTCTCACAGACACGCTCAGCGCGGTCTTTCTCAGTACACGTACACACCTCGACACCGATTCAGAATGAGGAACTTCTCCAGCACCAAGGTGACAGTTCGTGACTCCACTTGAACAATCTCCTGTGGGTGACACCTCTCATAGGAAACACGGGCACTCAAACAGGCGTGCCAAAGCAGCCAGGGCGACAAAGGCCTAGAAACGCTGTGTAAGGACGGGAAAGGAATTGACTGGCAGAGCAGAAGTACTGAGTGCGGGCAGCGTCAGCCCTGCGGGAGACCGTCCAGTACCCCCCCACCTCCCCCCACCCCACTGCCCAGCTCCAAAGAGACATGCCCACGAGTCCCCTAGGTAGAAGGGCTCCTCCCAGCCCTGGTTCTGGGCTCACTCTTTCAGTAACAAGTTTGTCCTGATGTAAAACATTGGCCTTCTAATAGAATAATACAGGGGGAAATGGATTTTTGAATTCATATATTGATTTGGAGGATAAATTGATTTGACTCATTTAGTCACTTGGCAAAAAATTTTAACTGGTGAGATAAATTACATACTGTTAGTATGTAAATGTATATAACATGACACTATTAAGGTTCTAGAAAAATATCATTTGTTATTTTCTATTGACTGTCTTTCCAAATCTGCAGCATAACTCCAGCTTGAAAAACTTGAGAGCCTTTATCTTTTTTTTAAAAAAAGCCCTTTCATTGTGCTAAAGGCAGAACTGTATTGCTTTGGAGGTTGCTTTGTGCATTTATAAACAGAGGCTTTGATTAATATGCATAGTGTTTGCTACTTAGATCTTTTTTAGATAGAGGCAGGAGAGTAATTAAGAAGTTGGACACTTGCCAGCTTACATATGGGCTCATTTGGACTCTTACAGCTCGTGTTGGTGTGCCAAATGTTTAGGGGGTGTTTAGCAAAAGCGGGAAAGAAGAAGGAACCCAAAGCAAAGGCACGGAAGAGCTGCAGTTTGTTTGCGTGCAGCCAATGGGCAAGACGCCCTTTCTTTTGGCTGACTTCCACAGGAAGAGCAAGTTTGGTGGTGCTCCCTGTAACTGGGGTCCCGGAGTGAAAATGTGTGTGACAAGGAATTTAAAGGGGGGGAAAAATCAGTTTAGTGTCAGCTGCAGTTAGATCATCAAAGCTTTCGAATCCTCTCTGCAACACCTGTGCCCAGTTGAGTGGGTCCTTGAGGGGTGCATCGTCATGTCCCGGAGAGCAGGGGCACCGCCAGCTCCTGCTGCAGGTGACCACAGGCCTGCACAGGGGTGGCCCTTGTGGCTGGAGTTGCCTGGCCCAGCGCCTCCCAGCCCCGGGCCCTCCCTTGCCCCACTGTGTACGTGTATTGCTCTTCTAGTGCCTTCCCCACCCTGGGGGGTGCCTGCGCATTTTACTGCCATCTTGAAGAACACAGGACAAAAAGCTTATTCTTGTGGACACTTTGATTATTGTTTTCAGTAAACCTTTTACTCTATTCTGTATTTCATAATCCCTTGCATTTATAGAAGGTGACAGATGAAATGTTTCAGAGTCTGTCCAGCAATGGAAATCTGAATTCTAAGTACTTTCTCCATGAGGTTTTTACACACAGTAAATGCAGTGGAGGGGAAGGTGCCTTTGGTTCTCAAAGCTAAAAACAGTTCTTAACATTAATCTTGTCCCTTGAAAACCAAGTGGCAAGGACTTTGTGTTATCAGCAAGCATGTATTTCAGCTATGGGAAGCATTTGGAATTGTTTTTCGTAATGTATAGTTTATTCTTTAATTTCAGTTAAAAGGATTGTGGTGATAAAGAATGAATTACGTTCTATTTATCAGTGGGTACTGGTTAAGCATTCTGCCCTCTTCTGACTAAATCTAGTCCATACTTCCCTCTCTGATTAATTTGATACCTAATTAAAATTTTGCTTATACTGTGGCTTTTGGAAGCTTCTTATTAAATACTTTTCCTTGAAAATTATATCTTTATATCATAACGTCTTGGAATTTAAGAACAAAAAAGAAAGCTTTTCAAAGGGGGCATTACGATTAGTATGTATAGTGTGAGGGGGGGGCACAGGGAGGGCTGTGCAACACAGAGAAGACAAGTAGTGATTTTACAGCATCTTACTATGTTGATGGACAGTGACTGAACGGGGATGTCGGGGGGACTTGGTGAAGGGGGGAGCCTAGTAAACATAATGTCCTTCATGTAATTGTAGATTAATGATACCAAAATAAAAATTTTAAAAAAAGAAAGCTTTTCTCTTTAAACTATGCTATTGCCTAATCCTTTTTAATTTAGTCACTTAGTTATAGTATTTAGATTTTATACACCTATTTTTAGAATATATGAACCGTTTCAACAATAGAAGAAAAGAGAATTTAACATACACAAACTTCATTACTGTTTTTTAAGGCTTTTTTTATTGGAAATTATTTTGATAATGATATAGTAGAAAGAGCACTAGAATTGTATTCTGAAAATGCAGGTTTCAGTTCTATCCTTACTGCTTATTAATTATAACACCTTTGCCAAGTTTGACTTCGCCAAGCCTCTGTTTCCTCATCTGTAAAATAGGCATGATATGTAAGGTTCAGTTAATTTAGTGTGTGGAAATACTTGAATGTTAAGGGCTATAAAGTATGTGCTATCCTATGGGTATATAGACTCTTGCTTGGAAACTCTCAGACCTGCTGCACAGCAGATGTGTATGGGCTTTGGCTTTTTAAAGCTCCCGGGCTGTGCAAGAGAGCCTAGACTACCTGCAAGAGAATCCAGTCTTGCCTGTCTCAGAGCTTTCATTCAGTTCAGAGCACCTGCTGCTAGAAACCAGTTATTTCACAATTTTTTTCACCTACTTTTATCTTTTAGCCTATTACTCAAAGAGGGATTTGAGCATTGATGACATAGTCAAAAGACTTTGTATTATGAAAAGCATGTTATTCATATATTGTTGAAGTCAAAGTTTTCCTATGGAGAATGGTGTGATTTAAACATAAAGAGAAAACATACATTTTCATTTTAGGAATAATTCTAACATCAGAATATGTGGAGGTGGTGGTGGCGGCGATGATGATAATGCTGGTGATGGGGTTGGGGATGGTGGTGGTGATAATGCCAGCGATAAAGTGGAGGAGGGGGAGGAGAGACATTAGGGATCCCCAGAGCAGAAATGTTTAAACTATGCTCCTCAGAGGCCCACCAAAGACTTTAAAGAAGGATGTCTAAGTGGGTAAGGGACAGTGGTGAGTGGCTGAGTGGCTAGAGCCTATTTTTCGTTCAGGTGTTGGGGATACAGGTTCTGCTGTTTGGGTTTTGTTTTGTTTTTACCACTGTCCCAAGGAGACAGTGGTGAGTGGTATTTTCAAATCAGTGACTCTATATTTGAAAACCATAAATATTGCATTAAAATCATAACTTTTTACCTTCTAGTTTTCAAGACCTTTCCAGATTTTTAAATTTTAAGTTAAAACTACTTTTTTATATTTAAAATATATAGAACACAGCTGATTCCCATTTTAAATTCTCATTTTAATATAAGGAATGTAAGGCTAACAAGTTAACTTGCTGTATACATTTATCTATGTGATTACTTGCTAGAGAAGCCACTAAAAATCTTTTTCTATATAGATATGTATTTTTGTGTAACAAAAGCAGTAGATAAGGAAAAAACTGCAAGAATTATTACAATATTTTTCATTGTGATTATTAAGCTTTAAGAATTCTGAGATACCATTTTCCAAAGAAAAGTACTTGGAAAGAAAGAAAAAATGATAAAACAAGATACAAGTGACAGAAGGGAAAACGGAAGCAAGGAGTGGAGCTCGCGTGCCTGGTTCCTGTCCCTGCCCCAGCACGGAACGCTCCGGGGAGAGCCTGGCAGCCCCCTGTGCCGTGTCTGCGAGCCTGTCTGGTGCTCCTGCTGGGCTTGTATGTTCAGCTCAAGACGAGTGTCTAAGGGCACTTGCAGTGAGGACACTGTGACAGGCACAGTATGAGGCCCCCAAACTGTAGGAAGAGAGACATTTGTAAAGAAAGCTCCTGGGACACTGAGAATGTACTAGAACTGGAAACACCAGGTGCTAAGGCCAGAATCAGAATTGTAGAACCACAGCTTAATTTTCATATTTATCCTTAACTTTTTTGGTTTTTACATCTTTAATGTAAATAGTACCCACAGAAGTACTTTTCTTTGGAAAATGGTATCTTAGAATTTCTTAACACTTAATAATCACAATGAAAAAAATCATAATAATTCTTGCAGTTTTTTCCTTATCTACTGCTTTTGTTACACAAAAATACATACCTATATAGAAAAAGATTTTTAGTGGCTTCTATAGCAAGTAATCACATAGATAAATGTATACAGCAAGTTAACTTGTTAGCCTTACATTCCTTAGATTAAGCCTGTCCAAAGAGTTCCACATAGAAGGGTTTGCTAGTCTTTGTAGGCTTGAGGACAAAAGCCCTCATTTCCAAACAGCCTTGAGCGTTTTGGTGCGTGTGCCAAGCTGGACCTCCAGGACTCTCTCGGGGCAGCAACATCCTCTCCTTTCTCCGTCTGCCAGACAGGTAGATGTCGGTCAGTAGAACACTTCTGTAGACTTTTTTCCTCTTGAAACATTTCTTCAGCCTCCCCTTGTTTTGCTCCTCTCCCCTAACCTTCTCTGTTTTTTCCCCTTCCCACTGGTCATGCCTAGTCCCAGAACAAGGGCTTGAAGCACTTGCCCCTGGCTGGCACCACTTGCAGACGTGTCCTTGCTTTGAGGCACAGAGCACTGCTCAGTGAGCGACAGCACCTAGATTTCTCGGGCTCCTTAGATGCCACCCCCACTGGGTCAGGCTACTGAAGACGGTGGTGGAGAGGAGAGTGGCAGTGATGGCCTCTCAGGAGCTAAGTAGAGCACCTGCAGGGACATGTCAGTCCATGTGGAGCTGGGAGGGGACGGGCACCCCTATGCTGGTGAACTGACACGCTCATACCTGTGCTTCTGGCTGCCTTCTCCCAGGGCTTTTGGACAGCTGCTTGCAGGTGCCCCAACTTCAATGTCCACGTGTGAACCCTCCTCACATGTAGTTGGTGAGGTTCCTGGGGTCAGGCAGAAGGAAGGTCTCAGCAACAGGAAGGATTAGCTGAGGGCTGTGATCACTCCTTCTCATGCTCCCTGTTCGGGGCCAGGATCAGCCTGTGTGGCTCAGTTACATGCTTTCAGATTTTACCACCCTAAGCAGGAGACTGTTAGCCGTGTGGCCCTCTAGGGAAATGGGGACTGTAGGTGACAGTCTTCCATACCATACAGGTGTCTGGCAGTATCATGGCAAAGTGATCGGACGATATGAAACTCAGTTATCTTTGACAAAGTATTAAGTGTTCCAAACTTGGTGATGTATGGAAAATTAGAACCTTTTATTTTTAACATGAAAAATATAAGGGAAAGGCTTCACTAATATTTGCTGTATGGATTGACACTCAGCCTTCCGTTGATCATCTAATCTTGGGTCTCATTTTCCACATACGCTCATTTAGTTGTTTGTTTTTGTTGGAGCAGCATTTGAAAGTAAACTGAAGATACCATGGCCCTTAAATGTCTCCTATTCACAAAGATGTTCTCTTGTATACCACAGTACAGTTATAAACTAAGGAAATCTAACATTGATACAATCCATTTATTTAATATATCTAAATTTTATATATTTAAATTTTACCAGTTGTCCCAATAATGTCTTCTTTTTTTTTTTTTGAGGTTTATCCCAGAAATGCCAGGTTAGTTTAATATTCAAAAATCGATGTAATTTGCCATATAAATAGAATAAAGAAGAAAAACCATATGATTATTTCAAAAGAAGTAGAAAAAACATTTGATAAAATTTAACATGCATGTGTGATACTCTCAGGAAACTAGAAATAGTTTTTCAACCTGATAAAAGGCACCCACAATATAACCTGCAGCTATTATGAGACTTAATAGTAAACTATTGAATGCTTTCTCTCTCAGATCAGGAATAGAACAAAGATATCTACTTTCATCACTTCTATTCAGTATTATACTGGAGATCCGAACAATAAATAAGATTTAAAAGAAAGAAGTAAAACTTTCTTTGAAGATGACATGATTGTGTAAATATCAGATCCTAAGAAATCTTAAAAAGAAAAACTACAGAATAATGAATTTAAGCAAGGTTGAAAGAAACAAAGTCAATTCAAAAAAATAAATTGCATTTATATATACTAGTAGTATACAACTGAAAAATGAAAATGGTGTAATAACATCAAAAGATAAAATATTTA
Organism: Manis pentadactyla; assembly: GCF_030020395.1. Lineage (NCBI taxonomy): Eukaryota > Metazoa > Chordata > Mammalia > Pholidota > Manidae > Manis > Manis pentadactyla. The sequence goes on from NC_080022.1 coordinate 186,914,158, forward strand.
TGGTTAAATTTAACAAAATATGTGTAAGATTTTTATACTGAAAAGAACAAAACTTTTTTTTTTTTTGTAGATAATTATTTTTTATTGAAGGGTAGTTGACACACAGTATTACATTACATTAGTTTCAGGTGTACAACATAGTGATTCAACATTTATATACATGACAATTCTAGGTACCAGCTATCACCATACCAAGCTGTTACAATATCTTGACTATATTCATTACATCCTGGTTACTTATTATTTTACCATTGGAAGTGTATACTTTTTTTTTGTGTGTGTGTGTGAGGGCATCTCTCATATTTATTGATCAAATGGTTGTTAACAACAATAAAATTCTGTATAGGGGAGTCAATGCTCAATGCACAATCATTAATCCACCCCAAGCCTAATTTTCGTCAGTCTCCAATCTTCTGAGGCATAACAAACAAGTTCTTACATGGAGAACAAATTCTTACATAGTGAATAAGTTCTTACATGGTGAACAGTACAAGGGCAGCCATCACAGAAACCTTCGGTTTTGCTCATGCATTATGAACTATAAACACTCAGTTCAAATATGAATACTCATTTGATTTTTATACTTGATTTATATGTGGATACCACATTTCTCTCTTTATTATTATTATTTTTAATAAAATGCTGAAGTGGTAGGTAGATACAAGATAAAGGTAGAAAACATAGTTTAGTGTTGTAAGAGAGCAAATGTAGATGATCAGGTGTGTGCCTGTAGACTATGTGTTAATCCAAGCTAGACAAGGGCAATAAAACATCCACATATGCATAAGATTTCTCTCAGAACAGGGGGGGTGAGGTTCTAAGCCTCACCTCTGTTGATCCCCAATTTCTTACCTGATGACCCCCCTGCGACTGTGCCTGTCTTAGGTTGTTCCTCCCTTGAGGAATCTTACCCGTCTCTGGCTAACCAGTCATCTTCCGCGGCCATACAGGGAAATGTAAAGTTGGTAAGTGAGAGAGAAGCCTTATTGTTTGAAATGGTTAGCTTTTTATTTCTTTGCATGTTTATGCCCTGTGGCTTCTATGCCCAGCATTTGTCTTGAGGTATCTTTACCACTTGGAGGAATTATGATACTCGGTAAATTTGATATGAGGTATGAATTCTATTTAAGGGTTGTAATTAGGAAGGAAGAAGAAAAGCTATAGAAGTAGCAGGCGGCAGAAAACATGGGAAGATTGATTATTTCTTTGACATATCTTCTTGTAGAGTAACTTCAGCATGGATAGGTTTTAAGCTACTACTTAAATTGCGCGCACACATTAACATAATAGGAGTATAGTTACATAACCAAAGCATACCTGTAATTACCAGCCATCTCCAGTGAAACCAAGAAAACCAGTTAGGCACCTTAGGCATTTGTGAAAACTTATCTATGATATGGTGGATATTGTCCAACTGAACTTGAACAGTCTGAGAGAAATCAGACAAATTAAAACAACCCATTCCTGGGGAATGTTCACATCCCTTATGTTCTTTTAACAGTAAATAGTCTGTAGTTGTAAGATTTTGGAGCGCTACAATTTGCACTTCTCCTAATTCTTGATTGAGTTCCAACAGTATAGATCCAGTCAAATTTGTTGTTTTACTGTATGCACAGGCCAGCTTAGATATCTCCTTCCTCATTCCCATGGCAAGTCAAGGAGCTGGTGGGATGAGTGCATCTACAGCTGTAGCAGTGCGTGGATCTTTGTTGGGGTTTTTTGATGATCATCTTCTGGCATGAGTCTTCCAGAGAGTGCTGATGTTGGAAGTTCTTTTTCATATCGTATCTTATTTGATTTTTGGGGTAGCCCAATTAGGCTTTGATCCTCTGTATAAACACAAACAGACCCTTTGCCTACACTTTTATATGCCCTTAGTATACTCTTGTGTAGAACTCATTGGAGGTTACCACACAGGAACTGCCCTTTTTTTTTTTTTTTGGTATCACTAATCTACACTTACATGGCAAATATTATGTTTACTAGGCTCTCCCCTATACCAGGTCCCCCCTATAAGCCCCTTTACAGTCACTGTCCATCAGCATAGCAAAATGTTGTAGAATCACTACTTGCCTTCTCTGTGTTGTACAGCCCTCCCTTTTCTCCTACCCCCCAATGCATGCTAATCTTAATACCCCCCTACTTCTCCCCCGCCCTTATCCCTCCCTACCCACCCATCCTCCCCAGTCCCTTTCCCTTTGGTACCTGTTAGTCCATTCTTGAGTTCTGTGATTCTGCTGCTGTTTTGTTCTTTCAGTTTTTCCTTTGTTCTTATATTCCACAGATAAGTGAAATCATTTGGTATTTCTGTTTCTCCGCTTGGCTTGTTTCACTGAGCATAATACCCTCCAACTCCATCCATGTTGCTGCAAATGGTTGGATTTTCCCTTTTCTTATGGCTGAGTAGTATTCCATTGTGTATATATACCACATCTTCTTTATCCATTCATCTATCGATGGACATTTAGGTTGCTTCCAATTCTTGGCTATTGTAAATAGTGCTGCGATAAACATAGGGGTGCACTGATCTTTCTCATACTTGATTGCTGCATTCTTAGGGTAAATTCCTAGGAGTGCAATTCCTGGGTCAAATGGTAGGTCTGTTTTGAGCATTTTGATGTACCTCCATACTGCTTTCCACAAAGGTTGAACTAACTTACATTCCCACCAGCAGTGTAGGAGGGTTCCCCTTTCTCCACAGCCTCGCCAACATTTATTGTTGTTTGTCTTTTGGATGGCAGCCATCCTTACTGGTGTGAGGTGATACCTCATTGTAGTTTTAATTTGCATTTCTCTGATAATTAGCGATGTGGAGCATCTTTTCATGTATCTGTTGGCCATCTGTATTTCTTTTTTGGAGAACTGTCTGTTCAGTTCCTCTGCCCATTTTTTAATTGGGTTATTTGGTTTTTGTTTGTTGAGGCGTGTGAGCTCTTTATATATTCTGGACGTCAAGCCTTTATCGGATGTGTCATTTTCAAATATATTCTCCCATACTGTAGGGATCCTTTTTGTTCTATTGATGGTGTCTTTTGCTGTACAGAAGCTTTTCAGCTTAATATAGTCCCACTTACTCATTTTTGCTGTTGTTTTCCTTGCCCGGGGAGATATGTTCAAGAAGAGGTCACTCATGTTTATGTCTAAGAGGTTTTTGCCTATGTTTTCTTCCAAGAGTTTAATGGTTTCATGACTTATATTCAGGTCTTTGATCCATTTTGAGTTTACTTTTGTATGTGGGGTTAGACAATGGTCCAGTTTCATTCTCCTACATGTAGCTGTCCAGTTTTGCCAGCACCATCTGTTGAAGAGACTGTCATTTCGCCATGTATGTCCATGGCTCCTTTATCAAATATTAATTGACCATATATGTCTGGGTTAATGTCTGGATTCTCTAGTCTGTTCCATTGGTCTGTGGCTCTGCTCTTGTGCCAGTACCAAATTGTCTTGATTACTATGGCTTTATAGTAGACCTTGAAGTTGAGGAGTGAGATCCCCCCTGCTTTATTCTTCTTTCTCAGGATTGCTTTGGCTATTCGGGGTCTTTGGTGTTTCCATATGAATTTTTGAATTAATTGATCCAGTTTATTGAAGAATGTTGCTGGTAGTTTCATAGGGATTGCATCAAATCTGTAGATTGCTTTGGGCAGGATGGCCATTTTGACGATATTAATTCTTCCTAGCCACGAGCATGGGATGAGTTTCCATCTGTCAGTGTCCCCTTTAATTTCTCTTAAGAGTGACTTGTAGTTTTCAGAGTATAAGTCTTTCACTTCCTTGGTTAGGTTTATTCCTAGGTATTTTATTTTTTTTGGTGCAATTGTGAATGGAGTTGTTTTCCTGATTTCTCTTTCTGTTGGTTCATTGTTAGTGTATAGGAAAGCCACAGATTTCTGTGTGTTGATTTTGTATCCTGCAACTTTGCTGTATTCCGATATCAGTTCTAGTAGTTTTGGGGTGGAGTCTTTAGGGTTTTTATGTACAGTATCATGTCATCTGCAAATAGTGACAGTTTAACTTCTTCTTTTCCAATCTGGATTCCTTGTATTTCTTTGTTTTGTCTGATTGCCGTGGCTAGGACCTCCAGTACTATGTTAAATAACAGTGGAGAGAGTGGGCATCCCTGTCTAGTTCCCGATCTCAGAGGAAATGCTTTCAGCTTCTCGCTGTTCAATATAATGTTGGCTGTGGGTTTATCATAGATGGCCTTTATTATGTTGAGGTACTTGCCCTCTATTCCCATTTTGCTGAGAGTTTTTATCATGAATGGATGTTGAACTTTGTCAAATGCTTTTTCAGCATCTATGGAGATGATCATGTGGTTTTTGTCTTTCTTTTTGTTGATGTGGTGGATGATATTGATGGACTTTCGAATGTTGTGCCATCCTTGCATCCCTGGGATGAATCCCACTTGGTCATGGTGTACGATGGTTTTGATGTATTTTTGAATTCGGTTTGCTAAAATTTTGTTGAGTATTTTTGCGTCTACGTTCATCAGGGATATTGGTCTGTAGTTTTCTTTTTTGGTGGTGTCTTTGCCTGGTTTTGGTATTAGGGTGATGTTAGCTTCATAGAATGAGTTTGGGAGTATCCCCTCCTCTTCTATTTCTTGGAAAACTTTAAGGAGAATGGGTATTATGTCTTCCCTGTATGTCTGATAAAATTCCGAGGTAAATCCATCTGGCCCGGGGGTTTTGTTCTTTGGTAGTTTTTTGATTACCGCTTCAATTTCGTTGCTGGTAATTGGTCTGTTTAGATTTTCTGTTTCTTTCTGGGTCAGTCTTGGAGGGTTGTATTTTTCTAGGAAGTTGTCCATTTCTCCTAGGTTTCCCAGTTTGTTAGCATATAGGTTTTCATAGTAGTCTCTAATAATTCTTTGTATTTCTGTGGGGTCCGTCATGATTTTTCCTTTCTCTTTTCTGATACTGTTGATTTGTGTTGACTCTCTTTTCTTCTTAATAAGTCTGGCTAGAGGCTTATCTATTTTGTTTATTTTCTCGAAGAACCAGCTCTTGGTTTCATTGATTTTTGCTATTGTTTTATTCTTCTCAATTTTATTTATTTCTTCTCTGATCTTTATTATGTCCCTCCTTCTGCTGACCTTAGGCCTCATTTGTTCTTCTTTTTCCAATTTCGATAATTGTGACATTAGACCATTCATTTGGGCTTTTTCTTCCATTTTTAAATATGCTTGGATTGCTATATACTTTCCTCTTAAGACTGCTTTTGCTGCGTCCCACAGAAGTTGGGGCTTAGTGTTGTTGTTGTCATTTGTTTCCATATATTGCTGGATCTCCATTTTGGTCATTGATCCATTGATTATTTAGGAGCGTGTTGTTAAGCCTCCGTGTGTTTGTGAGCCTCTTTGCTTTCTTTGTACAGTTTATTTCTAGTTTTATGCCTTTGTGGTCTGAAAAGTTGGTTGGTATGATTTCAATCTTTTGGAATTTTCTGAGGCTCTTTTTGTGGCCTAGTATGTGGTCTATTCTGGAGAATGTTCCATGTGCACTTGAGAAGAATGTATATCCTGTTGCTTTTGGATGTAGAGTTCTATAGATGTCTATTAGGTCCATCTGCTGTACTGTGTTGTTCAGTGCTTCTGTGTCCTTAGTTATTTTCTGCCCAGTGGATCTATCCTTTGGGGTGAGTGGTGTGTTGAAGTCTCCTAGAATGAATGCATTGCAGTCTATTTTCCCCTTTAGTTCTGTTAGTATTTGTTTCACATATGCTGGTGCTCCTGTGTTGGGTGCATATATATTTAGAATGGTTATATCCTCTTGTTGGACTGAGCCCTTTATCATTATGTAGTGCCCTTCTTTATCTCTTGTTACTTTCTTTGTTTTGAAGTCTATTTTGTCTGATATTAGTACTGCAACCCCTGCTTTCTTCTCGCTGTTGTTTGCTTGAAATATGTTTTTCCATCCCTTGACTTTTAGTCTGTACATGTCTTTGGGTTTGAGGTGAGTTTCTTGTAAGCAGCATATAGATGGGTCTTGCTTTTTTATCCATTCTATTACTCTATGTCTTTTGATTGGTGCATTCAGCCCATTAACATTTAGGGTGACTATGGAAAGATACGTACTTATTGCCATTGCAGGCTTTAAATTCGTGGTTACCAAAGGTTCAAGGTTAGCCTCTTTAGTATCTTACTGCCTAACTTAGCTCGCTTATTGAGCTGTTATATACACTGTCTGGAGATTCTTTTCTTCTCTCCCTTCTCATTCCTCCTCCTCGATTCTTCATATGTTGGGTGTTTTGTGCTGTGCTCTTTCTAGGAGTGCTCCCATCTAGAGCAGTCCCTGTAAGATGTTCTGTAGAGGTGGTTTGTGGGAAGCAAATTCCCTCAGCTTTTGTTTGTCTGGGAATTGTTTAATCCCACCGTCATATTTGAATGATAGTCGTGCTGGATACAGTATCCTTGGTTCAAGGCCCTTCTGTTTCATTGTATTAAATATATCATGCCATTCTCTTCTGGCCTGTAGGGTTTCTGTCGAGAAGTCTGATGTTAGCCTGATGGGTTTTCCTTTATAGGTGACCTTTTTCTCTCTAGCTGCCTTTAAAACTCTTTCTTTGTCCTTGATCTTTGCCATTTTAATTATTATGTGTCTTGGTGTTGTCTTCCTTGGATCCTTTCTGTTGGGGGTTCTGTGTATTTCCGTGGTCTGTTCGATTATTTCCTCCCCCAGTTTGGGGAAGTTTTCAGCAATTATTTCTTCTAAGATACTTTCCATCTCTTTTCCTCTCTCTTCTTCTGGAACCTCTATAATACAGATATTGTTCCTTTTGGATTGGTCACACAGTTCTCTTAACATTGTTTCATTCCTGGAGATCCTTTTGTCTCTCTCTATGTCAGCTTCTATGCGTTCCTGTTCTCTGGTTTCAATTCCATCAATGGCCTCTTGCATCCTATCCATTCTGCTTATAAACCCTTCCAGAGTTTGTTTCATTTCTGCGATCTCCTTTCTGGCATCTGTGATCTCCTTCCGGACTTCATCCCATTTCTCTTGCGTATTTCTCTGCATCTCTGTCAGCATGTTTATGATTCTTATTTTGAATTCTTTTTCAGGGAGACTGGTTAGGTCTGTCTCCTTCTCTGGTGTTGTCTCTGTGATCTTTGTCTGCCTGTAGCTTTGCCTTTTCATGGTGATAGGAATAGTCTGCAGAACTGGGACGAGTGACGGCTGGAAGGACTTCCTTTCTTGTTGGTTTGTGGCCCTCCTCTCCTGGGAGAACAGCGGCCTCTAGTGGCTTGTGCTGCGCAGCTGCGCGCAGACAGGGCTTCTGCTTCCTGCCCGGCTGCTATGGAGTTAATCTCCGCTGTTGCTGTGGGCGTGGCCTGGCTCGGGCAGCTACTGCAAAATGGTGGAGTCGCGTTGGAGCAGGAGCGGCTGGGAGGCTATTTATCTCCGTAAGGTGCCTCCCTGTTCCCTGCAGCCCAGGGATTAGGGTGCCCAGAGGTCCCCGGATTCCCTACCTCTGGATTAAGTGTCCCACCCTTCCCCTTTAAGACTTCCAAAAAGCACCCGCCAAAACAAAACAACAACCACAAAAAAAAAAAAAAAAAAATTTTTTTTTAATTCAAAAAAAAAAAGAGAGAGAAAAAAAGTGGCCGCTCGTTTTTCTTTATTCTCCGGCGCCAGCCTCAGGCCTCTGCTCACCGGTCTTTCTGCCCTGTTTCCCTAGTATTGGGGTCCCTATCCCTTTAAGACTTCCAAAAAGCGCTCGCCAAAACAAAACAGCAAAAAAAAATTGGTCGCTCCCTTTTCTTATGTCCTCCGGCGCCCGGCCTCCGGTGCCCGCTCACTGTTCTTGCTGCCCTGTTTCCCTAGCATCCAGGGCCCCCTGCACACGCACTGTGTCTGCGCTCTGGCCCGGATGGCTGGGGCTGGGTGTCCGGCAGTCCTGGGCTCCGTCTCCCTCCCGCTCTGCCTGCTCTTCTCCCGCCGGGAGCTGGGGGGAGGGGCGCTCGGCTCCCGCGGGGCCGGGGCTTGTATCTTACCCCCTTCGCAAGGCGCTGGGTTCTCTCGGGTGCGAATGTGGTCTGGATATTGTCCTGTGTCCTCTGGTCTTTATTCTAGGAAGGGTTGTCTTTGTTATATTTTCATAGATATATGTGGTTTGGGGAGGAGATTTCCACTGCTCTACTCACGCCGCCATCTTCCGCCCCCAGCCCTCAGTGTCTTCTTTAGCAATCAAATTATGTGTATTTGTTGATGCCCTCCTCCCACAAATGGAAGATAAAATGATACAACTTACTTCTTTACATTGTTTCTGATAGTAAAATAATTACTCAATGTAATGTATAGTCCCTGGCTTTTTAATTTTTGGTTTTTGCATTCATAATTTTCAAATAAATACCTACAACTTGCCCTTGGGCAGAGAGCTTTTAAGTGTAGAATAAACACAAGAATAACTTTTGTTTACTTTTCATTTACTCTTTATGTACTTTTTGTCTCTGTGTACCACCACTGAATTAATTTCTGGAGACCTAGTTTATGTGCTGTCACTAAAGAACCATGAAGCAAGAAACAGCAGAACAGCTGAAACAGGAAAGAAAGAGGAAGGCATGGCAGTGTGTCTGGTTATGGCAGGAAAACATCACATGCTGACAGCTGCGGCCCGAAACCGAACACGGAGGGGCCTTGCTCTCTGCCTGCCCCTCCCCGGTGACGGGACTGCCGCTTAGCCAGGAGCCCTGAGGAGGCTGCACAGGTGGAGGAAAAGAAACAGCTGCTTGGCAGTTTGCTTTAAGTAAAATGCCGTTGCTCCAAACTGATGTCTGTGGCTCTGTGACTTAGCTTTGAAGGAAACAATGTTTTAGTAGTAGATTGGTAGTGCCAGCTGTTAAAAAAAGGGGGGGGCAAAAACTGGCAGTCCTTGTCTTTGAGGAGTTTACAACCCAGAGGGAGAGACACATGGTGCCCCCTGAGGGGAGGGGTTTGTTCCTCAGTGCCCCCAGTATGACGCCCGCACCTGGGAACCATTACATGATAGGTAGGTGTCCTCTGAATTGGGGCTTGGCAAGCTAGGGCCAGAGCCACATCTGGCCCCCGCCTGCTTTTGTAAATAAAGATTTGTTGGGACGCAGCCACACTCATTTACATATTATCTATGGTGGCTTTTGCACAACAGAACTTAATAGTTGAGACAGAGACCATATGGCCCACAAAGCCTAAAATATTTACTAGCTGGCCCTTTACAGATGTTTGCAACTCCTGGTCTAAATGAGTTGAAAAGAAGACTTTCGTAATGTGTCCAAGGACCCTAACTGGGGAAAGAAAGCTTCTCAAGTGTCCATCGAGGTGCCGCAGGGAAAAAGGTATTGAGTCCAGGCGGGGGACAGCTGCCTCCTAGGGCCTTGCTGTCAGGGCTGGGAGGGTGAGGGGGCGCTTTGAGGCGCTGGTTAGAGCTCAGGGCAGGGGGTGGGATGACGTGAAAAGGGCGAGAGAGACCGAGCCTCGTGGGCGGCCTGGAGCCCAGGCCTCCGTGCGAAGGCCCCTTTGAGGTGGTTAAGCAGGCATTTGTGGCCTGCGTGTCCAGGGAGGGGATGCGGGCCCACTACTGAAGGCCCTGGAGAGGAACGGGGGTGAGGGGTCCGCTGGGAAGCCAGCGTGAGGACCCCGTCGGGAAACGGGGGTCTGGGGTGGGAGGCGCCCAGGGGCCCTTGTTCCTTACTCCGGGTGGACGGTTCTGGGGTCGGCCAGTGTGTGCTGCCCAGGCCGGTGTCTCAGACACACTGTGAAGCAGAGGTGACCGCGCCCCACCAGGCTGGCGTGCTGCTCGTGCGCTCTTTGTCTCCACCCTGCGAAGAATGGACGACTCTACCTTTATCGTTGGGGCGGTCACTCCAGAAGGTGGACATGCCTGTCAGTAGCAGCCCGGCCTGCACTGTGACCTGTAGAAACCCGCATACACCTTGGTGTGGAGATTTTTTTTGGTCCTAATAACTAATATTTTTCTTGAAATTTGGGATTTTTTAATTCATATAAATGAAAATTTCTCTTTCTCAGAGTATTATCTCCTTAATTCCAGGGTTACCCTTTGGTCCTTGCCCTTTGTTGCCCTTGTAAAGCTCTAAAGGCCTGTCTGTGAAAGTACAGAATTGCTGCACTTACCAGTGTTACCAATTCACTGCTTTCCACCTAATTCTTCTTTTGTTGTCTGCCTTTTCAGGTTTAGCTGATATATCAAATTCATTTCCAACCTTTTGTGTTAAATTCGTTGCCTACTATCTCATAGAGAAGCTTAGAAATTACTTTTTTTGAAGAATGTTATGGGATATAACTCAGAATGTAAAGGTTTAGATTTTTCTCATAAACAACATTACCCCTACATTTTATCGTCTGGTAATGTTGCAAATTAAATGTCTTGGCTCATTTTGTATTCATATTTGTTATTCACACTTTTATATTTTGATTGTAAATATTTGTAGAAAATTCCAAAACAAAGTCATCTGAGTGGGAGGGTGGCATATGTTGGAGTCATTTTACAGTATTTATTGACAACTCTGCATTTTATTGTTTTTTATCTCCAAACAGTGTAGCTCTTTGTCTTTGCCTCTGATCATTTTTAAACAGAATAAGTTTTATTACAAATATATATTTGCTTTAATATGTGAAGAGAGGCTCAGCATTACTGATCATTAATAAGGAGATGCAAATATAAACCACAATGAGATATGTTTTGACACCTGTTACAATGGCCATTATTCAAAGAACAGAAAATAACAAGTGTTGGCAAGGATGTTGAGAAAATGGAACCATCTGTATGACTGGTAGGAATATGTAAAATAGTTCAGCCACTGTGGAAGACAGTATGGAAATTCCTCAAAAAATTCAACATAGTTTTACCATATGATCCAGCAATACTACCTCTGGGTATATACCCCCCCAAATTGAAATTTGTATGCTTATGTTTACCATCATCCACAATAGCCAAAATGTGGAAAAAATCCAAATCATCCATGGATGGATGAATGGATAACTAAAATGCAGTATATCCACACAATGGGGTTGTTATTTAAAAGGAATAATCTTTTTAAAAAGGAAGGAAATTCTGACACATGCCACAAAATGGATGAATGTAAAAACATTATGCTAAGTGATACAAGCCAGTCACAAAAGGACAGATATTATATGATTCCACTTTTAGGAGGTACATGGAATAGGGAAAGTGAGAGAAAAGAAAGTAGCCTAGTGGGTACCAGAGTCTGGGGACAGAGGGAAATGAAGTTCCATTCAGCGGGTGTAGAGTTCCGGTTTGGCTTGATGGATAATGGTGATGTTTGCACAATATGAATCTGCTTAAACCACTGAATCATATACTCAAAAACGGTGAAAATAAAAATTTTCATTTGTATATTTTACCACAATTAAAAAAATAACTTTGCTTTAATATTGTAGTTGAGATTGACCATGTCAATATGTTGCTTGGTATTTTGTGTGATTTTTCACGTTAATATAGTATATATAAGCTCTAAAAATCATAAATTTTAGAGCTGAACCTTAAGGATTATTTAGTTCAACACTGTCTTTCTAGAGTTGAGAAGTAACTTCAGATTGTTCAGCTAATCGGTGGCTTTAGCTGGAATTCAGGTTTAGTTTTATGTATTCTTTTATTTGTACCGGAAACATTTTTAATATGTGGCAAGCATGATGGATATAAAGCTAAAAGATACTATCTATGTCTCCACTTTCAGAAATTAGACTTAATTCAATGATCAGATTATTTTTTAATCACACTGAATCTCTTTGCTCTCAAAGTCATCACATTTTTCTAACAATAAAGATTTACTCATTACATTTCTGTCTAAGAACACACAGGTACTTTTTGGGGTTTCATCTATGTCACTTCATTTGATAACACATTTAAGCATTTATTTTTTTTTTGAAAAACTTTCAAAATAGAAGAAAGTGTACAGAAAAGAATATGACTATATCCACAACACAGATATAACATATTTTGCCTTATTTGCCTCAGATCTCTAATTCAGAAACGTTACTGATATCACCCTCAACCCCATTCTTGTCTCCCTCAAAAGGAAAACCACCACCACCATGTTTTAGTGTGAAACTAACTGTCTGAGGTGTGGAATGATGTCTCAGTGTTTAAAAGTGCACTTCTTGGTTACTAATGAGGTTGATGATTGCTCCATAAGTTTGTGGCCACTCAGGTTTCTTCTTCTCTAAATTGCATCTTCCTGTGTTCTTCCCATTTTTGTTCTGTTGTTGGTCTTTCATCAATTTGTAGGAGTTCTTCATTCTGATCATCTGCTACCTGTTCTATCTTCTTCCTATCTGTGGCTTACTTTTTAGCTTCCTTTATATGATGTCTTTTGTCATAACAGATGTTTCTAGTATTACTGTAGTCAAGTTTATCAACTTTTAAAATGTCTTCTGTGAGAAGATAAGTGTCCCAGATCACAGAAATATTCTCCTACATTTCCTTACTAAGCTTACAGTTTTGCTTTTCATCATTAGGTCTTTGATCCATCTGGAAGTTGGTTTTGTGAATGATACGAGGTGTGGGAGTCTCCTTTTATTTTTCCATATGGCTAGCCGGTTGTCCTGCAGTACCTGTTAGCTAGCCTTTCCTTGCTCCACTGGTTTTTTTTGTTTTTGTTATCATTAATCTACAATTATATGAAGAACATTATGTTTACTAGGCTCCCCCTTTACCAAGTCCCCCTGACAAACCCCATTATAGTCACTGTCCATCAGCGTAGTAAGATGCTGTAGAATCACTACTTGTCTTCTCTGTGTTGCACAGCCCTCCCCGTGTCCCCCATGCACTATACATGCTAACCGTAATGCCCCCTTTCTTTTTCTCCACCCTTATCCCTCCCTTCCCACCCACCCTCCCCAGTCCCTTTCCCTTTCCCTTTGGTAACTGTTAGTCCATTCGCGGGTTCTGTGAGTCTGCTGCTGTTTTGTTCCTTCAGTTTTTCTTTGTTCTTATACTCCACATATGAATGAAATCATTTGGTACTTGTCTTTCTCCGCCTGGCTTATTTCACTGAGCATAATACCCTCTAGCTCCATCCATGTTGTTGCAAATGGTAGGATCTGTTTTTTTCTTATGGCTGAGTAATATTCCATCATGTATATGTACCACATCTTCTTTATCCATTCATCTACTGATGGACATTTAGGTTGCTTCCATATCTTGGCTATTGTAAATAGTGCAGTGATAAACATAGGGCTGCATATGTCTTTTTGAAACTGGGCTCCTGCATTCTTAGGGTAAATTCCTAGAAGAGGAATTCCTGCATCAAATGGTATTTCTATTTTGAGCTTTTTGAGGAACCTCCATACTGCTTTCCACAATGGTTGAACTAATTTGCATTCCCACCAGCAGTTTAGGAGGGTTCTCCTTTCTCCACAACCTTGCCAGCATTTGTTGTTGTTTGTCTTTTGGATGGTAGACATCCTTACTGGTGTGAGGTGATATCTCATTGTGGTTTTAATTTGCATTTCTCTGATGACAAGCGATGTGGAGCATCTTTTCATGTGTCTGTTGGCCATCCGAATTTCTTCTTTGGAGAAGTGTCTGTTCAGGTCCTCTGCCCATTTTTTAATTGGATTATTTGCTTTTTGTTTGTTGAGGTGCGTGAGCTCTTTATATATTTTGGATGCCAACCCTTTATCAGATCTGTCATTTATGAATATATTCTCCCATACTGTAGGGTACCTTTTTGTTCTATTGATGGTGTCTTTTGCTGTACAGAAGCTTTTCAGCTTGATATAGTCCCACTTGTTCATTTTTGCTTTTGTTTCCCTTGCCCAGGGAGATATGTTCATGAAGAAATCGCTCACGTTTATGTCCAAGAGATTTTTGCCTATGTTTTTTTCTGAAAGTTTTATGGTTTCATGACTTACATTCAGGTCTTTGATCCATTTTGAATTTACTTTTGTGTATGGGGTTAGACAGTGATCCAGTTTCATTCTCTTACATGTAGCTGTCCAGTTTTGCCAGAACCATCTGTTGAAGAGACTGTCATTTCCCCATTGTATGTCCATGGCTCCTTTATCGTCTATTAATTGACCATATATGTTTGGGTTAATGTCTGGTGCTCCACTAGTTTTTGATGCTGTCGTCCTTATCCATCAAGGACAGAAACACATTTTTCAAACCTGACATAACTGAGTGTGAGTCCTTCAAACTGGGGGCCGAGCAATAGTCAAAAAGCATTTCACACAAACCCTCAAAGTATACTGTTAACAAAGAGCTGATCCTTCTACAGTGTGACCTGTTACAAAATGGCAACGGTAATGTTACGTATTCCAGAGGTACTCTGGGCCTAGAAAGGGATGGGTTGGTAAGCCAGCCAGGTTGTTGACCTGCTTCCAGGGGTGGGTTACAGTGCATGCTGTCCTAATCTAAGAGGCAAGGCCTGCCTGCCGGTAAGCCCTGTCTCTGGGGGAAGCAAGACCTGCCTCAGTGGTCTCTGTTTTTTACTCAGTCTTATTTTCTTTGTTAAAAGATGACTGACTAATAATTTATCTCTTTAAATTAGTTATTATTTAAGCTGGTTTTTATAGTGTATACAAAGCCAACAGGGGAAATTGTCATAAAACCAGGGTTGCACAGCCAACCCCTAATATTTGGCTATAAAAGGCTAATTTTATAATAACTTAGATGCTTAAAGTTTTTGTTGCCTATCTTCATTTTTCCTCTGTAGTTTTCACCTGGAATTACCTACCTACATTGGAAACACCTAGAGTATAATTCTAAATTACATTCCTTTTAAATCAGGCGACAAAAATTGCGGTTTTTTTAAGGTAAAAGTTACCTTTAGTATGTTCTTTCTAGTGATAGTGGTAATTCATTACATACTTCCTCTTTTTTTTCATTTAGGTCCATCACATTTTAAAAGATATTTTCTTTGGGAAACCAGTTTTACTGTTCACAAGTATGGTTTTTCTTATTAAAATCAATTTTGACAAGAACTTAATGATAACAGGGCTGTAAAAGAGAAAAAATATTTTATTGCAATTATCTGTATATCATACTATTTAAAGAAACTGTCAAGTGACAGTCTCTAAATTGTATAAGTTTGTTGTATGTGTAGGTTAAATTAATGTTTTGTATGATTTTTACTTTATTTTTGAGGGATACATACTTCAAATGAAGTCTGGAAAATTGATTGGAATATAAGTTTGATTGCAGTGTTAGAAATACTCAATTAGGAAAGATAGGAGAAAGAAATAAAACAGGAGATAAGATGCAGATACCAAATACTAGATTCTTTAAATGGATCAAAAGAGTGACACAATATAAATACTGTAGGAAGATAGCATATAAATTTACTCTGGGGATCTCCAAAGAAAAGACTATGATTGAAGTAGAAAGCAAGCCTAGAAGAAATCCTTAGAGATCCAGGAAAATACCAGATGTAAAGCTGAGAACATTTGTTATTAATGCACAGGAAACAGTGATAAGCCCTAACTGCTAGTAATGACAGATGAAGTAGCATAAACGTAATTAAACATTCTAACCCTCAGTAACCTCGACATAAGGTAACATTTTCTAATACCTCTTCCCTCTCTCTGCCTTCTTCTATCCTCCAGCCCCCAAATAATGGCCCTATTGTGTGACTGTGCAGTGCCTTTACAGTGCTCTTCTAAATGAACTGTTGTAGCTTTTATATAATACTGTAACTCTAGTCGAAGGACCTGAAGGGAACTACAAATTGTTTTCAGGAGTCCACGTGAAGTTCATGTTGTCATCAGCATTTTCCAATAAGTCTGAGTATTTATAGGTGTTGCTTAGTCACAAAATTTCCAAACTGGAGCATTCCGGTTTAGCATCTTTCTTTACTACACATGCTTCCAAAGATGCTTAGCTGCTAGTGTGCATTGTGAATCTTCCCAAAAGAGTATAGTGTAATGGTAAGAATTAATATAGTTTTAGAAACATTCACTCAGTTTCAAATAGGAGCTATTAAGAAGACAAATAACTTTTTCCTTTAAGTAATTTTTTAGCATTTAGTATTGAAACCTTGAAATAAAGAGCTTCCCCCAAAGACTAGTTCACAGCTGATTCATTGACAAATGGGAGGAAAATCTAATTTTGAATTTGTTTAATCTTTTTCAGATCTCAGTCACAGTGGATTGGCGGATCATTATGAAAGTCCCCACTGGGGACAGCAGCCCAGTTGCAGAAGTGAAGCCAGCTGCAGCTGGGATAGAGCGATAATCGAGAGGCCCGACAAGGGGGCGTGGCCCGCCGTCCCAGGGACAGAGACTGAGCCTGCCTCAGAATGTACCACAGACACTGACTCTGCGTCCAACTGTGGCTCGGACACCAGTAGCATGGCTACAGGGAGTGCCCAGGGCAACTTCACGGGACACACCAAGAAGACAAATGGCAATAACGGCACCAACGGCGCACTCGTCCAAAGCCCTTCTAATCAGAGTGCCCTTGGAGCAGGGGCAGCCAGCGGGAACACAGGGGCAGCCCGAGTGTGGGGCGTAGCCGCAGGCTCCAGCTCCGGCCTCACTCACTGCGCTCTCGGCGGTGGGGATGGAAAAATAGACAGTATGATTGGAGATGGGAGAAGTCAGAACTGCTGGGGGGCTTCCAACTCCAATGCTGGCATTAATCTCAACCTTAATCCTAATGCCAACCCAGCTGCCTGGCCTGTACTGGGACATGAAGGAACTGTGGCGACAGGCAACCCTTCCAGTATTTGCAGTCCAGTCAGTGCCATAGGTCAAAACGTGGGCAACCAGAATGGGAACCCAGCAGGCACTCTAGGTGCTTGGGGAAACCTGCTGCCACAGGAGAGCACAGAACCACCAACATCCACTTCTCAGCATGTGTCTTTCAGCGTACAACCTCAGAACCTTAGCACGGATGGACCAAATAACACTAAGCCCGTGAGCACTCCACCAAACCCTATCAATGCAATGCAGACGGACGGACTGCCAAACTGGGGCGTGGCTGGGGGCCTGGGGACCACCATCCCGCCCCACCTACAAGGCCTTCCTGGTGCTAGTGGGCCATCAGCTGCTCAAGTCAGTGGGGCTGGTGGTGAAGGAATCAACAGCCCTGTGTGGGGACTGTCCCCAGGTAACTCTGCCACAGGAAATAGCAATTCTGGGTTCAGTCAGGGGAGTGGAGACACTGTGAACTCAGCATTAAGTGCTAAACAGAATGGATCCAGCAGTGCTGTGCTAAAGGAAGGAAATGGAGGAAACGCCTGGGATTCGGGACCTCCTTCTGGACCTGGAATCCTCACTTGGGGAAGGAGCAGTGCCACCACTGGCGTAGGTAACATCCCCTCGGGAGCCTGGGGCCACCCCAGCCGAGGCACCTCCAATGGTATGAACGGGGAGTGGGGAAAGCCCTCAAACCAGCATTCCGGGAGTGACATCAGCACGAAAGGATCAACAGGGTGGGACAGTCCTCGTGTGAGCAGCCAGAATCCTGCCGGGCAGTCGGGCAGCGAGCATGTGAACTCTTGGGCCAAAGCCGCATCTTCCGGAGCTCCCGCGAGCGAGGGAGGCAGCGACAGCTCTGGCAGCCACAGCGAAGGCAGCGCAGGGAGGGACGGAGCGGACAGCCGCAGGCGAGACAAGGCGGCGGGAGACCCAGGGCACGTCCAGCTGCCAAGGAATGACCTCGACCCAAGAGTTCTGTCCAATACTGGTTGGGGACAGACTCCAGTAAAGCAGAACACTGCCTGGGAATTTGAGGAATCCCCCAGGCCTGAGAGAAAAAGCGACAATGGGACAGAGGCCTGGGGAAGCGCCCAGCCCGCAGACTCCGGGGGGAAGAGTGGCGGGGACAGCGCCGACGCCTTGCCGGCGTCCGGGTGGGTCAGCTCGCCGCCGGCCGCTGCGCCCCCCAGTGCAGGCTGGGGAGATGGCAGCCACAAAGCACCGAATGGCCCAGGGGTGTGGGGGGACTCCGTAAGCTCTCCTGCTGCTAGTAATGCTGCTGCGGCCAAGAGCGGCCATGCTTGGAGCGGGACCGCAAGTCAGGAGGACAAGTCACCCACCTGGGGTGAGCCTCAAAAACCCAAATCTCAAAACTGGGGAGATGGGCAAAAATCTCATCCAGCCTGGAGTGCAGGAGGAGGAGATTGGGCCGATTCATCTTCTGTCCTTGGACACTTGGGGGATGGGAAAAAGAATGGCTCTGGATGGGATGCTGACAGTAGTCGATCAGGGTCTGGCTGGAGTGACACCACAAGGTCGGGGACCAGTGGCTGGGGCAATGGCACAAATGCAAAGGTGAATCCAGGGACAAACTGGGGAGAGTCTTTAAAACCCGGCCCCCCACAGAACTGGGTGAGCAAACCCCAAGACAACAATGTGAGTAACTGGGGAGGAGCCACTTCCGGTAAACAAACAGGGGCAGGGTGGATAGGGGGGCCTGTCCCTGTCAAACAGAAGGACAACAGTGAGGCCACGGGCTGGGAAGAACCTTCTCCACCATCCATTCGCCGCAAAATGGAAATCGATGACGGTACCTCAGCTTGGGGTGACCCAAGTAACTACACCAACAGAACTGTAAACATGTGGGATAGAAACAACCCGGGCGTCCAGAGCAGCTCCACGGCCGCCACCTCCACCTCCACGAGCAGCAGCACAAGCGTGGCCGAGACGCCGCCCGCGCACCAGGCCAGCGTCCCACCGAACCGATCGCCGCTGCTTGGTCCAGGTACGGGAGGGACCGCGCAGTACTTGAGTCAGAGCAATAGCATTCTGCCCTTAATGTAGGCGCATGTACTCCAGCCCCTCCAGTTTATGGCATCGTATGGAACTGTTACCCAAAGAGGGTGAATAAGTAGGGTTCTCAGCTAGTTTCCTACCCAGGAAAGGTATGCTGAGTACTTTCAATAGGAAGGAGAAGAAGGAGAAACCACATCCTCTTCAGGAAAGATTGGGGACCATTTTTAGTTTGCTTTTACTGACAAAGTCTTCATTTCTTTATGTTATAAAGCAGTGGTTCTCAGCCCCTGCTTTCGGTACAGTACGTGGGAGACCAGGGGCCTGGAAATGCCGATCTCAGATCTCAGGTGTCGCTGGTCCGGAGGGAAGCCCATTCTCTGGTGGCTTGTAAAGCTCCTCAGGTGTTTTCTGATGTATGGTTACCGCTGAAGTAAAGGTGTTTTAGTAAAATATGAGTGGCATTACACAGTATAAGTCATATTTCGATTACAGTTGAAAGAAAAACCCTAAATTAGACTAAAACTTGTGTTTTGAGTTCCTTTTTTGTGCAAGGCACTCTACCAGATGCTATGGTGGAAAAGAAGGTGATAAGGTAGTCTAGACCAGAGCCTGCCCACAGGGAGTATGAATTGTGACAGTGACAAGGAACATGCAGGATGGACATGAGGGACACAGTTAGAACTCGCCTGGGGTTTGTAGTGGGAGAACTAGCCATGGCCCTGGGTTTCTACCTGTGGTATGAGTCTCACTGGGCTGCAGGCAGTCCACCTGTACAGTGCAGGACAGCTCAGCTCACTGAATCACAGCGCTCCCCAGCGTGGGAGCAGTGGAAAGAGGACAGAGTCCAACCCAGGGCCTCCCCTCCTCTGCACACCAAGCGGCTGGATGCCTCTGCATAAAGGCCTGTGCATGGTGCAGGGCCCGCCCCCCACCCCGTGTGCTGCTCTCCTGGCCACTCTGGCCCTTAAGTTCTTTTTTTTTTTTATTTCTTATTAAAAAATAAAGTGTATTGTTGATATACACTCTGATGAAGGTTTCACATGAAAAAACAATGTGATTACTATATTTACGCATATTATCAAGTCCCCACCCATACCCCAATGCAGTCACTGTCCATCAGTGTAGTAAGATGCCACAGATCCACTATGTCCCTTCTCTGTGCTGCACTGTTTTCCCCGTGACCCCCCACACCATGTGTACTAAACATAATATGCCTCAGTCCCCTTCTCCCTCCCTCCCCACCCACCCTCCCACACCCCTCCCCTTTGGTAACCACTAAACCCTTCTTGGAGTGTCTGAGTCTGCTGCCATTTTGTTCCTTCAGTTTTGCTTCGTTGTTATGCTCCACAAATGAGGAAAATCACTTGGCATTTGTCTTTCTCTGCCTGGCTTATTTCACTGAGCATAATGTCCTCCAGCTCCATCCATGTTGTTGCAAATGGTAGGATTTGTTTCTCTCTTACGGCTGAATAATATTCCATTATGTATATGTACCACCTCTTCTTTATCCATTCATCTACAGATGAACACTTAGGTTGCTTCCATTTCTTGGCTACTCTAAATAGTGCTGAGATAAACATACGGGTGCATCTGTCTTTTTCAAACTGGGCTGCTGCATTCTTTGGGTAAATTCCAAGGAGTGGAATTCCTGGGTCAAATGGTATTTCTGTTCTTAGTTTTTTGAGGAACCTCCATATTGCTTTCCACAATCATTGAACTAGCTTACATTCCCACCAGCAGTGTAGGAGGGTTCCCCTTTCTCCGCATCCTCGCCAGCATTTGTTGTTCTTAGTCTTTTCAATGCTGGACATCCTTACTGGTGTGAGGTGATATCTCATTGTGGTTTTAATTTGCATTTCCCTGGTGATTAGTGATGTGGAACATCTTTTCATGTGTCTGTAGGCCATTTGAATTTCTTTGGAGAACTGTCTCTTCATATCCTCTGCCCATTTGCTAATCGGGTTATTTGCTTTTTAGGTGTTGAGACGCGTGAGTTCTTTATATATTTTGGATGTTAACCCCTTGTCGGATCTATCTATCATTTACAAATATATTCTCCCATGCTGTAGGATGCCTTTTTGTTCTGTTGATGGTGTCCTTTGCCGTACAGAAACTTTTTAGTTTGATGTAGTCCCATGTGTTCATTTTTGCTTTTGTTTCCCTTGCTCGAGGAGATGTGTTCAGGAACTGGCCCTTAAGTTCTTCGTGGACCAAGCCGCAGCCAGCCGCCCTCCATTTCTGTACTGCTCATTTAGCTTTGTTCTCTGGGATTTAAGTTCCTTACTGCAGAATTTCAAACATTTGCCTGTAGTTATGTCTCATCTGCCCATTCTCCAGGAAATAGTCCTAGCTCTTTACAGCTGTTCATTAGAATCATTGTTACAAATCCTTTTTGTTTTCATCTGAAAAACCTGTAGCTTGTAAGGGTCCTTGTGCCCAGAACTGCTACCTTTACAGTATAAGTGTGGTTTAGAGACTAGAACCTACCTCGCTCCTAAAATGACACTTCTCGTAATGCATTCCAAGTTCATTTAGCCACTTTGAGCCATGTCACACTAACTTTTCTTAAATTGAGCTTAAAATCTGAAATCTTTGTTTCTGCACACTCTGCTCTGAAGCCCCTTGTCACACAGGACTGTTCTTTTGCGGTTGGTTGCTTGGTCCCAAGTATAGAACTTTGTACCTGGTAGACCTTGGATTCCAGTCCTCCAGCCTGTTGGGAGCCTTGTGAACCCTGATTCTGTATTCAGCATATTAGTTATTCCTTCTGGTTTTTAGCCATTCGTAAATTTTGTAAAAATACCATAAAGACAAGACTACAGATGGTCCTTTCCTTATGGTCACTCACTCAGTCATCTTATATTCGGAAGTGAATTTCCAGCCAGAACCCTACAAGGGAGTTTGGAAAGTGTCATGTTTTAGCTTTGAGCCTCTGTGGCACAGGGAGGCCCATAGAAGACATGGAGTGACTGCCGAGGGCCTGTTGACTGCGGGGGTTTGGGTGAACAGAATTGTTCGGACATCAGACATCTTTGAAACAGACGTGAGTAGAGAATCTGAGGTGCACCCTCACTACCTTGCACCAAAGTGCCATCGGAAACCCAGCTGGGGCTGGTTCCTCCCATTCCTCTGCCTCTGACCCAGCTCCCAGCCTCCAAACTGCCTCCATCCTGTGATTTATGACCACCCAATACAGTCCTAAAGTTTGTAAGGTTTCTCGTGTTCTCATACCCGACTTCTACATTAATGCTTCTCAGACCAGTAACTTTGTCCTTTTACTTGCCGTATACTCATTCAGACTACATTTTTGAGCACTATCGTGTGCTCCAAACAGCACACAGATGCTCAGGATATCACAGTGTGAAACACAGGAGCTCTGCCCTCTTTGAACCTCCATTTGGACAGGAAGGCAGGTACCCCGACAATTACTATACGGTACCCAACAGCCACAACCAGGGAAGTACAGCACATTGGATGGCCCCTAACCGAGGTTTTGGCCATGAGGGGCCAGGGGGACCAGACACAGGGTGACAGCACGGGTGAGTGTTTCAGATAGATGGGCTGGCGTATGAAACAGCCTAGAGGCAAGAAAAGAGGTGACATGACTGAGGAACAGAAAGAACTTGAGAGTGGTTGGTACGTGGGGTAAGTGGTGGGGGGTGACAGGAAGGCCTTGCAGAGAGGCCGTGCTGAGCAGGGTGAGGCAAGGTCTTTCAGACCACTGAAGGGGTCAGATTGTGTCCGGAGGCCTGGGGAGCCAAAGAGGTTCTCAGCAGATGTAGAGGGGTCAGGCGTATTTGTGGGATCATCCCTGTTATAAGATTAAGAATGGATTTGTGGGAGGCAAAGCAGGAGAAGGGGATCTGAGCGTGGCTGATGTCTTGGAAGACATGGAAGTGTTTGGATATAGGAGCAAAGAGGGCTCAGAGCCTGGCTAGTGGGCAGGTGACTTGGTGCTCCGTGACACGTCCAGGAGCCCAACAGGAGGCACGTGTCCCATGGAGGCTATCACAGAGGTCAGGTATAGAAGACTGGGTCTCAGCCAGAGGCCAGCCTGAAGATGCAGCCGTGTGAGAGTGGCCATGAGAACAGGGGCAAGGTCAAGAGTAGGGATTCTGTTGAAGATGGTAGAATTTTGAGCATGTTTAAAAGCTGATAGAAAGGAGCAAGCCGAGAGGAAGAGTGGATACAAAAGGGAGGAGATCCCTATATCCAGTAGGGAGGGCACTTCCTCCAGCTTCTAAAGGAGGCTGAGGTGTCTGAGGCCAGAGGGTGAGGGGCACCTTCCAGTATTCTTGTTTCTTGAGGACACCAGTCTAGAGAGTTAACAAAGGAACAGAGAGCTGACGGGGTTCCAAAGGGCTGCTAGGCAGTGAGCAGGACCTAGACACCAAAGTTGTGCAATGGATACACATCCACGTATTTGACATGCGTTTATTGGATACAGCATGTGCAGGCAGTACTCTGGTTTGGGGGATACATCCAGGAACAAAGCAGGCAGAAGCCCTGGCCTGATGGGGCATGCAGTCTAGCAGGGAAGGCCAAGACTGCGTAGTTAGCAAGTACACACGGAGCAGGTCAGGAGGTGAAGGTAATGTGGGAGAGGGAGGCCAGGAAGGGGAGCCAGAATGCAGGGATTGTCACCTTGCACAGGTCAGCCAGGCATGGGGTCAACTTTAGGTCTTTGTGAACACGTAGTAGCTGAAGAGCAGGGGAGCTGAGTATGAGAGGAGTATGAGAGGAGGTGGGAAGGATCATGCCCAGCATGTTCATGAAGAAGTTGCCCATATTTATGTCCAAGAGATTTTTGCCTATGTTTTTTCCTAAGAGTTTTATGGTTTCATGGCTTACATTCAGGTCTTTGATCCATTTTGAATTTACTTCTGTGTATGGGGTTAGACAGTGATCCAGTTTCATTCTCTTACATGTAACTGGTACTATGTTGAATAACAGTGGGGAGAGTGAACATCCCTGTCTTGTTCCCGATCTTAGGTGAAAAGCTTTCAGCTTCTCACTGTTAAGTATGATGTTGCTATGGGTTTGTCATATATGGCCTTTATTATGTTGAGGTACTTGCCCTCTATACCCATTTTGTTGAGAGTGTTTATCATGAATGGATGTTGAATTTTGTCGAATGCTTTTTCAGCATCTATGGAAATAATCATGTGGTTTTTGTCTTTCTTTTTGTTGACGTGGTGGATGATGTTGATGGATTTTTGAATGTTGTGCCATCCTTGCATCCCTGGGATGAATCCCACTTGATCATGGTGTATGATCCTCTCAGTGTATTTTTGAATTCAGTTTGCTAATGTTTTGTTGAGTATTTTTTTTTGATAGGGCATCTCTCATATTTATTGATAAAATGGTTGTTATTTGTTGAGTATTTTTGCATCTATGTGTTTATATGGTTTTTATATGTCCAGTTTTATAGAAGTAAGTGCTACCGGACAATCATTTTTGTCCTATTCTTGTTATGTTGATACTAGTTTTCTTATGAACCTGAGGAAAACATATTAATTTAGGAAATGCAATATAGCTTCATAAACTGGATTATTTGGGTCTGTTTCAAACCCGTTCTGGAGACAGATCACAGTGATCATCCAGAGATGAGTCCCCGTGCCTGCCTGTGATCAGAGATGGCAAGCTAAGAAGGACTCACGAGGTTGAGCTTAACACAGGTGCCAAGGTGTGTATGCTGGCACGGCACAGCATCCCCAGCTCAGTGCCCCAGTGACCAGTGTGAATGTGAGCCAGACATGTATGCCCTCCGTGGCACACAGCTGTTAAGTCATTGGAGAACCAGTATTTTGACAATTAGTGGAAATGTGGCCAAAAGGGAGAAACTGCAAACATAGCATTTACTTATGTTCCTAAGGGAATGAAAGCAGATCCCCAAAATACTTAGCAGCCTAATTATCTCATGCACTTAGAAGTAAATATTCTAGGATGCTTAAAAATCAATTTGTAGATGCAGGAGAACTTTGAATACTAATTAGTAAAACTTTAGATGAATCACAGATCCTCACAATAAACTCTTATTCTGACAGTGGGAATGAGAAGGAACCTCCAAAGATGGTTTCTTTCATCCCTGAACTCTCAGTTTCACCAAGACATCTGGGTAATTTGAAAGGGTTTGAGCTGCGGGTGGTGAGGGGTTAGAGAGATCACTGTACAGTTAAGGTGTGTCCCCCGTGAAGGTCATTATGGACTTGATCTGAGCTAAACAGCAGCACAATGCTGTCATGAAATCTTGCCCTGGGTTATATCTTCCAAAAGTGTATGGAAGTGAAATACTTGTATCATCTGCCAATCAGAAAACCATCTGTTAATGTTGATCTTATTCCAGAATACCTTTTTATCCATCTTCCTACCTGTTCTCCTCAGCATCTCAGGGAGGTCTCCCATTAGCCAGCACTGGGCATTTCAGCTGTGCTGAAGGTGGTTGCTATAGTGAACTTGTTCAAGCTGGGGAAGGTCACAGCCAGAGGCAAACTTTACTTTGTATTTGGGTACTTAATCTAGTGATAATATATTTGCATTATCACTTAGTTTTCTGGCACTGATTTTATAACCAACAGCAGAGATTGTGTGAGTTAATTATTAAAGAGGCATATCACCCGTTCAATGAACTAAAAAACTTGGACGGAATTAGATTTAGGAATCCTCTGCCTGGGAAGATAAAACACATATGTATGTTGTTTCTCTAAGTTTCCTTGAAGCGCAGCAGCTGTAGAGCCTTGTCCTTTCTGCAAGACTCCCTGTCCTGGCAGCTGAGCTGCTCCTTTGTTATCTTTGGTGTAAAAAGGATACCAAAAATAGAGTCACCTGCAAGTGGAATGAATCAGCAAGATGCTGTTAGAGTTCAACGGTTTTCACACCATAACTTTAGGAATCTTGCTGACCTCTCCAGCCAGAGTAATTGTTTTAAGCACCAAGCAGATGTTACTTTTTAAAAGAGGAATGTCCTAAGCAGTTACGCTCTTTGTGTGTATGGGATTTTTCCCGGGTTTGGTTTGGTTTGGGTGTTTTTACTTTCCTGGGTTTGGGGGGACTTGGTTAGTGCACTGGAGTCTAAAGAGAATCAGGGAGTCAGAAGTCCCACTAAAAAGGTCAAAGGAGATGCCTGTCTGTGCAAGTCCTGGGAATATACACAAAGGTTCTCGCTTTAGGTCCCTTCAGTTCAAAGTGAATAAATGAATAAAATCAGTAAAAATACAGTTTGCACACACACACACACACACACACACATACCGATAAATAAAAGTTAGTATATTTTAAATAAGTATTAATGCACTAAAATAAAAACTATGGAGAAATTTTTTCTGATACCTACCCTCCGTGATGACGCAGTAAGGCAGGCAGAAGCAGCTCCCCTAAGAGGCTGCTAGGCAGCTCGGGGCCACGTGATCAGCTTTTGTTTTGTCTGATTGCCGTGGCTAGGACCTCCAGTACTATGTTAAATAACAGTGGGGAGAGTGGGCATCCCTGTCTAGTTCCCGATCTCAGCGGAAATGCTTTCAGCTTCTCGCTATTCAATATAATGTTGGCTGTGGGTTTTTCATAGATGGCCTTTATTATGTTGAGGTACTTGCCCTCTATTCCCATTTTGCTGAGAGTTTTTATCATGAATGGATGTTGAACTTTGTCAAATGCTTTTTCAGCATCTATGGAGATGATCATGTGGTTTTTGTCTTTCTTTTTGTTGATGTGGTGGATGATATTGATGGACTTTCGAATGTTGTGCCATCCTTGCATCCCTGGGATGAATCCCACTTGGTCATGGTGTACGATGGTTTTGATGTATTTTTGAATTCGGTTTGCTAAAATTTTGTTGAGTATTTTTGCGTCTACGTTCATCAGGGATATTGGTCTGTAGTTTTCTTTTTTGGTGGTGTCTTTGCCTGGTTTTGGTATTAGGGTGATGTTAGCTTCATAGAATGAGTTTGGGAGTATCCCCTCCTCTTCTATTTCTTGGAAAACTTTAAGGAGAATGGGTATTATGTCTTCCCTGTATGTCTGATAAAATTCCGAGGTAAATCCATCTGGCCCGGGGGTTTTGTTCTTTGGTAGTTTTTTGATTACCGCTTCAATTTCGTTGCTGGTAATTGGTCTGTTTAGATTTTCTGTTTCTTTTTGGGTCAGTCTTGGAAGGTTGTATTTTTCTAGGAAGTTGTCCATTTCTCCTAGGTTTCCCAGCTTGTTAGCATATAGGTTTTCATAGTAGTCTCTAATAATTCTTTGTATTTCTGCGGGATCTGTTGTGATTTTTCCTTTCTCATTTCTGATACTGTTGATTTGTGTTGACTCTCTTTTCCTCTTAATTAGTCTGGCTAGAGGCTTATCTATTTTGTTTATTTTCTCGAAGAACCAGCTCTTGGTTTCATTGATTTTTGCTATTGTTTTATTCTTCTCAATTTTATTTATTTCTTCTCTGATCTTTATTATGTCCCTCCTTCTGCTGACCTTAGGCCTCATTTGTTCTTCTTTTTCCAATTTTGATAGTTGTGACATTAGACCGTTCATTTGGGATTGCTCTTCCTTTTTTAAATATGCTTGGAGTGCTATATACTTTCCTCTTAAGACTGCTTTTGCTGCGTCCCACAGAAGTTGGGGCTTAGTGTTGTTGTTGTCATTTGTTTCCATATATTGCTGGATCTCCATTTTGATTTGGTCATTGATCCATTGATTATTTAGGAGCGTGTTGTTAAGCCTCCATGTGTTTGTGAGCCTTTTTGCTTTCTTTGAACAGTTTATTTCTAGTTTAATGCCTTTGTGGTCTGAAAAGTTGGTTGGTAGGATTTCAATCTTTTGGAATTTACTGAGGCTCTTTTTGTGTCCTAGTATGTGGTCTATTCTGGAGAATGTTCCATGTGCACTTGAGAAGAACGTGTATCCTGTTGCTTTTGGATGTAGAGTTCTGTAGATGTCTATTAGGTCCATCTGTTCTAGTGTGTTGTTCAGTGCCTCTGTGTCCTTACTTATTTTCTGTCTGGTGGATCTGTCCTTTGGAGTGAGTGGTGTGTTGAAGTCTCCTAGAATGAATGCATTGCATTCTATTTCCTCCTTTAGTTCTGTTAATATTTGTTTCAGGTATGTTGGTGCTCCTGTATTGGGTGCATATATATTTATAATGGTTATATCCTCTTGATGGACTGAACCCTTTATCATTATGTAATGTCCTTCTTTGTCTTTTGTTACTTTCTTTATTTTGAAGTCTGTTTTGTCTGATACCAGAATTGCAACACCTGCTTTCTTCTCTCTGTTGTTTGCTTGAAATATCTTTTTCCATCCCTTGACTTTAAGTCTGTGCGCGTCTTTGGGTTTGAGGTGAGTCTCTTGTAAGCAGCATATGGATGGATCTTGCTTTTTTATCCATTCTATTACTCTGTGTCTTTTGATTGGTGCATTCAGTCCATTTACATTTAGGGTGATTATTGAAAGGTATGAATTTATTGCCATTGCAGGCTTTAAGTTTGTGGTTACCAAAGGTTTAGGGTTAGCTTCTTTACTGTCTTACTGTCTAACTTAACTCGCTTGTTGAGCTATTATAAACACAGTCTGATGATTCTTTATTTCTCTCCCTTCTTATTCCTCCTCCTCCCTTCTTCATATGTTGGGTGTTTTGTTGTGTGCTCTTTTTAGGAGTGCTCCCATCTAGAGCAGTCCCTGTAGGATGCCCTGTAGAGGTGGTTTGTGGGAGGCAAAATCCCTCAACTTTTGCTTGTCTGGGAATTGTTTAATCCCTCCTTCATATTTAAATGATATTCGTGCTGGATACAGTAGTCTTGGTTCGAGGCCCTTCTGTTTCATTGCATTAAGTATATCATGCCATTCTCTTCTGGCCTGTAGGGTTTCTGTTGAGAAGTCTGATGATAGCCTGATGGGTTTTCCTTTGTAGGTAACCTTTTTTTTCTCTCTGGCTGCTTGTAATACTTTGTCCTTGTCTTTGATCTTTGCCATTTTAATTATTATGTGTCTTGGTGTTGCCCTCCTTGGATCCCTTGTCATGGGAGTTCTGTGTACCTCTGTGGTCTGAGAGGCCATTTCTTCCCCTAGTTTGGGGAAATTTTCAGCAATTATTTCTTCAAAGACATTTTCTATCCCCTTTTCTCTCTCTACTTCTTCTGGAATACCTATGATTCTTATATTATTCCTTTTCGTTTGATCACTCAGCTCTCTTAAAATGCTTTCATTCCTGGAGATCCTTTTATCTCTCTCTGCATCAGCTTCTCTGCGTTCCTGTTCTCTGTTTTCTAGTCCATTAATGGTCTCTTGCATCTCGTCCATTCTGTTTTGAAGTCCTTCCAGAGCTTGTTTTATTTCTGAATTCTCCTTCCTTAGTTCTTGCATATTTCTCTGCAAGTCCATCAGCATGGTTATGACTTTTGTTTTGAATTCTTTTTCAGGTAGACTGGCTAAATCTATCTCCCCAGATTCCTTCTCAGGGGAAGATGTAGCGGATGCCAAAGCTGTCTGGGTTAGTCTTGTCTGGATCATATTTTTTTGCCTTTTCATGTTGACAGGTGCTATTGACTGTCAGCTGGGAGGGCCAAAATTTTCACTTGCTCCTGGCCTTTCTTTACTGGGACAACTGCGACCCCTAGTGGCTTGTGTTGGGTAATTGCGTGTAGAGTGGGTCTTTGTGTCTTGCCCGGCCGGAAGGGAGAAATTTCCCTTTCTGTGGGCGGAATTTGTCTCAGGCTGCTTCTCTGCTTTCGCAGCGCCCGGTGGGGTAATGGACGGGGGGGCTGTTTGACTGTTTGCCTCCGTGAGGGGTCTCAGAGCTGTTGCCCAGGGGGTTAGTGCACCCGGTTTTCCCTGTAATTTCCAGCTGCTGTACTGTGACCTGGGTTGTTTCCGTCAAGCTTTTAAGTCCCTGTCCCTTTAAGACTTTCAAAAAGCCCCCGCTTTTCTTTGTCACAGGGGCATCAGCTTCAGCACCCGCTCAGAGGTCTTACTCCCTGTTCCCCCAGTATCCAGGGCCCCCTGGGCATGTACTGTGTCTGCGCTCTGGCCCGGATGGCTGGGGCTGGGTGTTCGGCAGTCCTGGGCTCCGTCTCCCTCCCGCTCTGCCTATTGTTCTCCCTCCGGGAGCTGGGGGAAGGGGCGCTCGGGTCCCGCCGGGCCGGGGCTTGTATCTCACCCCTTTCACCAGTCGCTGGGTTCTCGCTGGTGTAGCTGCAGTCTGGCCACTGTCCTGCGTCTTCTGGTCTCTCTTTTAGGGCTAGTTGTGTTTTTTGTATTTTCAAAAGTATATATGTTTTTGGGAGGAGATTCCCACTGTCCTACTCACGCCGCCATGTTGGCTCCGCCTCCGTGATCAGCTTTTGAAAGGACGCTTATCTATAAACCTCAAATGGAGTCCCCTGACTTGGGAAGAGAAGTTTGAAATAAATGCTCACAAAACAAGGCATTCTGAAAAGGACACTCGGCCATCTGACTAAGCAAACTCTTCTGTATAAAAGCTTCACTATGTGAATACCTGTGTTGATTTCAAATACAAAAAATTAATTGCTGCAGCTTCCAATTCTGCTCTGTTCCTCCATAATCCAGTAGCCAGACAAGCATTATGGTAAATTTACATTAAGTTTAAAGGCCATTGGTGTGAACAAAATCCCATCTCATATTTAAGTGAGAACCTAAAAGTGCCAAGCACGTAGCAGGCAGGCAAATGCTTAATGAATTGAATTTTTAGCCCTTTATCTTTCCTTCGCTTAATTAAAATTTCCCATTTTTAAACCGAACCTTTCTTCCCAAAAAGGACTGCCTATCACACTTACAGAACTATACTTACTGTAAGTATATCTGTGGAACAAGGTAGAATTGATTTCTTATTCCACAGAAGGAAGAGCGCCATCTACTGACTTAACTCTGTAGTGCTGCAGGTGCAAATGGTTGCGTTGGGTAGAGAGTCTCAGTTCCATTTCCTGTCCTTGTATCTGCGTTTTGTTCATTTTTATACCAGTCTTCTGGGTGTATACCACTTAAGCCCTTTGTTTTCTCCATTCTGATAGAAATGAAGAATACATATTTTAAATGGAATGGAATTAACATTCTGGTGTCATTTCATTGTTGCTGTTTTATTCCCAATGCTGTATTTGTTAACAAGGGAGATGGATTGCTGAACTCCACAGTGCAGAAATATTTTGCCAAAAGCAGTAGTATTTGATGGGCCACTTTTTGAGTATTAATATCCATGTTTTAAATGTAAGATAGAAATTTGTTCTGTCTCATTAAGCCCAACTTAATATAAAGTTATTAACAAAAAGGATACCAGATTCACTCCACCAGTAATCACTGAACAATGGAGCTTTACTTATTTTCATGGTATGCATTTAGAATTATTTTCTATTTCCTGAAAATACTTGCTTTGCATCAGAATTATCTAGTGTGCCCCTTGGCATCTCTTCTAGAGCCTGGTGATACAGAGATGATGTATATGGTAGTTGGACACTGTAGGTGAATTCCTGCCAGAGATCAGCTTTAAATGGAAATGGTGTTTTCTTGATTTTTGAGTAAGCAATCATTCCATTTATTTCTAAGATTTTGAAACATGCTGCTTATAGAGCATTTGCCTTCTATGTAAAAATACTTTAGACATTTCTGCTGCTTTAGCAGGAATTAAGAACTCTATAAAAATTAACTGTAATTGCCATAGTCTTAGTATTTATTCTTAGCTTTGACTTAAGTAATTTGTCACATTGCCTTTCAAAAAGATGGGAGTATAAGAATGACAAATATCTGGTGAATTACTTAATTACTTGTAGTAATTCAGTATTTTTACAGCTGATTGGCCTTTAAATTATTTTATCTTCCCAAAACATCTACACTACAACTTTTGTCAGCTTTTGTCCTGATTAAGTTTTGTCCTTTAATTTATAAAACTACCTCTCCCAATATACATTGTTGTTTTCTGTGTAATTATAGGTAATATTTTAGTTAGCAATTGCTGACAATAACTGAGTAGGGCTGACTTTCCTGTTATTGGCAATCATTTACATAATACATTGCTCAACATAGAGCTTGTAAATTAAAACAATTCATGGGTTACATATCCTCCTGTCATTAATCAATCTTACTACATTTTATTAGAATAAAGAACATCAAGGGAACTGATTCCGTTCTATTTTTAGTCAGGAAAGCAATGTTTCATGATTGGGTCGGTAATACCCATGTTGCAACCAGGTAATTTAAATTTGTGGCTAATTACATTTTATGCTTTCATTTTTTAGTTAGCATTTAGAACAGTCATATTTCTCTCTCTAAAAAACTCTAGCCACCTGAAAATTACAACTGATACAAGCTGTCAGTATGACTGTCAGTTGTGTCAAGTGAGTTTAGGGGCAGAAAAAAAATGACCAAAATTGAGGTTGATTTGGGAAAATGAAGGTCAGAAGTGGAAGGGCCAGGAGATCCTCACGTGGCCTGGTCCCGTGAGCCCTAGTGTGCCTGGGGATATGAATGCCGTAGCCTTCTGGTTTCATTTCCTCATGTACCTTCACTGGGTAACAGTCCCAGATCAGAGTGCCGTGGCACCAGGAGTGGGCAGAGGAATGAAGGAAGAATTCCCCAAAAGCCTGGCAGTCAGTGTGCCTATTGGCACCACTCTTGTCCGTAATTCCTCCCGTCTGTCCCCATCTTTAAGACAAATGCCTCAGCCCCTCCTCAGCTCACCAGGTGGTACCTGAGACCTGTCTGCATTTTACTTTACCTGTACATGGTTAATCTGCCCTCTGCTCCTTTCTTTGCCAGGAGCAGAGAAAGATGGTTGATCATAGGAAAGAATAATTTTTAGTGTAAATTTTCAGTTTATAAATTGTTAGAACACTGTAACAACATTTCTTTTAGATGGTTACATATAACATAAAGTTAAAAAGCTACTTTTTAAACATTAGTTTTAAGCTATTCTTTTAAACCCTGTTATGTTACAAATACTGTGAATTTAATAGTTGTCAATATTTAACGGATTTCCGATTTTAATTTGGGGATCAGGACAGAGGAAATTGCAACTTTAGAAAGCTCAACGAATCACATTAGATTTAGTATTGTCTCCTTTTCACTTTCTGCTGAAAGCCATCCTACAGATAGATTATATGGAAATTATTTGAACTTGAAATCCCCGTTTTCACTTCCTCAGTTTCACTTGTGTTATTTCCCCTCTCCCTGGGTACCCTCTTCAGTTTCCTCAGGCTGGGGAGAAATGCCTAATGTTCATGCAAAGGCTGAAAGCTCCTGGGGGGAGCCATCCTCCCCTTCTACCCTGGTAGATAACGGCACAGCAGCGTGGGGCAAGCCGCCCAGCAGTGGCAGCGGGTGGGGGGACCAGCCCACCGAGCCAGCCGTGACGTTTGGAAGAGCTGGCGCTCCCACTGCCACCCCGGCCCTGTGCAAGCCAGGTAAGCCCGCCCTCCGCCTGCCTGATTTGGCGGTTTAGAAATGGGTCAAAGTATTTTATTTACGGGGATAATTTTCATTGAATTTTAAGAATTAATTTTCTAAGGATACTTACCTCATTTTATTCACACTTTAAGACCAGCATTAAATGAAGACTATAAAGAAGCATTTGCTGTGTCCGATACATAACAGAGAGGAGCTTTTAACAGAAGTCCGTGCTCTCTCCCTGCTTGGTTCTATAGTAATATCCACGCCTGTTCAGCAGCATTCTTGGTACCCACCACCTCAAACGATTTAAACTTGCTGTTTCACTGAGCAGAGTAGATGAAACAAAGCACGCCGTTTTTCCTTGTTGTGAGAGTAGGTTTTAAAACCGATTACTTCACAGCACTCTGACGCTTCTTGCCTTGCCTCTGTCTTACACAAAAAATTCTGCTTTGGGTATCCCAGGTTTATGCTTTTTCTTTTCTTTGAAAAAGAAAAGAAAATCATGCTATATTTTCCTCCCATTATCCAAAAGTGTAATAAGTATACATATAAAATATGCATTCTTACAGTTGTCCAGGTCGTTTACCCAGTGGAATTCTGTGATGTCTGGGCGTTTTGCAGTGGGATACTTATGACATTAGCATGAACATTAAGTTGCCGATTTAAGGCTGATTTTAGAATTAATTGTTCACATGGCTGTAGAAGCTTCATATTTCCTTCGGACATCATTACACGTCTTAAGTCTTAAAACACGATACTGGTTTTGTATTTTGTTACGTGGCTAACACTTGGTGGTTTGCTCCTTATATCTGCCGTTCTGCTGGATTATTTATTCTATTCACAGACCTTCTTGTTAAAATGTAAAGGATGAAGGAGCTTCTGGGTGTTTCGATTCACATGCTTTTTGAGGCAGTACATTTGTCATAATGATTTGTCCTTGGAGGCCCAGGTAGACACCTGTCCACCTTACAAGCACCCTATCTTCCCTCCAAACCCCAGCTAACTCTGCCATCACCTGATCTTTGACCTTCTCCAGGTTCTCCCAAGAAGTGGAAATTTGGAGTGATATTTACACCAAAATCCACTTTGTATTTTAAGAAAGGAGAAAAATAATATCCCGAAATACAAGCTTGATATTTAGCTCCTAGTCCCATCTGCCTAAGGCCTCAGCTGTCTCCATCCTGTTATTCTGGGAGCACCTCCTGGGAGCCTGTCAGAAACAGACTGTCAGGCCCAAGCACAGACGTGCAGTGCCTCACGATCCCCGGATGACGCAGGTGTGGTCACCTTGGAGGAGCACTGGTTCACATGACAGACGGCTGTGGGTTTGGATCAAGCAGTGATTAAAAATCACATGTAGGACAGTGACATTTTTAGGATTCTGTACATTATTTTACTGGCCATTTCACACCATGCAGAGATAGCCATCTTCTACTGTAGCCCCAGGGTTTATTCTTAGAATGCCCATGCTTCAAAATGACATACAGTTAGGTAAGGGGGTTTGGAACAGCGCAGGCTACAGATAGCTGGAGTTTGAAGAAAAAAATTGCATGCATATGTTTGTATGTGTTGTATACCTTTAGAAGTTCAGTCCTTAGGGCTGGGGAGTGGGGCAGTAACAGGGTAGATCACAGTGTACACCTGTGCCCTGCCCCCAGATGCGCGGCTTGTCCGCTTTAGGAGTGGTGAGGCTGAATCATGTCTGCTCTCCTCCTAGCTCCAAAATCTATGCAAGAAGGCTGGGGCAGCGGTGGGGATGACGTGGGCCTCGGCACCAGTCAGTGGGAAGATGAAGACGGGGGCGTGTGGAACAATGCTGCTTCCCAAGAAAGCACCTCCTCCTGCAGTTCCTGGGGGAACGCCCCCAAAAAAGGACTCCAAAAGGTGTGTGTGATACTCAAGAAAAGATACCCAAAATCACACATTCTGTTTAAAGGTGGCCTCTCCAGTCGGTGGTGCCACAGAGAGGTTCTCTGTGCTCTGAGGTCCCTGGGCCCCTTTCAGAGGGATCTGCTGAGCATAGTGAGGCTTTCCGGAGGCTGCACGGCATCACTGTCCTGGCAGAGCACAGGCAGAGGCTGGCATGAGACTCCACATGCTTCTGTGGAACCAGACAGTAACAGATTTGCTCTTCTCATCAAGAAATTTTTATTTTAGAAAATACGATTATTTGCCATTGAAAGAATGTTCTTTATGTTAACATATAGTGGGTCTGTTATTGTTCTTTTAAACATTAGTAAATATTTTTTAAATTTCTCAGTTTTAATTTTTAATACAGTTAATACTTTAACTACAATCTATATAAATAAAAGTTCTTTAGGCTCCTCAGGCTTTAAAAGAGGAAAGTGAAGTCGGTCCTGAGACCAGGAAGCCTGAGAACTCCCGAGGTGGACCATTAAGTAGTCATGAAACAAACAAGCAGCTGTCTAGAAAGGATACATGAGATCTCCAAGTCATGAATGTACCAACATAAATTCCAAGTAGATAACAAATTTAAATGACAAAAATAAGGGTATTAAAATGTGAAAGAATTTGAAAAACATTTCAGAGTGGGAGAGGTCTTTCTAATTATGACAGAAATCTACAAGACTTGTAACTTCAGTGGCTGAACATAAAAACTGTGCGTGGCAGAAAATAGCATTATCAGAGTCAAAAGACAAATAACAAACTGGGAAAAAAAAATTTGTAACTCATGTCCTAGAGAGGGCTGATCTCTAATACAAAGAATGTCCTAGAAATTTTTTTTTTTAAACCAGTAACCCAATAGAAAAATGAGCAAAGAATGTGAATAGATGATCAATAGAAAATTAATACAAATAGCTCTTCACCAGATGAATGGATATGCAGTCTGACATAGGGAGAGCTCAACTTAAAACACCACCCAGAAGTGCCATTTTTCACCTCAGACCAGCAGAAATCCCAAAGTTGAATAAACATGCTCTGTTCGCAAAACTGTGAGAAAGCCTGCGCACTCGCACATGGCTGGTGGGGATGTGAATTAGCATGACCCAGCTGGAGGGCACTGGACATCACTGGTCAAAATCACAGAGAGGTCAGCACTTGGAAGCAGCACGGAAGCAGCACTTCTGTGTCATGGGAATAGCAAATGGCATCTGCATAGTTTTTTGTTACAGCATTTTTGTAGTTAAATTACATTGAGGCGGGTAACTAGCTAAATCATGCCACATCCATATTGTAGAAAGCTAAACAGGTTTTTTTACATATGTGTATATATATAGATACACACACACACACACACATATTGATGTGAAACATCATCAAACTGTATTGTTAAATGAAAAGGCAGAGTTTATACAAATGTATGTACTACACCACCACTTTGGGGGAAGGGGAAGAGAAAAGAAAAAATGTGCATGTGGATGAGTGCACACACTCCTTTGCTTCCATAGACGTGGAAGGGCAAGGGAGGGTGGTTGCTCTTGCAGAGAACAGGAATTAGGCAGGTAGGGGTGGGGCGGGAAGAAGATGCTTTCATGTATACCTTTTTTCTACTTTCCAATCGTGTGTATTACTTACTGTAAGAAAGTGTAAGTTAAAAAAGCATTCAGTCACCACTTAGCAGAACCCAGCAACTAAAATCATGGCTCTCTTCCTAAGGACTGGAAGTGATTACAAACATCAAAAAGAAGTCCTTTTCACAATCAGGCTGGCAAATAATCCAACTGATGACCAGAAATAGCAACTTGTTAAAATATAAGATGCTGCATGGTCTTGGCGCATCTGGTCCTGGCAGCAGCAGTGGTGAGAACAGCCTCTCAAAAAATTAAAAAAAGAAAATGAGTGTTTTCTAAATAAATTGTAAATTAGAATTCTACTTACGCCTACTTTTTGCTGTTCAACCATTTTTCTTGGTCTTGCTGTCTGATTCCATACATTCCAGCCTGTTCAATGGATTTGTAATAAACTGAAAATACAAAAAAAAAAAAAAAGCTGCGTCCTCGAGGAGGGAGCCTGCTGGCTGAGTACTGCCCCTGTGCCCCCACCCCGTGCACTCATGGCAGACTTGGGGATCATTTTGAAAAGCACTGGGAAGAGTATTTTTAGAGGAGGACTTTATATATTGTATTGGTGCTCACTGTAGTGATGTAATTGTAGAAATAGCTGAGAAGTCACTGACACAGCTGAGTTTCTGCTTCCTCGGCCCTTCTGCTGTGCCCACCCTGTTCCGCGGCACCTTTTTCTAGCTGACCCCTTTCACTTCATCCTCTCCCTCACTGACATTTTCCCATTACTTTTTTTCTATCCTAAGAGCTGTGAGTACTTAATAAAATTAACAGGTTTTTGTTCCTTTTGTCTTACTACCTTTTCATTCTGTTGTAACAAACCCCCCGCGTTCTGTCATCTGTTAGAATAAAGCTTATAAAAGGGCAAAAAAAACATGCAATTTTTAGTAAGATCACATACTGTTAGCAGAGGGCCGTGTTCAAGGGAGCATGGGTGACTACTTGATAATGGAAGTGATGCATATTTGTGATGAACTAAATCGATTCTCTGGGGAAGAAAACTAATTATCTTTAAGTCCATAAATAATACACATATACCAGCCTCCAAATGTACCCTAAAGCATTCCATAGTACTAGCCATAAAAACAGTCAGGACTTTCTGGAATACAGCATTTTCAGTGTTAGTGCCAAAAGATTCTGTGACACATAAATCACTATGAATCTTAGGCATCTCCCATTTCTAGAAGAAATGCATTAAAATGTGACTAATGGACTTTTTCCTGGCCCACACTTCATTGTAGGGCATGAAGACATCTGGCAAGCAGGATGAGGCCTGGATCATGAGCCGGCTGATCAAACAGCTCACAGACATGGGCTTCCCGGTGACTGGTGTCTGATTTTACTGCTGCCCACCATGTGTCCTGCTGTGCATGGCCCTCATTGTGTCCTGCCCGTGTTTGTCATGTGTAACAGGGAAGGAAGCCTTTTGAGGGATGAGACTGTTGATATAACGTAACTCATAAGTTCAGCTTTGACCTGGGCACTTCTGTTTAGGGATCATTGCTTTGAACTGTAGCAAAGATCCACATCATTTCTATCTAGAGAGGTGTGAGACCCTTTTCCTAAAATTAAAGATTCTGTGTGATTTTATATTTTAAAATATATATACAAGTTTTCTATTTTCTTGTTATTTATAAATAAAAGTTAGTTTTTGTTAGTTTATGTAATAGACTGACAAATATCACAAGAGAAAACTTCGTATTAAGTACTAGAGATTCATGTCCAGAGAAAGAATCCTATTTATTTAGTTTCCTGAGTTTCAGATAGTATATAAGGAGAGTTTGAATTGCAAGGTATCCCTCAGAAAATAAATCACCATCTGTTCATTCCTAAGATCAAATGGCATGAGTTGAGATATGAGAGATACCACTTGTATCTGCCATGTATTCCCTTCAAACGTCTTCTTTCCAAATCTTCATTCAAATGAGTACTTACCTTTTGGTTACTATAGCTGTCCCTAAAGAGTGAGTCCAGAGTGGCCTCAGTCTAGAGTAGGGACCTACATACTGCATACAGGGCATAGGCCCTCTGATGCTGGGCAGGGCATGTAGCCTTGGGAGCCCCCCTCTTCATGTATGAGGCAGTGAGAGGAACAGCGGGGGCCTGCCTCATGTCCAGATGCACACTGTGGTGGTAAGCATGAGGCCACTGGTTGGTTTTGGTCTTCCACTGAGACTAAGTCTGTTCCAGTCACGGGGATAATGATCAGAATGAATCTTCTTGAAAAGTAGTTGACAGCAGAGCCTAGAGTCCGTGAGTAGTGCCAGAAGCTCTGTGCCCCCACCCTTACGGTGATTTCCGCACGGCTCTCCTTGCAGAGGTTGTATCCTTGCCAGACCCTTCTGCCCAGTGTTGGACAGAGACAATCACAGGATTCCTGACTCTGTACATTTTGTTTTTAAAATGTTACATGAGTTCTTTACTCTAAAAACCGATTCTGTACATCTTACAACAAGTATTTTTTATTTAGAAAGCATCTCTAACCTCAACAATGAAGGAAAGTATTTCTAGTTCTAAAACCTAGTATCATTAGGTTAATAATAATAATCACTTCTCTGAGTCAATAGTGATAAAACTCCTTTTCTTTTTGTGAACACACAATGCTGATGAAAACTGTTTTCCTGTACAGAGAGAGCCAGCTGAAGAGGCCTTGAAGAGTAGTAATATGAACCTTGATCAGGCCATGAGTAAGTAGGATGATGTACTTACACTATACTGTTTTTAAAGGTACCAATTTATGGAGTTGTGATTCCCAGAAGCATTTCATTGTAGTCGTGGATTAATGATTGAATTCATGCTGGGTAGACAGGACCAGGCTGCAGCGAAGGAGTAACCGTAAGATGTGCCCTAGGCGCAGGAGGGGATTGGTGGGGTCTGGGATCAAATAGCCAAATACCACATTGGAGCACGTTTGATTTTTTTTTTTTTTTTTCATTTTTATCCAGTACATCAACAAATAGGTGAACTTTTTTTCATCTCTTTTTGGGGTAAGTCATAACGACATTCTTGGAGAGAGAGAGTAGGCTCACATGCCAGCCTCGCCTCACACAGAGCACCTTCCCCGTGCCCGGCCCCAGAATGGGCTTGCTCAGAGGCCAGAAGCACCACCATCCGGCTGAGCTCTTCCTCTCGTTGAGAGATGAAACTCACTGCTAGGCAACAAGCAACCATAGTCTTGGAGCTGCTTTAAAAATAATAATAATGAAAGGTGATAGTCCAGATGAGACTATTGTAAGTACATTTTAGAGTAACTGTAGCATAAAGGTTAAAGGAAAAGCATTAAAAATAACCATCACTACAACTTGGTACCACAGTACAAAAAGATAATTTGCAACATCAAAAATATAAAAGGGTTTGTGAAAGAAAAGGATGGAACCTTTATAGGTGAATGAACATAAATTGCTATCAGTAGAAAAAAGGACTGTTTTGTATACCAGATGTTTTATGTAAATCTCATGGTAACCACAAAGCAAAAATCTAGAGCAGAGACATGAAACAAATGCAAGAAGATTAAAATCATACCAACTATCCTGTCTGAGCATAATAGCATGAAACTAGAAATCAACAACAAAAAGATCTACAAGTATGTGGAAACTAAATAACACACTTCTAAAAAAAAAAAACAGTGGGTCAAAGAAAATAAATTATCTTGAAACATATAAAAATAAAGACATAACATATCAAATATTGTTGAAAATCACCATAGAAAACCACCAACTTAGAAAGGTAGACAGAAACAGAAGGAAAACGATATAATAGACAAAATAAACCACAAGGCAGAAGATAAACTGGCAGCAGTAAATCCTTACATGTCAGTAATCACCCTAAATATAAACAGATTGGACTCAGCAGTCAAAAGGCACAGAGCAGCTGGTTGGGTAAAAAGCAAGATCCAACTGTGTGCTGCCTACAGGAGACTCATTCATCTCTAAAGACGCGCACAGTCTCGAAGTGAAAGGATGAGAAATGGGATTCCACGCAAACAGAAACAGAAATAAGTAGGCACAGACTTACTTCATTCCATCACACAAAATGGACTTCAAGCCAGACGGTACGGAGACAAAGAAGGTCATTATGTAATGGTAAGGGGTCAATACATGAAGAACTATATATGCTCTCAACACCTGAGTACCAAAATATATTAAGCGATTACTGGTCTTAAGGGAGAAAGAGACAGTAACACAGTAACTTTGGGAGACTTCAATACCCCATTATCAACAATGGATAGATTGTTCAGACAGAAAATCAACAAGGAAACACTGGAAATGAACCATATGTTAGAACAAATGGACTTAATAGACATATCCCATCCACCAGCAGCAAAATAGACATTCTTTTCAAGTGCACATGGAACATTCTCCAGGATGGATAATTTCATAGGCCACAAAAATCTCAGCAAATTTGAGAAGATTAAAATCATACTATATTGTCTGACTATAATGGCAGGAAGCTAGAAATCAACTACAGAAGGAGAGTGAGATCTACAAAAGTGTGGAAACTAAACAACAGGCTTCAAAACAACCATTGGGTCAAAGAAGAAGTCAGAAAAATTAAAAATTCAAACAAATGAAAGTGAAAGCAACATGATCAAATACTGTGGGATGCAACGAAAGCGCTTCTGAGAGGGAAGTTTATAGCAATAAAGGCATTTATTAAGAAATTAGATCTCAAACAATCCAGCTTTATACCTCAAGGAACTAGGAAAAGGATAAAGTAAGCCCAGTATAAGCAGAAGAAGGAACTTACAAGGATCAGAGCAGAACTAAAGACAAGAAAAACAATAAAAAGGCTCAACAAAACTAAGAGCTGGCTCTTCAAAAAGATAAAATTAACAAACCTCTAGACTAAGAAAAATGGTTCAAATAAGTAAAATTAGAAATGAAAGAGGTGGCACTACAACTAATCCCACAGAAATACTTAAAATACAAGAGACTATAATACTACAAACAATTACATAACCTAGATGAAATAGATACATTTCTAGAAACACACAACCTGCTGAGACTGAATCAGGAAGAAAAAAAAATCTGAACAGACTGATAACAAAAGAGTAAAGAGATTGAATCAGTAATTTAAAAACTCCCAAGATAAAACTGCAGCACCAAATGGCTTCCCTGGAAAATTCTACCAAACATTTAAAGAAGACCTTAACTCTAGTCCTCAAACTTTCAAAATATTGAGGGTGGAACACTTCCAAACTCATTCTACAAAGCCAGAATTACTTTGGTATCCAAACCAGGTAAGGCTACTGCAAGAAAACAGTAGGCCAACATCCATGACGAATATAGTTACAAAAATTCTGAACAAAATACAAGCAAACTAAATTCTAGAACCATTAAAATGATCATACACCATGGCCAAGTAGGATATATCCCTGGGATGCAAGGATGGTTTGACATGGGCAAATTAATAAATGTAATATATCCCATTGAGAGAGAAAAATCACACTATCATCTCAAGACAAAATGCAACACCCTTGCATGATAAAAACCCTTAACAGATTCAGTATGGAAGGAGCATACCTCAGCATTAATAAAGGCTATGTACAATAAACCCACAGTTAACATTATACTCAGTGGAAAGAAATTGAAAGTGTTTAAGATCAGGAACAAGGGAAGGATGCCCACTTTCACCACTCCTATTCAACATAGTATTGGAAGTCCTAGCTAACACAGTTAAGCAAGACAGAAATAAAAAGCATCCAAATTGGAAAGGAAGAAATAAAGTTATTATTTGCTAATGATAGGATCCTATATATAGAAAAATCCCAAAGAATTGGTCAAAAAACTTGGAATTAACAATTTCAGAAAAGTGGCAGGATATAAAACATACTAATGATGAAGCATTTGAAGAAGAAAGAAAACCATCCATTCACAATACCATCAAGAACAATAAAATACTTAGGAATAAATTTAGCCAAGGAAGTGAAAGATCTGCATGATGAAAACTATAGAACGTTCCTGAAAGAAATTGAAGAAGACACAAACAAATGGAAAGACATCTGTGTTCCTAGATTGGAAGAATTAATACTGTGGAAATGACCATAATACCCAAAGACATCTATAGATTCGACACAATCCCCATTATAATATCAAAGGCATTCTTCACAGAAATAGAAGAAACAATTCTAAAATTTGTGTGGAACCATAAAAGACCCTGAATAGCCAAAGCAAGCCTGAGAAAAAGCAAATCTAGAGATACCACACATTGGGATTTCAAAGTACACTACAAAGCCATAGTACTAAAAACTGTATGGCATTGACATAAAAATAAACACATCAATCAATGGGACAGAGAGCCCAGAATTAAACCCCACCATATCTGGTCAACTAATATTATATAAGGTAGTCAAGAATACCCAATGGGGAAAGGAAAGTCTCTTCAGGAAACGGTGCTGGGAAAACTGGAGAACAATGAAGCAGGCCCCTCTGACACCACTCACAAAAATTAACTCAGAATGGATCAAAGAGTTAAACATAAGACCTGATACCATGAAACCGCTAGGCAGAAACATAGGGAAGAAGCTCATCCATATTGGTCATGGCAATAATTTGGGGGGCATGATACCGTAAGTACGAACAGCAAAAGACGAAATCAACAAATGGGATTACATCAAACTCAGAAGCTTCCGCATTG
Source organism: Manis pentadactyla (assembly GCF_030020395.1). Classification (NCBI taxonomy): domain Eukaryota; kingdom Metazoa; phylum Chordata; class Mammalia; order Pholidota; family Manidae; genus Manis; species Manis pentadactyla. The sequence continues at coordinate 186,957,377 of NC_080022.1, forward strand.
CAAAAGAAACAATGAACAAAAGGCCACCTACAAAAGGGGAGAAAATTTTTGCAAACCATGTAAGATGTTACTGAGCTCCTTCTCAGCAGCCTTACTTTCATATCGGTGGCTATTCTCTGCTTTTTCTGGATGAACCGTATTGGTGATTCATTAACATAGAACTTGCAGCCAATGGCCTTGTACTTCACGCCTGAAGTACCCTTACCCAACGTGTGTTCTCCAGGGCACAGCAGGGCCTTCCTGCTTTGAGAACACTAGAGCACACATTAGCAGTACACCTCGGGATCATTTTAAACATCATAATCACTAAAAAGCATAAAAATGTGTAAAACATGGCACTAAATAGACCATAAAAGGGACACTCATTTACTGTTTGAGAGCTGGAGTAAGAGCGCCATCCTCTTGTTGGCCTATGCTGGGAACGTGCCAGGCAGCTCAACTTGTTTACCACCCTGTGTGTGTTCACAAAATGGTCACAAAAGTGCCATTGGTAGGTTTGGGGGCTACAAGTAAATTTTAGCCAGTAGGTAAATGCACAAGCACAGAATCCATGAACAATGAGAATCAGCTTTGTAATCATGTCCAAGGGCCAAAATGCTTGGAATAAGCTGCCAGGACAGAAGGAAAAGTCCGTGTGAACTGGAATAAGTTAGTTATAACTTGTTAGAATTTTTAAATAGTACAAAGTTAAAGTGAGCTAAGCAAACACCAGGCACTAAACTGAAAGGCCATGAGAACAAACTATGTCTTTGCATTGTATTGGATCCTTAACATCTAGAAGATTCCTTGCAACTAATAGGGACAGGAAATGGAAATCAGTGGCCATGAGTTGGAACAGAAAGGCCATTTTATGGGATAAATCAGGGAAGATCCCCTGGAAGCCTATGTGAAAAAGATGGGTGCATCTCAGGGGAGAGGAAGGGCAGGCCACTGAGGGAAAGAGGTGGCCAGTGTTGCTTGCGTGGGAACGAGCAGGAGCGGGGTACCCGAGAGCAGGGCCAAGTCAGACTGTCGGGGCTTGGCCAGAGCCTGGCCAAGGCCTCCCTGTTCCCTGGGAGTTGACAGCCTTCAAGTGGCACCTGTCATGTGCTCAGGGCTCATAACTAAGCTCATAACTCCTCAGGCATTTCCTTTAAGTATTCTTCTGTTTGTTGTGCTCCAGGCGCTCTGCTGGAAAAGAAGGTGGACATGGACAAGCGTGGACTGGGAGTGACTGACTACAATGGAATGGTCACCAAACCCCTTGGCTGCCGCCCACCAATCTCCAAAGAGTCTTCCGCAGACCGCCCCACCTTCCTCGACAAGGTATGAATTTAGGTGGTTTTTTGTTTGCTTGTTTTTAACAATAGCTATTTTCATTTTAACTGTGTTCTTAATGAAAGCTGGATTAAAAACTTACTGGACTTTAATATTTAAGTAACTTTGAACCATTTTTTTCTAATATATATATTTAACTGAAAAGAGGTAAGAGGTAGCATTGTATTTCATATGATGTGACTAGGAATAAAAAAATGCTGAAACTGAAAACTGATTTTCATTTTATTGGGTGAATTTGGGTTATCTGCTTCAACTTGTCCAATAGACAAGGGTCATCAGATTTCTGTTTTACAGTCTTAGTTTATATGCACAGTTCTTCCCATTGGAAATGATGTGTTATATGTTTAATTTCAGAAAAGGGTTAGAAATAGTTGGGTGTGGGCACCTGTGTCTGGCGGGCCACCTCAGAGAATACACAGGTGTCTGTGGGAAATCTCCTTGGGTGGTTAACAGTCTGCTCACTGGGTCAGTCCTTTCATTATTGTGGATTGATGTCCCCACTCCAGATTGGTGTGACTTCAAACAGCATCCCATTATATTCAATCTGTTGAACTTGAGAAATAAAATTGAAGCAGGAAAGGAAAGTTAAAAACAAACAACAAAAAAACCAGAAAGGCTCACAGGAGAAGAGATGCAGCTTGGTCTCTGTTCTCAGATCCGCAGGGGCCTCTGCCACCTGCTCACTGCAGAAAGCTGCAGAGGGCCAAGAGGCAGGGGCTGAGTCCCCGTACTGCCTGGCACCAGTGGGGAAGGGTTCTGATCCAGAGTCCAGTGAAATGGGAATTTCAGATAAACAATGAAAAATCTGTGGAGCATACTCATTATAAAATATTAATTTACTCTTTATCTGAAATTCCAATTTAACTTGGCATCCTGCATCTTTATTTGCTAAGTGTGGAACCCTGACTTATTTCCTTATCTTTAAAATGTGGAATGAAACTATACAGGTTTGTTGTGAAATTAAATGAGATAAATTTGCAAACAGCCTGGCACATAGTGTGACCTCAATAAATGTTTAAAAAAAGATTTTTTTATAAATTACCCTATTATTAGGTTGAACCATATGAAATTGCTGTGTTTATAGGTCAAGAACAGTTGAATTGCAGAGAATTCAACCTAATGTATAGTATACCTAGATCCTTGGTAATAACTTCTCAGAAAGAACCTATTTATTTGAAAACAGTTGTAAACTTTTCCAGATAAGACTTTCGCCCATGTTTCTGTGTCTTTCTCTTGATTCCCACCCTGAGGCAGGGCCAATAGTGTATGAGAATATTAGAAGCTAATATATGTATTTGAAAATAATTGTTAAAATGAAAACAGCATCTTAATCGTTTCTCTTTTTTCTTTTTCTCCTCTTCCTTTTGCCCATGTTCTCCATTCTCTTATTATCCACACTTTTTGATCTTTTAATTATTATTCATCCATATCCCTTTATCTGTCCTTGGGAAACTGCCCTGTGCTCTGTCTGGATGGACACTGCACGCAGCTCACCCTTTCTCTCTCCAATCAGGACGGTGGCCTAGTGGAAGAGCCCGCGACTTCACCATTTTTGCCTTCACCCAGCCTGAAGCTCCCCCTCTCAAACAGTGCACCCCCTAATCAGGCCCTGGGTGGGATTGCCTCAGGGCTGGGCATGCAAAACTTGAATTCTTCTAGACAGGTAAGGCTGCTGGGAAAGAGCCCATGGGGTCTCTGTTTTACCTGCCTTTAGGAAAAATAAGTGAGAGATATAAACTTACTTATTTTTACTTAATACCTGTGTTTTAAAATAGAATCAAATGTGTAGAGGTCGCTAAGGATTTCCCTTCAAGTGATATACTGGAGTCAAGAATTAAATCCATTTCCTAAAATCCTACCATATCATAGACACTGCTGTAGAATTATATTCATTTTCATATGTAACTGAACTGTCCCTGAATCCAGCTCTCTGGGCACTGACCCTGCTTAGTTTGAATGGCACGCCTTGTAGGGCCGTCTCTGTTGCCAGGTGGCACCATCGATCCAGTAGTGCCACCTTTCTCCTGGCAGCCAAAACCTTAGGTCCACTGGTCTGTGAGAAAACACCACTTTCTCCCCTTCTTCCCCTAAGTAGAGGTGGTGTCTCTTACAAGGTTCTCAGGAGTTTTCCAAGTCATACTGGCATTTTTCCCAGTCTCCGACACTCTCAAAGGTGAAAGTCACTCCCACTGAAGGGAGGACTTGAGCGTTCTGGTTGATGGCCACCCCATGTCCCTTCTCTGCCCTGGATTCTCTAGAGCAGAATGATGTGCAAGTAAATCATGCTTTTCCCCTCTGAGAGCTTCCCTTCTCGTTGATTGTTCTCACGGGTGAGGCTGACACACACGCACCCTTGAGACTTGTCGTAAGTAGCAGTTGTGAAAGCCTGGGAGGCGAGACAGTCCCAGGTGTGCCTGTGGCCCCAGGAAACCGCCCGCGGAGCCTCCACTCTCGGCCGCTCCCCAACCATGTGCGCCTCCAGGCCCCCATCTTTCCCGGTGTCCCGCCCACACCCCACAGCGGGGTTTTCTGGCGGGTCCCTGCCTTTGTGGTGCCACGCCTATCAGGTGACTGGCTCCAGTAGAGTGGAAAACAGAACTGAGAGAGCGCACTTAGCTCGTTAGCTGTCTGAATTTGTCATTGTGACCCAGCCTCAGACATTGTTGGAATTATAGTTGCATTTCCCACTTGAGAATTCTGCTGTGCTCGAAGGTGGGTTAGCCCCTCGCACTGTCCCTCTAACTCATCACAGGGCCTTGTAGAAATGTCTGTTCTCCAAGTAGCTGTGCATGTTGCTGGTGTTTTTATTATTACACTATTATTTTTTACATTACAAACTATTCTAGTTTGTATTAAACTATTATTATGGTTTCTTTGAATGTGATAGCCTTGTTTTGGGACACTGAAACTGACGCTGTTGTATGGCTTCTGGGATGTAAAAACATAGGCAGTGTCACGGGTTGATTGTCCATCATCTGCAACCAGTTGAAAGAACACTTATTAAAAATTCACTTTGGTACAAGCTGACAGTGGTAGGGAGTCAGTACAGCTTGGCATTCATCGTTAGGAAAACAAGTCATGTCACCCCACCTCCGGTGTCCTGGAGCTCCCAGCTTTGTAACAACTTCCCCTTCCCACCCCTGCAGATACCGAGTGGCAGTCTGGGTGTGTTCGGCAGTAGCGGAGCAGCACCAGCCAGACCCATGCAGCAGCCCCCGCAGCCACCCGTGCAGCCTCTGAGCTCCTCCCAGCCCAGTCTCCGTGCTCAAGTGCCTCAGTTTCTATCCCCTCAGGTCAGACCTGTGTCCACACATTCTTAGTGAGGCCACCCACATGGGCGGCCTGGGGTGTCTTATGCCACAGCGACCTCACTGTACTCAAGTGAGACCAAATTAGGCGTCTAAGAGGAGGCCTTCTGTGCTGACCTCTGAAGTCATTCTCACCTACCCACTGCTTCCCTGCTCCAGGAGATGCTTGCAGAATTGTTCTTCGGGGTGCCCCAGCCAAACCAAACCTGGGCACCCCCCCATCAGACGCAGTATTGCTGGGTGAAAGGTGTGCCTAACTCACGACCACTGATGATTTTTGTCCCCATCTTGAAAAAATTACTTCTATGATCCCAATCAAGTGTCCTGGATTGGTAGGAACGAAGAGTAACAACATGAAATATTGTTTAGGATATTCAAGAACCCACCTAGAAGCAATCAAGGATTGGACAATGCTTTGGTGACAAGCTATACTCGACAATATATAGTAGTATATATGTTACAGACTTTTTAGTTAAGTTTATTACTTACATTAGATCATATTTGCACATAAAGATTCTTTTTTGAAAAGATCAAATGGAGTTCAGGAAAAGAATATCATCATTCTGTGTAGCTCTAAAGCATATCAGTTTTTTCATGTTAATATTGTTTAATTTTAGAAATGCCATAATTTTAGACTTTAGGCTGAGTTTTTAAGTAGTGTTTAGTCCTTACCCCTTATCCCCTTATGAGAATATCCAGTAATAACTTATAATGATAAATTACTATAGAATTAGCTGAAAGTCATTACCACTCCATAAATGCATGTGCTGAATTGAGATGGCTGAAACCTTGGTAAAATAAGTTAAATTCATTAATTAGGATATAGAATAAACTACTATAACGAAGAGACCCAAAAAACAGAAGCTTAGACGAGACAGACATTTACCTCTCCCTCAGGTAGGAGCGTAGAGGCAGCTCGGTCCCAGCCATCTCCCCACAACAGGAAGGCGGGCAAGGGTGAGCCGCTCCTTTTTGCTGTGACTGGGGCTGCACAGACCACTCCCACTCCAGCTGGAGGGCAGAGGGACAGGTCCTGGGGAATGCCCATAACCTTTTTGAATGGCTTTTGAAGTGCACTCATGCCACAAAATTAATTGTCATTTAATTAATTGGTTTTGAATCTCGAAAAACTACACAAACAAGTAAACATTTTAATAAAGATGCTGTGCCTCATGGTCTGTTTTGTGTTAAACAGGTTCAAGCACAGCTTTTGCAGTTCGCAGCAAAAAACATTGGTCTCAACCCTGCACTATTAACCTCGCCAGTTAATCCTCAGCATATGACGATGGTGAACCAGCTCTATCAGCTGCAGCTGGTGAGTGGGCGATGGACCCAGGCTACAGAACAGCAGAAGAGCCCTCTCCTGACATACAGATAGGCCAACAGCATGCACACTGACGAAGAAGTTAATGGGATGCTCTTCCTCACAGCAGGGCACGTCACTGAGACTTTTGTGACATTCGTAAACCACAGTTGACCCTGGAGCAACACACGTTTGTTTGAACTGCATGGGTCCACTTACACACAGACTTTTTTCAATAAACATTAGAAACCACTGTTTGGAGATTTGCAACAATTCGAAAAAACTCACAAACCACATAGCCTAAAAATATAAGTCCACTCATACATGGATTTTTTTCAGTAAACATATTAGACACCGTTGTTTGAAGATTTGCAACAATTTGAAAAAACAGACAACCTACATAGCCTAAAAATATCAAGAAAATTAAGAAAAAGGTATGTTACGAATGCATAGAATATGTGTGGATACTAGTCTATTTTAATACTACCACAAAACAATACACAAATCCATTATTAAAAAGTTATGCACATAAACACAGACTGTATATGGTGTCATTCACAGTCAAGAAAAATGTAAAGTTGCCACACATCTCCAAAAAATACTCCAATATATTTGTAGAAAAAAATCCACATGTAAGTGGACAACACAGTTCAAAGCCATGTTGTTCAAGGGCCAAAAACAGGCTATTAGCAGTGAAACTTGGGGGGAGAGTAAAGAGTATGCACAGGTTTTTGACGGCACGGGGGGTGGGGGTGCGGCCCGCATACTACCTGAAGTTGATTGGAGCTCAACTGTGTGAGAATGAGGGCATGTCTCTCGCCAGGGTTTTTCACTGAGCTCTGTGAACTCTCTGGCCCTTTGTGCTCACAGTCTCCCAGGTCTCAGGTGAGCACTTTCTTTAGCTTGAGATCTCAACCAGCCTTTGTCACACAGAGGCTCATCTGAACCACCGGACACGGAAAATAGCAAGTGATTATTCTCTCAGTTCGTCCGAGGATGGCATACACAAATGCCATTCTACAAGGAGCATAAGAGAGAAGTTACTGCATCATATACAGTATATGCTTAGAGATTAGGACTTAATTGTTTCTCAGAATCCCTGTTGAGAAAGACTGAGGTCGCATAATAATTCTTGAAAGTTTTATGATTTAACGTACCTTGAATTGTTCATTTTTAGTAATCTTACTTCTTTCCCATAAAATGCCATGTCATTGTATCCCTGGATGCATGCTGAATTTATATACACCAAAGAACCAAATGTATTATTTCTTTTTTTAATATATTAATAGCCAATTTATTTAGAACTGTTGTCCAGCAACTTCATCTCCTAGAAAATGACCAGAAATCATAAAGCAACAAAAAAAAAAATGTCTCCTATACACAAAACCCAGACATCAAAACTTTCCATACAGGAGAGTTCTGGGCGCCCTCGGCCCTAATTTGTCTGTTTGTTAGACACAGAAATAACCAGTGTGAGTGGCCAGTTTCCCAGTAAGTAGTAGGGTAAGATGGGAGGTGGAAATTGTCCTGAGACAAGTAGTGTCAAGAAGTACCCAGAGCTCTGGAGGGGGCTCCTTACAGCATGGTGGCAAGGCTTCTGAGACCTGGCAGCCCCATGGGTAGGCGGCTCTAGTGGCAGGTATTGACGGTTTTACCAATGACAGCAACACCGACCTCAGAGGTGGACAAGCAACAGCCACAGAAGTCAGGCACATGTTTTAAAAGCCTGTCATCGAAAACCGTTATTAAAGAGGAAGATAGCTTTCCACTCCTTGATGATGCTGAAGACATTGCTGTTTTCTGACATGTGACAGATGATTATCTTACTGATGTTCTAGAATCTTCTACTTACACAGTAATTTTTATTGACCCACATAATGGGAAAAACATTGAGAAGATGTTGAATTGTTTAATGAATTCTGTATTTAAAACAATGTATACTGTTTTTACTCCCCCCACATAATGGGAGAAGGGGATTAAGTGGCATTCTGATCAGCACACATTAGGGCGGTCACAAGGAGGGCAGTGTAGCCCAGAGAGGGCAGGTAGTGACTGTGGCATCTTACTACACTGATGGACAGTGAGTACACTGGGGTATGGGGTGGGGACTTGATAATGTGAGTGAATGTAGTAACCACAATGTTTTTGTGTGAAACCTCCATAAGAGTGTATATCAATGATACCTTAATAAATAAAAAATAAAAACCAAACATCAAAAAAAAAAAAAAAAACTCAGTTACAACTTTTGACTCCCCCAAAACTTAATAAAATGCCTACCATGAACTAGAAGCCTTACCCAACAGTATAAACAGTTGATTAACACATATTTTGTATATGTATTATATACTATATTCTTAAAGCTAAAGAAAAAGGTATTTTCAAATTGTTGCAAATCTCCAGAAAAATTTCCAATATATTTATTGCAACTATCCACATATAAGTGGACCCACCCAGATCCGAGCTGTGTCGCTCCAGGGTCAGGTGTGTCTGTGGTCTGGGGGGCGGCCAACGCCGCTGTTCCTCCATACCGTCCGAGCATTCCGGACCACTGCCATCTGTGTCAGTACAAGAACAAACACTTTGCATTTTTCCCCTGTCATTTCTTTTTATTTTTAGTTTGTATGCTATGAGCAGATGAGTTTTGATCTCTTCATTAACTGAAAAATACTTGCTGACAAACCTCATTAGCAGCATTAAACAGGGGTACTGGCTCGAGTTGCCTTTCAAAGTCTATGCAGTAGAAAGGTTTTGGAACGATTTCTCCTTTTAAAAATTCTTTGTGCCTCACAATGTGCTTAAGCCACAGGAAGGTAAGGGGACCAAGAACCTTGCCATTTTCTTTTTTTTGCTCGTGCTACTAAGTTGAATGATTTGGTGATGGTTTTCATATTGTATTCTAATTATACTCTTTCTGTCAACAGGCATACCAACGTTTACAAATCCAGCAGCAGATGTTACAGGCCCAGCGCAACGTTTCCGGACCCATGAGACAACAGGAGCAGCAAGTAGGTGTCAGGCCCACGAGCTTCCCACTGGGCTCGTTGCTGTGGCCCTGCCTGATCGAAAAGCACTGACTTTAACCACCGTACCGTCACCAGTTTTCTCTCGCTAAGCCTCACCTTCTGAAAGTCTCGGGGTCACCTGGGTTTGGGAGGTGGTGGCCCAGGCATGACCATGGTGGGGACAGTGCACGTGGCGTGCAGGGTGTCTCTCGAACCTGCTAAGCTGTGTCTCTGCCACCAGGTCGCGCGCACAATCACTAACCTACAGCAGCAGATCCAGCAGCACCAGCGCCAGCTGGCCCAGGCCCTGCTCGTGAAGCCGCCGCCCCCGCCGCACCTGTCTCTGCACCCCTCTGCAGGCAAACCGGCCATGGACAGCTTCCCCCCTCACCCTCAGGCCCCCGGCCTGCCCGACCTGCAGACCAAAGAGCAGCAGTCTTCTCCCAGCACCTTCGCTCCTTACCCTCTCGGTGAGTCCCCGGCCCGCGCAGCCGCCGCGGCAAGGGGGTGCCAGTCAGGCTGATGCCGCGCTGCTCTCAGTGGTCACAGTGACTGGCCGCTGCCAAAAGAGTGTCGGAAATGCAGCTCCAGATGCCACAGAGCAGCTCTTGGCTTCCTTGGGAGCCACACCAGCTGCTTCTGCAGAGCAAGAGTTTTGCTACAGCCATACCTACTTTCAGTATAAAATCTTTTAAGTTAGTACCAGCGAGAGGCCCCAACCTGTCTCGCTGGCATTGTGCACCTGCAGTTGTCCCACCCCTGGGTTACTCCTTACTGCTCTTCAGCAGCCATTGTCTTCCAGCCTAAACTGCAGGGAATGGTTTGTAACAGTTTTACAAGGAAAGGTGTTTGGATTTCTGGGATCCAGGCAGTCTTAAAAAGCAATTGCTGTCCACGCAAGTCCTCTGGTATAAAAGGTGATCTGTGTGATCAGCCACATCAACATGCATGCACTGACCCCTAACCCGCAGTGGGCATGCCCAATGCTTGAAACCTGCTGGTTAGTGGAAGACATGGTGCTACCCTCAGGGGCATACACACTAGCCAGGGACATAGGCTACATGACTGAAGACGGTATGGAAACCTCACACAGGCATGTGTCGGTCAACTGGTTGTACGTGGAATAATTGCTGTACAAGTCCAGAAGCTGGCGAGAGTACTTCCGGCTTGTCTGCCAGAGTCCAAAGCTACAGGATAAAGGGAATCAGTAACCTGGGAAATAGTTTCCCGGAGAGGCAAAGGCCAGACTGGAATCTGCTACCAGCTGATAATGGTGTTTTTCTGTAAGACAATCACATGCCTCTGAAAAGGGTGGTGTGTTCTAATCATCTGAGCACTTTCTACTTGACACATAATTAATGTGGTGTGTCTTTAGTGTGAAAATGATAAATGCTAAGCTGTTACTCTCTGTCCCTTTATCATCACCCCTCCCATTACCATCCTTTATGTTTAAGAAGTAGCTTACAGTCTGGCGGGTGAGACCTGGTTTAGCAATCAGACTGCCACGTGGAGTCCCAACTCCACCACTAACTGGGTCACTGCCTACTTGTGTAACTTGCCTGACTGCTCTTTGCCTCCACTTCCCCATAAGTAAAGTGGGAATACTTACTTCATAGGGTTCTTTTAAAGATTAAATGAACTGATGTGTAAGCTTCTTAGGACAGTGCCTAGCACATCGCAAGCACTTTGTAAAGTGTCGGCTGTTGGTGTGAGCAGCCTTTTTTCAGAAATCATTGTTTCAGAAACAAAGTCTATTCCATCTGTTATCCTGCAGTGCTTTAGCTTCAGCTTCCTTGTATCCGCCTGTCCTCTTAACTTGTGTTTGAAGAGTAGAGCACATGATGTTTCTCTTAAAGATCTTAGTACAGATCAAAGAATTAGTTCAGTGAATCTTCAAAATTAGATGAAAATAATTTGGATAATAGTCATTTTAAAGTTATAAAATAAATTTATGTGTTGACAATAAATAGCTAATAAAGCATAAGAAACCTAGCCTATGAAGTCACCTGTCTGGCTGGTTCTCGGCACTTTTCTTCAGCAGTGGTAGCTCCATCCACCTTCGTTCCTGCACAGCACCTCCTTATCACATTGTCTCTTGACTCCTGGAGTCTGTCTTCTGCGTGGCAAGATTGGGCATATAAAAATGAGAAAATAACCTTCACAGCCAGTGTGATGTAGTTATTCCAGAGCTAAAAGAGAAGGCAGAGTTCATGGTCACCTTCAGTGGTGAAAGAAGGGTCAGAGCAGGGTCAGGTTCGGACCTCGAACAAGCAGGATTCCAGCTGATACAGAAGGAGCCTCACATAGAAGAAAGGGCGCCTCCAGGGCAGGCACGGGACAAGGGCCTGGCTAGTCTAGCTGACTTGTAGAGGGAGGACAGCAACAAGACAGGGAGGTTGGGAGAGGTGGGTTAAGGCCCAGTTGTGGGATTTAGAGCCCATTGAAGGCTGGGCTGAAGCCCCGTCTCTTGTCCACTCACCTGGCTAGGTCTGTGCGAGTGGAAGTGAAGATAGCCGTTAAAGCAAACTACGAGTTGGCAGCCCCTTGGCAGCGTCTGACTTGTACAGGTGTGTTCTGTTAGGGCTACAAAATGTGTGTGTGTCAATCGCCAACATTTAAAAATTGGAAATTTTCAAATAAGTTTGAAGCAGTAACACCTGCTTATTTAGACCGTCCGGTGCACTGCAGCTCCCACCAGGCCCCCTTGGCCCATATAGGCCTTTGTGTGTATGGACCCTGGTTTGAAGTTAAGAGCAAGCACGTTCAGCACCTTGCTCAGGAGTAGAGATTCCCTTTTGCATGTGTGCCAGGATATAAGGTGTGAGAACTGCAGGGGCTGGGAAGGACCCGTGGGTGATAATAGGCTGCACACCCACTGGTTATTCTCTTACCAGCCGAGGTGTCTGTCCAGCCCCTAATGGAACTTGTTACTTCAGCCTTTCTGCCATCGTCCTCATCTTTCCTCATTAACCTAGCACAGCAATGGTACTTGTCAGATACCCCAGTCACTACTTTTAGCTGTAAGAAATAAACCCAGAGTCAGTACGCCATGCAGCTGGGAATAGGTGGTGGCACTCACTGTCGAATAGTTCAAGTCCTTAAAAGTAGCTTGAGATGTAATTGATAAACTCATCACAAGCAAACTTTTGTAAAGTAAGTTCACTGAAGGTTGAGTCAGTTACCTGACCTGCTTGTTCTGTAGGTGGTACGTTAGAGTATTACTTAGAACTCTGAAAGTGGTTTTTGATCTGGTGAGCTTCCCAAAAAAGGTTTTCCTAATTGTTTAGACGTGTTCTGTTCTTCTGTGGGCCCTGAATGAGAAGCCTCAGAACCATGCTTAGCACTGAAACAGGTAAAATGAAAAGTCATCAAAGACTTGTTCCCATTTTCACCTTAATTCAGGAATAATTCCTAGAAATATATATTGTTAAAAAACAAAAAGGTTTTTTTCCCACCAGCATTAAAAGTTTCAGTTAAAGTATTTGGCCAAGAATTATGGCTTAGATTGCTTGTCTAGGAGAACTTTGGGCTATAACAATTAAGAAGAACAGGTGATTCCTAATAGCATTTTTATTCGTAGCTGGACTGAACCCAAACATGAATGTCAACAGCGTGGACATGACTGGGGGTTTGCCGGTGAAAGACCCGTCTCAGTCCCAGTCCCGCCTCCCCCAGTGGACACACCCCAACCCAATGGACAACCTACCCGGTGCTGCTTCTCCGCTCGATCAGAACCCCAGCAAGCATGGTACGTCTGAGCTGACAGTCTCCTCGCAGACTCTCCACTGCACAGGTCATGTTATGTGCTCATTTTATTACTTACACTGCATTTCTTTTCTAAAAACACAATGCTGAAAGTTGAATAAAAAATACTCCATTCCATTAAAAGTATATAGCATCCCCACTGTCAGTGATCAGACTTCTTGAAGCCTCAGCCTCCAGGTCTTAGCTACAAACCCGCAAATGATTGAAGTTACCCCAGAGCAGCAAAGGGTATAGGGTGCATACTTACTTACATGTGTATTGTTCAGCAAAAAATTTGAGTCTATGAAAAGAAATTTTGTCAATGAAATGATAAAACACAATTGAAAATCAAATGCTTAGAGAAAAACAAAAGTGCTAATAACCATAGGTGGTGTGATCTCACTGTGAAGCATTAAATGTAGCTCCTAATTCCCTGATAACACAAACAGCAAAGGATATTGAACAGGGTTTATAATTCTTGATATAAAGATGTCTAAAAAGGAAATTTTTCCTGATGGTTAATTCTACAAGAAAATCATCACATGCCCTCCGGGCACCTGCCTTGGCAGGAAAGAGCTCAGTCTCCCGTGGCAGGGCAGTGTAGACCCTGTAGAAAATCCGCAGCCCGTCTTGTCCTTCCATAGGGCAGCAGACCACGGCGACTCCAGCATCCCTAGAAAGTGCCAGCTTCCTGTGGTATGGGCTTGCGTTTTAACGAGATTTCCAACTTGACAGTCAGACAGTTCTTAAAGAGTCTCAGTCTTCCACAGATAAAGTGTGGGCCAGCTAAAGTAGTCCTCTGGGCATGGAGAATGCCAGACAAGCCAAGGCTGATGGGTGGCGTGCCCTGTTCACTCGGCTTTCTTCCTGCTGTCCCTGCAGGTGCTATTCCTGGAGGTCTAAGCATTGGGCCTCCGGCTAAGTCCTCCATTGATGACTCCTATGGCCGGTACGATTTAATCCAGAACAGTGAGTCACCAGCCAGTCCTCCTGTAGCTGTTCCCCATAGCTGGTCACGTGCCAAATCTGACAGCGATAAAATCTCAAATGGCTCCAGCATCAACTGGCCCCCAGGTAAGAGCTTGCAACGCTTCTGTGCAGCAGCAGCCAGAGCTGCTCCAGGCCTGAGGAGAGTGAACAGACAGGAGAATCCTGGGCCCAAGCCAGGAACCCTCGGAGCATCGACCCCATAGCTTTTGGCTTTTTCACTGGAATCCATTTGCCAGATAAAGCTTGGGTGCAGTTGGTGTCCAGCCCCTTAGAGCAGAGGAGTGCAGGAGAATGGGGGACACTGTCTTAATGTGGAACTGTATATCTAGTTGTAGTTCATTCCAAAGGCTTGAGGGTTTCTGGAAGAAAGTCTAAAATGTGCCTTAAATTATCAGGAAGCAGTGTTAAGGTACTCTAAAATTCATGTTTTGATTTTCATTTTGTTTGTAATTTTCCAGAATTCCATCCTGGAGTTCCGTGGAAAGGACTTCAGAATATAGATCCCGAGAATGACCCCGATGTCACTCCCGGAAGTGTCCCCACCGGGCCCACCATTAATACCACCATCCAGGATGTCAACCGCTACCTCCTCAAGAGTGGAGGTAGGAGGAGGGCCGCTCCGCCCGCCTCGGGGGGGGGGGGGCATCCGAGCGGCGGCGTGGGCTGTGGGTGCGGTGGTGTAGACAGGCGGATGGGCACTCCTCCAGCCGCTCAGGTGGTGTTCGTGTGAGAGGACATTGGGTAGAGCCAATGGTGCGAGTGGAAATTGATCTGGGCTAAGTGTTGTTGATCTGCACTAAGTGCTCCATTTGTTTGCACATCATTTTTTATAAGCATAGTGTTATGAAATCATGATACCAACCATTACACTTTTCAGTGAAGAAGTTTCCATTTGAAATTTCTTTAAACTGAAAGTAAGGTGACATCTCTGTCTATAGCTGGCAAACTCGTTGTGCTAAATTTTGGCACCCCGTCTGTCAGACTTCAGGGTCCAGTAGCAGGCGATAAGCTGTGCTGAGAAGTTACAAACCGCGAATGTAGATTTCACATGAGTAGAGATTTCCCTGGAGGCATGCAGGTGAAGAAGTTCTGCAGTTTATCAGCATGCTAAAAATGTGAAAGAATGCTAGGTTACCATCAATACTTAACACTAATAAGGCCACTTGGATAGTTCCCAAAACATTAATTTAGGCTCTTCCTTAAAATATGACCTGTGGGAGAGGTGCATCTTTTTAATGGCTCTTTAAATGTTCAGCTTCTCAGTGTGTCTGTGGTTTGAGTAAAAAACAGCATTAATACAGCTTATCCTTCTGTTTAATGTCATGCACTCCTCGTGTGTCAGTGGGTCTCGGACGTCCCTGCCGTCGGGGACGGATGAGTGGTACGGGAGACACAAAGCCGTGGGAAACCGAGCCTGTAGGAGGCAGCGGGGGCCAGAGCACAGGCCAGAAGCAGACTCAGCCCTCACTGCCGATCCATCGCCCTGGGTGTGGCAGCAGGGCTGTGCCAGAGCAGGGGACACCAGTCACTGTGTTCTGAGGATCGTGGTGAGGTGTGAGCACACTGTGCTGGCCCAGGGAGTAAAGACTTGAAAGGGGTTGAGGTTGCACAGTAGAGAGCAGTTTCCTGAAGGGTGCCCAGTGGATTGTGCGGTGATCCTTGGCCTCGGGTTAGCACCTGGGGCATTACACACACCCTCCACCTTTGCACAAGTGTGCCATGATGTGACAAGGTAGCCTGGAGAAGTACGTGAATTCTGAGGAGAGAGCCAAGCAGCTATCCTTCAGTCCCACAGAGTGCCTGAGAGAGGAGGCCGTCAAGGAAACGAGATGACCGGCTCTAGGATAAAGAATTCAGCCAGACATTCAGCCGCAGCATCTTGACGCTTCACATGGCATTGTGTGACCTCTAGGGGCTTGACACTTAGGAGCATGTGATGAGGCCGTTAGGAGGCCTGGGCAGGTCACATTTCTGTATGCAGAAGCTGTTTACAAAGCAGCACCGCCACCGTGGCGCAGTGGAAACAGACTGGAAACCTGGTGGGCCAGTCGCCTTCTCCAGAGCATGCCGGGCTGCTCCCCATACGCAAGGGGCTGCTGGGCATCCCTTCAGCTGACCTCACTCAGGCACCAGGCCACAAAAGGCCATCATATTTTTGAGTGACCAACTTGATCTAAAGTACAGAGAGAGAAAAAAAAATGAAGAAACTGTGCCCCAGAAGGAAAACAGTGAGAAATAGCCACTAACCTCTCAATACTGGTTTATTTCACATAGTTCCGTATGGAATTTCCTGTTTTCTTTTACTAAGTATACTAGGTATTGGTTTTTTACATTTTTGTTTTTTATTTATTGCCATTGGCATTAAGTTCTAATTTGATATTAAAAGCTTACATTAATCCAGTATTTGGATATTACTTATAATTTTAACCCTGCTGAAGTGAATATTAACCAGAATGGTGAAATACAGTCCTGCCAT
Source organism: Manis pentadactyla (assembly GCF_030020395.1). Classification (NCBI taxonomy): domain Eukaryota; kingdom Metazoa; phylum Chordata; class Mammalia; order Pholidota; family Manidae; genus Manis; species Manis pentadactyla. The sequence continues at coordinate 186,973,517 of NC_080022.1, forward strand.
TTCATAGCATACTGATACTAACACTTCTAGAAAGGAAAGTTAACTGTAATTTTATGGGACAAATTCCACTATGTAAAAATTTCAAAACTAGAAAACGATTAAAATCTGAGTACCCTATTGTTAACTATTAAAGAAATACCATATAGGGTTAAAATAACTGTAATCTTGGCATCTTGAGTTGATTGCATTTTGTTAAATGACAGAAGAGGGTCTAGGAAGTAAGCTTAGGAGGGCAATAGAGCTGATACCTTAAAATTAAAGATGTGCAGATTACAAAGAAATTCTGATGTTCACCAACTCCGCCTCCCTCATGCCAGGGAGGCCAGTCGCGCTGATGCAGCTGCGAGCAGCGGTGCAGGATGTACACCGCGGGAGTCGGAGGAGCCCCGCGCCTGGTAGTCTCTGTGAGGGATGCCCCTGTGGTTGTTCAGTTCCCTGCCCCGGGGAGCCCCTGTCAGGAGTCCCATGTCTTTTGAGATTCTGTGTGTGTTATTGAACATAAAAGCCAGAGTCTTAGGTGCCCATGTCCCCTCCCCAGCTGGAGTGATTTTCCAAGCGGAAGAGCTGAGTCGTCCGGCAGCAGCCCAGACGGTCACCGCTGCCTCACCCCCCTACCCCAGCTGCCTGCGTCCTCGGAGAGCTATGAGGGCGTGACCCGGAGCACCCCGCGGTAGCCAGCTTTTTTGGAAAGTGCAGCCACAGGTGGCGGCACACCCTCAAGCCTCCCTCCCAGGGCAGGAACCAGGCTTTTTCAAAGTGGGAAAGTGCAGGTCTGGGACACAGCCGCCAGTTCTCAGACCCCTCTCCATTATTCCTGTGTAGCAGAGGAGAAATGCGCCTCGGTGGGAGAGGGTCTGACACATTTTAAATCAGAAGGAAATGCTGGTTCTGTTTATGGCAAAATTTATAACCAAAAACTTGGCATTTTGTTTAATTTTGTTTTTTTAATTTTGTGGATATTGTTGAGGTGAGAAAAGGTAGAGGTTGCCCGTAATTTTCATGTTTACCTCATCTGGAAGGGTGGAAATCCGTGTGACCCTTTAAAGCTGTGCCGTGCTTTTTTAACATTCTGGCGATAACTTCTCTCTCCTCTGCGAACCCCCTCTTGGAAAGTTACTGCTGTTTCCTGGCCTTCCTCTCGGCCACGGCCCCCTTCCGTGTGCCTCCTTCCCTTGCCAGGAACTTGACTGTGTCACGCGTTCATGTTCAGCCGTCTCCCCGAAAGGGCAGCTTAGGGAGAGACTCCTTCTCGGTTGTTAGCACCCTCCCACTCGAGGGTGAGCGGGAACCCAGCGCGCCTGCTGCCGCCTTTCTTAGTGCCATGTTTGGTTCTGCAGGGTCCTCCCCACCATCATCTCAGAATGCCACGCTGCCTTCCTCGGGTGCCTGGCCGCTCAGTGCCTCCAGCTACAGTCGCTCTTTCAGCAGCATTGCACCCGCACCTAGTATTGCAGGTACGCACCTGGCCTCTCAGCTCGCAGGTCGCCCGCCCTTTCTCCCAGCAGGCACAGCTGACAGGCCCAGCGTTCCTGCGGTCCATCTGCTCGCCGCCTGAGCTGGGAGGCCCTGCGGTGTGGAGGAGGGGGACCTGGGGCACCGTGCGTCATCCTGTGTGGAGTGGAATTGGTGACACCTTCCCATGGGCTGTGTGATGACCACGGGACTGTGTAAACTGCCCAGTGCAGGACAGGACGTGGCTGCTGCCCAGGCACCTACTTTCCTCTCTCCCCCTTCCTCCCGTGGCTACAAGACAAGGGATGTACAAGTTCTAAAACGTGGAGGCAACAACTGCTCAGAGTTGGCTGTTACTCGGGCCTGCCGTCAGGAACGGGAGAGCATAACAAGCCCCATAGCTGACCCAGTGTGACCGCTTCCCTTGCTCAGATAAATGTGGCTGGATTGTTTCTGTATTACCATAGATTTCACGAGTCTTCCAAGTAAGAAATTTCTTTTCAGCCTAGAGGAGAATTGAAAATTGTTTGTCATAAAACATCAGAGGAATTTGAATCCAAATTTAAGACAAAGATATCAAGAAATGTGGACAGATACATGAACAGAATATATAGCAGGCTTATAAATAGGTAGAGAACTTGAGGGGGTTTCTTGTTTACCAGTTTCTTCACATATGCATTCCTGTACTCTGTCCTCCTTTTTGTCCGCTTTCCAAAGGCGTGCGGGAGTGCTGCAGGGGTTCTTCTGATACCAGTACCGAGGGGAGAGAGTAGTCCAGTGTGGGTTAGCATCCTCCTGAGAAAGGGGGAGTGTCTGCATTATTCATTCCTTCTGATGTTTATTCTTTCTAATATTTCAACAGGGGCATATTTAGACCATTAATACTTCCATAACAACTTAGCTGAAGAGAGGGGGCAAGGTAAAATCATCTTCCCTGCAATTTAGGCAGCTTTTCATGGCATTTTTGTTTTTCTGATCAATGGCACCTTTGCCAAAATTAGCATTTTGTTTGTTGTAAGGTTGCACTCGGCTCTGATGGCCAGGGTTGGAGGGGACACCACTCAGGGTTTTTGATGTCCTGGTCACTGCAGTGCTGTCTGCAGAGTATGGTGACAGCAGTCACTCTGCCACCAGCACCCCCTGTCCTTGCCGCTGGGCCAGGGACACAGGTATACGGGCATCCTGGTATCTGCGCATCCTCACCGAGCCCTGGGTGCAGGAGGGACTGGGGCTGGTGATCACTACTGGCTGTCTTTTCTCTCAGAGAGCCTTAAAATAAGCTTACCCCCAACCAAGGTGCCAAAATTCTGAACTGCTCAGCGTGGCGTGGCCCTCTTCCACAGAGCCGCGCAGAGGGTGCATCACACAGCTGTTAAGAGATCCGGGGCAGATGTGGTTGTGAGGGCCATGACAGGGGCATTGCTTTGAAGAGGGACTGATGCCTAAAGAAATAGCATAGAGGATGTATATGTTTTAGGCTTTTGACCTTGATTAATTTGTTACATCGTGTGCTCCAGTAGAATGTTAAGTTAGCTTTAACACTGAACTGCAGGAGTGCTACTTTCTTGGTGGCCCACTTGTGGCTGGCACATTAAGGAAATTGACAAAGTATCAAATACTGGCAAGGACACAGGCAGGCCATCTTGGGCAGAAACTGATGCCCTGTGGGTCTCACTGGGTGCTTTCCTTGGTGTTTTTTTGTTGTATCTCACAGACTGCTGGTGCCAGCCAGCACTTGGTATGGTTCCCTGAATACTGCAGTGACTTTTCTTCTCAAGAACACCTGTGCTCCGTTTCTCTGCCTTTTTAGGTAAACTGTCAGACATTAAATCGACGTGGTCCTCTGGCCCCGCCTCCCACACCCAAGCCTCTCTGTCTCACGAACTGTGGAAGGTGCCCAGAAACACTACTGCGCCCACACGGCCGCCGCCAGGGTTAGCCAATCCCAAGCCTTCCTCCACCTGGGGAGCCAGCCCGCTCGGCTGGACCAGCTCCTACTCCTCGGGTATGCATCTCCTGCGCCCAGGGGCGGGGCGGGGCTCTGCCTGCGCTGCCCGCCCTTCGGGGGGCCCTGGCTGTCATTCTGCTCTACAGCTCTTTTGTAAGAACTGCTGCCCCACACTTGCACTCGGGGCCATCTTAGGGGAGGCCACAGCACCCTGGACTCTCGGGGCGCGGCTGTTGCAGCACCAGCTGTAACCGACCACAGCGTTCGAGCCCCAGCCGCAGGTGTGCTCCGAGCCAGGAGGGCCTGGCGGCCCCAGCCCCGTGGGGAGGCCGCGCGGGACCTCACCGAAGGCCTGTCCCACCAGCACCAGGGTCTCGGGTTCCACTCCGTGTTTGCTTCTCCACAGTGTTTAACTGGGACAAAGAGCTTCCTTGGCCTAAACCAAACCGCCCCCCAGTATGAGATGACCGCTCCATCCTAATGCGGATGCGGGGACGAGGAAAATAGCTGCGTCAGCCTTTGCAGGGTCGCCCTGCGGGCAGCTTTGTTTTGTGAAGAACTGTAGAGAATGGGTTCTGCATGCGGGAGGAGGCCGAGGAGACCAGAACTCTGGGAGGTTCTCACCCGAGGCGGCACACCCACCCCGCGGGCTACGGGGGTTGTGGCGTTTCGGCTTCTCAAGCCAGAAGGACAGTGCGGGCTCGAGGTGGACAGAGGCCAGGCTCCGCGGCAACGGCCCGCGCCGCCCCCCGGTGGCCAGGCGGGGAGCTGCAGGGCTAGGGCTCGCGCCTGCGCACTGATAGCCGCGCTCACCACATCTTCCCTGGGTCCGCGCAGGTTCTGCCTGGAGCACTGACACCTCAGGAAGAACAAGCAGCTGGCTCGTTCTCCGCAACCTCACGCCCCAGGTACAGGCACTGCGCGGTCGGGGGCCTCGGCGCATGCTGGGAGGAGGGATGCCACCCACCCCAGCTGCACACGGGTCTTGGCGCCGGTGGGCGCCATCATTCGGGACCCAGAGGCCGTGTGGGCAGCAGTGCAGACGCCAGGCGTCTGCTGAACTGTTCACTTTTCACTTTTCTGAGGCTTTGAAAGCCCAGCTCTATAAACAGGATTGCTCTCCTGGACCTGCACCGCTCAGTGACGGCCTGGGCTCACCCTTCCAGGGGCCAGAGGCCCTGTGGGATGTGCTCTTGAGAGGGGTCAGAACCGAAACAGGGTTTTCTCCTCCTCTGATTAGCCTAACTCTAAGTGCATGGCAGTGTCCAAGGATAAAAAACGGCGTGGCGGGTTGGGTCCAAGGTATCAAAGGTTGATATCATGAAGTCAGGCATCTTAAGCCCTTTCAAGGAAAGACATTTCCTGGGGTTAGTGCACCTGGATTTCATATGCATTTCTTTGGAAGATGCGGTGGAAGAAGTCACAGGAAGCTTATTCCCACCCCCTTTGCTTCCTCGACCAGATCGATGGCTCCACCCTGCGGACACTGTGCTTGCAGCACGGGCCCCTCATCACATTCCACCTGAACCTGACGCAAGGCAATGCCGTGGTCCGGTACAGCTCCAAGGAGGAAGCCGCCAAGGCGCAGAAGTCCCTGCACATGTACGTCTCTGCGGCTGCCCATGGCTGTGGCCCTGGCTGAGCTAGGTTTGGGGTGTCAGAGTGTCCTGGGGCACCTGCGACACAGCGTTGCAGCAGATGTTACTTGTCGCACGGTTCTGGAGGCCAAAGGCCGACACCACGCTGTCGGCAGGGTGGGTTCCTCCTGAGGCCTTTCTGCTTGCCTTGCAGATGGTCACCCTCCCGCTGTGTCCTCAGTCTGAGTCTGTGCATGTCCTAACTTCCGCTTCCAGAAGGGCACAAGTCCTAGTGAATTAGGGCTTCCCTAATGACCTCGTTTTACCTTAATGACCTCTTTAAAGACCCTCTTTCCAAATATAGGCACAACTGAGGTATTGGGGGTTAGGGTTTCAACCTATGAATTTGGGGGTCAATTCTCCCCATAAGGGTCGTGTGACTTGTTGGTTTCTTTTGCTGCCAAGTTGCCATGCCATGTCCTCCACTGGTAAAAGGCCCCCCCACAAGAGGGCACAGTGGTAGGAAGCAGACACTCCAGGGAGCACAAAGCCTGACACATTTGTGCCCACTGCTGGCAGTGGTCCTTACGTGTAGCCAACTCCTCTCCCCTGATTAAAGGGTGCGTAAGAGGTGTGAGGACACCATCATCTGACACATCTGTCATTTGTATTTTTACACTAGGAGGTAAATTACCACTGATCCTAAATGATGCCCCGGTTTAAAGGCACGCTAACCCCCTCAGAAAGCCAGTGAGGCAGGGCCTTCCCCTTTTTTTGTTTGAGGGGGGTTTTTGAGAGATAATTAACACACAATGTTGTGTCATTTTAAGGCATGCCGCATGCTGATTTCATGCCCTTGTAAGTCAGTCTGATTACCACTACAGCATTAGCCAGCACCTCCCATCAGAGCATAATTACCATTTCTTTTTTGTGGTGAGAACATTTAAGATCTCTTTTAGCAACCTTGAAGCATATGGCACAGTATTGTTAAGTATAGTCACCATGCTACACATTAGCTCCCCAGAACTTACTCATCTTCTGACTGGAGGTTTGTGCCCCATGACCAGCATCTCCCCAGCTCCCCACCGCAGCCTTTGGCAACCACCATTCTACTCTGTTTCTACAAGTTTGGCTCTTTTAGATTCCACGTGTAAGTGGTAACGTACAGTACTTACCTTTCTCTGTCTTAGTCACTTAGCATAAGGCCCTCGAAATTCATCCATGTTGCTGCAAATGGCAGGATTTCCTTCTTTCTCATGGCTGAATAATATTCCATTTTGTGTGTGTATATAAATCACATCTTTCCCAATTCATCCATTGGCAGTTTGTTCCATATTTTGGCTATTGTGAATAATGCTGCAGTGTACACAAGAGTGCAGATATCTTTTCAATATTCTGCTTTCATTTACTTTGCATATAAACCTGAAAGTGGGATTGTTGGATCATATGGTTGTTCCAGTTTCCGTTTTTTGAGGAACCTCCATACTATTTTCCATAGTAACTGAACTAATTTGCCTTCCCACCAACACTGCACAAAGGTTCCCTTTTCTCCACATGCTCACCACCACTTACTCTCTTCTGGATGATGGCCATTCTAGCATGTGTGAGGTGGTATCTCAGTGTGGTTTTGGTTTGCATTGCCCTGATGATTAGTGATGTTAAGCGTCTTTTCATGTACCTGTTGGCCGTCTGTATGTCTTTGGAAAAATATCTGTTCAGTTCCTCTGCCCAGTTTTTAATAGGGTTTTTTTGTTACTGAGTTATGTGAGCCCTCCGTGTATTTTGGATTAGCCCTTTATCAGATAAAGGGTTTGCTCGTGTCTTTTTCCCATTCCATAGGTTGTCTTTGTATTTTGGTGATGGTGTCCTTTGCTGTGCAGAAGCTTTTTAGTTTGATGTGGTCCCACCTGTTGATTCTTGCTTTTGTTGCTTGTGCTTTTGGTGTCACATCCAAAAAATTGTTGCCAACACCAATGTCAAGGAGCTTTTTCCCTATGCTTTCTTCTAAGAGTTTTATGGTTTGAGTTCTTATTTAAGTCTTTAATCCATTTTGAGTCATTTTTTTTGAATGGTGTGAAATAGCGGTCCAATTTTATTTTTCTCATGTGTTTATCCAGGTTTCCCAACCCCAGTTTACTGAAGAGACTATTCTTTCCCCACTGAGTATACTTAGTGCCCTTGTCGAATATTAGTTGACCATACATATATATGTATGGGGGTCTATTATGGGCTGCCTGTTCTGACCCGTTGGTCTGTGCGTCTGTTTATGCCGGTACCATACTGTTTTGATTACTATCAATTTTATAATATAGTTTGAAATCAGGAAGTATGAGTCCCTCCAGCTTTGTTCTTTCTGGGGATTGCTTTGGCTCTTCGGGGTGTTTTGTCATTAGAAGTTTTAGGGTTCTTACTATATAAATTGTTTTTACTATTTGAAGAGTGCCATTTGAATTTTGATAGGGATTGCACTGAATCTATAGATGGATTTATGGACATGTCAACATACAGATTCCACCAATCCATGAACAGAGGAGATCTTTCTGTATCTTCTTCAGTTTCTCTCATTGCAGTCTTGTAGTTTCAAGATACAGATTTTTCACGTGCTTGGTTAAATAATATTTTATTGTTTTTTTGCTATTGTGAATGGAATTTTTAAATTTCTTTTTCAAATACTCCATTGTTGTAAAAATGCAACCATTCACTGTAGATTTTGTATCCTGAAATTTTACTGAATTTATTGATTACTTCCAACAGTTTTTGGTTGAATCCTTAGCATTTTCCACATGTAAATCATGTCATCTGCAAATAATGACAATTTTACTTCTTCTTTTCCAGTTTGGATGCCTTTTATTTCTTTACCTTACCTGACTGCTCTGGCTAAGACTGAGTATTATGTTGAATAGCAGTGGGAACAGTAGGCATCCTTGTCTTGTTTCTGACCTTTGAGGAAACGCTTTCAGCATCTAACCATTGAGTACAATGTTAGCTGTGTGTTTTTCATATATGACCTTTATTGCGTTGAGACATGTTCCTTCTATACCCTATTTGTTGAGGGTCTTTATTATGAAAAGATGTGTTTTGTCAAATGCTATCTTGCATCTATTGAGATATATGATTTTGATCTTTCATTCTATTGATGTAACATATCACATTGATTTGCATATATTGAGCCATCCTTGCATCCCAGGGATAAGTCCAATTTAATCTTTATGTATGATACTTTTAATGCATTGTTTGACTTGGTTTGCTAGTATCTTCTTGAAAATTTTCATACCTGTATTCATCAGAGATTTTGGTCTGTAGTTTTCTTGTAATGTCCTTAACTGGCTAAGTAGTATCTGGTTAGTACTGGCCTCACAAAATGAGTTTGGGAGTATTCCCTCCTCTGCAGTTTTTGGAAGAGTTTGAGAGGAATTGGTGTTAATTATCCTTTAAATGTTTGGTAGAATTCACCAGTGAAACCATTAGGTCCTGGAATTTTCTGTGTTGAGAGGTTTTTGATTACTTATTTAATCCCCTTATTATTGGTGTATACAGATTTCTCCATTTCTTCATGATTCAGTCTTGTTAAGTCACACGTTTCTAAGAATTTGACCATTTCTTCTAGGGTATTTAATTTCTGGGCATATAATTGTTTGTAGCAGTCTCTTATGATGCTATGTATTTCTGTAGTGTCAGCTGTAGTGCCTCCTCTTATTTTGTATTTTGAGTCTTCTCTCTTAGTCTAGCTAAAGGTTTGTCCATTTTGTTTATCATTTTTAAAAAAACAGCTCTTAGTTTCATTGTTTTCCTTCTCTTTTAGGTGTGTTCTGGGAAACACTACCATCTTGGCCGAGTTTGCCGGTGAAGAAGAAGTGAACCGTTTCTTAGCCCAAGGCCAAGCACTGCCACCCACTTCCAGCTGGCAGTCCAGCACTGGGACCAGCCAGGCACGGCTGGGTGCCTCCGGCAGTTCCCATGGCCTCGTGCGGAGCGACACCGGCCACTGGAATGCCCCGTGCCTGGCAGGCAAAGGGAGCAGTGACCTGCTGTGGGGTGGGGTCCCCCAGTACTCGAGCAGCCTGTGGGGCCCACCCAGCAGCGATGACGGCAGGGTGATCGGAAGCCCCACGCCGCTGAATACTCTGCTTCCCGGTGACCTTCTCAGTGGGGAGTCCATCTAGGACCTCGAGGACCCCGTGGGCACCACAATCATCAGCACTAGGAAGAAAAAGCTGACCCTTTCCAGTCCGGGCAACTGCTGAGGACCCTGCCTGACCCGAGCAGCCTGGCAGCCCTTTTGAGTACCTCTGTCCAGTACTGAAGACGAACCTTCGCTGCAGCCCTTGTGAACTGTTCACGAGGCAGTGCGGGCTGCACTTGGTCAGTGTCACATGCTAATGACAGGATGTTTCTCATAGCTTTTTATTTTGTGTTGTCTTATGTTCGTATGGTGTGTTGTTCTGATTTTTTAAGTATAAAAGCTGCTTAGAATAGTTCTATCATGAAGGGCACTTTTCAGATTGTGGGCTGGAAAGGGTTATTTTATCAAGGGGGAGGGAGGGAGGGAGACGAGAAAGCCTATTTAAAACGAGCCTGTGACGATTATGCACATCACCAGAGGCGGACCCCGTAATCAGGGGGCGCTGGTGTTCATCACTGGGCGCAGAGCACAGGCCCCACGTGGCGGTCCTGGCTGCCCAGACCAGTGACTGAGTGGAAGGAACGGTCTGCAATCTGTTCTCTGTTCCCATGGATCCGCCTATGCACATTACCCTTATTTCATTACTTTTTCATGTCATTTTTTTATCCCAAAAAAATATTTTTTAAAAGTTAAAAAAAAAAAGACATATCAAACACGCAAATACTTGAATCCAGCAGGCCAATAATGAAATGTGAACACTTTCTAAGTCTAATTCTACACTTCCAGGTTGACATCAGTACGCAGAAACAGGCTCTAGGAAAAATTTCTAAGTTCACAGCCTATGTATGTGTGTGTTGAAACAGAGCGTGTGTGTGTGTGTGTGTGTGTGTGTGTGCGTGCACTTTCTGTGTTCACGTGTTGAGTGTGTGAGAGATTTAACTGTGGGTTTTCCCTTTTATTCAGTATATGCTTTTTTTGGCGCATTGGTCAAGCATTTGTCATATTATTAGCTTCTAACTTTGCACTGAGTGTCCTCGCCCTGCCTTTAGCTGATCCTATACGTTAAAGAGAATTCATAGGACAGGGCTGGCGACAATTCATGTGTAAATGTTTACTCAAGGACTCTGTTATTGCGTTTAAGAATTACAGTGTATATCTCTGGAGAAATAATATGTATACCTACCTTTAGCAGCTTTTTATTGTGGACTAATGCAAGAAAATTATTACCAGAGTATTGCACCATTTTTCCATTTGGAATATAAAGTTAACGAGAAAAAAACTGTTGTTGAACTGTGGCCATAGATACTTGTAGGGAATGGATGGTTCCACGGAGGAACGGAAACAAGCACTTGGACGTGGGTTGTGACTGCTTTCGGGGGAGCCCGTGGTTGGGGCTCCCACCTGTTTACAGACCTTTTTTTCTCCTTCAGACTTTAAAATAAAAAAATTTTTAAAAGGAATTTAAAAAAAAAGAAAAAAATAGACTTCCATCGTAAAGAAACCTATTTTCAGAATGCAGATACGCTACTTCAGAGCTCTGGGATCGAACAGTGTTGTGGTTTTCCCCCGGCCATCGTCGTGGACTCTGCCGACTGTCCCCCGCCCCCGTCGGGGTGGCGAGGCGTTGTGGTCACTGTCTTGCACATGTGGGCGCGCTCAGGAAAGCCAGGGTTCCCGAGGGGCGGCTCCACACCAGTTCATGTATTTTGTAACCCAACTCCTAGCACTGAAGATGTTATTAAAAAACAAAAAATAAAATAAAATAGATAAAAAAAAGAAAAAAGAGGAAAAAAACACAAAGAAGAAAAATACCTAATCTCTAATGTGTAGCAGTTACATATTTACCAAATAATGGACTCAAAAGAAATAGATGTTTGAAGAGTGCTTTATATATTAAAAATTGCTTTATGTTTTAAAAATGATCAATGTTTTGATTGTTTTGCAAGGAAGAAAGACAATGGAGTAACATACCCTCAAGTATGTTCAAGAAGTATATGAACATTGTGCTCCCTGCCTGCTTGATCAGGAAACTTGTGCATTACATTTTTTTTAATTAGCTTTTTAATGGTTTTATCAAAACAAAAACAAAAAAAAAGAGAAAAAAAAACAAAGGTCCTGCAAAATTGCAGATCAACAAACGCTGGTTTTATAGAGGATCATGAACTATGCACAAACTGGGTTCAAGACTTTTTTTCTCAAGTTTAGTAGTGTATTTAGCTAAACAAACCCTCCTCAGAATAATTGCATCTCATTGCCATTACATGCATTCTGTATATTTGATGTATATATATACCTCTATATGTATATCAAATATATGTGTGTGCGTGCATGCACCAGAAATACGGCTTCCCGTGCTGCCATTTAGCGTTGAGTTGTAGGAAAACTCCTGAGATTTTAAAATTGGAGAGGGAAGTAAAGACTCTGTTTTTGTTTTTTGTTGGGGTTTGTTTTTGTTTTTGACTTTTTATTTTGAATTAAAGATGTCTGTAACTCTTGAGATTAAAAAAACAAGTTTGTGGCTTTTAATGTTTTTCCTCATAGAATGTGATGATTGTTGAAGAACATGCACCGAAAAGTTGCTTTCAAAAGTACAACGCTTTGTTGAATCTTAATAAATGGCAATTTTTTTCTTGGCTGTTCAAATAAATTTGTTTTTTATTTTTCGAAGACAGGTATCACCAATTTTCACTTTCTGTGTATCAGGAGAGTTGTCCTGCTGTATGTCTCAAATTCCCTGTCTTTTTTTATGATATCCTTAGAGTTTACATATGTAATAAGATAAATTCCAAATTTCAGTTGCTTGGCATATAATTTATCAGTTGTGGTTTTGCAGTTCACATTGAAATCTTATCCCTAATCATCAAGAGGTGCAGTAGAGCGCATTAGCTCCTGGACAGCAGGGATGTGGCCCGGGGCCGTCTGCTTAGAGCCCCTGCTCACTCAACCTGTGACCCAGTTTAGGCATCAGAAGAATTTGGAGAGAAGAAAGTTATAAAGGTCATTTGTGTTTCCTACCTAGACATTTTTAGTCACTTATTTGTTTGTAAAACAGCCGTCACTAACAGTTTATACCACATTTTGTACAAGCATAGTGGAATTTACAGTGCCGGGCAAAGCGGGGGTGTTCTCCCATTATGTCCCGTGGCGGTTAGAAATCAGACACTTGGGTTTGTCATCAGGCCACCCAGAGCGCCCACCGTGGCGTTCAGTGATTCTGTGTCCCTGCTTCCACTTCCTCAGCAGCATGGCCTCCCGAAGATGAGTCAGAATGTCGTCTAGCTCCAGCTGAGAGGCTGCTGGCAGGAGTGTGTCCATCTCGGCCCCGAGTCAATCCACGGTGAACACAAGACCCGAGTTGGCCACCAGGGCGAGGTGGTGAGCTGGCTCCCACCTACCTCTGCAAGTTGAGGGAGAAAACACCGAATGGGTCGTGATCGGGGGAGGAAACAAAGCGAGAGGACTAGCACTCAGGTCAGGATGCGCCAGACGTCCTGTGCCGGGCACGGGCCTGGAGGTGGCATCGCCGTCAGCCGGACCTCGGCCACACATCTGCCCGGTGCCTGTGGGTTCCTAGTCACCACGGAGCCGGCTGCCACCACCTGTCTCCTGGGAGGACAGGCTCAACCTCCAGAGCGTCTGTAGGGTGCGGCTGGCTTCACGGAGGCAACATTGCCCTGGGCCAGGGAGGCCAAGTGGGATTTTGACGGGGGGGCACGGTATAATCTGAGATCCAGGAGACCAGTGTCAGGGGTGGTCCTGGCGAGCCTGGTACCTTCTTGTAAAAAGAAGGCTGGGTGTCCGGAATAAAGAGCATATAAGTTCAGAGCTGCACTCTAAATTGTTCTGGCAACACCATGGGAGGATGGCAGAGAACGGAGGCAGGGCACTCAGCAGGGCAAGCACGCTGTGCAAAGAAAGGGCTGTTTGACCGGAGGGGGTGCTGGAAGAAGTTGCTGTGGCAAACACCGATTCCAGCAAGGTGAAGACTAGAAAGGAGCTGAACACATGGCCACTGAAGAGAGGGGAAGCAGAGACAAGCCATTTCGTGATGATTCTTTGCAGGAATAGCACATTCGGAATGGATGAAGGAAGACCTAAATAGGAATCAGGATGGAAGCATGATGCTAGTTTACCAGCTCTGCACAGAGGTTTCTCAGTGGAAACTGTTGACAAGCTCTGCTTGTGTGGGGCTGTGTCCGGACAGCCTGTGCAGCAGGCCTTGGCCCGCGGTCTGGCCCCCAGTCGTGGTCAGAACCGGAAGCACACTTCCAAACACCCCCAAAGAGGGCAGTACCGCTCTGGGCACGAGAGCTCGGATGCCGGATGAAGCACAGAGCGGTGCTTCTGGACCCTGGCCGCATATGAGAATTATCTGGAAACTTAAAAATCCCAGTGCCAGAACACATCCCAAACAAATCAGCCAGAAGCTCTGCCGTGGGGCCGCAGGTGCCAGAGATTTAAAAGTCGCTTCCGGGGAGCAGCCACGGTCAAGGAGCATTGGCACAGGTGAATCCCGCCATCAGGCCGAAGTCTTACTACCAGCCCTCCCATCCACTGGGATGGATGTTTCTGAGAGGCTGGTTGGTCTCGCCTCACAATCGTAGCCAGAATTTTTATTTTAAAGGTGCCAGGCATGGCGCTAAGCACCATGTCGGAGCTGAGCCCCACGAGGTAAGGAACTGGGCTGGGCACAGCTGCAGAACGTGCCCAAGGCCATCAGCTGTTAGGGTCAGAATCCAGGCCCGTCTGACGCCCTGACCGTCACTCAGCCCCACATGGCCTCATCGTGGAAGGAGCGTGACCAAGCGTTCCCGCTGGGGGACACGGGGCCAGAAAGGGCACCAGCAGGGAACGGATGCACACGGCAAGGAGTGGCTCGCACGGCCGCAGGCTGTCACGTCGAATCTGGGGCCACGCTGGCAGCTGCGGCCTCAGGCAGGAGTTGATGCTACCGTCTTGAGTCAGTTTCTCTGGAAAAACCTCGGTTTTGTGATAAAGGTCCTTCAGCTGAGTGGGTGAGGCCCCCCACACTATTGGGGATTATCTCAAAGTCCACTAATTGTAAGTGTTAGACACGTAGTAGCCTGGGTGGGCCTTTCACTTGTTAGTCTCAAGTGGCCTGTCCTGACCTCACGGTTGCTGTGAGGCAGGGGACACAGGTGCTGTAAATCATGGTGGTTTGCCAGGCCAAACTGGAAGGGGTCTGTCTTTGTCCATTCAGAGGGCACCCAGGGCTACGGAGGCATCTGGGGGGGTCTGGCCCACGAGCCCAGGTCAGTCTTGTGCTTTCTGGACTGCCCCCCCAGCCACACTCTGCCCAGAAGAGGTGCCACCTGGGATCCATGCCTGCTACCGGCAGAGGTCCCTGGGCAGCACCTGGCTGGAATCGGCCACCACCAGCCTAGGAATCCTGGCCTATGAGGCGCTGAGGGTGCCAACCCCACCCACGTCCACCCAAGTCAGATTAACACCGGAGAGCCTCCAGGACCACATCAGTGGTGGCATCTGCCCTTGGACGCCCGCCAAGCACAGGGTCCCCCACAGCTTGGGTGAGTATGGGGTGCTGGGGATTGCAGTGCTTCTGGCATCTGCCCTGTGGGTCTGACCTGGCCCCCCAACTGCCTCACCGGACCTGAGCTTTGCTCTTTCATGTTTGCCTTTGCGATGAGGCCCAGTGCGCCCATCTCCACTCTCTGGTCCTGTCCCCTCCCGCCCCCGGCCCATTCCTGCGCTCCTGTGGACGTCAGGACACTGGGACTCTGATGACAGTGCCAGCTCAGTCCCCTCCTCTCCACACCCACGGGCTCCTCAGACTAAGACCGGTGGTCCAGGGTCTCCCCGACCAGACACAGGCAGCAGACACCCCTTGCCCCAGGCCTTGGTGCTTGCTGCCCCTTCGCCTGGCAGGCTCCTCACGGTTCCTTGCTAACTTCTCCCCCCAGGGACCTCAGAGCAGCACCGCTGGTGGCTCTGTTGTCCTGGACACATACATGCCAGTGGCTCTTGCCAGCCTGGCCCCCCACACAGGGGCAAGCCCGTCCCCACCCCAGGCACTGGCAGGTTGGGGCAGCATCTCAGGCCATGGCGTGGGCCACCCGTCACATGGGGCTCAGCCGGCAGACAGAGCCCTGTGCTCAGTGCCAAAGGAGGACACAGCCCTGGTGTGGCAGGAAGCCAGAGGCAGGAGGAAGGGGCAGCACGTGCAGGGGGGAGGCCCCCCCGACCTCGCCTGGAGGCCATCCACAGGCAGGAGGCAGGCTGTGGGCCTGCACCCACCAGACAGGACTGGGTGTGAGCACAGACTCCCTAGAGGCAAGCCCATTCTGTAAAACATGTTTAATCAGAATAAATAGAGTCCCAGGAAGGTGGCACCCCAGTCCACCAGGGGTGCCTCAGCCCCACTTGCCCAAACTCCAGCTCCAACCTCAGACAGATGCTTTGCCCCAGTGGGGTCACCTAAAGGGGATGCGTGGTCTCGGGCCACCGCCTGTGCCTGCAGGGCTGCCGGAACAGGGGGAGGGGGCGCAGAGCATGCTGGTGGGCAGACACAGGGCTGCTGGCCCTTCACCATCCTAGAAGGCCTCACGATCGTCCACGAGCTTCATGGCCTCCTGGGTTCTCCCAGCCCTGTGGGGAAGGGAAGTCAGCGAGGGGCTGCTGTGGCCTGGGGCAGTGCGTGGCCCCGAGGGAGGCTGAAGATCCCAACAGCTGGCCCTGCAGCCCTGCACCCAGGCCCCCAGAGAGGCGAGGGGCTGGTGAGGCGCGCCGCTGGTGAGGCGCGCCTTCACCACAGGGGGTCTTGTCGGAGGAGCCCCAGGGCCTTGGGACCTGCCCACCTGGCTGGGTCAGAGGCCAGGCGTGTGTGTGTGTCTGCCATGGCAGCGGGGAGATGCTGGAATCCCCTGGGCTTAACCACAGGTAACTGCCATGAAGGGTGAGAAGAGGCCACAGGAAGCAGCCCCGGCCTCACCAGGAGCAACTAAGGGAGGTGGCGGCATCCTGGGGGCATTTCCCAGGGAAGCCAGCCAGGCTGGCACCTGCTACAAAGGGGAGAGGGAGGGAGGGGAGGGGTGTGACGGACCCCAGCTCCACCCCACCCCTGCACACAGTTCTGTTTTTCCCTTTCTCACCAAACTTAACTTTGCCCATCCCTCAAATGCCCCATCCATCTAAGGAGAAAAGGTGGGGAAAGCGGGCCGGGGGGTTCCCAGAGCTTCCCTCCCTCCCACCCCCAGCTCCACGAGATGTCTCAAGAGGCCGCCCTGTCCAGCTCCTGGCCCCCCTCCGCACCACACTCTACAGAGCGCCCCGCCAAGGCCCCTCACCGGCTCCTCTCCTTCCTCTCGTAGACAGAGTGAAGTTTGTTGATTAAGAAGATTTTGTCTTCCCCCTCCTAGAAAAGCCAGAACGCAAAGGGTGAGAGAAATGGCCCATCCGTCCAGAACTGTCCTGTTCCAGGCTGCATTTGGGGGAGCTCACAAGGAATATCCGACATCATAGGAAAGAGGCACCAAACAAGGATAAGGGAGCCAGGGAGTGGCATATAGATAAAAAGATGATAGAGAGATGGGTAGGTAGGTAGATAGGTGATTGGATAGACTTGAGCTTCCTAGTGGCCAAAGTAAAAAGAGAAATGTAATAAGCCACACAGGGAGGGCCACATAGCCAGCCTGACTCAATTTAAAACCTGCCCTGCCGCTTATTAACTCTGCCTTAGACAAGTTACCTTCTATCTAACCCGAGTCACCATCTGTAAAAGGGGGATAAAAATGTCTGCATCACAGGCTTATATTGGTTTGTTTTGTGGCTCTAACCAATTATCACAAACTTAGTGGCTCTAAAACAACACAAATCCATCTTTCAGTTCTGGTGGTCAGAAGTCCAAAATAAGGTCTCACTGAGCTAAAACCAAGGTATCCACAGGCTGGTCCCTTCTGGGGGAGCATCTTTCCTTGCCTGTCCCACCGTCTGGAGGCCTGTGTCCCTTGGCTCGCAGCCCTTCCCATCCTCAGAGCCGGTGGTGGCCTCGAGTCTTTCTCCCAGCACGACCCTCGACACTGACTCTCCCGCCTCCCTCCTCCACTTGGAAGGACCCGCGATCACACAGTGCCACCCAGACGGTCCAGGATACCTCCCCATCTCTAGGGCAGCTGGCTGCCAACTTTAATTCCACCTGCAACCCTAATCCCCCTTTGCCACCTAACATGGCATATTCACAGCTGCCAAGATTAGGATGAGGATGCTTCTGAGGGTGGTACTGGCCGACCCAGGGCTCCTTCAACAACTGAGTGTGAAAAGCACACAAAGCGGTGAGCCTAGTAACCGGTGCACATAACCACCAGGTGGATTTGGGCGACTGTCAATCCCGGGGCCAGACTGGATTCCCTGCAGTGAGTCGTCACAGAGAGAGCAGAGCGACTGTCAGGATGTGTCCTGCGCACCTGCGACCGCGGCTTGCCCAGGAGGGTGTCTCAGACTGTCTGCAGGGAAGGGCCTCCTTAAGTGACCTCCCTGGGCTGTAGGTGGGTACAGAGGGCTGTGCCCCCAAGCGCCTCCCTGCCCAGCTAGCGAAAGCCACCCAGGAGCTGGCTGAGCTGAGACCTGCAGCCCCAAGGACTCGGATCTGGGGCAGGGCTCAGCCGTGGGTGGGCACCATCTGTAGCAAGAGCCCACCTGGAAAACAGCCTGTCGGTTCCCAGAGAAATGGCGCAGGGAGCTGGAATTCTCCCGATGCTTGTATACACCCACCACCCCACCCACACCCCTGAAGCACCACACAGCAGGGCGAGAGCCAGTTGGCAAAAACCTGCTTCCAGGGCAACCTCCTCAGCCAAAATGCCCGGCTTGAGCTCTGCTCCCTGGGTTCTTGGCAAGGCACATTTCACCATTGTGAAAGGGAGACAGGATAACTTGTACTGCATTACTCATAACCCCATAAAAAGGGGGAGCTGTCCTTAGGGATTTTCCTGCCTGAGGAGAGCTGACCCCGCCCCAATCAGCCAGCAGCAGGTCCCACGCTTGCTGCACCCCAGCCCCGTCCTGCCCGGGCTGACACCCTGCACCCAGCCCGCAAGGCCTCTCTAAGGCAGCGGTCCACCGGGAGGTACAGCTGGGGGAGAGCTGTGGCCGGGTCCCTGTGGGGGTGCCCGGGGGCCCTCGGGCACAGCCGGCCCCCAAGGCGGCTCAGCATTCAGCACACAGTGCGAACTGCAGGAGCAAGAGGAAAAAGAGAAAACGAGGTAAAAATGATGGAGCCCTGGGGGTGAGGAGGTCCGAGCCCCAGCCAGCCAGCCGGGACCGGGCAGGACAGGGCTGGGGTAAGGCCAGGGTCCTGCTCCGAGGAAGCACTTGCCCTGCCCAGGAATGCGCCAACCCCAGGGACCCAGACCCGGCGCGACAGTAACTTGTTCTCAGCATGATGGGAGGCTTAGTAAAACGTCCTGAATCCCGAGCCAATTTTGACTTCACTCCATTCTGTAAACTGCGGGCACTGAACAGGGTCCCTGCGGGCGTCCAGACACCAGGTTCCAGTATGTCAGAGCTCCCTAGGGGGACTGCACCGCAGGGCCACACACCCCAAGATGCCGTGCTTGGGCTTGGGGCCGGCATGCGCTCCACTGGGGCCTCGCCCCGGCAGGGTCTTCACCGCCCGGGAGCCCACTGGCCACGCATCCGCATCCCCACCGGGTACAGACTTCGCCGATTGATGGGTGCAGCCTGTTTGGCAAACGCTTTCACCGGCCCAGGCCACGGCTAGCGGGTGCCCCGAGGGTGGAAGTGGGAGGTGGCACTCACATTGCTGATGTGCTCCTTGAGGAGGCAGATGACCTTCCGCTGGCCCTTCACCACCTGGATGTTGAGGTAGATGACGGCCCTGAGGGAGGCGGGCGGTCGGGCCGGGCCCTGCACGGGAGCCGGCGGGGAGGACCCCCTGCCCCCTGTACTCACAGCAGCAGGGCTGACGCCAGGTAGGTGAGGAAGGTATTCTCCACCAGGTGCTGGTGGACCCACGGCAGCCAGGAGACCCTGGGGCCCGCCTTCTCCAGGCGGCGCACCCACAACTTGCCCGCCTCGTACATGGTGTCCAGGCCCCGGAAGGGGCCGCAGGTGCTTGAGGGCTTCACCCTAAGGGCAGAGGGCAGCTTGAACCCCCAGCCTGGGCAAAGGCAACCTCCACCCCACCCAAAGCCCCGCCTGGCGGCGCCCCCCCGAACCAGGACAACACACACCCCCCCGTGCCAGTGCCCACTCACTGCCAGATGGCGTAGCAGAGGAAGATGGCGGCACCCAGGAAGGAGGGGAAGCAGAGCAGCGAGACGAAGACGGTGCTCATGCGGGAAGCCAGCCAGGGCCTGCGGGGCGCCCGGCAGTTGGCCAGCAGGCTGGTCTGGGGACAAAGGCTGCGCTCTGCCGCCGCCCTGCTGCCCCCCCACCCCACCCCCCCCGCCCAGGGCAGGGCAGGGCCCCACCACCCCACCCCCGCGTGGGACTCGGGCGGCCCTGGCAGAAGGGGGCAGACACACTCAGAACCTGCGTGCGTGGGCTAGAAGGAGCCAGCTGGGCCCCGCTCCCGGGTCACAGAGGGGACACTGAGGCGCGTGGGGCTACCTGACCAGGGCTCCTCGTATGCGGAAGAGTGGATGCTGACAGTCACTGCCACTGACTGGGCCAGGCCCTGTGCCCGACACCTCAGAAGCATCCCCTCCCACAGCCCCACTAGTCTGTCCACGTGGCACAGACAGGAAGTAGAGGACCAGAGAGAACAACCTGGCTCCCAGCCACTGAGCACACCCCCTCCTGAGGACAGGGGACCAGGACTGCTCCCCATGGCCCAGGAAGGCCTGAGGCTCAGAACATCTCCCAGCTGCCTGGCCCCAAGCACTGGCCCCACACGTGGGCACCCGGTAAGGCCAGGGCCCCCAGGAGCGTCCAGCCTGCCGAGGGCAATGATGCCAAGGGAGGGGCAGCTGGTCCCCAGGACTGACCCTAGAGGGTGGCCCTGGCCCCAGTCCCGCCTCCTCTGGTGAGGGTCTAAAGCCCCAGGGCCCCGTGTCTGCGGGCCCAGCGCGCCCCCTTGCCTCACCGCCCTCCTGGGGGTCCAGCACCGGTACCTTCTTGACATAGAAGAGGAACAGCAGCTTGATTAACTGCACAGCAGGGAGGAGGGGTGAGAACAGGACCCCCAGCCTGAGGAGATGGGGGTGTGCTGCAGCGCACAGGCGGAGCTCGTGGTCCCTATGCTACTCCCCAGGGCTGGAATGGCCTGGCTCAGGGTCGCAACAAGCCGCCCATGCCCTCCCCCCAAGGCCAGGCTGGGTTCGGGCCCCCGGGGAGGGGATGAGTGGCCACAGACTGCATCCCTAGGAGGCTAGAGGTCAGGGCCCACATCACCCCCAAAATCTCCATCCAGGATGGGCCCTGCTGAGGTCCTGAGGGGGCAAGGGGCTCAGCCCTCCCCCAGGGCTGGGCAGTGGGAAGCGAGTGGAAGCCACGCACCAGGTCAGGGTCTGCCCATAAATCAGATCCAGAACATTCCGGGCAATGTCAAACTCAGGCTTGCCCCTCCTCTTAAACTTCTTCTCAGAGATGAGCCTGGCAGAGGACCCCCTGAGGGTTACTTGGGGGGCCGGTCCAAAGACCAACCCTAGCCCCCAACCCGAAGGCCAGCACCCCAGCCAGGTGACATCCCTGCGCTCCCCACCTTGGGTATGTCAAGGAAGCCAGCAGCCTGGGGTCCCCACCCGAGGGGCTCCCACCGCAGCCGGCTCCATCCGGCCCTTGCCACCAGCACAGACTCGGCCCGTGTAAACAGGTGCCATCAGCATCAAACGCTTCACTACTTTTTAAAGATCTTATTTTTTAACTATGACTAAATTCATATGTTCTTAAAGAAAGCTCAAAAAAGGTAAATCAACAACACCTGTGATGCGAGCAGCCACAGCGGGTGCCTGTGGCCTTTGGGAAGCGCCCCTCCACTCTCCCGCCCTCTCATCTGTGTGAGGCTGGGGCCGTACTACACGCATCATTTCAGAACCCTTCTCCCTCTCAGATCTAGAAAAGGTCACATCCTGTCTTGTGGGTGTTCTTCTCAGCTTAACGATCTCACAAAACAGCCGTGGTGGGTGGGGATTTGTGGCCCAGATCGTGGAGGTCAGGTCCTGCTTCTGAGAAGCCTGAGGCCCTCCCTGCCACACAGGTGAGGACGCTCTGAGCCCAGCTCAGGTGGGGAAGCCCAGGGGCCCGGCGCGCGCGCAGAGGCCGGCGCGCACAAGGTCTCACCTCCACAGCAGCTCCCCAAACAGCGTGTCCAGCAGCATGAAGAGGAAGTCCACCACCGTGAGCCGGTATAGCTCCTGGCCCACGAAATTCTCCCAGCACTGCAACAGGAGACCCGGCCAGGGACAGGCACGGCCAGGTGACGGCTGGCGTGTGGGACTGAGGGCCGGCCACCCCCTCTGCCCCCACCTGGCCCAGGCTGCCCTCACCTGGTCCTTCAGGGCGCCCACCCTGCGGCCCAGCCAGTGATAGCAGAGGATCCCCAGGATGACCATCTTGAGGATGAGGTTCCTGTGGAGGTGGGGGGCTGAGGCTGAGGGAGGGGTGCCTGGGAGACAGAAGGAGGGATCCCAGGGAGCCCCTCCCGCCCCACCAGCCACACACCTGCAGATGGCCACGTACACCTCCAGCCCCGGGGAGTCGTGCCGCTCCAGGGCGGCCAGGCCACGGAATAGGTAGGGGGCCCCCAGGTTGAGAAGGCAGACCACCAGGGGCAGGGCCAGCAGGGCCCCCTCCCGCTCAGCCGACACGGGGCTCTGCTGGGGTGGGGGGGCAGCTGTCACGCAGGCGCCCCATCAACAGGGCTGGTCAAAGGGTGGGGGTGGGGGTGCCTGGAACCGGCAGGCTGTAACCCCCCAGAATACCCCCACAGGCCTCTGGTTCAAACCACACAGGAAGGGGCAGGAGCACAAGTGTAAGAAAAACAAAAACAGAAACCAAAAAGACAAGACAACAAAAGGAGAGAAAATAGGGGAGAGCGTGAAACAGACTGAGGTGGGGTAAGGACGGCGTCGGAGGGAGTGGGGCTCAGGGGCGCAGGGGACTGGGCCCCAGACCCAGGTGGGCGGTGTGGGAGCCCCAGCTGACTTCCCAGCAGGCACCTGGCCATCACCGAGGACGCACTCCAGTGAGGCAGGAGTCGGCCCCGCGGCCGGCACTCCGGGCAACCCACTCCCTCTCGCACTTGCACCTGGGTCAGAAGCTCAGAGAAGGCGTAGACGGCCACGGCACAGCCCAGCGTGGTTCCGAGACACAGCAGCCACACGAGCACCAGCACAGCCACCTGCCGCAGCCGCCCGCACGCGCTCCGGGGGCCCTGCCGCAGCTGCCACTCAGCCAGCAGCTCCTGCAAGTGGCAGTGAGCCTGTCACTCAACTGCACAGACGATGCAGGTCACACAGTGGGCACATGGGGAGGCTGGGAGGGACCCAGGGGTTGCCACCCCCGCCTGGGGGCCCATCACCAGGCAGAGAGACAGGGCTTGGCCTCCAGGCTGAACCCCCAGGTGCCGTCTGAGCCCTGCACCCACATCCCCCACAGGCCTCCCCCCTCCCCAGCCCTGCCACCAGAGCGTCCCCCTGCCGTGTGGGGGATGGACCAGGAACCCCGAGGTGAGAAGGGCACCAGGCCCCCGTGGGAGCCCCCTGAGGGCGATGAAGGCCCATTAGCCAAGAACTCCCAACATAAATCCTGTAGCACGAAACCCCAGGGGGCGCAGAGAACTTTCCACGAGAGCCAACTTGGCCACCTGCTAGCCCTGTGGCTTTGGACAAGGGACTGAACATCTGTACTTCAGGGAGAAAACAGCTCTGACCCCTACACTGCTGTGGCCCGCCGGGAGCTGGAGCCCACAGACCTCTTCCTCCTGGGGACCTGGGGACACGGGGACTCGCGGGAGAGGGCACCCAGAGCAGACCCGCCCCGCCGCCACCAGGCTGCTGCGCGGCTCACCTTCAGCTGGGTCCGGATGCTGTCATGCTGGAGGCGGGACGCCCACTTCTGAGTCACCTTGTAGTCCCAGGAGCAGAAAACAGTGATGGCGTGGACCCCCAGGGTGCTGCCCACCCGGTAGCTCTCCCCAAAAGAGCGCGACATGCTGGGAGGAGCAGAGCCAGGTGGCAGGTGGTAAGGGGCACAGAGGCCAGAGGAGGGCAGCTGAAACCCACCACTCAGAGGAGCCCCCAGCATGGGCTCGGCCTCCTGGTATGGGCTGCCGGCCACTCCGGGTCAGCCCTGTCCAGTACAGTGACCACTAGCTACCTCTGGCTAGGAAGGTCAGGCTCCACTCCCCACAGATGTGGCCAGCTGGCTGCCTCCCACCCAAATATGGCTGCAGAAGACGCTGGCTCACCTCAGGACCTTTGCACTGTCTGTCCCGATTCTAAGGACCTTAGTCTGCTTCTGCCTGCCTGGGATTATTTAACCTCAGGGAAGCCAGCCTGGCTCCTCCAACGCCCCCTAACACCTGGGCAAACAACCCTAGACTCCTGGACGTTCCCAGCCTCCTCACTGCCCTGCCTGCTTCCCTAGACGGCAACTTCCACCAGGTGAGGCACCACACTCATATACCTTCCCACACTGAGGCGAGCACAGCCACTATTTGTGGGGGTACAACTGGGTGCGTATTAGGAAAAGGAAGGCCCTCTGGGTGCATGAGTAGGTGGGTCAAAGTGCTCAGACCCAGGGCCCTGTGGTGGAGGGACATTACCTGTACACCAGGGTGATGCAGGTGATAAAGAAGACCATGCCCACAGTGAAGAGGTAGGCCAGGGGCATGTTATAAGGCAGGCCGTGTGCCTCAGGGGTGCACTGGCTGCCATCCAGCAGTGGGGCACAGGGCTGGTTCAGCGTGGCATTCCTGTAGTAGCCGTAGTACATGACAGTGTGGGAGAAGGAGCCCTGTGGGGACGCCCGGCGGAATCAGGGGCCCTGACCCACCTGTGGGGGCAGGGGAGGGGCAGCAAGGAGACCACAGAGGTGGACAACAGGGCTACAGCCATCCTGGGGCTGCCCAGGCCCCACTGAAATCAGAACCAGACAGACATGAAGGAGAGCTGGCTGTGGCCCACCTGGGGTCCCAGTACAGTGCAGGGTGGGGTCCGAGGGGGAAGCTACGACTGGAGGGGCAGGGCAGAGGACAGGAGCCCCGCCCCAGGCCGACCAAGCCCTCACCCCGCCGGTGAGAAGCTCCAGCCCCGTGAAGGCAGGCCCAGGGCCCGTGGGGGCGGGCGGGAAGGCAGCCTGCACGCCCACGATGAAGGCCAGCAGCGGCAGCAGCAGCAGGGCATTGAAGGCCAGCAGGGTCTTGAGGAAGAGGAAGTAGGAGAGCACGCTGGAGCCGAACTGGCCCCCGATCCGCTTCAGGGAGTAGCGCCACGGCCTCAGGGCGTGCAGCCCCCAGAGCAGCCGGAGCCCCAGGTTGTGCAAGGCCTGCGGAGACGGTGGAAAGGAAGAACCTGCAGCAAGGGGGCCTCTGTGGGAGCCGCGGGACGGGGCAGGGCCAGCCCAGCGGGAGCCCCATGCCCAGGCCTGGAGGAGCAGAGGGCAGATGAGGGGCGCTGCAGAAGGGAGGCCAGGGAATGCAGGGCACCAGAGCGAGGCTGAAGGCTAAGAGACCCCAGGAGCAGAGGAAAGGGTGGCGGCCCTGCCCTGGGGCCCCTACCAGGACACAGGTGTCCCGGAGCCAGCTCCAGCAGCCGAGCCCTCGATGGCCCCGCCAGCCCCTCCGCTTCCCCCTTGGGGTCTGGCTCTTCTCTCTGGGGACAGAGGCAGAGTCAGGGCCTGGGCCCTCAACAAGCCCAGCACCCACCCGGGGGCACACGCTGCAGCCTCCGCCAAGGGGAAGTGGGTCTCGGGGCTGCCCGAGGCAGGTGGGCACTGACCGCAGGCAGCGTTTCTCAGCCAGGCTCAAGGGCATCCCCCGGAGCATGTGGTCTCGCTGGGTCACTGTCAGGCTTTGAAGCTCCCTCACCAGGAGCATCTGCCTCTCTGCAGAAGCAGCAGGAGGGAGTCCTGTCAGTTCCCCAGTCCCCGCTCCAGCCCGTGTGGCCAGGACCTCCCTGCTGGCCTCCCAGAGTCCCTCTGGGCTACCCAGTTTGTGATGCTCTCCTGCAGTGCCTTCCCTCAGTTGCCCTTATTTGAGCTTTAATCATCTGCTTATCCATTTATTTGGTTCCCGTCTGGCTCACTGCGCAAGCAGTAGTAAGCTGCTTACCACCACCACAGCCCAAAGCCCAGGCCAGCGTCTGTGAGTGCCCAACAGATGCCACGGGGTGGAGGGCACAGGCCAGATGTTTCTGAGCTCCTGCCTGCCCTGGGCCCTTTGCCGCCGTAAGGACCCTGCTTCTCTGCTCCAGTGACTGGGACACCAAGACAGTCCCCAGCCCCTGGCAAAGGGACCTCACAGCTGCACCCAGGCCCCCGCCCCAGCCAGCCTAACTCCTCCCCAGCGGGGCTCCGGCCCTCGCTCACTCACCCTCCTCCTGGAGGGTCGCCGAGTCCAGCTCCAGGTCGTACAGGCGGAGGCTGGGCCGGGCTGAGCGCCCTGAGCCCCCGAGCCGGGGCCGGCCCGTCCTGCGCCGCAGCCTCACCGTGCGGCCGTAGTACTGGGAGATGATGGCCCCCCGGCTGCGGCCTGCAGGGGCAGCTGGTCAGGGCGGGCACGGCCGGCTCTCGTTCCCCCACTCCTCATGTGAACACCATCCCCGCTTCCCAGGACCCAGAAGTCCCTTCATAGGAGACCTCGGGCACCACTGGGTTCCCAAGAGCCTATTTTTATCCCTGTGACGACTCAGGAGTCGTTTTTAGAACCTAGCAAGGCTGTGTGGGGCTGTGCTTGGCCTCGGGCAGCAGACGGGTAGAGCAGGAACTGAAGGGGCCTGGCTCTGAGGTAGAGACCCCCGCCCCAAATCCCCCACCCAGTGCAGGAACAGGGTCAATGCCGGGGTCAAGGGTCCCACTCACCAATGGTACGACTGGGCATGCTGGCCAAGATGCGGAGTGTGGCCGAGCTATGGACAGGGGCACCCTTGGCACTGCCTAGGAAGCAGAAAGGCTTGTCCAGAGGTCCGCTAGCCAGCAATCTACCCCCGCCCCCATCCTAGGCCAGCAGACTGCAGGGAGGGATGTCCTGGGAAGTTGAGAAGGCTCAGTGCCCAGCCCGCACCACCCCAGCACCTGGGCCTGGGCCGGGCAGGCTCACCTGAGGCCTCCTGGGTTCCGGCGCCCGGCTCCCTCGGCTGCAGCTCCAGCGCCTGCGCGGCCGCCCACTGGGTCTGCTCCTGGATGATCTGGTGGAAGGAGTCGTGCACGTCGCTCTCATCATAGGGGCTGGGCTCCTGGCTGCTGGGATGAGAGGGAGGAAGGGGTCCAGTCTTCACCTCCGCAGCTGGTCTGTCCTGCCACCAGCCTCACCCCCAGGGAACTCACCAACCCCCAGCCCCAGAGCACTTACCCCTGATCCTCCGGGGTCTCGGGGATATTGAGGTCAAAGGCCAGCGGCTGGGCCATGTCTGTGACCCACACCCAGCCAGTCCGCAGTCCTAGGGCAGTTCAGAGTCACCCATCTGAGGAGAGAGGGCCAAAGTTGGCCTTCAAGGCCTGGTGCCCTGGGGACAAGTGCCACTCGCAGCCCTGCCTCAGCCCCCGCCCGGCTCCCAGCCTCAGCCAAACACATGGTCAGGTGAGGGACCCAAGTAAACCTCAAGCCAGAAGGCCCTGAGGGGGAGCCCCATCGGGAGGAGAAGGACGGAGAGAGAGGAAGGAAGGGAGTGAGGGGGTGAGGTCTGGGCAGTCCCCATCGGTTTCCTCAACGGCGCCAGTCCCCAAGAAACGTGGGGTGGGGGCTGCCCATGGACGCAGCCCTCCTTTCTGAGCCCCCAGGGACACTGCAGCCAAGGAGAAAGCTTGCACTCAGGGCAGCTCTGAGCCCTCCGGTGCCTGCCTGGCAACCCCACAGCACATCCTCTGCCGGGAAGTGCAGCTGCCCCTCACCCACCACCAGCCTCCAGCCCCAGGCAAAGGTGGCCTCCTCCGCTGCACCCTCACCCAGCAGTCACTGTGCAGGCTGGGCCCTGCAGGGTAGGCAGCCCTCTAGAGACCAACTCCCCCACATTCTGCCACCCAGGCAGGGCAGCTGGCTGGGGGAGGGGGCTCGGCATTACACAAGCTTCCTTTGTCCAAGCAGAGGGTGGCCATCACCCAGGACAACGAGCCAGGACAGCCTCGTCCCAGCCCACCAGTGTGGGAGAGGGGCAGGGCAACCAGCTCCAACCAGAAGCCAACTCTGCCAGGACTCAGCAACAGCACCACAGGCCCAGCCCTGGTCTGTCCTGCCACCAGCCTCACCCCCAGGGAGCTCAGCTCAGCAGGCTGCCTCGGGTGGGGGCTCTCCCGGGGGAGGGTGGTGCCCTCATTTGGCAGAATTGGGGATGTCCAGTCTCTCAGCCCACACCCCACAAAATCCAAGCCCCTTGCCCTTTCCTCCAGTGGGAGCACAGCACAGGGAGAGCTGCAGAGAGGTGGGCCTCACGCCAGGATGTAGCTGGAGGGGGAGGCTGGCAGTGCACCCACATCCAGTCCTAGGGCTGGAATCCCTCCCTGGACACACAGCCTCCCAGGCTCAGACACACAGGCCTCTCCACAGTTAAGGGGGGGGCAGGGGCGGGAGTAGCAGGGAGGTGAGAGGTGCATGGAAGCTCCAGCCAGAAGCAGGGCACGGGCTCACCTAGGCACTGCCCAGGACTTCTGCCTAGCTGAGAGCCGGCGCCTGGAACTCCACCCCAGGCCCAGGCAGGTCGAGCCAGTTTCCGGGGTGCGCCACTCCTGAGCCATGAGCCAGATGGGGAGGGTCAGAGCCGGGCCTGTTTCCAGGAATACCCCACCCCACCCCCGGCAAGGAGCCCTCGGGGTAGCAGGTGCTCCCCAGGAAAAGCCGCAAGCCCAGGGGCGGCAGCAGTACCTGGGGCTCCTCCACCCCCACCCCGCCAGTCTCCCCTCCCCAGCTCGCAGCCGGGCCTCCAGTCCCCGGAACAGCCCTCCACCGGCCTGCCAGTGCTGCCGGTGGGAGGGGTGGGTGCTGGGGGCTGCAGGCTCCCCTCCCAGGCCCCTCCCGGGAGATCCAGGGGAACCCGGGAGGAAGCTCACAGCTCGGAGGCCCCAAGTAATTCGAGGGGGCCGAGCTCCCCTCTGCAGGGGAACCCTGGAGCCTGGGAGGTGGAGGGCGCCGACCCCGAGCCCGGGACTGCGGCCCCTCGCGGACCAGCACCCGGGTCCGGGACGCTTACCTGGGAGACGCCGAAGAGGAGGGGCCCTGCGCACCGGCGAGCCCTCACCTGTCCCCGTGAAGGGCCGCGGGAACTGCAGTCGGGGCTCCCCCACCGGGGGTGGGGCCGCGGGGCGAGAGGGAGCTGCACCGCCCAGTCCGGCCCACGTGGTGGCGGGCCTTGGGTGTCACGTGGCCGGCTCACCCGCGGGCGCGACCTGCTCCCCCTTAATGGCGCCCTCGGGCAATGGTGCCCTTACCCTGCTAACTTCTGACTTCTCATAGCACCCCCACCCCGAGGTCTAAGCAGGGTGAAGACGCCGATCGAGATCTATTCCAATCTCTGGTTGAAGACCCCACTGTCTGCGGGACTCAGTTTCCCCAAGTTTCAAATGGGGACAGTATTTCCAGACCTGCCCATTTTGGAGGGCGATTATCAAAATACACACGGTGCTTGCAAAGCCCCACCGACAGGGCGCCTGAGACGGCAGGTCGGGTGACCCTTCCTCCAGCGCAATCTCCCGGCAGATGGCTTTCCCACACTGACCTGGAACCCAGATTATCCCCCTCTGCCCCCCAGCCTGGGCGTGGGTTTCTGGCGTTTATCAGGCAAGAGTTCTGGCAGACTTCCGGTTGTCCCGCTGGGGAGGAAGGGAGACTTGAGGAGGCCAGCACTGCGTGCACGTTCCCAGCGCTGTGTTCTGTTACTCCCCACAAGCCGGAGAAGGGGGCACCACAGCCCGGTTCACAGAGGAGGCCGCTGAGGCCGAGGGCCCACCAGCCCCCAGGACGTCGTCTGCCAGGGAGAATCTCGTCCACCGGGCCGCTCTGCAGAGGAAGCCTGGCAGAATGCCAGAGGAGAGGCCCCCACGAATTTGAGAAAAGTGACGGGGGACACCCCTGGTTGGGAGAAGCCTCTAAAGACAGGCAGGGTGCAAGTGAGTTGGAAGCAGAAAGGCAGGAGAGGCACCCCCCCCGAAGGGAGAACAGGTGGGCACGCCAGGATGCCCACATGAAGACAGGTAATGCGGCTCAAAGGGGCCAGGGTTGGGTTTTCCTGCAGCGGTCAGTTACCTCAGGTGCGTTACCTCAAGCTGGATCTTGGCACAAGGCACCCCCTCATGGAGACCCAGGCCTGCCCAACCCCTGCCTCCCTGCACACCGACTCTCCGTCAGTGTGGCACGTGCATGACCCCAGGCCCAACTTGAAAATCAGCTCCTCAGGGGAGGCTTGATGGGTTGAACACCGTCTGTCCACACTCCCTGCACCCTCTGAGCCCGCTCTGGGCCTGGCCTAGAGGAGGGCCTTAGAAAACCAGGAGGGGCCAGGCAGGGAGGCAGAAAGGCCCCTGGAGCCCAGATACAGGATGACCCGGCCCTGAAGAAGGTGGAGAGGAAGCAACGAGGAAGGGCAGGACCGCGGGGCCCCCCGGGGGATCGCAGGCGGAGGGAACGGCCGGGGACTTTAACACATCTGGCCTGGGCGGGGCGTGCGCGCAGCAGGTTCCTATAGGTCGGGCGCGGGGCCCGGCCTTGGCGTCCACGCTGGGGACAGCGGCGGGAAGTTGAGAAATAATGCCGAGGGCTTCTGGACGTCGAGCCCCCGAAGTGACGGGGCCCGCTTTCTAGGTCAGTGTCGCGCTCTCCCGGCAGGGCCGGGCCGCTTGCGACCGGCTGATAAGGCTCCAGGGCGGCCGCCCAGGCCGGAAGGGAGCGGGCCGGGGCGAGCGGCAGCGGCAGCCGCCGCGCGGAGGAAACCGCGGGGGGTGGGGGAGGGGGAGGAGACGGCGCGGAGCCGGGGTTCCTGTCATGTGACCTCTCCCCGCGACTCCCTCCCCGCCAGCCTGGCGTGGCGGGAGCCTGCCTGAGGAGGGGTCTCCCCCGGGTGCTCCCCAGGTGAGCTGGGTGCGGAGCGTCGGTTGCAGGCAGAGCGCGCGAGGGGGGTGGAGGAGATTGAGGCCAAGGGGCTGCTGGGGCTGGACCACAGAAGACAGAAGGGGTCCCAGCAGGTCCGGGTGCTGCAGGACACCGGGTCCTCTGACTGGCGGGGTCAGCGACGTCTTCCCAGTGGGCGAACCAGCACGTGCACGAGAGCGGGAATTGTCCCTCGCCAAAACGTGACCCCCCCCGAAGGCCGCAGGTAGCAGGTGGGGGTGGGGCGGAGCAGGCCTTGGGTCGCCGCGCTTAGCTGCGGCCACACCTGGCCGTCGCTTTGTCTGTAAAAGTCCCGTTTTTCCATGCCATTTGGACCTGTCTCCCCATTTGACAGACATGTAAACTGAGGCCCCTGGCCATGTGTTGCTTTGAGGTGTGGATGGGAGCTGAGTCCAGATCTCCTCCACCAAGGATTCTTTCTCTTCATTTCTGGGCACGCCAGAGCCAACACCTTGAGGCTCACCCGACAGGCGCCCCACATCCCTCCTGGGGCCAGCACCGCACCCCCAACATCAACCCCACCTCAGAGATGCTGCGGCAGTGGTCGGTGCAGTCGGGGCAGGCCCCGGGGGAGGCAGACCCCGAGACAGGAGTCGAGGTGCTGTGGGAGCAGGAGATGGAGCGGCTGTGCGCCTCCCGGGTGCCGGTGCGCGCACTGCCCTACGCCATGGTGGACAAGCGCTGCATCCGGTGGGTGCCCGAGGGCCGCGAGCCCCGGGCGGTGGGGGTTGTGGGGGGCGCCGGAAGGATGCACCTGTCGGATGGCGTGGGAAGATTCCTCCGAGCCGTGGGGCTGCTCTGCCTGGCCGGTGAGCACCGAGTGACTCTAAGGCGCCCCCATCACCACCCCGTCCCAGGCGGCTGCGGGAGCCCGAGGGGATGGAGACTTCTTGCTGGCGGCGGTGGCAGCGCAGGCGACAGACCGCGGGACGGCGCCTGGGGGAGGCAGCACAGAGGCTGGCCCGGGGCTTTGGGCTCTGGGAGGCGCCTCTCTACGAGATCGGGGGTAGGATCCGCACCCCAGTCCCTCCTCCCCTCTCTGGAGTCCAACGACCAGTTTATAGACTGAGACGAGCATCGTCCTGCTTGCCGCTGCCCCCTCTGCCCCACCGACCAGCAGCCCCCGCCCTCACACCCGCCACCCCACCTCCGTTCGGAGAGCGCACCTTGGTGGATGACAGCACCCCCTGGTGGCTCTCGGAAGTACTGCTAGGGAGGCCTCCTGGACCGAGGTCCGCCAGAGGCTGGTCCCCCACATCCCTCGGGTTGGTCCACCCTCACATCCCACCGCGCTCGGATTCTCAGCCAGGCCCACTTGGGTCCTCCCCACAGGCCTCTTTGGCACCGGAATCCAGTCCTATTTCACCTTCCTCCGCTTCCTGCTGCTGCTCAACCTGCTGGCACTGCTGCTGACTACCAGCTTCGTCCTGCTGCCCCTGGTCTGGCTCCGCCCCCCTGACCCAGACCCCGCCCTTAACTTCAGTGAGTGAATTCCCCCCGAGGGACGGACGCCCCCCAGCCCACCCGCAGCCCTGGGCTCAGTGCTGGGACAGCCCTGACCCTCTGTGTCCCGACCCTGTGCATCCTCCTGCTTAGACCCAGCCCTGGGACTCTCCCTGACCATGCCTTTTGCATGGCATGCCTCCTGACTCATCCCCAGTGTCCTGCTGGGGGGGGGGGGTTGTGGCCCGGGAGCCTGCAGGGGAACAGCCTCACCTGTGTGGCAGGAGCCCTTCCCCATCGGCCCCTCTCCCTGCTTGACACAGCCTTCCAGTGCCCTGGCGGCCACCAGCCCCACAGTGGTGATCCCCAGTTGCACACTCGACTCTGGAATGTTTTGACCGGCAGGGTAAGTGGGCTCTGTCTTGGCTATGGATTGGGGGGCTGGGAGTCCTGGGGAACTGACTGGCCTCATGAGACCCCAGTCTAAGACCCCCACCCCTAGGACATTGTGGCTTGTAGGTGGTCAGTCTTACAGACAGGCTGGCTGGGTCAGTGATGGGCGAGAGAGACACTGAGGCCACTGTACGTGCCCTCAGAGCCCAGCTGGGCAAGGGTGCAAGGGCCGCAGAACTCTCCAGGCCTCCAGGATAAACGCCAGCCCTCCCTCATTCCCGGAAGCCACTGAGTGGTTGCCGTGTGGGGCTCTGTGTCCTGGTCCTGTGCCTTCCTCAGAGCTGTGTGGCCTTGGGCAAGTTACCTAATGCCCTCTGAGACTCTGTAAAGTGGGGGTTCACTGACTCCCTACCGGATGGCATTTTGTGAATGAATGAGTCCCCATGTGAGAAGTACTTGGCACGAGGCCTGGCATGGACTGAAGCTCAGGTGTCGCCTCTGATGCCCACAGGCCTTCAACAACACCTATCTCTTCTATGGCACGTACCGGGCGGGGCCCGAGAGCAGCGCTGCGTACAGCATCCGCCTGGCCTACCTCCTGAGCCCGCTGGCCTGCCTGCTCCTCTGCTTCTGTGGGACCCTGTGGCGGTAAAAGGGCACCCCTACCTCCACCTCTTTTCAAGAGATCTTCCCTGATTACCCCTCTCTTGGCATGGTACCCCCCAAGTTGGCAAGAAGGTCCTGGCCCCTGTTTAACAAGGCTCATTGGTGTTCCAGGGTCTGAACTCTGTGTCCCCAGCTGCAGGCCTCAGGAGTAGGAGCCACCACCCCATATCCACCCCAACCCCCAGGTGGAGGCCAAAGCCTGCACCTGGGGCTTCCAGGGGCTTCCCACCCCAGACCTAGAGCCCAGCCAGGGCTGAGGCTGGCAGCGGGCGGGAGGTGCCCCTCCTCCACCAGTCCTGGCCTCCTCTCCCCTCCAGGATGGTGAAGGGGCTGCCGCAGAAGCTGTTCCTGGGCCAGGACTATAGGTCACCTCTCAGTGCCAAGGTCTTCTCTTCCTGGGATTTCTGCATCCGGGGGCAGGAAGCAGCCACCATCAAGAAGCATGAGATCAGCAATGAATTCAAGGTGTGTTCAAGACCATGCTTGAGTGTGAGATGTGTGAATGTGCCAGTATGAATGTGAGCACATGTGTGACTGAGTGCATGTGTGTGCTGAGTGCACACACATACCCATTGGGTGTTGCAGCAGGAGGTGGGACTGGGCTGCTGTTTGACTGTGGGCACTCACCCTCATGGTGAAGGAAGGGGTTGTCTAGACAAAACCAGCCACTGTTCCTCCACCTGTCCCTGCCCCAGTGTCACTCCAGCCCTGCCCAGATCCTGGAGGCTGGTCTCCCCACACACCCTGACCCTGGCCCAGGCACCTCCCCTTCCACCCCCACCCCCACCCCCCGCTGACCCCATCTGCCTCTGCCTTGCCCCCTGGCAGGTGGAGCTAGAGGAGGGGCATCGCCTCCTGCTGGCACAGCAGCAGACCCGGGCCCAGAGAGCCTGCCACCTGCTCACCTACGCTCGTGTCAACATCCTCATCGGGATTCTGGTGGCTGGGGCCATCAGCGCCATCTTCTGGGCCACCAAGTACTCACAGGATAACAAAGAGGTACCAGGAGAATGACAGGCATTCATTTAATCCTGGCCAGAACTGTGGGGGGAGTCGGTATGGTCCCACTTTGCATATGAGGAAACTGAGGCCCTGAGAGGTTAAAGCAATTCGCCCAAGGGTACGTCCAGGTCAGACTGGCTCTACCTGTGGATATCCCCCCATCCCTCCTCCGTGTTGCTCCTGGGAATAGTCTGTGGGCTTCCAGGTGCCTGGCCTGCACCAGAGTTATGCTCGAGGGGGTCATGGGGATGGGGGTGTATTGGGGGCCCTCCAGCCCATGGGCACCCCCTTACCTGCTTTTCCCCACAGGAGTCCCTGTTTGTGCTACTCCAGTACCTGCCCCCTGGGGTCATCTCTCTGGTCAACTTTCTGGGTCCCCTGTTGTTTGTCTTCCTTGTCCAGCTGGAGAACTACCCTCCCAACACTGAGATCAACCTCACCCTTATGTGGTGAGTGCCACCCCTGGGGTGACAGGTGGGACAGCATGCAGCCGGGAAGGCAAGGAGGCCCCGGGCACAATAGGAGGCTGTGTCCTGCTGCTCGCCTTGGTGAACTCCTGGCACCATGGGTCCCGAGCAAGCGAGGGCAGGTGGGCACTCTCAGAGCACATGGCCTCCTGGACCCCAGTCTCAGAGTCTCCAGTCCAGTCTTCCAAAAACAGCCAGCAGTCTGGACCATGCGCCGGCCATTCCTGGGGGCCCATGACTGTTTTGCCAGAGGGTGTTGGAAATCATCTTCACACACTTAGGAAAGCCGGGAGCACAGGATGCACGTGGCCCCCATGTGTGCCCCGAGGGTTTACACCCCTTACCTTGACAACCCTCACATGACCTCTGAAGTTGGGACCATCCTCATCCCCATTTGATGGCTGAGGAAGTTGAGGTTCTCAGGGGCTAAGGGCCTCTGCCAAGGACAAGCCCACCCTGCCTGCTGGGTGCAGGTTCAGACACAGGCTCCTGCCCCCACGCTCCGCTCTGTCTCCCTTCTCAGGGCTCGGGTCCTACCTTGGACCCAAAGCCCCTGTTCAAACCCCACCTGAGCTCCCAGCTTTTGTCTCCATCTGCCACCCCGCCCCGCTTTCCCTTCTGTTTCCCTGGCACAGAAGCTGTCTGGAGCCTGGTCAGCTCTCCTCCAAGGTGGACTGTGTTTGGTTTTGAAACTTTATTTTTGGAATAGGCAATAGCACACACACAGTAAAAAAACTTAAAATGCTCAAGAGGATGAAAGACAAAAATAAGCCCCTGCCCTTCCCTGCTTCCCAGCTTCCCTCAACAGAAGAACCACTGTACGTGTCAGCCTTGGACGTGCACGCTTGGACACCGGACACATGCAGTGGCTTGGGGTTAGGGCAGCTCACCTGTATGGTCCCGATGCTCCTTGTTCAGGAGCATGCCTGCACGTGTTTGTGATAAATGAGACAGTGTAAGTGGGCTGGGGTATTAACTGTCAGTGGAAGAAAGGGAGATCTCACCTGCAGTAGGATATTAAAGGCCCACAGACGCCTGTGAGTCTCCAAGCTAGGTGTGGGGAGAGGACGGTGGACTGCACAGTGTTACCCAAACTAATGCAAAAGCAATCCTTCTGGGAATCATCTGGAGACTGAGATTCTGGGTAAACTTTGCCACAGACAGCAGGCTGGGCTCTGAATGTAGAGGGGGCTGGGCCCAGGAGAGACATGATCTCACGCTGCCGTCAGTTACGCCAGTAACCTGGGTCAAATGTGCCCATGTAACAACTGGGCCCCTCCTCTGACACAGTCCCGCCCTCTCAGGTGCGTGGTGCTGAAGCTGGCCAGCCTGGGCATGTTCTCCTTCTCACTGGGCCAGACTGTGCTGTGCATCGGCAGAAACAGGACCAGCTGTGAGTCCTACAGCTACGCCTGTGACTACCAGGTGGCTGGCGGCTCCATCAGGGCCTGTCCCTCCTGTCCTTCTCCACAAAGCCCCACCTCTCTGATCTCCTTGTCCCTCTGTGGGTCTCCCCTTTGTGAGAGGCTGTGAGCAGAGCTGCCCAGACAGTAGCACACTTCCGGGGTGGGGAGGTGGGGAGGTGGGGAGGCGGGAGGGTGGCGGGCATTCACAGAGCGCTATGCTCCGGGCTGGCCGTGGGGTTTCCCTGGCTGAATCTTATCCTCAAGGCCTGGGTTTTACCATAGCAACCATACCAGACTCCAGGCAAAGCTCCTATACCACAGAGACCCCCCAGCAAGCGGGTGAGGGGCAGCCAGGGACCCTGGGCGGTGACAGGCCCTCCCTCTGCACCAGTGCTGGGAGAACTCGGTCGGGGAGGAACTGTACAAGCTCAGCCTCTTCAACTTCCTCCTCACGGTGGCCGCGGCCTTCCTCGTCAGCCTGCCTAGGAGGTGAGCCGTGTGGGGACACCACCAGGAGAATGGGGGTGACCCGGGCGTGTGTGGGGATGGCCAGTGGCCACGGCCAGGGGTGAGCAGTTCTACACAAGTGTGTCCACATGAATGAGCGGTGGTCCAGGGCCACGACCACTGGGGTCCACTCGCTTCTCGTGGGTGGTGGTGCCTGGAAACGCCCCTCCCGCAGGCTGCTGGTGGAGCGGCTCTCCGGCCGGCTCTGGGCCTGGCTGGACCGGGAGGAGTTCCTCGTCCCCAAGAACGTGCTGGACATTGTGGCAGGGCAGACGGTCACCTGGATGGGCCTCTTCTACTGCCCCCTGCTGCCTCTGCTCAACAGCATCTTCATCTTCCTCACCTTCTACATCAAGAAGGTGGGGGCCCACGGGCTGGTGGGGAGCAGGGAGTGTGCTGGGTGGGCTCCTCTCACCCCTGTCAGCAGAGCGGGGCTCACACCCTGCGTCTGCCACCCCAGTGTCGCTTCCGGGGGCGTCAGACTCCTGGGGGTCCGCAAGCTGGGCTAACCGCGCCTGCTGTCCCTGCTCCCCAGTACACCCTCCTGAGGAACTCGAGGGCGTCCCCTCGGCGATTCCGGGCCTCCAGCTCCACCTTCTTCTTCCAGCTGGTGCTTGTCCTGGGCCTGCTCCTGGCCACCGTGCCCCTGGGCTATGTGGTCAGCAGGTGAGGGGAGCAGAGGGGCAGAGCCTGGCGAGCAGGCAGCTGCTCACCCAGGGCCTGACACCAGCCCCTCTCTGGTCATCCCTCCCCAGCATCCACTCTTCCTGGAACTGCGGCCTCTTTGCCAACTACTCGGCCCCCTGGCAGGTGGTCCCAGAGCTGATGGCCCTCTGGCTCCCACCCCCTGGCCAGCGTGCCCTCCACTACCTGGGATCCCACGCCTTCAGCTTCCCCCTCCTCATCCTGCTCAGGTGCCTCTCAGGGCAGCAGGGGCCAGGGGAGGGTGCACCTGGAAGCGGGGAGTCCTTCCATGAATGCCCCCAGCCAGGCTCACTGGGTCTGGGTGCCAGACAAGGATAGCTGAGAGGGGCAAGGTCCCAGGGGATGGAGCGTGGGCCCGAGGCGGGTGGCCTGGGGGCTCCTCCTGTGCCCCTGGGCACCTCGGCCTCTGGGCCTCACCTGTAAAGCAAGCCCCTTACATGACTGACCCCTGGGAAACAGTTGCTGGGGCAAGCACACCGGAAACCTGAAAGAGTCGATTATCTTGTTGCCATTTAGAGAGAGAGTCTCAACGACCTGTGGGGGGAAGGAGGGGAGAGAAAAAGGGGAGTCTGCCAACCAACTCAGGCAGAGGGAGGACCCCAGGAGGCAGTTTTTAATAGACTGGGGTGGGGAGGGAGGAAGCAGGGGGAGGCACGTGCCGTCTGAGGGGTGACTGACCGCGGTTCCCCGTCTGCCCAAAGCCTTGTCCTGACCGTGTGCATCTCCCAGTCCCGGGCCAACGCAAGGGCCATCCAGGGGCTCCGGAAGCAGCTGGTGTGGGTGAGTGTCGGTGGGGCTGGAATGGGGCGCGGGCTGCAGGCCAGACCCTGCCGGGGACTGTGGGCCCAGGCAGGGGGGAAACCGGGGAGGGTGGGGGACGGAACGGCCCCGGGCCCGGCCGAAGGAACACGGCCTCAGGCTGGACCGGAGGGTGGGCCTGGGTTGCGGACGCGTCCCGGACCTTCATGGCGAGGAGCCTCCGCGGGGCTGGCGGCTGGGAGAAGGCGCTGCTCAGGGTGCGCCGCCCGCTCCCGCGCAGCAGGTCCGGGAGAAGTGGCATCTGGTGGAGGACCTGTCACGGCTGCTGCCGGAGCCGGACCCCGGCTGCTCTCCGGGGCCCGCGTCCCCTCGCTGCCGCGCTTCTCGCCCGCGGTCCTTCTGCCCCGGATTCCCCTGCCCAGGCTCCCCCAGGCCCGGACCCTCCCCCTCGGATCCCGCCGGTAGATTCCGCTTCCCCAGCGCCTCGGAGCTGTAGTACTGTCACGGAAAATACTGGAAAGCCTGGGCCGGATCACCGACGGCAGAACCAAGCGGCACTCGGAGGTCTTGGAGTGCTGAGGTTTTATTTCACACCGGCGGGCTCAGAGCGGAGCCATCGCCCAGGGTCTGAGCCCTGAGCACAAGCAAGGGGAGCAATTTGTTATTTTGATATGTGGCATTTCTGCGTGCGCAGGGCAACAGAGGAGCCCCGGGGAGGGGAGGGGGGAGCTGGGAGGGCTTTGCCAACCGGAGGAAAAAAAGCGGTTTGCTGACCTTGACGGCTGTGTTGGGTATTTTCCTTGCCAGTACTGACCTGCCTCCACCCGGGGCACCCCCAGGGCCTGACCTGTGGCCCCCCACCTCCCGTTGCCTCAAGCTCTGGCCCCCTGATGGCCACCACCCCTCTCTCGTGGGCCTCCCAGCAGGGCTTCCCAGAGCAGGTGCACACACCAGGTGAGACCCATTAGGACCCAGAGAGTAGCAAGAAGAAAAGGGAACTTGTATTTATATTTTCATCTCAGTCCTTTAAAGTTTCTATTTTTGTTGAATGATTTGTAGTGCACACATCTATCCGTATAGTCGCCCATGATCGCAATTTATAAATACACACCCACTGGGAGTGCTCAAAAATCGTTTCCTGTGGGGAGCAGCCTCATAAAACCTTCAAGACCTCCTGCCAGAAGAGCAGGCCTGGCCAGTCACGCGGAACCTGCGCCCCTGCTGGCTGTGTTCCAACAGCACATGGCCCAACATAACCTCCTGGTGATCCTCTGTCCCATGTGAGACCCATTAGGACCCACAGAGGTTAAGTGACTTGAGTCAGGGGCAGGGCTGAAGGTTGAAGGCTGGCTGCAGGGCCACGCTGCACCAGCCTGGGGCTCAGAGGCCCATCTCAACCCTGACCCTGGCCCTGACTCGGACCCCGGCGGCCTACAGGCTTAGAGAGTCTTAAAAACAGAGGGTCCATGGTCAGCCTCTCCCTAGCAGGATGCCTCAGAGTCCCATATTCTAACCCAAAAGTCCATGCCAACAATGGGGGGGGGCATCCTTAGGAAACCAGAACAGAGGCCCCCCGAGCCAGGCCTTCTGCAGAATCTGTTCTCCCCCCCAGCATGTGCCAGCCCCCAGCCCCCACCCCGGTTGAGCTAACCTTTGGGGACAGTGGGATGAAGGAGCCACCAGGGTGGCTGGGAGTGTACAGACCCGTAGTGTGAGACACATGAAGTGCAGGGCTGCCAGGCCACGAAGGGGGGCCGGGGCTGAGATTCCCTAGCCTCCACCCTGAGCTGCAGTGGCTGGGAAGCCCATCGGCAGCTGGCCCTTGCCAGCAGTTCCGACGTGATGGGCCAGGGGCAGCCGGCAGCCAGGCATGGGGGCTTGCCAGAGAAAGCTCCCAGGGGACTCAGTGGCAGCCAGGACTGAGGACTGAGGGCCTGAAGCACTGAGAGGAGGAGAGGTCGGGAGAAACCAGGGCGGGACATGCTGGAGGAGCCTCGGCTTCTCCCAGGCCCGGCCCAGCACTTGGCTGCATTCCCGGCCTGAACGCAGCGTCAGGCGGCTTTGGCCGAGCGCACAGTGACTGGGGCTCCACGTGGTCATTAAAGGCTGGCCATTGGCTCCTCCGGTCCCTGTCCTGTCACTCACCCGGCATCACATGACCCATTCATCTGTCAACAAGTGCCGGCCCTGCTCTGGGGAGCACATGGAGCTTGTGCTCAGTCGTGGGGGTGACAGCCTGGGCCAGATGAAAAAGGCACAGGTTAACAGCGTGGGGCCGAGTGTGCTTGGACCTCCAGCCCCTGAGAACTTGTTAGAAATGCAACTTCTCCGTCCCCTACCACCTCCTCCTCCTCAGAGAAACTCTAGGGTGGGGCCCAATGATTTTTGAGAGTTGAATGAGCCCCAGGACTGATGCTGAAGTGACAGGCTGCTGCCCTGAATCCGCAAGGCCTTTTCCTCGTCACCCTCACATGCCTTCTGGCCCCCGAGCTGAGACCAGCCAGGGCTCAGCAGGGTCCACGGTGTCTGCTGAGGGAGAAGATGAGCTCTTGAGACCTCAGGGGACTCCACCTCTGGGCCACACCGGGGTGACACCACCCTCTGAGGGGCTGTGAGCTTCGAAAGCGCCCTTCCTAGGAGAGTAGTCGAGGTCCTATTACAATGTGGTCGTTGGCCTGAGCAGCAAAGTGGGAGAGATGGAAGTGGCCCTGAGAGCCCCGTGATCCTGGCTGGCCAGCAAGGTAACCCCGGCTCATCACTGCGGCAGGAGGCGCTCATGGAGCCGTGACGAGTGGGGCCTTGCAGGAAGAGAGGGTCCAGACTGGACAGGAAGGCAGCAGGAATGGCCTGAGCAGAGGTGTGGATGTGGGGCCACCCAGGGCTGGTCGAGGACGCTGGGAACCTGGGCAGTGTGGCAAGGACAGTGGGAGGGCAGAGGGAGCCAGCGCCCCCACGTGGGAGCCACAGGCGCGGGTGGTCTGTATGAACACGCGGGGCAAGGGGAGACCTGTGCGGCTACTGCCGTCAGGGAAGCAAGGGTCTCGCCAGGTGCAAGAGCCCACTGCAGGGAGGAGGGCAGTAGTCTCAGCTCTACCCCGGGGGTTCCTGGCCTCGCCCTGCCCAGCCCTGGGGGGCTCCCCGCTATGTAACCTTCCAGCTACGCCAGCCGAGGCAGCCCAGTGCAGACACTGGCAGGACCCTCCCAGGAACATAACATGTGACATGAGGGGAACAAGGTGATGCTGGGATGGCCACATATCAGAGACTGGCCCTCTGTGGGCAGAGTGTACAGAACTGCTGTCTGTAGTGGGTACACCCCAACTCCGCTCCAAACAGGCGACCTGGGGTAACCTGGTGTGTCCTCATCCGGCCTGTCCCGCCTGCAGCCTGTGGAGAAGGGGCAGAACAGCCCAGAGAACCAGCCCCTCCAGAAACAATGACACTCCAGTCCAACGGGCAGAGGGCTGCTGGCTGCAGAGGGGTATACCTGGGGTGGGGTGGGAAAATGACCCTGTCCCAGCAGGACATTTCTGGGGGAAATGTCCCTCAAGTCTGCCCACCATGCCCTCTGCCTCTGGATCTGTAAATGCACTGATCTCATCCCGAGCACAGTAGAGGAGACAACACGGGCTTCTGGCCTTCAGGCAGCAGCTGCCAGCTGCCGAGACCACCCCTCCGTCCCCTTCGGTCCTCAGTTCCCTCCCCACCCGCTTCTGCCGGGAGAGACCAGACTTTTTGGAAGGGGATGTTGCTAGGAAACTAAGAGGAAATGTTCTTGCTCCCCAAATGCAGAGAGGTATGTGGGTCCACAGGGCACTTCCCCAGGGGTACAAGTCAGGACTGCGGGTGGCAGGTGACGATGCTGATTCCTGCCCCCTGAGGAGAAAGGGAACCATGGAGGTGGTCCACAAAGCTGGTCCCTGAGGACCACCTGCATTCGGCCTGGGCTTCCCCCACCATCCTGCTCCCAGGCAGGCAGAGTCATCCTGCCAGACCAGGTGCCCCACGTGCCCACACCTCACAGGCTGCAGCGGGTCCTGCTGAGAAGGGTGTGGGGACCCGAGGGCGGGCTGGAATTGGCCTCCCATGGGTCAGGTGCACATCCCAGGCTGTGCGGGGCAGGGGTGCGGCTGACCTCTGACCTGCGGGGCTCTGTCTGAGCGGGCAGTAAATGGTTCCACAGCAGGGGCAGGCTGTCCTCCCTGAGGAAGGCGGCCAAAATGGACGTTTCCTGCACAAACTACGTGAACCTGCCCGGGAAGAGACTGGCTAGGGAGGAGCCGGGCTGCCTGGGGACTCGGCAGAGGCCTCCCGCAGGGCCGCCCTCCTTCCCCACCTCCCCTCCCCTCCATGGTCTGCTCCTGGCCGCCCTGAGGGTTCAGCCCTGGTCTGGCCTTAGTGCTTGTGGAGGTTTCCAGCTTTGGGAGGCCTTGCTCACCCCCACCCTTCTCTCTAGATCCTGAGCTCAGCTGCAGACAGCCCACAAGGTCATGCCCACGTCTGTGATGAGACTTAGCCTCTTTTTGGTCTAGCTGGCATTGGGTCCAGGTCCCTGGGGAATGACCCACCATCCCTGGGCAGGACGGCCCTTCCTGCTCTGAGCTCAAGGGCAGTGCTGGAGCGTAGAGCCTGTCACACACGCGTCCCACCCCTGCTGTGGCCAAGGGCCTCACCCATTAAACCTCTGAGGCTTAGCGTGGGGGCTGAGCCCAGCATCAGCCACCTGGCCGGTGCCCACTTGGTGGTCACTAACGAACCAGTGTGAGATGGCAAACGTTGCCTCTCCTGTCTGCATCTTTAACAGGCCCAGCCCACCACTTCTCCTGCCTGTACATCAGACCCTCACTGGGAGCTCTGGAAGGACCTTCGTGGTTATAGGCCCATCCTGACGACCCAGAATAACCCCACCCACCCATCTCAAAAGAGCAGATTAGCAACCTTGGGTCCCCCTCGCCTGGTAACGTACATATTTCAGGGGTCAGGACATGGACATCTACCTACTAAAGAGGCCCAGGGCCTCAGCTCAGCAGTGACAGCTGAGTAAGAAAGCCCAGGTTTGGCTGCAGACGGGCACCTCCTCATTCCGTGGGGCTGTCTGAGGGAGTGTGTGGTTCTGGGCCCAGCCCTAGTTGCTGGGGCCCCAGGGCGCTATCCAGGTTATCTCCCCACTGCAGGCACACACTCAGAGCAGCCCAGGGGCCCCAGGGTGGAGATGGCCCAACCGAGGCAGCTTGTGCAAGCCTGGGAAGAAGGCCCCACACCAGCAGAGGCATGAGCCTCTTTCTGCTGCTCTGCTCAGCCACCCTGGGTGAGCCAACTGGGGACTTTGTGGGAGGGGGCCACTGAGGGAGGGGCCATTGCCGGGGCCTTGAGGAGGCAGGCTAAAGGGAGCACAGGACAGGTGGGGCCTGAAGGTGGGGCACAGGACAGAGGCAAAGATCCAGGCTTGAGCCTCAGACTGTGTTGCTTTACCCACCCATTGCTTCACCATTCTGGACAC
This sequence comes from Manis pentadactyla, assembly GCF_030020395.1. NCBI lineage: Eukaryota > Metazoa > Chordata > Mammalia > Pholidota > Manidae > Manis > Manis pentadactyla. Next base: position 187,016,718 of record NC_080022.1, read on the forward strand.
ACTATTTATTCATCTGCAGAATGGGCTAATGATACTAAATGGCCTTGAAAAAGCTTCTATGAGTGCAGATACTTGCTGAGTTCTGGGCCTCCCTTCTGACCTCAGCCAGCGGTCTCCGGCCTCCCCACCACCCTGGGCCCCCTACTGACCACCTTGCCACCTTCCCCATATCTTACAGCCACCACCAGCTTCCCCGTGGGGCAGGAGGTAGGTGAGTAGCCCAGCACACTGGAGGGAGAAGGCTCCGGCTGGGGACCTGGAGTCAGAGCCCCCACCCATGGCGGGTGCCTTGGCCGGGGGGAGGTTGCTGATGGTGAGGGCGTGTCTGCTGGTGGACAGCTGGACAGTTCTGGAACCTGGCCTCAGCCCCTGCAGGACCCTGGGGGCAGTGGAGAGGAGAAGGCCGACAGGCCAGTGTGGGACCCCTTGGAGACACAGGGCAAGGGAAGTGCTTGGCTCTTGTTGGGTAAGGGAGGAGGGTAAAGGGGGCAGAGGACGTGCCCTGGGCAGGTGTATCCCTGATGTGCCACCCCAGGTTCTGATCTGGAGCAGAAGCCCCTCGGGGAGCCCCACGTTTCTGCCAGGTGGGTGTGACCCCAGAGCAGGCTGAGGGCATTCCGGTGGGGCTCTTTGGACCGGGAGGGGGGAGGTGAGGGAGCGTGGCCGTCCAGGCGGCCCCCCTCCCACGGCCAGCAAACGGAAGGCTGCCTCACTGTCAAAGGCAGCACGAGGATGTCAGGTCCCCCGCCACCAGTCACCCAGGGGGTGGTGCAGAGCTGGGGAGGGGACGCTCCGCTCTCTTCCCCTGCCCCCCCCTTGTTTCTAACCCTGCCACCTCTAAGCTCAAGGTGGAGAGGCCCCTCCTCTTCTCCGCTCAGGGGGGAGCCAGTACCGTCCCTGGGTCACAGGGGTCACAGGGGCGCAGGGCCGGCATCTGCTTGATTCCGCTGAAGGGCGGGTCTCACTTGAGCGCAGCACAGGCTGAACTATCATTTCCTCATTTGCTCTAAAAACAAACGTGGTGGTGTTTCTGCTGAAAAGAGAGCAGGGCTGACTGCAGGCCTCTGGGTCTCCGGGGAATACCCGGGCAGGACCAGTCTGCCGCCCCTCCAGCCCCTGACTTCTGCTCGACCTCCTGCGGAGCAGGCCCGCTAGCTAAGCTCCTGAGAAACCAAGTGCTGAAGCATTCGTTCATTCAGCAAATACTGGGTGGGCCCCGGGCGAGTGCCAAGCACTGTTCTGGGCCCCAGGATACGGAAACAAAGCAAAGGTCCCAGCGCTTCTGTAGCTTACACTCCAGGGGGTGGGGGCACAGTGATGACGAAACTGATCTTGCCAGGATGTCATAGGCCCTCGAGAAACGCAGGCAGGGGAGGGGAAGGGGACACGGGGAGGGGCTGGGCGGGAGGTCATCACTGAGAAGGGGTCACCCAAACAAGGACATGAAGGAGGTGGACGAGCAGGACACCCCTGGACTTGGCCTGCGTGGCCAGAGCACAGGAAGCAAGGGGGAGGGGAAGCGGGAAGGGGTGAGACTCGGGGGCTGAGCATGGGGGGCCCCGTGGGCCTAGCTGGCTGTGGGAGGGCTCGCACGGAAGAGTCTGATTTGCATGTCCTGGCGGCTGCCTTGACGGGAACTGGATGGGGACCTAGCGCGGCATCCCCGGGAGCCGGTAGCTGTTCCTGGAGCCCAGGGAGGAGATGGGGTGGCAGCGGGAATGGAGGGGAGACGTGGTCAGGATAGAGTCTGAAGGTCAGGCCAACAGTACTTGCTGTGAGACAGTGGAAACCCTGGGGTTTTTAGCCTGAGCTGCCACACGGATCAGCTGAATAAAATGCAGCCTTACAAGGAATATCCCACAGCTGACACAATTTCAGTGGGGGCGGGAAGGCAGGCAGAAGGTAGGCTGAGGGGTTGAAAAGCCAGGGTATGGGAAGGATTACAGGTGTGTTTTGAAATCCCCGCCAAGTGTGGCGTTGGGAGTGGGAACCAGGGCGGGAACCTCCAGCGGGTGACGGGATTTCTGGGCATTGTAGCCCGCAGTGCAGGGTGGGACATGTCTGCAGACGTGAGATTCAAGGCTGGTGTTCAGGAAGGAAGAGGGGTAGTGGTCCAGAGATACCAGGAGAATGTCCACCCTTGTCATCCCAGGTCAGGGCCAGGAGGGCTGCGGGGACCGCCTGAGATGGCAGGGCAGTGGGTCGTGCCCTGTGGGAGGCTGCCTTCCGTCAGGTGGAGAAGACGAGATGCCGAGCAAGGCTGAGAACTTGGTTCCAGAGGGCTCAGCACGGGGTTTGGGAGCTGGGGAGGCTGGGGGTGGGCATAAAGGGAGCTGGCAGAGCCCTGGGAGGGGCAGGGCAGGAGGGGTGGGTGGCCCAGCAGGCCGGGTCGGGAGATATCTGGTTGAAGGACAGATTCAAGCTGGTGCACACCCCGAGAGAGGGCACAAGGGCCGGACAGGCCGTCTCCCTTCACTCCCAAGCCCATCTGGGACCCCTGAGCAAGGCTGGAGAGCGTCTCACAGGACTGGTGGGGTGGTGCCCTATGGTGTTGTGGGGCTGCCATAACAAAGGACCACACACTGGGATGTTTAAACAACAGAAATGAATTCATTCCAGGTTCTGGGGGCCACAAGTCCAAAATCAAGGATGGCCTGGGGAGAACCTGCCTCACACCCGTCTCATGGCTGCTGGCATCCCAGGTGTCTAGGGCTAGTGACAGCAGCACTCCAGTGCCGGCCTCAGTTCTCACATGGCCTCCCACCCTGTCTGTGTCTGTCTCTCCTCTGCTTATGAGTAATGAACCCACCCTTTACATCTGTAAAGGCCGTATTTTCAAATGAGGTCCCATTCCCATTGAACATATCTTCATGGAGGATACAATTCATCCCTCAAGAGGCAGGCTGCATGTTCAAAACCAGATCCCTGGACCCCGCCTCGGGTCTAATAAACGGGGTCACTAGTGTGGGACTGCAATCTCCAAGCCTTCGGTTATCACAGAGACAGGTCTGGAGAGAGGCTGGGGCCACCCCAAGGCCTCTGAGCTGTGGCGGGCAGCAGCCCAACGTGGCTTCCTTCTGTAGCAAAAGGAGGAAGCTCCACAGGGCCACCCATGCCCCCAGTCTTGACTGGGCTCTGTTTCAGTCCCAGGGTGGCCTTATCGCTTCATCGCATTTTGAATGTGCCATTCCATCATTCAAGTGTTCTGATACAGTTGATGGATTTTTAATTAAATGATAGACCACTCGTTATCGGTGGATTAGATGCATAAACTAAATAATCCAAAGGAAAAGAAAGATACAAGTCTTATTAGAGTATAGAGTGAATGCTGCACTGCACTGCGTACTAAAAAAATGACCGCGTCTGAACTTATGTAAATCATGCTTCTATTCATGGCTGTTGAAATGGAAATGAAGGCGGACCACTTTTTCCACTTTTGTTAAGTCGAGGTCATTTCTCTCTGTGATGGGGCAGAAAGAAGCGTCATCACACTTCAGCCCTGGACTCCCATGTCCCCCGAAAAGGAAGATTCTGGCCCCAAGACTGTCTTGGGACAATGAGAAGTTGGCCCTCTGGCCCAGGGTCACAGTGATGAAATTACTGGGAGGAGTTTGCAAAATAGGTGCCCCAGAGAGGAGACTGTGCTCTAGAAACAGTTTTTCTCACCTCAAATATAAGATTTTGCATGAAAGGCTGTTTGGGGGAAAAAAAAATTTTTTTTTAATGGGGTTCTCATGATGTTCAGAAAGAGGCCGAGATGAGAAAGTACTGGCTTGTGTCTTTGCTCTGGGCAAGGGAAGAGTGCCTGCCCCCACCTAGATGCCAGGAGCAGCACCCCCCGCCCCCCGTCCCTAACAACTAAAAATGTCTCCAGACGCAAAGGTCCCCCAGAGGCAAAATCACCCCTGGTTGAGAACCCTGTCAAAAAGAAATACGCCTAGTAGTCAGAAACTAAGATTCCGAGGAAAAGTCTCTGAAGAGCAGCCCTCTGTCGTTCGTTCCAATTCTCTGCCCAGCGAGCAGTTTCCCGATCACACTGTGGTTTCCAGAGCCAACGTGCGCAGCAGCACAAGGGGGGTGTATGAGGTATATGACACTTAGGTGTCCCGAAGCCTTCTCTCCACCCCTCTGCCCTAGCACTGCCCCTACCCACTATTCTTGAGAAGGCACCATTAATAACACAACCCTGTCTCCTGATCCCCCCTCAGCAGGCACCTTTGTTGAGTCCCTGTGGTGGTCTTGGCTCAGTAGGAATATCTTAGAGATGTTTTCGGCACCAGACTCAACTGCACAGCAGAAAAGTTCGTTTCACATGGAGAGGCAGTCTAGCTGGGTGAACACCTGCTCGGAGCGGGCCGGACGGTGGGCTTTGATTTCAGGAGTCTAGGAGAGTCCTCTGGGGGCCATGGGTGTCTCCTTCAAGGGTCCCCCATTCTCCTGAGGTCCTCCTTTCCCAAAGTGGCCTCTCTCTCTGGTCAGCCTGTTCCCCTCCAAGTCCTTTGTGACACCTCCTTCTTGGGGCTCAGGGCCGTGTCCTCTGCCCCTGCCTTCTGACTGCCCCTTTAAAGCAGATGCTGACCTCTCTGGGTGCAGGGTCCCGGAGTGTGCACGTTTATCACGTAAGAGCCGACTGTACACCGCACTTCATTGTGCAGCTGGAGAGTAACTGCCTCCTCATGTGAACCACTCAGCCAACAAATGGAACCACTCAGCCACCTCTGGGCTCCTGCCAGGGGCCAGGGATATGGGGATAGGCAAGAAGGACAGAGCATCTGTCCCCTACAGCTTACAGCTGACAAAACTGTTGTATCTGAAGTTGAACCCAGTGTCAGCCCTCCTAACCTATGTTCCAAATTTTTCCATGCGTCCTGCTCTTGCCCTGACTTCATTTTATTTTTCTAGTAAAATATTCTGGGAAGAAAGAGTCTAAACCCAGGAGGTAGACTCTCTTTTCCAGCAATTTCTTTTTTTTTTTAATTGAGGTGAAATTCACTTAACACAAAATTAACCATTTCTTAGTGAACAATTCAGTGGCGTTTAGTGCCTTCACAATGCGGTGCAACCACCAACCCTATCCAGTTCCAGAACATTCCCATCACCCCGAAGGGAGACCTCAGACCCGTTGAGTGGTCACTCCCCTCTCCTGTTCCCCAAGTCCCTACTAACCACCAATCTGCTATCTATCCCTAGGGATTTCCCTGTTCTGGGTATTTCACATGAATGGGTCATACAATATGTTGCCTTCTGCGTCTGACTTATTGCACTTAGCATAGTGTCCTTAAGGCTCATCTGTGCCGTAGCAGGCATCGGTACTTCACTCCTTTTTATGGCTGAGTACTATTCCGTTGCAAGGATGGACCATATCTTGTTTATCCATTCATCCACTGGGGGACATGAGGGCTGTGTGTACCTTTTGGCTATTATGAATAGTGCTGCTATGCACACGTGTGCACATGTATCTGAGTCCCTGTTTTCAAGTATTGTGGTAGATACCTAGGAGTGGAACTGCTGGGTCATATGGTAATTATTAAACTTTTTGGGGAACTGCCTAGCCAGCATTTTCTTCCGGTGCTTGATAAACATTGGTCTCCTTCTTCCTCCCTGAACTGTTTCACCCCCCAGAAATCACCCTTGAGACCTTCATTGCCTACAGAGTCCTGGAGGTTTTCCCCAGAGGCCGTCGGGTTCTCATAACATGCCACTCACCCCAGGCGTCCCCGCCTGTCACCTATACCCTCTGGGGGAGCCAGGACACTGAGGTCGCCAAGAAGGTGGTGAAGACCAGAGACCCGGCCTCCTTTAGCATCAACATCACACTCAAGTCCAGGCCAGAACTGCTCACCTACTCCTGCCAGGCGGCCTCCAACTGGGGAGTGCACAGGACCAGTGCCAAGCTGCAGATGTACTGGGAGCTGTGGGCCAGTGAGCACACGGGGTGCTGGGGTGGGGGGCATGCAGGCTGTAGGTCTGGCAGACAAATAGAAGTTCCTGGGGTGGGAATTGTGGGAACAGTGGTCTGGGGCTGGGAGAGAGTGTGGGGACAGGACAGGTTGCCACCCCCTGAGGGCCACCCTCAGTCTCTAAAGGCAGAGTAGTTCCTAGCGGGGCCGCCAGGGCACAGTCTCCTGGCAGGGGCCTGTGGGGGCTGCAGGGGAGTACCGAGGAGCCCAAGGGCAGCAGTCCTGGGGAGGTACTGCAGGGCGGGCTCCCTCTGTTGAGTGCTGACCTCAGGCCAATAAAGTAGGCACCTGTTTTGCTTTATGTAGTTTAATCTTCACAGCAGCTCAGGGGTGGGATGCACGGTCGCTCCAGATGGAGGCGGAGGCTAAAGCTCTTGCTGGTGAGGAGCGTTGCCCCAGGCCACCCAGCATCCGAGTGGCAAAGGCAGCCTTCAGACCTGTGTCCTTCCCATTTCTATCCTGATCTTAACTCAGGCATCCTTCTGGTGGGGGGTACGGGACATTTGAACCGGGTAGGACATGACCCCCTGGACCCACCCCTGAGAAAAGACAGCCTAGGGGAGGAGAGCCCAGGGTCTGGAGGCTGTGTGGTCTTGGGCAAGTCACTCAACCTCTCTGGGTCTTGGTTGCTTCTCTGCAAAACAAAGATAAATAGTACCTACTCCAGGAGGGCAGAAAAGAATCCATGGACTTTTTTAGTAGGTGGTAAGTATACAACAAGGGGTAGTGGTTATTATTCATCATTAAGGCTGTTTTGAACATGAGGCTGAAGGCCCTGGCTGATTCTAGAATCTAGAATCTGCTAAGTGACAGTTCTTGTCGTGAAGGACTATATGATGCAGTAAAAGACTGAAAGAATATAAACAGGTTTCCCAGGTAAGTTTTACATAGACCTACTTATACTAAAAAATTACTCATTGTTTATCTGTAATTCAAACTTAACTGGGCACCCTGTATTTTTATTTGCTAAGTCTGGCAACCCACAACATACCAAACAAGAATACAACCAGATGTGAACTCTTGTGGTGGGTAGGGCAGAAGCCCAGACATAAGGTAGAGAGAATAATCCAGAAGGTTACCTGGAGGAAGTGGCAATCACAGGCCTCCAGGCTCATTTGTCATTTTGTAACAAGGGGAACTTGCTGGGGAGAGGGTCTCCCAGCCATGCCTGTGCTCCCTTCTCGCACCCTGTCAGACCCCGTGTCCCAGCTGCAGGCTGACTTCACTCTCCTGGACAGAGGAGCAGGCCCCAGGGTAGAGATTTCCTGCCAGGCGTCCTCGGGCAGCCCACCCATCACCTACAGCCTGGTCAGGAAGGATGGGCGCGTGCACATGCAGCAGAGACCGAACCACGGGCAGCCTGCCAACTTCTCGTTCCCACTGACCCAGACGTCGGACTGGTTCCAGTGCCAGGCTGAAAATTACGTTAGTGTCCAGTGCAGCCCCCTCACGCTGGTGCCCCCAGGTGAGAAGGCCCCTTGGCTTCCAGAAGGGCAGCTGGCTGGCATTTCTGGGTAGGTCGGTGGGAGGAGGGCGAGCACCACTTGGCTGAGCGGCCGTACCTGCCCTGGCCTTGCCTAAAGGGAGCCCAGCCCAGCTGCCTGCCTCCCCCACAGGACAGCTGCCCCAGGCACCCACCTTCATGTTGGCTGGCAGCCTTACCTCCATTGCAGCTATCACCTCTGGGATGCTGGGCTGGACTGTGCGGACCAGGTAGGAAATGGTGCTGGGTGTGGGGTCACAGTGAACTGCTGCTGGCCTGTGTGCACCCAAGGGGCCCTGGCTGGAGAGCAGCAGGCAGTGCGTTCATAGGGCAGGGCTGCCACCAGGGCGAAGAGAGGACCATATCACTGATGCATAACTTCCAAGTTTTTAAGCCCTACTGTGTACTGAGTGCCTGCTGAGGGCTTGCACATTTGTGGCTTTATCTGACCCTGCCCATTGCTCCCAGCTGCCCTACAATGGAGTCAGCTGGCCTCTAGGTGGGGCTGAGGAGGGAGGCCAGATGGGGAACAATGCCATTGGGACTAGGGTGGAGGAGGGGCTTCTGCCCTTCATGGGACCCACATAGTTCAGTGCTTCCTATCTGGTGAAAAGGGCAAGACATCCTGGGGACCCCTCTCCAAGGCCATCACTTCGCTGGCTTGTGAAGTGACCAGGGCCTTTGTCCAATCCCAGGCCCTGCAGGCCTCCGTGCTCCCCCTGCCTGGCCTTTGGCGGTGGTCACCTCTTTCTGGTGAACTTCTCAACTCCCTTGGTTTCTAAGGCACTGCTGTCAACAGGTCCTCAGCCTCCCTCCCTGGCCAGCCTCTCAGCAGACCCTGCCCAGGACCCTATCCTTGGCACTCACCTCCAGGTCCCTCTTCCTAAGTCTCTGTCCTTTCCAGAAGCTAGACTTGTGGGATGGGTGAGCCCCGTCGCCTCCCTGAACCTGTTTTCCCTCATGGGGAAATAAACAAATGGGGTTCAGAGTCCTGGCTCCCACTCACCATGTGACCAGGGGCTAGTGCTTGCCCTCTTGGTGATTAAATGCCCCCTTCATTTTATGGGGTGACTAAGCCTTACACCTGCCCAGGGTACTGGTGTGCTTGACACTGTAAAATTCCTGGAGGCCTTAGGAGGGGGTGGCTGAGAGGCATCCTTGCCTAACCGGGAGTCTTAACGCCTTTGTCCTCAAGGTGACCAGAAGATGCAGGATCGGCAGAGCGGCCCTCCTCACTGCCTCCAGAGCGACCCGCCGTCTGAAGAAGGGTTCTTGGAGCCTTTGTGTCCTCCAGTGAACGCACGTGGTGTTATTTTGAGGATTTAAGCATGGGATGGGGCTGTAATGGAAGGGGAGGTCCATTGGAAGTGGGGCAACCCAAGGGGGCCACCTCCAACACCCCCACGCCCGCCCCGCCCTTTTTTGGAGTGGCACCGCATCTCCAGGGCGCCCGACTCTCGGGCTCCACCCACCAATGTCTCACTGACCAGCTCACCCGGGAAGCTCTGGGCCGGGCGCCACCTGAACAGCACCTCCTCATTAACCCTTACCTGCTCCCCGCAAAGCGTGCCTGGAATTCCTCCTTGTGAGTCAGCCCGTGCCCCCTGAGCACACACACCCCCTTCCCCAGCCTTCCTTGTCCACATCAAAGAACTGGATTAAACTTTGCCCGCTGCCTGTCACCCTGGGAACTTGTTTCTGTCTGCACACCACCTCGGCTCCTGCAAGTCTGAAGTCACACAAAACGGGAAGAATTGGAGGCGGTGGGGGGGGGGGCTCGATCCCACCCCAGGCTTAGCTCCAGAGAGGAAGAAAGAGTGACAGGCCAGGCTGTCGCTTGGGGTTTTGAGTGGACCGACGAGAAGAGAAGGGGTGTTTTTGAGCCTGGCTCCTGGGCAAATGGGGCCCAGAGGGGCGTCTGGAGGGGCTTCCCGGAGGAGGCGGCGGGAGGGCAGGGGCAAAGGGTGGCTGGGGCAGAGGGACGGGCCCTCTGTGCGTCTCTTCCTAGGGACTCTAGCCCCTTGCTGGTGGCGCCACGGGCCCCCGTAGCAGCGGGACGAGGGCCCGGCCAGAGGCAGGCCGGACGGCGCGCCCCGGGCGGCTGGACGCTGTTCCCGGAACGCAGTCCCTGCGGTCAGGGCGCCCCGCCGCTGCCGCCAAGGGCCGCACTTTGCCGCCGGTCCCTGGAGCCGCGCTGGCCACGCCCCGGGGCGGGGCGGGGCGGGGCGGGCGGCCGGGCGTTCGGTTGGTTCCTCCGCGTCCGCGGCGGCAGCGACGGCGACATGGAGAGCGGGGCCTACGGCGCGGCCAAGGCGGGCGGCTCGTTCGACCTGCGGCGCTTCCTGACGCAGCCGCAGGTGCTGGCGCGCGCCGTGAGCTTGGTGAGCCGCCGCGGGCGCCGGGGGGCCCACCGCACCTCGGGCCCGGGGCGGGAGGCGCGAGCCCGCGAGCGCGACAGGTGGCGGCGACCGACCGAGGGCCGGGGTGGGGGCGGCGCGCGTGGGGCGGGCGAGCGGGCCGCGCCGCGCCCCCCGCCCCGGCCCCCGGGCCCGCCGCTCCCCACCCCCGTGGTCCGGGCCCCGGCCGGAGGGCCGGAGGCGCCGGGGGAGCCGGCCGTCGCCCCGCTGGCAGTGGGAGGAGCTTGGGGTGGCTCCAGGACAGGTGGCCGGGAGCCGCGAGTGCCGACTCCGGCTGGGGGAATTCACCGGGAAGGGGCTTTCCTAAGCCACGTGAGGTCGGGGTGGGGGAGGCGTGTGCCCAGAAACAGGGCCTCTGTTCCCCTCAGGAGCAGGCCAGCCTCTGCTTCCCCGCCCAAGACACCGGGTGTACCTCTGCCCGTGGGCCGGGGGAGCCTCCAGCACAGATTTCCGTGGTGGGCGGGCTGGGGTCTCGTGCCCTCGGACAAGGGTTGCCAGGGCTGGATAAGGTGTTAGAGAGACAGGGCTGGGATGCGGGGCCCACACCACACCTGCCGGGGACTGGAGCCCTCCGAGGAGTCTTGGTGGCTGCCACGCTCCCTCCCTGTTATCTGTGGGGTCTGATCCCAAGGAGCAGATGTCCCATGTGCCCGGATGGCAGTGCCAGGAGTCGGGCCTGGCACACGGCTCCCAGCATCCCAGAGTTCCGGCCTCATCTCCAGCTGGGGGTGGGGCTTGTGACTGCCAGCCCCAGAGCCTACTGAGAGGGCTTTGTGCAGCCAGGGCAGGGCAGGGGAGAGGCCCGGGCCTGCCCCAGAGGGAGGCGGGTGTCCAGACTGTCCTGTATCTGCTGACATGCGGTGGGGATGGGCCCTGGCCTTGAAGTTTGGGGAGATGAGGAGACACGAGGCTTTCCCCAGGGCCTGGGGCTCCTTCCGGAGTTCTGGCAGGTGCACCCCCTTCTACCCTCACCCTAGAACCTCCAGGGATCTGAGAGCAGGCCGTGTCCACAGATCAGCCTGGATGCCCTGTGCAGGAAGGACCCACTGTGGGCAGGTGCAGGGCCTTGCAGGGGAAGGGCCAGGATGTCAAAGAGGCCAGAAGTTCTTGTAGGAAAAAAACTGGCCAAAGTGGGGAGGCCAGCCTGGAGCAGGGAAGAGTCGGAGGGGCCGTGGGAGATGGGAGTCTGGGAGCATGGGTTTCAGCTCAAAGCACACTGGCCAGGCTTTCCTGAGAGTTGTGGGGGAGCCCTCCATTCCTGGGGTATTCAAGCAGAGGCTGAGAGCTGTAGGGGTGACTTAGGCATAAGGTGATCAGGAGGTGAGATTCCATGTTCGGGTTTCTATGACTTTGTGGCCCATTGTGTTTAAAACTCCTTGAAAGTGGGGGTGGGCAAGCGTGGTGGATTGCCCTGAATCCCCATCACTTACAGGATGAAGCCTCCAGTCCGCTGGAGTGCAGCAGTCCCCTCCCAGGAGATCCCCAGCCACTGCCTATGCGTCCCAGTCTAGGAATCCCCAGCCATGCCCCTGTGATGGCGAATCTGATTTGGTCTCTGGCCTGGGAAAACAGACAAGGGGGCACTGCCCTAGGAAGAAACTTGCTTGTCATCCCACTCCCCAGGTCCAGAAGGGGCTGCAATGCCAACCCCTGAAGGGGAACAGCAGCAGTGGGAGAGGCTAGTGTTCAGACCCCCCTGCCAGGGTCCCCCACTATATGTGCCCCCCCGTGGAGTTCTGTGTGACCACTCGGCCCTTACCCCTGTCTGCTCAGGTCTTTGCCTTGATTGTGTTCTCGTGCATCTTCGGTGAGGGCTACAGCAATACCCATGAGTCCAAACAGAAGTACTGCGTGTTCAACCACAACGAGGATGCCTGCCGCTACGCCAGTGCCATCGGGGTGCTGGCTTTCCTGGCATCCGCCTGCTTCTTGGTAGTTGACGTCTATTTCCCCCAAATCAGCAATGTCACTGACCGCAAGTACCTGGTCATCGGCGACCTGCTCTTTTCAGGTAACTGCCAGCAGTGCTTCCATTTGATCTTGGAAGGTGAAAGGAGCAGTGTTCCCCAAACTCCAGGGTTCCATGATTGCGGGAACTCAGCACCCTCGGGAGGGTCAGGGAGCAGCCTAGGGTCCCAGTCCCACTCAAGCAGATTTGCACACAGTGATTTCTGACCATCTGCTGAAACCCACTGGTGCTGAGTAACAAGTGTGGGGCTTTGGGACCAGACTTCCTGAGAGGGCATCGCATCTCCACCCTGGCCTCTGCATGTGCCCTGCGTACCTCCTAGAGGCTTCTGGGAGATCCCTGCCACAGGGCCTCCCTCCCCACCCACGGGGCCCCTCCTGGGTCCCTGGAAAGCCCCTGTCTCCTCCGTGGAACTGACCCTGACCCCCTGCCCTCTCCTTAGCTCTCTGGACCTTCCTGTGGTTCGTGGGTTTCTGCTTCCTTACCAACCAGTGGGCAGCCACCAATATAGAAGACGTGCTGGTGGGAGCTGACTCGGCGCGAGCGGCCATCACCTTCAGCTTCTTTTCCATCTTCTCCTGGGTAGGTGGGCAGGGTGAGCAAGGTTGTGGTGACTTTGTGAAGGGTGGTGGGAGGCTGAGGAACCCAAACCTTGTGGCTCCCTGCAGGGTGTGCTGGCCTCCCTGGCCTACCAGCGCTACAAGGCTGGAGTGGATGATTTTATCCAGAACTATGTGGACCCCACTCCAGACCCCAGCACGGCCTACGCCTCCTACCCAGGTGCGTCTGTGGACAACTACCAACAGCCACCGTTTGCCCAGAATGCTGAGACCACTGAGGGCTACCAGCCACCCCCAGTGTACTGAGCTGCAGCTGGGCATGGCAAGGGGCACGGGGGCACCTAGGGGCCCTCCGCTCTGCCCTGGACTCCCCCTACAAGGCTTGCAGAGCCTTGGGCCGCTCATCCCACCTGGCGCCTGCTGGAGCCACACAGTCTGGAGAGGCCCTGCCTTCCCCAGTCCCGCTGCTGGTGGAGCCTCCACCCAAGTGCCTGCGCCCCAGGGGCCTCACCCACCACTCCTCAAGGGCATTTTTTAGAAAAGGGTTTTAGCTAGATGTGTTCTGTGGTTGCTTTTAATGACCCCCAGCCCTGCCTGGAGTAGAAGTGCCTGATACGCTGTTTTTGATACGCCTTAGCTTTTCCCCGGCTGGAGGCAGGCCCAGGCCGTGGTGGCTGCTTACTTGGGGTTCTCTGCCAAAGACAAGGCTGCGGGGCCTCCCACCTGCTGTCGGTGCTGGGCAGGCTTCCCCCTCACTCAGGTGCACTCCCACCCCAGAGCGGCTGTACCCGACCCCTTCATATTCTGGGTGTGGGCAGCCCCGTGCTCACTGCTGTAGTGTCTGCTGGCTCTTGGATTTGGGGTCACTACCCAGGGCCTTGGGCTGCCTTTCTGACAGCACCAGCGAGGCACATGCCCACCCAGGGCCGCAGAAGCGCTTCATTTTCCTTGCTCCCACCCCTTGGCAATAGGGAGGGGCTTTGCCTGACCTACAACACCCAGCTTTATGTAAATACCCTGCCACTGTTGGGAAGTGTGGGGTGCACTCACAGCCCCCAGGCTGTCTGAATGTATTAAAAAGCCTTGGGGGAAGATGCACAGCACCTTCTGTTCGTTTGACTGATTTGGAGATGAATAAATATTTTTCTTGTTCATAATCTCCATTATCATTGGTTGGGCTTCAGCCTAGTGGTAGGAGGAAGAGAAATTCCTTGCTGGGGTACACCCTGGGGGGTGGTTTTATGGAACTTGCATTATGAACAGCGCCCTGGCAGTCTGCCCTTACAGCATGCGTAGTGACACCCCCTTCCCCACCCCCATCCAGGGTCCCATTCCTCACACTGCCCGCCATCAACTTCTTAAAATAGCAACTGTACTCATCTTGTAAACAAGCTGGTTTTTCTGGACTGCCCTGCCAGGGTCCTGCTGTGCCCTTGGGAGTTGGGTCGGGGGTTCCTGAGAGTTGTCCCACTTAAGGCCCTGTCCCCGGTAACCCTTTCCTTCCTGCCCCCATCCTAGCAGAGGGAGGGCACTCTGGAGGAGCCAGGGTCCTTCATTTTCTGCAGACGAGTCAGCACCTCTGGACCCTGTCCCAGAAAGCAGCAGGAAACAGACCCAGCCCACCCCACGAAGTGAGCCCATCTCTGGCAGGAGAGGCCAAGGCCCCTGAAACAACTCCCAGCTTGCCCTTCTGAGCAATGACAGAGGGAGCTGTTAAAAGTGGGCCTGACAGTTTCAAAATCCAAAGTAGCGTTCTGTGAACTACAGCCCCAGCACTGTACTACACCTCTGTGCAGTCTGGGACCAATCACTAGCGGACTGGAGTAGAGCAAAGGGGAGGCCGTCCAGGAACCTGACCCTTTCTGTGTAGGGGCACACCTAGAGCCCAGGCCCTGGTGGGATTCTTGCCTCCACACAAGCCAAGGCCTCTGAGGGAGTTTTCCAAGGCACAGCTGAGCGAGTCTTGGCTCTTGAATAACCAAGTGTCCATTTCACAAACAAAACCTGACCTCACGGCCCCGGCTGGCGGCCCTGCCCACGGCTGCTGCTTTCCAACCTGGGCTCCCCTGTCAACCTGTTTTGTCCTGAAACCCATCTGGACAGAAGAGTGAGCAACTGTTCTTCTTAGGATTTCTGTTAACAAGGGCCGTGGCTGAGAGAGTGGTGGTACCAGGAAAAGGTCTGGAGAGAAATCCCTGCCCAAATCACTTCAAAGCTGTTTATAGTGAGACTCAGAGATCCCAGGTGACTAGGAGACGTATCCTTTCCTCAACCAATAAATTTTAATATTACTTATTAATTTCACACGAGAGAAGAATCCTGGACTCGGCATCTGCCTGTGCTCCTGCCCATCCCATACACTTGAAAAAACAAGCCCCTGGGACCCAGGCCCCAGCCGGGTGCCGCCCATGTGAAAGAATCTGTGATTCTGGAGAAAATGACCACCAGAGCGCGGGAAGGGCTGGCAGCCCAAAGGGAAGCGAGAGGGCACAAGTGCAGCCCTCCTCAGGGGCTGGAGCCTGCCCCAGGCAGAGGGCAGGAACCCTCTGTGGGAGCCCAAGCCTGGTGCTGAGCTCGCGGTGCTGCTGCGCGGACTTGTCAGTGAGAACAGAAACTCAACAGTGAAAGCCACACGGGGGGAAGAGGCCCGCACTCCAGCGTCACCATGGCATGTGGTTCTTCCCCTCGCCCCGGAGGAGGAGGGGGACGTCTGCAGCGGCCAGACCCCGAGCCACAGCGCACGGCCTGCTCCGGAAGGGGGCAGAGCATGAGCAGTCCGGTAGCTGGGAAGGGAACTGAGAAAGAGCTGGTGGGCAGGAAAGGAGAGAGAGGTGACACGCAGCCCACCAGCCGGGCAAGGGCACAAGGCAGAAAGCCCTGGTGCTGGTGAAAGTTCTCCCGCACGACTTCCTCTTCTGAAAGGCCTCGCAGCGCGCAGGGGGCAGGAGGCATCCACCAGGGGGCGCGGCAGGAAAGGGACGTGGCCAGTCAGTGTCCTGGGCAGGGGCTCTTCCCAGGCTGGGGGCCCCAGCCCCTCAGATGGCAGGGCTGTACTGAAGGATGTGATGAGGGGCGAACAGCCTCCGGGCTCCTGTGGCCTCCCCTGGCTTTCCCGGCACCGGGCAGTTCTCTTTATTCTCTTTGCTGTCCAGCCCAGCAGGCTGACCTGAGGCCTTCTTGAAGTAGCAGAGACGGCACACAGAGTGGTACTTGTCTGCTCCTCCGATCACCTCGACCTGGCCATGGGGACACAAAGGGCCTGGACTGAGATGGAGCACAGCGCCTCCGGGCCGCAGCCCGCCCGCGCGGGGAAGGCAGTTGGGAGGTACCTCCTTCTCTGTGCCCAGTCTCTTGGTGTAAGCGGCTTCTCGGAAGCACTCCATGCACACCGCCGTCAGCTTCACCACGCTCTCGGCCAGGGGCACCAGGTTCAGGATGGTCCCGAAAGCCTACGGTGCCAGGGATAGACGGCAGGTGAGCACATCCACTTGGCCAAGTGGCTTTTTCCTTGAAACCCTTTGACTCACAAGCACTGAAGCGGGGAAGCCTCGCCTTGACCTTGCTTTCCCCCAGACCACCATCCCCTGCAGCAGACTGCATCCCGTCTGGGATGGACTCACTCTTGGGCCAGCCAGGGAGCTGGGTCTGGCTTGACTGCCTGAGCTCAGGCAAGGCCTGGTCTGAGCAGCTCTCAGTGCCCCAGGTGCCAAACCCTGGTCATCCAGGTAGCACTGCTTTGCAATGGAGATGACCCCGCTGGGCTGCCATCTCTGTGCAGGGTCCTGTGCCTGCCCAGGCCCCTTCCTACCCATCAAATTCCTTCCCAAGACAGGGATCAGACACCTGACCTTCCTCTGGAAGGTCCCATCCAGTGCAGCCACGATCACAGTCTTGCCGGCGTTGGCCATGGTCTCGCTGAACTCCACAATGTCGGGAAACTGGAAGGGGTGGGGGGAGGGGAGAGTCAGCCTCTGAGCAGCAGCTTCCAGGAGCCACACGCAGAAGACCCTGCTGTTTCTATCTGATGGTCCCACCGCCCAGATCGGCACTGAACCGAGAACAGGGTGGCCCCGACTGGGAGACGAGTGTCTGCGCAGTTGTCCCGACCGCCCGCGTCACTTCACGCCGCCAGCTTTCCACACGGAACCATTCCGCTCTGGCACCGCGGCCCGTCCCTAGGGCGGTGCAGCCCGGCTGGGGATGCTCTCACACGGCAGTGCTCACAAGCGGGGGCAAAGGGCTGCCTGGCGCTTGGCTGGATCCATTAGCCGGGTGACCCGACTCCATGTTTCTGAGCCTAGGAAATGGCATGGAATGCCCTCGGTATTCTTTCAGAATCAGAGGCACTCAAATAGTAAACAGAGAACAAGCCATGCGATGCCTTGATGGGGGTCAGGGTTCCACAGGCCATTTACACAGCAGAATGACACAGCACAGCCGGCTACATTCAGGGCCTACACAAGGCGCCTTTACTTGATAAATCAAACATCATTTTAAGTGGCCTACGGCAAATCCTTTGGTGAATTTTCAGTGATGAGTCTTTGGGTTGGGTGACAGGGCGACACTGTCTTTGGGTACAGGGCCACTCACTCCAAGCTGCTCAGGATCCACTGACCCATTTGTTGGGGTGCAAGCTTAGTGAAACCCAAGTGCTTAGCAAGACAAAGACCATGAAGGTAGTTAAAAAAACCAAGAGAAATTCAAGTGGGATTCAGCTGAAGCCAAGCCTGACCACCCTCTGCAGAACTAGCTGGGCCTGAGCTACGGAAACGGGCCCCTCCCACCCAGACCCCAGCACAGTCACACACAAGCCCCCTTCTTCTCTAAAGGACTCAGCGCAGGTCATAGAAGTGCAGCTCCAACCTGCAAGGGGCTGTCAGTCAGCCAATCTCCCCCTCCTCCAGCCGCCATAAACAATTGTTTCTAGGCATTGCCAAATATCTACTGGCTGAGGGTTGGGGAAGACACAGGAAGATGGCACCCAGCACCCCTGTGTCTTACCCTCCACGCTGAGGCATACATCAGGACACCAGTCCTTCCACACCAGTGTTTGGGGACCCCTGCCCACTACCCCAGTGCCCACAAAAGCTTAAGTCTTCCACCTGACACCTGGTCCCCTGTTCACATCCACCTCCCCAAGGAAACATTGAACCTGGGCCTCCAGCAGGGGTTCCTGGGAGATCAAAGATAAGGATAGAGGCACCCAGGTTGTCTGCAATATTTCAAAATGTCCATTGGTAACCACGTTACTGGTATGTATTCCTATTGCCATTAGGTTTTTAAGCTATGTTACGGGTTGAATTGTGTCTGCTCCCACCCCTGAATCCCTATGATATCCACAATATCTTATCCACAGTATCTCAGATTGTGACCTTGTTTGGCGATAGCAGCTTTGTAGAGGTCATCCAATTAAAGTGAGGTCAGTAGGGTGGGCCGAACTCTAATCTGATTGGTGTCCTTATAAGAAAGGGAAATAAGGACCCATACCTGCAGAGGGAAAGCTATGTGAGGACAGGGAGAAGATGGCGTCTTCAAGCCACGGAGAGAGGCCGGGACCGATTGTCCCCCACGGCCTCAGAAGGAAACATTCCTACTTACACCTCTGATTTCGGGCTTCAGGCCTCCAGGCTATGAGGGACTAAATCTCGGCTGTTTAAGCCCCCAAGTCTATGGTACTTGTGTGGCAGCCACAGGACAGCCCTAACTCAGATTGCATTTGTCCTGAAAGCTCTGACACGTTTAAAAAACAGTCACACGGAATCCAGGTAGAAAAGTAACATGAGGAGTTTCTTGATGGTGACGAGTTTGCCCACTTGGGTTCATCTGCCAGCGCCACACCCCCGGGGACCTGCAGCAATCTACTTCCTAAACAAGTTTCGGTGAAGGGGAAAGAACCCAAAGGAGAGATTAGGAAGCCTACGAGGAGGTTATTCATCTTGCCAAGAGCTGGCTTGCTCATGATGGGGGGCAGAAGGATGTCTGGCTCTGCCGAAGAGGCCTCTGTGTCCTGGCAGACAGGCTGGCATTGAGGGGCAAAAGGCAAAAGCCACAAAGGGCAGGGATGAAGGATGTGACAAAGCAGACCCCTCAACTAGTGAAGGCCGAATGCCTGAATGAAATGCCACAGACGAAATTCAAAGACGACGATGGGGGAGATGTGGTCACAACAACCGACAAAGCGGCATAGGTCACCTGACATCTGCTGGACAGAAGGTAAGCCAAAGGGAGGATGGATGGGGGACCTTAGAAGGCATTTACAGATGGAGAAACACGTGGGAGGAGGCATCAGCGGCAGTGCTGGGAGAGGTGCCATCGGACAGGGTGTGTGTGTGTGTGTCCGCGTGCCACCCCGCCCTTCACCTTCCTCCTGCCTGGGGACTTCTGCAAAGGCCTGGCTGCCTCACCCTTCTGCCCCCTTGCCCTCCACTCCCCAGGCTCCCCCAGGGGTGATTTCTCAGTCTTTTCTGCTGGCCTGCCGGGAGCTATCTGGCCTCCCTTCTGGACGCACCCAGCATGCATGGGACCGTCCCCCACCTGGCTCCCTGCCGCTCTCCTGCAGGCCCCTCCTGGGCATCCCCACCTTAGCTGTGCCCCCCCCATGCTGTCTTTTCCCTCCAGTTGTCACCACCTAACCTATTACTTATTTCTCTCCCTGACCAGAATGCAAGGTCAAGGGCAGAGATGCTGGGGATACCCCTGGCTCCTAGAACATTGATACCACGGGGTGCGAGCCCAGAAAATGCTTACCGAATGAATGAGTGAATGAGATTGGCCACTTGACCCACATTTCACTTAGTAGATAAATCCCAGCACACCAGACAGCAGCCCAAGATGTCCACATTACAGTGTCCATCACACCCTTTAAATACCACGCACAAGGGGTCCTGCTCAGGATATGGCGCATGTGTAAGGGTGGGTATTTGCTGACATGGAAAAATGGTCACAGAATCTGACACGAGACCCATCTACAAAAAAATACACATCTATAAAGACTAGCAGGATGCAGACCAACGTGTTCCATGTTTTTTGTTTGTTTTTCTGGGTGGCAAAAAGAGAAAGGCAGTGGGAGCTGGCCCGGTACCCGCAGCAGGCCCGGGTGCTGGCCTCCTGAACACCGTCAGTTCCATGGAACGTGAGCACCAAGAGAGGCCACTCCATGGGGATCGAGACAGAAGCAGGACCCCTGTAAGGTCTGAGCACAGACAGAATGTGAGCACCATCTAGGCCGGGAAGCCCCAAACGTCCCCCTTCTCCCGGCTGACAGGAGCCCATGCTGCTGGCTTAGGGCTCCTCTGGGCCACCCGCCCTAGAGATGGGGGTGCGATGCTGCTGCAAACCTGCCTTCCTGAGCACAGAATCAAGAGCGGAGCTGGAATGACCCAACATATGCTCTAGTCCTGGTGACCAGATGTGGAGACAACCAAGCCCTCTCCAGTCCTGGTGCCCACGGCGTGTGTCCTCCCTGCAGTGACAAACCCAAGCCGTCCAGCTCCAAGAAAGGTCCTGGTGGTCTCTGGCTAGAAGATGGCAACAGTAGTCAGATAACGGACTTTCTTTTTTCTTAGGTGCTGCCGTAACTTTTTCTAGACTTCACGCGTCACTACTTGTATAGTAAGACAGAAATAAGACACCAGTATGTTTTTTCAAATCATGGTTTCCACTACTGCTGAGCACTTCTGGGGCCACCAGCACCCTGCCAAGCACCCACTAACCAATGTGGCAGTGACCACGGCAGGGCTGGCGTGCCCGGGAGCAGGGTGCCCACCTGCCACAGCGTCCTCAGCTTGTGGCTTGGAGTCATTGGATGCCTCACCCAGACGCCAGTGACTTCCCCAAAACAGCCTGAGTGCCTCTGCGTCTCACCCGGAGTCACCAAGAAGCCCTTGCACCAAACTCGGGCCCTCATCAGAAAGGCATGGTGGCTACTCTCTGAAAAAACCTCCCTCCCGCCCAGAAAATGGGGAACAAGGGGCCTGGAAGACCCTTCACCCACTCTCCATGTTTCTACAGTGGGACAATAAGCACTTGTTATAGGATCTAGAGTTTTACTTGCGGCCAGGCAGACAGTGGACATACACACAAGGAGCAGCACCGTGGGGCAGTCGGCCGGCTGGCCGCTACCCGGGGTGCTCGAGTACCAGCCAAGGAGGAGAAAGAAGAGGACAGTCCCCACAGGGGTGGCCGGCTCAGCCCTGTGACACACCTTACACACGCCAAGGAGCAGAGCTGCCATCAGCTCACTGTACTTGGTCAGAAAGGGAGAGCCCCCCAAAGCCTCCGTTCCCTGTTCTGAGAGCCACACCCCCAAAGCTGACGGGCCGCCTCAGATCCGTCCTGAGACCACAGTTTGGGGAGAGAGGGAAAAACTACCCCCATTCCCACTCTGGGCTCATTTTCTTACCTGCTGTCTCCCCACCATCCAGCCACAAAAGAAAACATAAATGTCCGTGTGCGTGTGAGACATGAGATGCAGTTGTGCCCAGAAGCAAGACAACCCCCAAGGTCAGAAATGGAAGGGACACAGCAAGGCAGATGAGCAGAGAGACATGGAGACAGGCCGCTGGGCGTCTGCCTCCACAGGGCACACGCCAAAGGATATGCTCACCTCTGGGGGATTGGCTGGCCTCGCTGTGGGAACAAAGCGTGGGGCTGTGACTTATGCGGGGCAGGACCTGTGATGCCCCTGTGGGGTGGCATGGCCCAAGCTGCCCGATTCATGGAACCTGGGAGGGAAGGACTGCTAACCACTCACCAAACACACAAAAGTTTCTTTATTTCCAGTTTCTTGTTCTAGATGCTACTTAAAGGTATAGTAAAGGGAGTCACGTGCCCAAATTCCAGCGGGCAGGTCAGAGGCAGTTATGTGCAACTTCTCCTGGCTCATGAAAACCCTGCACAGCGGCCCTCCAGTTTCCCTCTTCCACCATCTGCGTCACAGGCCATCTTAGAAGCCAGGTGTGAAGGTGGGAGACCCCTTGGCATGACTCCCCACCACTGCCTTGAGGAAAATTGCTATCGTATGAAGCTACTGAAGCATGGGGTTGATCTGTGACGGCGGCTCCTGACACCCTCACTATGCTACTGGGCGGAGGTGGTGGTAACCCCACAGCCTCCCAGCCGAACTCAGCCAGAGGACCCACCCGCTTCTGAGGGAAAACCAACAGACTGAGCTGGCAAAGACTTTAAAACCAGGTTTTCAGAAAGACAACGGAAGGCACAGCATCAGTTAAAAACAAACAAACTGTCAATTCTTAAACAAAAGTAAGCATATGTGAACTAGAGTAGCAGATAAAAAGAAAAGAACTAGCAGAAATCCTGGAAATAGACAGTCATGGAAGGCAGACACATATTGGGAGATAGTACCCAGGACTCGTCACAGAGATGGGGAGAGATTCCAGCTGGCAAAGGCTTCATTCTCCCCCACAGAAATGAAGGCCTGAGTGTTCAATGAAAAAGGCACAGCAATTAGAAAACAAGGGAACTAAAAACAAAAGCTCCCCGGGGCACTCCATTCTGAGAGAATGGACAGACTCCCTGCCCGGAAAGTAGCCATTAGATTGGAGGCAGCCTCCCTGTTAGTGGCGAGGAGCGCCACACTGCTTTTCCAAAGCAACAAGGAAAAACAACGGCCAACTAGCATTTGCTTAAACTGGAGAACAAAATGAAGACATTTTCATACCAGACTCAGAGAGCTTCCCATCCACACATCATGGCTGCAAGAACTACTAAAGAATGTACTTCAGCAAGAAGAAACAATGAGTCAAAACAAAACCCTCCCTACACGCCATTGTCGAGAAATCTGATTTTTCTGTTCACAGTAAAGTTATATATTTTTTACAAAGGTAAAATAAATCCTCACCTAACAAAACATGGAAAGCAGTTCAAGGGTATTCAGACCCTAGTTAAAGCAAGTTAACGTTGTTTACTGAGAGATCAGGGGAACTTCCAAACCAGCAGAGGAAAAAGAGAGACAGACAAGGGATTCACAGGAACAATGACACCAGGACAAGCCAACTTACAAACTGCCCTTCATCAATGCCTATGACAGCCACGCCCAGGGCCTCCTGGGCCACATCCCGGAGCAGGCAGGCCGGCAGTGCCTCCATGGTGTTCCTGGGGAGAAAAAGCAGAGTGAGCAGGTGGGGAGACCGAGGAGACCAGGAACCTGAATGCAGCGGCCAGGGACTGGCGCTGTGATGTTTGCCCAGAGCTTTAAATCATGCCCGTGGGGGCAGCTGAGGAGAATTAAGGCCTGGTTCAGAAAGCCAGTTACTCAACAAGCTGTTTCACTTGATGCTTCAGACTGGAAACTAGCAACGTCTGACAATAAAGCTCAACTGAGATTCAGAAGCCCTTCGCTTCTGCTCAGCAGGTGTAGGCAGACAAGGTGACTTTATCAGGTACACTGCCCAGGGCCCATTATACTTTCAGGGGCCAAAGAAACGGCTTAATTGCTTTCAAAACTCAGCCTACGTTATATTTGTCTTTTTATCAATGAAATCATAGAATGACTGTAGGAAGGGGCCCACAAAGGCAGAAGTGCCCACCACCCAGGGAAGTCCTAACATGGCCCCGGGCAGACCACGAGCACCAGGCTCTTAAGACCACAAGCCCTGGGATCCCAGCAGAGAAAAGCCTGGACTCCAGCCGGCAGAGCTGCAGCACGCCTGCATCTAGCTCCTCTGGTGGACTGAAGGATTTCACCAAGGTCATAGCGCTATTAAGGGGCAGAGCCACCGGGCCAACCCGAGGTCACACAGCTGCTGTGGGGGGATTCCTACCCAGGGGAGTCTGAAAGTGAAAGGGCACATGTGGGGATGTTCCAGGGTCATAAATGACACAGTGGCCCCAACCTGGCCCCAGAGCCAGGGCCTTTTCTGAAGAGGGATGCTGTTCTCTGTTCTCTGTCCTTTTAAATTGTTTCTATGTTTTTCTCATGTTTACTTCTGTTTGCATTTAATTACTGATTAATTTTGCTATAATCATACTTCAAGAGCTGGATAGAGCATGAAAGTATTTCCTGCATTTTCAATTCCCTCCCCAAATAAAGAAAACCAGAGAGTGGGCAAGGCAAGAAGCTTCTCTGGAGCTTTGTCCCCCACACCAAGGGCTTGGTCACTGCCGAGGACCAGCCCAGCCCCTACAGCCCAAGGATTTGTGGCACTGAGGGCAGAGCCTGGGTCCGACCCGGCTGAGCCCCACTCTGGGAGTCACACTTCTATCCCCGTGCAGTGCTATCCCCCGGCTTTCACCATCCTGGCCCCTTCTCCCCACACCCACCGGCCCTGTGCGGCGGGGATGCAAAGCTGGATGATGAAACAACCTGCATCAGAAAGCATGGCTGGGAGCACCAGTCACCCAAGTCCCAACACTTATCTCTAAGTCCCAGAGACCAGCAGCCTGGTCTCTGAAACCCCACGTCGCCACTCTGGAGCCACACACCCGGCAGCTCTGAGGCCACAAGCCCTGTGGATGGTGCAGCACGGCTTTGCTGCTGGGGCTCAGGTGGGCAAGTCCAGAGGACTGAGAAAAGAGTGTCTCAGGCTCAAAACCACCAGGCCCAAATCTGCTGCTAAGGAACTGGCAGGGGTTTTATATCCCCACCTCAGGTTGCCAACTGAGATGTCCACAGGGCACAAGCAGATAAACTACGTGAAGGCCATAGATGGCAGGGAGTCAGCAAGGACAAGCCAACTGAGAAACTGAGTAAAAACTATATGCAGGCCACACGAAGCTGGTTTGTAACCTCCGCACCAGTGTAAACTCCAGAGCAGGGTTTTTCTCAACCTTGCTCAGTGCTACTGACCTTTGGGGCCAGAACATTCTGTCACAGAGGGCTGTCCTATCACTGTAAGATGTTGCCTGGCATCCCTGATCTCCACCCACTAGACACCGGTAGCATGCCCCTCCATCTCTAGTTGTGCAAACTAAGAACAGCTCCCGACATTGTCAGCTGGACCCTGGGGCAGAATCGCCCCTGGTTAAGAATCACTGTATTGGAGTCCAGTGAAAGGCAGAGTCCTGGGCTACCTTGCTAAGCAACCTGGAAAGTTTGCTGACTTGAATTTCAGTGCCACGCTTCAGCATTATTAACCATCTCCATTAATGAGCTCTGACAGTGTATTTTGGGCCCTGTGAATTTTCACTGGGCTTCTGAGAAAAGGTGTCGGGGCAGGACAGAAGGGAGCAGGGACTGACCGGTCATGCGTGGAGAAGTTGCTGCTGTACCGTGTGTCTTTGGCATATTTGATCACCAAGCACTTGTACTGGGCAATCTGGAAGCGGCGGACCCTTCTCATCAGCTCGGTACTGCAAGAGCAGAGTGACAGGTGAGGCCGACAGTGGGCAAGGAAGACCCCATCAATACAGCCGGGCTCCCCACTGCCTTCTAGGGGTGTACACCCTAAGACCCACCAATGGACAGAAAGACGGCAGGCTGGGTGTGGGAAAGACCAGTGAGGACAGGAAGGGCCTGTGCTCTGAGAATTCACAGTAGACCTAAGAGGGGCAGATACAGTGCCGAATGCCACTGGAGAGCCTGGGAACTATAAGTTTTAAGTTGTTCTCTATGGGGAGGGTGGAAAGGAGTGGCACCCAGGTGGTCAGGGGAAGGGCTGGAGGCACAAGTTTCTCAGGGATATGGTGGTGTGGGTGACGGCAAGTGCCACATGCCCAGGAGAGGGCTCCAGGTTGTGTTTCAAAGCAATGCCATGCCAGAATTCTTCCCCTAGTCTGAACTGACTTCATAAAACGTGCAAAGAAAGCATTTTGCCTCTGGGTCCAAGAGCCTACCCTAAGCCTCACCTTCTGGAAAAGGGGTCTGCAGTGATACTCCAGGGCCATCAAGGAATGGGCCAGGGGAGTCACTCAGGGGCGCACCTGCCTCACCTCCGACAGGGAAAGTTTCTGGCACGTCAGGGGAGCAAGCCCTGGCTTGGCCGCTCAGTGTGGAAATTCTCATCTAAGGAAACAGTCCCCTGGAAGGTGTGCTGATTCTGCCGGGCCGCGGGGCCTGGCCTGTGTGCACACGATTTCTAAGACTTGGACGGACCTTTTTGTGGACTTTAGTGAGGCGCTAAACTGTAAGCAGCTGTGACCAGCTCCAGGAAGCGCGGTGTTTGAATGACTTTAATGGGAGGGCCGGCATCCAGGCGGGAACTCGGTCCCGCAGTGGGGCTCGGATTGCGAGCGCCGCCGCAGGCCAGGGCGGGGCGCCGGGGAGGAGGACGGGGTTCCGGGGAAGAGGTGGTCCCAGCTCCCATCCACGCCCCCGTGGAGCCATTACCTTTTTCCTGAGAACATGGGTCCGAGAATCACCTAGGAGAGGAGAAGTCACTTCAGGGCCCGCTGAGCAAGGACGCCAGGGCACCAGCCACAACCCCCAGCCCGCTCCCACCCCGCCTCCTCATGCCGCGATCCGCCTGGCGCCCGCACCTGGATCTGCCCCCGGGTCTTGCTGGGGGAGCCGGGCAGCACAGTGGGCAGGTTGATGCAGCTCATGGCGCCTCCGGAAAGCTCACAGCCCAGAGCCAGAACGCTGCAGCCGTCCCACCGCCTAGTGGCGGTTCCCGCGCCCCTAGCGTTTATTGCCGGCCGCTGGCCAATCGCAAGCCGGAGCCACCTCCCCGGAGCCAATCACCGCGCGGCTGCCGACTGGCGGGCTATTTGGCCTTAGCCCGCCCCCTGGTGGGCGGGGCCCCGGAGCGCCCCGGGCTGCGGCCCTGCGGGCGGTGGACGTGGCCCCCGGCGTGCTCCGCCCCTCGCCCCGCCCCTCGCGCCTTCCCTTTATAAGGGAGCTGACTGAGCACGCACGCTGCGCTGTAGCTGGCGGGATGGAGGCCCCGCGCGAAGGTCCCGAGTGCGAGGCACCCTGGAAGACGATGTCCAATGAGGTAGGCGGGTTGCAGGCGGGGCCTGGGCCGGGCCGGGGCTGAGGAGGTCAGATGGCAGATGCGCAAAGGCAGCTTAGAAGCTGCTCGGTGGGCGCCGCTGAGGGCCTGCCGTGTGTCAGCTCCGGAAAGCTTTAGCACGTGGTCTATTTTACTGCTCGCCACAGGAAAGCTTTTGTTAGCCTCATTTTCAGGGTGGAGAAAATTCAAGTCCAGGCCGTGTTAATATCCATAAACCCACAGGGGTTGGGGCAGAAATGCTGCCCTTAGTCCTAGGTTATGCAACGTTTGTGGGGGCTGTGCCAGGATGGGGAAAGGCCGTGTTTACCGAAGCGGCCGTGAGAGCAGGGGACAGCGTGTGCAAAGCCTCCTGGTGATTACCGTTCAGTTATACTTACCTAACTAATTTACCTGCATTTTAGGCAGTCGTTCTGATCATGGACACATGCGAGCATTCTCAGTCACACACAGACAGACACACAGCTGTCTACATACAGTATCAACCGACTCTCAGAAACCCGTTGCATTATCATTATCATACATAATAGCTACAAAAATGGTGTTAGCAGTCACGGGTCTGGCTGTAAACATCCTACAGGTACAGACTCTCCAGATCCAAAGACCTCGGGCTCAGAAACCCATTCGTGGGGAGGAGGAAAGAGGCCACATGTGCATAGTTAGCTTTACTGCATTTACATGCCTTATGTCTTGTAACTGTGAGGCTGGCATTATGCCCATCTTATAAATGAGGGAACGGAGACCCAGAGACTGTAAGTCGATTGCCCAGGGTAAAACAGCCTGTATGTAAATGATGCAGCTTGGATGGCACTCAGCCCATCTGACTCCAGAGTCCAGGACCTTTCCGTGAAGCCACCGTGTCTTCAGATTTCCGAGTCTGACCTCCACCCTTTCTCCTTTGCCTTTGAGCCCTTTCTCCAGAACCTTGTTTCCAGTTTCTTTTTGTGTTATATCTCAACATCTTATCCTGACGTCTGTCATCTGCCAGCCCCAGCTTTGCAGCCTCACCTCTGTTTCATCAACATTTCCAAACTGACCTTTGATGCCTGCCTCTCGCCTCTGTGCTGTTGGTTGTGCTGTGTCCTGCAGCTAGAATCAACCTCTCAGAAAAGGACAGCTCCACGTCACTTTCTCTGCAGTGGCCACCCCAGCTCCCTGGCCTCCTATAGTCTAGGAGAGCCTGAGATATTGGGACAGGGGCTTTGCATGGCACCCAGAAAGGAGCATCCAGGCATACGGAGGGTGGGGGCACACTGTGTGTGGGAAACAAAGGTCTTACAGGACCTTGTGTCTGTGCCCCCTAGGAGCTGGAGAATCAGTACACACCCAGCAGATGGGTCGTCCGACTGGGAGCAGAGGAGGCCCTGAGGACCTACTCACAGATGGGACGTGAGGGTACGGCGACCTCTGGCTGCTTCTGGTGGACTTTGGCATGTGGCAGTGGTTCAGAATTGTGAGGGGGGTGTGAGTTGCCTCTGGGGCAGTTCCCAGACAGGTGCTACGGAAGCTTAAGCCTCCTCTGCTCAGAGCCAGGCTCGTGGAGCCCTCGCCCCAGGGCTGCTGGAGGCAGGAAAGGCCCACCCACCGCGCTCCCTCTCCCATCCTGCTCAGCCAGCCGTGCCCAGGTCCTTAGGACCACATGCCACAGGGGCACAGCAGGGCAGAGTGAGAATAGGAGGGCCACCCAACATGGGATATTGTTGCTATTTGTAAGAAGCAAAGAGTCCTTTTTTTTTCTTTAAAGAAACAGGTCTGGGAACCTATCAGCTAGTGAGTCACGAGGTTAGCTCCCGTCTCCGGCCTGCGTGTCCAGAGTGCTGCACTTTGCTTCTTGCCTTGGTGAAGCACCCGGCGGGGCCGGGGGAGCAGGCTTCGTGGGGGAAGTGCGAGTCAGGAAGCAGCCGGCTCCAGCCTCAGCCAGGGACGCTGGAGCGGGCAGATCTGCTCTGTCACAGCTGACCGAACAGAGTCCCAAGGGTTGGTGGTTCTCTAAACGGATAATCCAGCAGGAAGAACAGGCTTGTGGGGTTATTCCAGCACATTCCATCGCCCTCCCTGTCCTTTATAGAAGTGCGGTGGAGCCTCGCCCCAGACTTTGAAGAGTCCCCTGCTGTGCCCGGCTCTGTGCCAAATACATGTATCTCTATTCGCTCATTTAGTATTTGAGTGTGTGGTGAGATCGATGTGAGCTTACAGAAAGGCTGTCTGTCTGAATCGTCTTGAGGGAGCAGAGAGCTGGCCATGCCGGGAAATGGACTCACCTGGAAGGAGCCCGAGCTACGAAGAATGTGTTGCCTGCGGCCCTCGGGGGCTAGTGATCGCCCTCCATCCCCGTGGACAGCTTTGAGCGTACTCTCCACTTCCCTTCCCTTTTTTGACACTCCAGCTGGACCAGAGGGCCTGGGTGTGCAACTGACCCGTTTCACACCCAAAGAGCACAAGCCTGGTAACAGGCGCTGGGGCCAGGGGA
Source organism: Manis pentadactyla (assembly GCF_030020395.1). NCBI lineage: Eukaryota > Metazoa > Chordata > Mammalia > Pholidota > Manidae > Manis > Manis pentadactyla. Next base: position 187,045,484 of record NC_080022.1, read on the forward strand.
GAAAGCAGAGCGAGGCATGCGCGGGAGTGGAGCCGGTCGCCGCTCCAGATGTGGACATCTTGTTCATCATGGGCTTTTTGACATTAATTTTGCTTTAAAAAATACTGCATTTAAATATTATTTGTCATAGTGTTGGTCAGCTTGGGCTGCCATAACAAAATGTATAGACTGGATGGCTTAACTGTCAGGAATCTATTTCTCACAGTTCTGGAGGCTTAGAAGTCCAAGATCAAGGTGTGAAGGTCCTCTGGGCTCTTGCCCTTCTAAGGCCACATGGTGGGGCTCTCCCCTCATGACCTCATCCAAATTAATCACCTCCCAAAGGCGCCACCCCGAAATGCCATCCCATTAGGGGTTAGGGCTTCAGCACAGGAACACTGGGGAGGCACAGAAGTTCAACTCATAGCGATCTTCACTGCTGACGTTTTGGCTTCCTCCGACGCAGCCGCCCAGTGTTGTACCCAAGGCAGGGGCCTCACCGACCTCACTCTTATCCAGGCCCTGCATGTTGAGGTTACATAACTTGCTCAGGCTCATGCAGGTCGGGATGGTCGCCACTTCCCTGAGCTGAATGTCCAGGGGACAGCAGTGACGATGGCCAGGCGGCTGCGTGAGTGCCGCCCCAGCTGGCGTCTGCTGGCGCAGTTCCCAGGCCTCACCGGTGCTGAGTGCGGACTCGGAGATGGTCATGTTGGCATCAGACTCCTAGGCGACAGCAAAGGGATGGAAGGCAGAAATAATGGAAAACGAAGTCTCCTGCCGACCCAGGAAACCTCCGCAAAGGTAGAAGAGGCAGAAAACACATTTTATTAGTGAGTACGGGTTAAACCAAACCGCAGAGTGTATCACAGGCAAGCAGCTACTAGCAAGTTGGCTGTTTTTAGGTGACAATTGATTTTCTTACTCTAGAAGGAGTACATGCTTATTGAAAAGGATTTAAAAAATAAAATCCTCTGCAACCCTGTCACTAACTGCTAACTAGATGGGGGCCAAGGGCCTCTGCCTTCTCATAAACTGCTGCCACTCCATGTAGGCAACCCCTGGTCTTCAACCCTTCCGTGACTTCTGGTGGGTCTCCCCGCCCCATTCTTGCATTAGTCTTTGGCCCCCCACTTCCCTAATTGCTCTAACACAATGCTCAGATGGGTCCATGGGCCCTGCATCCTAGGCCTGGAGTTTCTGACTATAAGAATTCTGACGCTTTGGGTTGTGAGTATTTGAAATCCAATTTTTGCTTTATCGGAAAGGAAGTTTGTAGTAAGGGTTAGTTGCTGAAGCCCTCCTGGCTTCCACCCCTTGGGTTCAACGGCCTGGAGAGCTGGTGGTATACACGCTCTGGGGGAGGCTGTGGGCCACCCCATTCTCTGTCCCTGAACTCAGCTGCTCACCGCCAACCACTTAGTTTGGGCACAACATAAATCTGGTTGGCTCGTGTGTTTTTTTTAAGAACTCTTGTTTCAATTAAATCATTACCTTTTGATGAACCTGCTCTGCTGATGAGCTTGTCAGGCACAAGCATCTTCACACTGTGCTGGTGGGAGGGTAGCTGGCCAACCCCCGCGGAGGGCAGTGGGCAGTGGGCTCAAAATGACAAACACAGGTGCCTTCTGATCCAGAAACTGCATTGCCAAGAGCAAACTTCCTACAGACCCTGGCTCGCAGGTGTCATCACGTGTGCGTGAGGCTGCTCACAGCACGTTGTCTTGTGGTAGCCAAGTCCACGGGCCTCTCAGCCTAGGATCAGTTTACCATTTACTGATCCATTTCATGAACATGTACCGGACGCTTGACATGTGCTGGTTACTCACCTGTGTGCACAGGATGTATCAGTGAGCAAAATGGACAAACCCCTGCCCAATGGGGAAGGTGATAAACAATAGACAGAAGGACTGCGTAAATGGCATCATCTGTTGGAAGGAGCAAGTGAGCTGGGAGGGCTGTTACTGCCTTCCCGGGGAGAAGTGAAGGGGGCTCTAGGGTGGTCTCAGCAGAAACGGGGAGACCTGGCATTCAGAATAAGGAGGGGAGGGATTGCCGAGAGATTTCCTCATCATTGGATGTGGTTTGTTTGGCTTAAGCAACTGGTCTGACTGGTTACATGAACCTGCCATTTCTCTTTCCTAAGAAGCCTCCCTCTGGCCTTGCGCTCGCACTCCAGTGGGGTTGGAGACATCGTGACGGCAAAACGGGCTTTGCAGACGCGTCTCCTTCCCTGCAAAGGCAGCCTGGTCCCTGGCTTTAGCATCTCTTGTACCTTTTATTTCTCTTGGCTTTGAGCAGTCCAGCTGAAATGAAGATGGTCCATTTTAAAACTTTGGTAAACACATTTTATACACACTGTCTGCACCTACTAAGTTTACCCCTTCTGAAGGTGCAGAATCACCCAGCCCAGGGGAGCAGTGTTGTCCTTTTGGGCTCTCCTTGGCCACCAAGGCTGGGGACCTGGGGGCCTCCAGGGACATGGATCCCACATAGCAGGTCCCTTCCCACAAAATGTTCAGTATGAGAAAGATGGCACTGGTCCTGCTGCATGGTAATAATATGACCTGCTTTTCCTCTTTACATCATGAACTACTCTTCTGTTTCTTTTGGATGAGTGCCTTTTGGGTCCTGTTTACACTCTTTGCCTGTTCCACGATCTTGAGGCCCTCCTATTTTCTTTTCTAAAAGCTTGGTTGTCTTCTCTTTGACACTGAGATCTGTAATCCATCTGGAATTGATCTGGTTTGTTGTGAGGTAGGGATAAAGAACCTTTTCTTTCCATTTGGTATTCAGTTGACAACACTGCTTATTGATTATTTACTCCTTGCACAATTTTCCTATGAGTGGTTACTTTTTATCAGCTCCTGAGTGTACAGATGTGAGCAAAGCAAAGCCCTTGTCTTCACAGAGCCTATGTTCTAGTGAGGGCAGCAGACAGTAAACAAGGTGAAAAGTATGGATTCATCAAGGGTGATGAATATTGGGATAATCAGTAAATCAGAAGACGGGGATATAGCATCATGTATTTATTAACCCATCTTCTATTACAGGTCACTTGGGGTTTGTCCAATGTTTTGCTATTATAGGTAGCATTCCTGTAGACATCTGTAAATAAGTCCTTGGAAATATTTCTAATTATTTCCTTACAATAAATATATGGATAGGGGCTTACGCATCAAGGAATGTGCTCTTCTTGGGCTTTGATACATAGTTCCAAGTTGCCCCCCAAAAGAGCTTACCAGTGTACACTCTGCGCAGTACCCAGTGTTGGGAGGAGATAAGCTACCTGGAATTCAGTGATTTGGGGGGAGCAGTTGACTGGGGGTCACTTTGTACTGCAGTGTGAACATACAGGGCTGCCTCCCCCCACACCTGCCTGGGGTATTTATTTCTCTTACAATGCCCTTTGTCCTTTCAAGGGCTCAAGTCCTAGCCAATTTTCATATCCCTCTGACCTCCCCGTCATGGCACTCAGTTGTAAATTCATATTGTTTCATTATATATTTATTTAATGTGAGTTTATATCTTGCATCCCTAAAAGGTCATTTTTCCAAATCCTTGGAAAAGCTCATACTTCCTGGAGCATATAGCAAAATATTATACACACAATAAGCATGCTGTGCGGTGGTCGTAAAGTGGTGGTCAGATGGTGCCCGTCAGAACTGCCATCTCATGCATAGACAGACACCAGCAGGTAGTGTTGGCCCCGCCTGGGTGGGCCAGTTTGGTCTCTTTGTACCTACACACACCTGGGATGTGCCCTCCCAGATTATGGTGGGGTCTCGGGGAAGATCTGTCGTGGGAGCCCTGGCAGCTGGGGCTGGCTGGTCAGCCCAAAGCCTGTCTCCGAAATAAAGCATAAATGGCTGCTGCCTGAGGTCGCGCTTAGAGCAACTTGTCTGTTTCCCGAGGCAGCCACCAAGAGGGCCCGGGCCACCAGGAGGAGCCTGCTGCACATCCCCTATGGAGAGGGCCACGGTGAGACACTGGACATCTATTTTCCTGAGGGCATGTCTGAAGGTAAGGGCCGGGCAGGTGGTCCCTGGCAGAGCCCAGCCGGGCACCAGCCTCAGCCACGCGCTTTGTTCTGTCCTGTGTGCAGCCTGGCCTGTCTGTGTGTTTTTCCACGGAGGATACTGGCAGAGTGGAAGGTGAGTGAGGGAATTTGGATGAACAGAGGAAAGGGGAGACTCATCTCTCCCAAGCATCTGGGTGTCCTGGGGCTCCTGCAACAAATGACCACAAACTGGGGGCTCAGAACAGTGAGATTGATTCTGACAGTTCTGGAGGCCAGAGGTCTGAGACCAGGGTGTCAGCAGGACATGCTCCCTCCCAAGGCAGCGTTCCCAAGGGGAGGGCCTGTTCTCGGCTCTTCCAGCTTCTGGGGCCCGAGGTCTTCCTCGGTTTGTGGCCACAGCACTTCCATCCAGCCTTCATCTTCCTGTCTTCTGTGTGTCTCTCTCAAATCTCCTCTCCTGTTATAATGTTACTAATCATTGGATTTAGAATCCAAAATCCAGGGTGATCTTGTCTCAAGATTCTTAGTTGCATCTGCACAGACTGTATTTCCAAGTGAGGTCACCTCTGCGGTACTGGGATTAGGATCGGATTCACTGACCCACTGTACCCAGTGAGAAGCACGTCCAGCCTCCTGTACCCAGAGGGAACGCCACAGTGACTAACCAGTCCAGTGCGCTCGGGATTGAAGAGTTTCCCAGGACCCAGGGCTTTTAGCCGTAAAAAAGAGAGTCTTCAGCAAACCAGGGTAGCAGGTCACCCTGAAATCAGCAGAGGCTACTGGGATCTCTCAGGACACCTGCGCGGTCTGGGACCTCACTGAGGAGCCCCTGGGACAGGCCCCGCCGCCCTTTGAGCATTTCCTCCTGACAGCGCCTGTCACTGCACCCTACCCTTTGCAATGCAAAGCTCTCTCATGTCTGATGTCTTTTGATTCTCAAAACTGGTACCCTCAGAGAAAGAACGTAATTGTCCCTATTTTACAGAGGAGGAACCAGGCTTAGAGTTTAAATAAAGTCTCCAAGGCCCCATAGCTAGCATGTGATGTGGTAAGGACAGAGCGTGCTGTCTTCCTGTGACACATGGGGGCCACGGAGGGGCGCTGCACTGGGTGGACAGGGCACAGCAGCAGAGTGGCTAAGCTGCCTCCTGTTGTCACGTCTGTCTCCTGCAGTAAAGATACATCAGCTTTCATGGTGAACCCACTGACAGCACAGGGAGTGGCCGTGGTGATAGTGGCTTACGACATTGCCCCCAAAGGTAATGAGGGCGGCCTTTTGGGTACAAGGACCAGTGGGCTTCAGCGGGGAGGGAGCCCCTGACGCCAGCTCGTGCTCTGTGCAGGCACCCTGGACCAGATGGTGGACCAGGTGACCCGGAGCATCGTGTTTGTCCAGAAGTTGTATCCATGCAATCAGTGGGTGTCGCTGCAGATTTTCCTCTCATCAGGCGAAGCTGGGCTGGGGGAGCAGTGGATTCAGCCCAGCTGCCCTTCTGGCCTGTGGAGCAGAGGGCAAACTGGGACTCCCTGATACTGGCCTGAAGCTCTAGGAAACTGACACAAATCCAACTCTGCTCTGACCCATCTCAGGGGCATTTATCTGTGTGGACACTCAGCTGGGGCCCACTTGGCCGCCATGATGCTCCTGGCCAGTTGGCCCAACCATGGAGTCACGCCCAATCTCAGAGGTGTCCATGGGGACTGTGGCCCGCCTGGGCAGCCTTCACCCTCCCCTGATGTGCCAGATGGTCTGTACCAGCTGCTCAAAATCCCAGCAGCCTTGAGCGGCTTGTCCTGGGCGCTTTGAGCGCTGTGAGCTGGGCCTGCTTTGCTTTTCCTCTGTCCCCACCCTGGTCCTGCCCCTCCAGCCCTCGAGGCTGGGCTGGCCCCTCTTGCCGCACCTGGGGCCTGCGTGACGCCTGCTCTGGGTGGAGTGTTGGCCCCACTTGCAGCCTGGCCCTCTGTCCTTCACCTTCACAGGCCTTTTCCTGGTAAGTGGGATCTACGACCTAGAGCCGATCCTGCACACCTCTCACAACGCCCCTCTCCTCATGACCCTGTGAGCCACTTGCTCCCGCCTCCCTCCGGCTGGTCTGGAGCCTGGAGCCCGCAGGGAGAGCTGCGGTGGGGGTGGGGGACAAAGGCGTCTCTGTCCTGACCCTTGCCCACCCCCTCCACCAGGGAGGTTGCTCAGAGGAACAGCCCACAGTGGCACCTGGGGGCGACCCTGACACAGCCCGCGGATCCCATGTGCCGTGTGCTGGTGATCCTGGGCCAACATGACTCCCCTGAATTCCACCGACAGTCCAGAGAGTTCTATCAGGTACCCCCCAGGACCCTGCTCTTGGCCAGAGGTTGAGGATCATGTGATCTCATTATCTTCCTCTTTATTTCACCCAAATGGACCCCAAGACCATCAGCCATTTACTCGGCAAATAGTGAGCCCCTGGTGCGTGCCAGGCTTGGTGCTCCCACGGCCTCAGGCTTCCTCTTCGCTCATTTTGGCATCCAGACACTTTGCCGAGGTGGGTGGGAAGCCTCGTTTGAAGAACTCCATGACGTGGATCACTTTGAAATCATTTGGAACCTGACCCGGAAGGACTACGTGCTCACCCAGGTGAGACGCGCCCGTTCACCACACACAGCATGGATCCTGCCTTAGCCCCTACTCAGCAGGGCAGCTGGGCGGGCGGGGTGCACAGAGGAGCCTTCTGGAGGATTCTTTGGCATCTGGGAGGTGGGGGTCCTGACAATAGGAGACTACCTATACTTCACTTCGTGCTGAAATGGCCCCAGGCGACCTATACCTGGGCGCTCAGGTGGGGTCAGCATGGCCTGGGGCTGTGGGGGGGCGCAGGCAGGTACAGGGGGGTGTTAGCCTGTCTGTGTGTGAGCCTAAAAGCAAAGCCAGCTCAGCACAGGGAAGGCGGGTGGCTTTGGTGTATAAATGTTTATTACAATTTTAGTGTGAAAAAGCCCTTTAAAAGTCAGAGGATAAATTGGGGAAAACATTAGCATGCACCTGGAAGATTTAATTACTACTTTTTCTCTTTTTCTTTTTTTTCTGGGAAAGTGGGCACTTGAGTAGCTCCACTTTTTAATCAGCTACCACCTTAGAGGGGTTTTTATTGTATTCGGTTTTACATAGTCAATATCCTTAAGACATAAAGAGCACTTTCCAACCAATAAGAATGGTCTTCTCTTTCAGTACAGAAATAAATAGGAAAAATGGACAGAGAATAAGAGATAATTTAAAAAGAAAACTAATTGGCCAGGAAGCATGGGGAAGGTTAAATTGCATTGGTGGTCATAGAACTGTCACTTAAAATGACAGTCCTTTCCCTTCTCTCATTGAAAATGTCACTACGATTATGCCCAGCACTGGTGAAGATGTAGTGAAGGGAGTCCTCGCCACTCCTGGTGGGAGCACAGCCTGGCAAAATGCATCCAAACCTGCTGAGCCAGTGACTCTGCTGCTTGGAATCTGTCTTCAGCTTAATCAAACACACAGATAGTCTGTGCAGCTTTCGCATGCTCAAAACTTAGAAACCTTAATGTCCAGTGAGGTTAAGTTATGAGATAATCGGGTAATAAAGTGAAGTTTGTGAAAGGTAGTTAGGATAGGTCAGATTAATTCAGCTAGGAGAGCAAAAACACAGGAAACAGCTGGTCCAGTGTATTTCTAGTTTTAAAATACATGGACAGCTATAGACCCTTGGAGGCATAAATGTGCATATGAAAAAGCCATTTACCAGTAGTACTGTAAGTACATTTTTGAAATCTATTTTCACATTTTCTACTAAGAACATGTATTGCTTTTTTTATCTGGGGAAAAAACAAACAACTATAAGTGACATCTCCTGAAAAACCTAAGAAGTAAATATTTTAGGTTTTGGGGGCTGCACCATCTCTGACACGATTACCCAACTCTGCCATTATAAGAAAAGCTGCCACAAACAGTTCATAAACAATGAATGTGGCTGTGCTCCAATAAAACTTAATTTATGGATGCTGAAGTTTGAATTTTATGATTTTTACATGGTGTGAAATAATAATTCTCTTTTATTTTCAACTGCTTAAAAATGTAAAGCCATTCTTGGCTTGTGGGTCATACAAAAATGGGCATCGAGCTAGAGGTAAGCCTACGTGTGGTTGGGAGCTTTATTAGAACATTTCAAATGAGAGGTGCGAAAGGGCTGTCACATCAAATGCCATCTCTGTGACCGCTGATGCGGCCTGTTTCTTTAATCAGATTCTTTCTGAGAGGTTCTCACAAGAGCTTCTCAGTTCTGGGGCTTTGGGGTTTTTTGCAGATGATTTTGAAAACCATCTTGCAGGAGTTCTGATGGCACCTGAACCCCAGGGGGCATGCACCCTGACTGTGAAGCTCCTCCAGCGAGCCTGCCCGCCACCCCGCCAGCCCCGGGAGTGCCTGCAGGTCCACTCACCCTGCCACTAGCCCATCCTCGCTGCTCTAAGCACTGCTAAAAACCTCCGCTCCGTGGCCTTCCCTGGCCTGGACCAAGCGGCCTCCAGGGAGGGGCCAGCCCAGGTCACTGCTGTGGGGTGCCCAGAGCTGCCACCTGGCCAAGTCTGACCCCTCTGCCTGCTGAGGAGTGACAAAGATGACAGCTCCTAGCCATACCTGGACTTGCCTCTGGCTGACCCTTCTGTCAGAGCTTCCCAAACCAGACTTCGTTTTGTCTTGTCACCCCTTTATCCCCTCTGTCCTAGCCACCTGACATTTGGGTGTGCCCCTGAAAGCCTGGGGTGTTAACCTCAAGGTAGCACCCTGTGACAGGTAGGACAGGCTTCTTCTGCCCCACCAGGGGTGTGTGCAATTCCCAAGGACCCACCATCTGTCCTCCACCCTCCACACCCCACTTCCTCTCTCCCCACTCTGAATAGCTAAGAGTTCAGTAGTGATTGATGACTGCAAAAATAGGAAATAGCCTAAATATTCATCAGTAGGGAATAAGCAATCTCACCACCATGTAGCCATTAGAAAGAGATCTATGTTTAGCACATTGGAAATCTCCACGATGTACTGTGACGTGACAAAAAGCAAGATGTTCAATGATACAATATGGTACTATCTCTTGATGATGTCATAAAATGTACACCCACAAGGTGACGTGTTTCCATGCACATGTGTGTGGTGCAGGGAAGAGCCTGGGGTGGCCCACACCTCATGCCTGTGCTCCTCTCTGGGGATGGGGACACGTGAAGGTGGGTGTTTGCTTTGCTTTCTCTGGATTCTTTGAGTCTTTTAGGATAAGACTGAAATCAGCATTTAAATGTAGTATGTAATTTGAAACATTAAAATATTCAGAAAGCTTCCAAGATGCAGGCAAATGAGAATGACATTATAGATGTAGCTTGAACCCATTCTAGATTTTTAAAGGAAATGACTCACAGATTGTAGGCCTTCATTTAATATTTGTAACAAATTTCTTAGGAGACACCTCTGGACTGCTGGCAGGAGACCCAAGTTGTCACCACACCTGGGTTTGGAAATTATTCCCTTAGCTTATGCCCTGTTCAGGCAAATGCCTTAAGGGAAGCAAACGACAGAACAAAAATGCACTGCCTGCTGTGTGTTCCTATTTTTATTAAAATGAATACGTAGACATCTATATATGTGACATACTATATGTAGCTATCTATAGATATAGACTGTGGATTAGGTAACTATCATTGTTAAATATCCTGGTTTTGACACCTGTACTTGGCTATATGAGAAAATGAACTCTTTACAGTAAAGAGGCATAATGCCTTCTTACTGTGACATAATTCAGGTAAAAAATACATGCACACATGTATGCATATGAGATACAGAATACATATGTACACACACTCTGATCATATATATTCTCTCTATATAAATATAGATAAACAGAATGAAAATGATAACGTGAATGAGGAACATGTAAACAAAACCTGGGTAAGGGACATAGGAGTATTCCTTGTACTACTAACAACTTTAAGATGATAACAAAATTACCAAAAAGTTGTGACATTAAAGGAATAGAAGCCAGCAGCAGCTCGTGAAGGCCTCCTATTTCTGGCCTGGCCATCCACTCCCCGCTGCAGCCTGCAAAGTGACTTCAGAACACTGTCCCAGCACAAAGGACACACAGACTTTTTTCCTGTAGGCTGCAGGACTTCTGTTCCTGGGACACCTACTTTGAGGAATGGGGAGTCTGCCCTCGGCCCCCCCAGTCTGGTATTCCCCTGCTGTCCTGTAGGTTTGTCACCATGGGGGCCTTGCCCCCACCCTCCTGGACACCCAGTCTGGGTGATCAGGGACTTTGAGCTCTGTCCTTTCCTGTCCCTTAGTCCTTCAAGCTTATTTGGAGTTTTCTGTGTGACGTCAAAGCCCTATGAAGCTGTCCTTTCTGACTGCGGAGCAGGTCAGGGCCTGTGTTGCCCACTTTGGTTGCCTAGCACCCAGGGGCAGCTCGTGGATCTGTTCCTAGAGCTGGATTCACTCTCTTGCTCCCCGTCCTTTGCAGACATCTGCTGGCAACTCTGGGTCTCCATCATTCGCCCGTAAAAGAATCTGGGTGGGGCACGGATAGGCAGGCCCGCAGGCAGAGCTGAGACTGGAAGTAGGTTCTAGAACGTGGGGAGTTTGGTGTGATGACGGCGGGATCTCAAATCCATCGTGCAAAGCTGCCTATCAAACAAAGTGTCGGGGTAGCAGGCTGAATCTAGGAAGGCACGAATCCAAACACTTTTCCCCGCACCTCCCGTTGATACACTTCTGGAGGGGTCAAGACTTAAACATAAAAACCCAAAGCAGAAGAAATCTTCAATGACTTATAAATCATCTGAGTGGAACAGGCCTTTCTAAGCATGACAAAAAACAAAACTAAAGAAGCTGAGTCATTATGTCTGCATAAACATTAGAAACTTGTGCAGGAAAAAAACATGACAGTCCAAAGACAACAAATTGGAAAGGGGGCGAGCGGCTGGGGGAGAGGACAAATGAGAGAAGCCCCTCGTGTATAAAAATTCTCATCAAACAGTAGGAAAAAAATCAGTAACCCAAAAGAAATGTGGGCAAAGACAAGAACAGGCAATTCACAGGAAAGGAGTTTAGGTGACGGTAAGAGAGCCACCCTCCCCTTGCAGTAGAGATAACTTTAAACAAGCACATGCTGTTTGCATTCTCGGGCAAAGACCAAAAAGTTTGGTGTTCCGCAGCGTTGCCAGAGAACGGGAACTCTCGGGCCTTCCAAGAACGTGGTCTTGACCTTCTCAAGTTAACTAGGGAGAACTTTGACCCTGAGAACTTAGCAAACAATGAAACTAACGCAGCCTCACCCTGCTTCCTGCCTTCTGTGTGGAGTCTCCGTTAATTTCTGTGTGACTTTCTCTCCCCACTCTGTTTCCCAAACTTGTGAATTTTTTTCCTGTAAATTAGGCTGAGAAGTAGATCCAAGCTACCAGCTTCTTACCCAGTTCATAAAGATCGTTACTGGTAGAAATGAACAAAATTAATTTGACAATGGCTAAAACTGTACATGGTAAATGTCTTTACTGACACTGATAGAAGCATCAAAGGTTTTTTAACTTAGATGTTAAAAAGTTGACCCCAGACAATGGGAACTTGGTAGAAAAAAAAGGCTCAAAATGGCGGGTGCTGTCATTGGTAAAATTTGATATAGCTTCAAGTTGAGTCGTGAGTTACACATTTGTTACTAAATCTTACAGAAAATGGGGAGTTAGTGTTTAATGGGTAGAGTGTCAGTTGGGGAAGCTGCAAAAAGCTCTGGAGATGAATGGTGGTGATGGTTGCATAGAAATGTGAATGTGCTTAATGCCACTGAACTACACTTAAAATGGATAAAATAGCAAATTTTGTTACACATGTTTTACCATATATAATTGATATATATGTATGTATATATCTCCCAAAGAATGATCTAGAAAAAAAACGGGGACATTCCAAGTATTTCAACTTATCGTTACCACTTTTCAGTTACCATAGAAACTCAAAGTAACCAAAGCCCAAAATGTTGAGATTGCTCTGCATATATGATGTTATGATGCATATGAACTTTATGATAAATACCTGTGTTATAGATATTACTCTTGTACATGATAGAGATACAAGAAATAATAATTAAATCTTACGGAAAAGACCTAAGCAGTTGAAGTTTCCAGTACAATAAAAATGTAAATGGAAAAACTTGGGACTTGTTTGTGCCAAATAGGAAATGAACCACAGAAATACATCGGCTTGATGGAGTTTGCTCCAGAAGATATATTTGTTTGGTGAATGTCATCAATTTGGTAGAACTCATATGAAAACATCCTGGGGTTGTTGGGGTGATGATTTCTATTCAGTTCTCGTCCCACTGCAACAAAGAACTGAAGGACAGAGACACAGCAGTGAAGCACAGTGAAAGTTTTATTTGAATGCACTCTCAGGGAGGAACAGGCTAGAGACAAGGTGGAGAAAAGCAGGCTTGTTTGCTTCTCTGGGTAGGACAGAGAGAGTGAAGACTTATGCTTAGAGTCTGGAAGACAATGAAATAACAAAATGACAAAGACACCACTGGAGTACGTTGAGCAGTAAGGAGTCTTTTAAGAGATACACACTCCAAGAAGGGAGTCCAGGCAGCCTTAGAGAAGAGGTGCGCTTAAGGGCTTAGGATTCTGTCTTTGAAGCCTTTCAAGAATGGGGTAAAGGTAAAGGGTCGGAGGTGGGGTGCATAGGCTTGTCAGGTGGTCTCATGACATTTATCTCTGGTGAGAGACAGTATGTCATTGTCTATAGCCAGTCCTCTAGGTGATTCTGTAGGACAGACCTTTTGTTCCTCTCTAAGACAGTGCCCACTCCCAAGTACTGGGAACACAGTTAAGACTGCTTGCTTCCTTAAGATAAGTCCTTCTTGTTCTTATTATGCTAATCTTGGCTTTTTTTTTTTTATCCCAACTTTGTTAACTTTTTATTCCAATTCTTTTTTTTTTTTTTTGAGAGGGCATCTCTCATATTTATTGATCAAATGGTTGTTAACAACAATAAAATTCTGTATAGGGGACTCAATGCATAATCATTAATCAACCCCAAGCCTAATTCTCAACAGTCTCCAATCTTCTGAAGCATAACAAACAAGTTCTTACATGGTGAACAAATTCTTACATAGTGAATATAATCTTGGCATTTTTTAAGAAAATTAATCATGATGCTTGTCTCAGGTCTCTGCCCTATCTCACCTGCATTAGCTGGAGCAAGTCTCAAGGTCAGCCCAGATTCAGAGCATGTGGAATGAACTCACATTGCAAAGGCTGTGAGTCCTTCCGAGCTCTGGCTTAATCTGATCAACTCCCTGAGTTCTTGGTGGGCTCTACCCTCTTCAGATCCTCATATCTGTCTTTCTGCTTAACAGGATGAAGGGGAAGGACCGTATCCTGGGACAAGATGGCAAAGCAAACCGTGTTAAATTTCTGGTGATTGAGAGGGTCTGTTGGCTGTATACAAAAATTTTTAAAGGGGGTGCATACACTTTTCCAACAATCATGCTTGTAGATGTTTATCCTGCAGGCATAAGTGCACACGTGCATGTCAGAAGTCCCATGGTTCTGAGTGACTCAAGCTCCAGTTTACGTCTGAGGAAACTGAGGTCAGAGAGGCCAGGTGACTTGCAGTGGTGGAAGAAGTACAAGGAAGTGCCTATTGGATTAATGCCCATATCCGTGGCCCCTGTACACAGATGCAGGACTCTGGCTTCTATGAGAGCAGTAAAGCAATGTCCTGCACACGTCGTGTTAGCGTGGAACCTGTGGTGCTCTACAGGCACTCCCCTGACTTATTCCCCCTGGGTTGCTTGCACTTGGAACAATGCCTGGAGCAATTAGCACTCACTGAATGAATGAATACATAATAAGGGGTCAGTAATAGACTGTTATCACACGACTTAGCTGGAGAGCTCCAGACCCGGGTTGGGAGGTAGATGAGCCACGTTTTAGATCTGCTCTGATGCCTCTTGACCTCATTTGATTTCACCTAGACCTGTTTTCTCATCTGTAAAATGGTAAGTTGCAACACATAACAGAAAAAAGGCAATTATCATATAGCTGTAAACTCCTCAATATTGATAAGAAGGAACAACACAATAGATATGTGTACCAAAGATACATGTTGGCAAAAATTTAAATATCTAGTGCTGTCAGGAAACAGGCAGGCAGATGGGAATGTGTACTGCTGCAGGTTTTCAGGAAGTAATGTGGCACTAGGTATTAAAATTGTAAATGTGCATTCAATTTAGAAATCTAGCCCATGGAAGCATAGGTACCAGGACACAGGGGAATTCATAGAAAGTATTGCAGTGTTATTTGTAATGTTAACCTTAAAATAAAACTCAGTTATTTAACTAGCAAAATGGGTTTGCTGGGGAACAGCAGAGAATTGCAATTAGCAACAAGCTAACCACAATAAAACCACAAGCAAATTGGGAAAACTAAGAAGAGGACTTCTTTCATAGAGGACAGTACCTTGGGCAGGTGGGAGGACTGTTCCAAGCAGAAAGCCCATTGGAGGAAACGGGAGTCCCATGTGTCATGGCTGCTCATTGGATAAACTGTGACTGTCTCATTGCCTGGGCGGTTGCTGGGGGAGCAGAAACTTTTCTCTCCTACTGGTTGGTAGAGTAGGCAAAATGGTTTGGGTTGTAAATTGTCTCTACTTTGGTTGTGGTGTTGGTTGGGGGTGGTGGGGTGGTCTGCAATTGACCAGGCATGGTGGGCGTGAGTGCTCCCCCTGCAGACCTCCACACTCGAAGTCAGTGAGGTTTCCCTTTATCAATTTTCACTGCACAAAATTAGAAACCTAAGGGCCCATCCAAAGGGCATGGGTGACGAAGTCTCAGCAATAGCTGTTGACCTGAAGGGATATTGTAAGTCTGGGCAAAGGAAATCTCTGGGCAAAATACCTCTAAAAACCAAAATCAGTCAAAGGGAGAAATAAAGTTTAAAACCGGTTTATTGCTTACAAACTGCAGTCCAGCGCCGTCTCTCTCCTCTGCTCCAGAAGAAGCAAGCCAGCCAGCCAGCCCCTCCCCTTAACCTCTCAGCTTCAGACACGCCCTCAGTTGCCCAGGTTCATTGACATGGAGATGAACTTCTCCCCATCCCTGATGTGCAAATGTACTAAAGCCAGGCGAGATATTCTGGAAATGTTACAATTTTACCCACAGATATCTAATTCCAAAGGAATTCTGGCAGAAAGGGAAGAACAAAGCTCCAAGTGTCCGTTTCTGAATTTCCAGTAAGTTTCAGAGAACAGGTGATAAATGGAGGAGTTAATAGCTCTAGCTCCCTCCAGCAAGGGTGGGGGTTAGCTGTGGACTTCATCTACGTGACATCTTCCCCCGGGGTGCCTCCGCACACCTCGCTTGCAGGCACAAGGGCTGGGGCTGCTGACACTCGCGGGGAGCTCCGGGAGTGGGGCGCCCACGGAAACATGGAGTCTGCAGGCTGACAGTGCACTCGACAGGGGTCACTCCTCGAACCCATTACGGGGACTTCAGCGTATCGTCAGCTCCTTTTCACGTCACTCTTTGCAAGCAACCGTGGGAAGGGGCGAGCGCGGGGTTGGGGTCTCTAGCGTGCGTAGCCAGCAGGACAGCGGCGCGGCGGGAGGACTACAACTCCCAGCGAACCCCGCGCTGCCTAGCCTCGCTTTCCCAGAAGGCCGCGGGCGGCGCGATGACCGGCGGGCGTTCCCGACAGGCCCTGCGGTGGTCGCCAGCCGCTGGGTTTGAATCGCAGCTCCACTCGGCGGCGCCATGGGCGCTGCGTCTTTGCCCTCGGCCTGGCAGCTCTACCTCAAGGACCATCGTATCTCTACGTTCAAGAACTGGCCCTTCTTGGAAGGCTGCGCCTGCACTCCGGAGCGGGTAAGGCTGCGCGGCCTCCCGGGCTCCGGCCCGCCCCACCGGGTTCTGGGAGGCCTGCCGGTGCCCGCCCGCACCTGGAACCCGACCCTCCCGCGGGGCTCCTGCCTGCCCCACCGGCCCCTGGGAGGCCTGCTCACTCCCGCCCCGGCCCTCTGTGGCCGGCCGGGACCTCAACGTTGCTCTCTGCTTTGCAGATGGCCGCGGCCGGCTTCATCCACTGCCCCACGGAGAACGAGCCCGACTTGGCTCAGTGTTTCTTCTGCTTCAAGGAGCTGGAAGGCTGGGAGCCAGATGACGACCCCATGTAAGTACCCCAGGCCAGCCTCGTTGGGCTTCTCCGCGTGCCCGGGCTCCATTCGGAGCTTCTGTTTCGAGCTGGGGCTGGGAAAACTATCCGAATTTCGGATACTTAGTGAAGGAGCCATGCTTTCCAGGCTGATGCCCTAAACAGCTGTTGAGAATGGATGAATCTGGGTGTTGGCGCCTTGGTAATGCTTTCAACCTAATCAAACCTGACTTGGCCAAATCTCCTTCAGGGCGGATGTAGAAGAAAGGCTCGATTCTGAAGTTATTGGATGCCTTTTATGTTCAACAGAATAAGGGAGTATGTTGGGACCTAGGAATGTCCACGTGTTTTCTTGTTTTAGAGTTTTTAAAATTTAAATCGTTGTTGAGTTGTAGTTCACACACCACAAAACCACCCTTTTTAAATGGTATATACTTCATTGTGATTTTGGATTTGGTTCTTAAAGGCACCTAGTTTTTTTTTGTTAATTCTCTTAATTCTGTGTACATATTCAGATAGACCACCATAGTTGTCTTTTTGCGATGGAATGACACATTCCTTTCTCACCCTTTTTCTCCTTTTCAGAGTCGATTGCTTCCACGACTATTTTAACTAGAAAATCGCTGGAGTTGTTTCTCTTCTTGGCCAGAAGAGTGTTTTAGTTTTCCCTAAGGTGTTTGCTCTCATGGCCGGTATTGACCTCCGTGGCATGGTGATCATACCAGGGTCCCTGGGGGGAAATACCGGTTGTATTCTTGGGAGTGAATGTTTAAGTGCTCTTCGGTTTTCAGGTGTTAGTTACTCTTGTCTGTCCCTGTGGACCTGGTGTGGCTGTGTGCTCATGCCAGCACTGCTCTGGTGGCAGTGCTGTCTGCTCTGCAGGGATGATTCCCAGTGCAGAGGATGTTAGGAGGAGGCGGAGGAGTTCACTGGAGAAGCCTGGCCAACGGTGCCCTTAGCCCACCCAGCAGTTATGTCACAATTCCAATTCCAATGAAATGAGATTACTTCACACGGTTCCTAGAGGATTTTAGAGGGATTTGACATGTGATACCTTTGGACTTAGACTGTAACACGTTTCCGACTAATTGCTAAAAGATTCCAGATAAAATACATTCGTCACAAGGATGCAGGGCGAGACAGCCACAGAGAAAAGGCTGGCAGATGCGCTGTGGGAGTGTGGCTTGGGGCTGGGCACTGGTGGGCATGGGAAGGCCTGTTGGTGACCAAGGGTTGCTTTTCTCCTCTCCCTGAATACCTTTGTTAACACATGCTCCTCTGTTGATTTTTCTAGAGAGGAACATAAAAAGCATTCTTCTGGTTGTGGTTTTCTTTCTGTCAAGAAGCATTTTGAAGAATTAACCCTCAGTGAATTTTTGAAACTGGACAAAGAAAGAGCCAAGAACAAGATTGTACGTATTGTTGGAAGTGAGAACCAGGAGCAAAGCCTGCTCAGTGTCTTGAACCCCAAACACTGGAGGGATCCTGGTTTCCTCAGCACCCATTTTTTCAGCCCCTCAGATGTGTATGTGAGGATGTAAAAGCATCTGTCCTGGAGTGCAATCTTAGAGTGTGTTCAGTGTGAGTGTGAGGTGACCCCTGCTGGTAGGACACAGCAATGGTTACGCTGGCCTACCTACCTTCAGAACGGTGAAGACCGGACAGAGGTCACTTATATGGTGTGTGTTCACACTTGAGCAGTAGTGGGAACGGAGCATGTTGGGAAAGTGCATTATATGCATTGGGAAAAGTGGGCAATTGTCTGACTGGACCTTGAAGGGGCTCCTGCTGATGAACTTGGACTCTTAGACAGGTTATCAATGGTGTGGAAGTGAAGCAAATCCACACGGGGTTAGGGTTGCTGGAAAAAAGCAGGACACTCAGTTAAATCTGAATTTCAGGTATATGTGGGCTAACTTTTTAGTATATCTCACATTTTATATGGATGTTTACTAAAAAACTGCTTGCTTATATGATGTTCACATTTAACTGAGCATTCTGTATTTTTATTTGCTAGATCTGGCAGTCCTAGAGAGACTGTATTATCAGGTGTTTAATATTCCTGTAGTAAAACGTGGGGCAGGGAGTGGAGGCATCCTGATTCTTTCTCTGTCATTTACAGACTTTGAGTGGTTAGGCCAATTTTGGCCACAGTCTCCTTGCTGCAAAATGCAGGGTAGATACCCCATGTCTTCTGAGGTCCTTTTCAGCTTGAAAGTTGTGTTCCTTTTTAGAGATAAATAGGAAATAAGTCTGTCTAATGCAGATACTAAGGGCAAAATCTTTTTTTTGTCAGGAAGGAAAAAGAAATTGGTGGTCAGTAAAGGGAATCGTAGAAGAGCTATTGCAGTCCATGGAGGTCTTGCAAGCTGTAGCACTGAAATTGGGAAAGGTACTGGGGGCTAGAGAAAGCCTCCAGGTCAGGGGTCAGCACACTTTCTGTAAAGTGCCATAAGTAGTAAGAATTTTAGCCTTCATGGGCCTCATGGTTTCTGTTAAGATATTATCCCCCACTACTGTTCAAGACCATTGGTTGAAACCACTTTTAGTCCACTGGCTGTACAGACAACAGGCCTGGACTGCACTGATGTGCTCACAGGCCGTGGTCTGGCGGCCCCATTCCAGGGGAAAGAGCAGTTTGTGTTCATAGAGAGCAATCACGAGAAGCTGTACCTGAGCAGAGGCAGATGAGGGTGCTGCCGCGTGAGGCTGCAGCCAGATGATGGAGCTGAGGAAGGCCGAGGGAGGTAGGGACTTGCAACAATCAGGGAGACACCAGTGTTGAGCGGTCCGGCTCCACGGCATTGACTGAGTGCCCATGCACCCCAAGGAAGGAAGGAGGGTGACTTGGCGGGCGCAGGAAGCCTACCCGGAGATGCTCCACCTCCGTGGTCTGTGTGTATAGCAGGCCCGGAGCCCAGTGTACATGCCTGGGGAGCAAAGTGGGGAGAATGGAAGAAACTGTTCCGCTTTCATTTTGCAACTGTTTCATTCTCTGCACATCAGAATACAGAATACTTTAGGATTATGCATTTGTTTTTATTATACTTTGTTTAATTACAAAACAATATAAGCTTCTGTAAGGAAGAATAAAAAGCTACATCCTTATGCTAGGAGTAACTGGTATCTTTCTTTCCAGATCTTTTTAAAATGCATATATTTTTGAAGAAAAATTATTAAGTTTAAGGTGTTCATACTTCCCTTAGTCGGTTTATAAAACATGCAATAGAAAGGCACTTTTTAAGCCTGTGGTACTCAGGTGCACTCTGGTGATACCCTAGAGCTTTGCAGTCCAGCACTGGCCATTGCCTCCCGAGAATGAAATAAAACTCAGAATTCAGTTCTGCAGTCACACTGGCAGCACTGTACCTGCTCAGTAGCCACATGCGTCCAGTGGCCGCTGTGTGGGGCCATGCAAATAATAGAACGTTTTCGTCACCGCAGACCTTCTGTTGAACAGCACTGCTCTAGGATGCCAAGCAATTGTGAGGTTTGTTGCAGATAATTTATGACTAATACAGAAACTCAGGACCCCTTGTGTCCCCATGCACTTCCCTGTGTGAGTGGAAAGTTAGGCCTGGGCCCAGAGCTGAGTGCAGGGAACAGGCGTCACCAGGCCTGTCCGCTTCTGGGGGGCCACTCCTGGGGGCAGGCTAGCAAGCAAAACTGTTTTGTGGGGTAAGGTTGGGAGCTGATACTAAATCATTTAAGTCATTAAGTGATTGCAGTACATAGTTCAAAGTAATTGTTTGCCAGATATTCTCTAAAAAGAACCAGAGGAAATAACCGTGTGTTGTGGTATACAAATACTGAAGACAAGGAATGAATGTTAGGGACTGTGAATTTCCGAGGCCCCAGAGTGAAATGTGAGGTGCTGCTAGTTGGTTTGACAGGGTTGCTGGTCCGGCAGCCCTCCTGGGGCCGGGAAGCCGTGCTCCAGCGGCAGAAGCCAGGGCCTGAGGGATGAGACCAGGGAGCACAATGCATGCTCTGCCACTTGGTTCTTGCTGCTGTGTCGCTACCTCTGTGTTTTGGGGAAAAAGGGGAAATAAATTAGAACCAACTTGAAAATAAATCAGTTCAGGGAGTAAATGTCATGTGGGAACAAGCAGAGAACTTCCATGTAAGACACCCTGTGATACGGACACACAGGCGCTGGGAGAGCTGAGTCCTGGGTGCTGAGCGGCGGAGGTTTTGCTCAGTGAGCTTTATTATGTTTTTCAATAGTGAGTTCTTGTTTCACTTTAACCCCCTTTATTAGAAAATGTGTAAAATTTGGTGTGGTGGTTAAATTACTGCCTGTGTACACAGAGGTTTAATTTGGAGCTGTTTTGAAAGAGAAGAGAAAAGTAAATAAACAGCATATTTCCAAAGGCCGTAGTCGTCTCCCCTGCTGGTGGCGGTGAGGCCGGTGGGGCTGCCCTCTACAGGGCGCACCGTTACTTGTGAGGTAGTTTTTTCTCCTTGTCCATTTGTTGTTTTTAGAATTAGTTTTCCTTTAATAATTCAAAAATAAATAGCCCTTCTATGGGACAAAATTTAAGATACACAAAAAAAATACATATTGGAAAGTAAGTTTTTGAACGTTAGCCCCTATCATTTTCTTTTTAGAAAACAAATTTAACCCAATAAAGTTGTGTTGCTTGTTCTTTAATGTGGCAGAGAAGTCAAGGAGAATAAGAACTGGGGTCGGGAAGGAGGTCGTGGGTCTGCCGGCGTCACTTGTCTGTTCCCTGGAGAGCACGTAGCAGCGCGAGGAGGGCAGCAGCCAGGCCACGGGGCCGCTGCAGCTGAACGAAGGCGTTCTGCTTCACGAGGAAGCTGATGCGTGCCGAGAGGTGGGCTCTAGACTTGCCCTGTGGGGGCTTCAGAGGCGTGTAGGGTGGTGTGAGGAGAGGGCCCTGCCGCCCGCTGACTGGGTGCTTGCTGCTCTGGGCCTGTTTCCTCATCTGTACACTGGGGACAATGACAGCACTTACTCACTGAGCAGTTAGTATGTGTGATGCAGGTAGAAGAGTGCTTGGTGTGTGCAAATAGTTCCATAAATGTTTTCTGTGGTAATTATTAGGAGGCAGTTTAAATGAGTCAGTTGAGTTGAATGAGATCCCACCCAGCTGGGTGTCTGTACCCTAGCACAGTGCAGAATTTATTTAGGTGCTCAATAAATGTTTCCTTATTTTTTCCTTTTGATCTTACGTACAGGGTGGGATTTGGAAGCTCTTCTTTCAGTTTCATGTGTCTACTTTTAATTTCCAGGCAATGGAAACCAGCAATAAGCAGAAAGAATTTGAAGAAACTGCAAAGAGCGTGCGCTGTGCCATAGAGCAGCTGGCTGCCCAGGACTGATGCCCCTGCCCTGGTCACTGCTCCCAAAGTGGGCTCTGTCGCTGCCGAGGCGCGTTCCCCTGCATTGGCGTTTCTGTGGGGAAACGGCAGCATTTAGAAATTAGAATGTTCAAGTATACTTTTGTTTCTTCTTTAAAGTGGTGCTGGGCTCCTTGTGTTTGTGCTGCGGGTGCCCCCTTCTCTGGTGGCCTTTGCTGTGTTGGGCTCTGGGCTTCCGAGGGTGAGAAGGCAAAGTCGTTCTAGGGGCAGAGCCTTTCCTGGCAAAAGTGTTTGGGCTTCACGTTGACGGCCGGCTCACCAGCCCGAGACTTGTTGTATGAGTGTCATTATAGGTCCACTGTGCTTGGACAAATAGAGAATTAAGGATACCATTTAAATTTTATTTGCCTAATAATCTAAATTTATAGTGTGCATTTCTTGTGTTTCAGATACTCTGTTATTATCTCGCTCTGACATTGACAGGTCCTGCGACCACCCTTTGAACCGCCCCACCCCGGCCTGTGGTCCTGCAGCAGGCTCCCTTTACTCCAGAGCAGATTGTACAAAATCACATCCCTGCCAAAGCTCTCAAGTGCCGCGTGGGGTAGGGCTTTTCTGCCTGTCCAATTCCTCTGTAACGGGCAGGTTCCCAGAGGGAGAAGCAATGGCCCTGGGCCCCGGCTTCCTCGGGACTTGATATGTGCCAGAGCCCTTGCACAGCAAGCCTGGGTGGCTGGGGGGGCGGAGCAGGATGTCTTCAGAGTAAAGCCAGCCTCTTGCCTTGAGGCCATTTGAAGATACTTCCTCACCTCCAGTGGGCACATGGCAAGGTTGCTGCATTTCCCTAAAACATGAGGAAAAGGACTTTAATGCCAGATAGGCGGTTTTCAGAGGCCTGCTTCGTCCTCTCTGGGTACAAGAGCACGCAGCAGCCTGGGTGCCTGCCCGGAGTCCTGCTCTGGACTAGCCGTGCTGTGTGGATGGGGCTGGTGGGTGGGGGATGAAAAGCCCATGGAAGAGCTCCTGGTTGTAATATTTCCGGTACTCTGCAAACAGCCATTTCCCTTTAATGATGCGGATTAGGCAGCTGATAATTCACCATCTTTCTAATGTGAATCTTCCTCAAGGAGGGCAATGGAATAAATTAGTTAATTGAAAAAGTTATTGGAAAACCTCTTTTGGAAAAACTTTTAAAAATAGATGACTTGCTTATATTGTTTGCAATATTTTAAGGTCATAAATTCAGTGACACTTGCGTTTCAACCCCAGTATGGACTAAGTAGAGTTCGAGCTACAGTAGTTAAAAACAAGGTGGTCTGCGACCCCTACCCCAGGCCCTGATTCTGGTGCCCCCAGCAGGATTCTTGCCGTGAGGGCTCAGCCCTGTGTCTGCTGAATCCGAGCTGTGGTTTTCTCATCTGTAACATGGGGTTGTATAACTTGCACTGTTTTGGCTGGCTTATTGTAGAACATGAGTTTTGTATGAGGAGGGGAATTGAGACAAAGCCCTCAGCCGCTCTTAAGGTTCTGCAATGTTGCTTTCTTTGTTATAATTATTATGTCACAGAACAGCACAAACTTTTACAATTTGTATTGTACAAATACAATTTGATAATATGATTTACAATTAAAAGTGAGCCCAAAGCCATTTCTAAATCGGTGGGGGAAACCAATGTGAACTCCAGGTGGATTTTAGAGACTAAGGCAGCAGGAAGTGTCATCTAGATGAGTCTCATTTCTGAAATGGCTGTGCTGTTACACAGCCCTAGTGAGCCACAGGGTGCACACTGGTCGCTGCCTCCCTGAGAACAGTGCAGTGGCCTGAATTGTTTTTAAATGACAGCTCAGAGATATTGCTGCTTCAGGCGATCTGTCAGCCCTGCCTGCCCATGTCTCCCTTGCTGTGTCATATCTGTGTCATGTGCTCTGTGCCACTGGCTCACACGGGTGCCCTCTCCTCTCCAAGGCCAGGCGTGCCTTGTGTTAAAATGGTAGGTGATTTTCTCTCCCTCCTTGGCGGAGTTAGGCTGCAGGGTGGATCGTTACAGTCCTGGTGGGGAGCTCTGGATGTCATCCTGGTCACTTGTGGAAAATAAAAATGATTCCATTTCAAACACTGCCGCAGACCCTGCTGCGTCCTTTAAATGCTGTTGGCTTACATCGTGGTCCCTTCCTCGCCTGCTAACTGACCTTCCCACCCACGTGCTGCAGGAGAAGCATGCTTTCCGACAGAGACAAAGCCAGCCTTGGGTTCTGCAAGACCCGCTTGTTTGTGTCACTGGCCTCATTCCATGTATAAACCAGCTGTGGAAAATGTACCTCAACCTAATTCTGCCACATCTCAGAGGGTGATACGTTTTTTTCCCTTTGAGCTTGGAGAATATTGCAGTGGCTCGTTAGGGGGAAGCAAAGCACTCCAGCCTCTATCTTCATCTAAGCTGCTTATTTTTCCTATTTGTGCCAGTCTGTAAATGGATATTTCATTTGAATAACTAGTCCTTGCAAACTGCCTTTGTGAAAAAGCTCAGAGAAAACTGTGATTGTCCTCAGTTCCTTTGCTCGGCGGGTGGCGGTGCAGGGCCCGGCTCTGTCAGGCTGTGCTGCGGAGCGAAGCTGGCTGGGGCTGACCCTCAGTCCGTCTTACACATTCTGTCATCTAGAAACTTACCTCCTAAAGACCATGTTTATCACTGGACTGCAGGGACTGTCAGCATCAGAAAGCTGTTAGACATCATCAGTCAAGCCTTCAGCCATCGCATTCTTTCAAACATACATCCGTTCTCAGGTTCCCGAGTCAGGCGGTGGTCTGGAAGGGGCTGCGAACGGTGAATGACGGTCAGTAGGGGGATTGACAGGTTAAAACCCTGCAGGCCGGCCTCGGGAATCTGGACCCTCCACCTGCCTCAGGTGTGGAAAATAGAATGTCAGCCCACCGAGCCACATGTGCCAGGAGTGGGGCGGTTGGTCGGCTGTCGCCTGCAGGCAGGGTGTGTTGTGCAGCCCAGTTTGCCCTGAGCTGGTGTGCCGCCAGGAAGGATTTCTCTCCACCCTGGGTGAATCTAGCTCTTAAAGAACCAGCTGATCTGTAGGTTTCTCTCCTCTGGGCTCGGTCTACAGCATTTGAGCCTGTTCTCAGCTGACTGGGACCGAACTGGGCGTGGCATCTGTAGTTATTTTCTGCCTGACCCCAAGGGAGTGACATCCACTTGCACACTCATGCTTGCACTCTGGGTGCTGTGCCCAGAGAGGACCCCCTGCCACAGTGAGCTCTCATGGTTCTCTGTTTCCTGAATGGCAGGGAGACAAAGGTCAACAAATAGCCACATGAGTGGTGAGTGTCTGTGGGAGCCCTGAGAAGACAGTGCGACCTTTAGTGGAAGCAGGAAAGAAGTGAGCCTTCCGTCCAGGCCCAGGCGGAGGCTGTCAGATGAGCAAGGAAGGGAAGGTGATGCGGGTGGAAGGAACAGAAATGGACATTCTGGGGACTGCAGATGCATTCTGTGGCGGGGAAGGGGGCAATGCCCCTTCCTGTGGCCTTGTTAGCAAAGCCCTCTCAGAGGTTGCTTGGCTACCTGGGCAGATGCTGGTGAATCCATGGTACCTGTGAGGAGCTCTTCGTAGACCTGGGAGTTCCTAGAGATGAGGCCAACCAGCTATGTGGCTGCCTCTGGGTCAGGGCCCCTCTCACAAAGGATATTGACTGTCAAGTCAGTGTAAAAAGTGCAGGTTTCTAACCTATGACCTCAACTGTTGGAGCATCCTTTAGAGTGGTTGGTTTTGAGTAGAATAGAGTTGTGAGTCTGTATGGGTGGATTAGCTTTATAATGCACCTGGAGAAATGAATGGACCTGCTGGGTAATTTGGTGAGGCTCAGTTTCTGTTGCAGGGGTGTCAGGTAAATGCAGTGAGATTGGCTGTGTTGTAGCTGATGCTGCTGACAGTAATTGCAGCACCGGTTTCAGCTTCCCCAGTCCCTCTTGGAGGCAGGGTGCCCTGCCCTTAGACGGAGCAGGAGGCTCATCTGCCCCAGGGTCAGGGCTGGGGTCAGGCATCTTGTTCTAGCTCCTGACGAGTTAGCTGAATATAAGTTTAAAGAAAAAAGGCTTAGGAGCCCTGTTTATCACTTATAATTGGAATTTCTTCCATCAGAACATCCCTCCTGCCCCTGATGCTGGCTTTCAAGAGGCCCTGACAGCCTGGATATGGGCTCGGTGCTGGCCAAGTGGTTCACCAACTGCTCTAATGATGGGTTATAAGTTGGTGAAAAGATTAATAATGGAAAATTATTCTTAGGTCATTCTAAGGCGGTACCTTTTCATAACTGGACTAGGGAATAATTTGGGTCCATCTCAAGGGAAGTAAACTGGTAGAATTCATCAAAGTAGCCTCTCAAGACTGGCACCTATTGCCTAGGGGACAATCCAGCCAGTGGCTCTGGTTGCACATCTGGGGTTTAAAATGCTGAATCAGGGCTTTAAAGCAGATGGGGTGTAGATTGCTAAGCTGGCCATCTACCCTGAAACATGGTGGGCGGCACTGTCTTCCTCTATGGAGATGTAGAAACAGTGGCCTCGAACAGCACGCTTCCCTGGCCCTGACAGCTGAACCTGCTCCGTTTAAGCTGTATGGGGGTGCAAAGGAGACTTTCAAACAAGCTCAGGCTGAGAGGCGGGGCGTCACTGGTGAGGAAGTGTGTGGAGCTTGCAACCAAAAGGGGGCTTCTCAAGTTCTCTGTAAACCCAGTCAATTCCTACCCTAAACACACACAAAAGGACGTTCTGACTGAACTGAAGTGGTATTGATCCTTGTGGGATAAGTGTTACAGTCCTTATCCACCCCTCTTTTCTCAGCTGTCAGAGCTTGGGGCTGTTCTCCGGCTGAGGCCCTGCTGCATCCCACCTCCCCTCCTGCCTGCTGCGCTAGATAGTGGCTGCCACTCTCAGCACCTGTCTGCCTGCTGAATTCTTTCACCTTCTAGACCCAATGTTCCTGAGAGAGAAGGGCCACTGGCTGCCACCCTGCTTCCAGAGCAGGGGCTGGGGGCATGGCTGTCAGGCACTGAGGGCCCACAGGCCTGCCGCTTGCTCCAACCCAGCCGTGGGTGCGGTGTACAAAGATGGACTGCCCGCATAAAACCCGAGCAAGCCCCTGCCGGCATGGCTGAACGCCGCTGAAGTATTGCTTCAGTAATCTTGCTATGGTGGCTTTTACTTCCTGACTATTCCTCAGACTGAGAAGAGCCTGGTAGAAAAGGGACTGAAATAAAAAACACCGAAATGAGAGTCCTGGAATGAAACTTGGTGGAGAAGGGCCGCCCCGAGGATGTGGGTCCCCAGCCTCCTACCTTGGCTCTGCTGGCTCTGCCCTGCCCTGGAGGCAGCGACAGATAGTGCAGGGATCCGAGACTGGACGTGGGACAGGCCCACCACGGCAGCCCCCACCTGTCCCGCCCATGTGCGTCACTGCCTGCTCCTGGGTGGGGCCCTTTGTGGCTCCTCTGCCTCTCACCCCACTAACGCCTGACCCCTGACCAAGACACTTCATGGGTGTTTCTGAGTGGTGGACAGCAGAGGCCCACCTTGCCCCATGGGCCATTTTTAATTAGGAGCCAGTCCCAAGCAAGACCTCTTCCTCCTGTAGCCTGCTTTCCGGCCTGCCTAGCACCCTTTGCCCACCCGTCACACCTCGCTGGGTCCCTCTGCTTGGTCCTGGAGGCTGGCTAAGACCAGGCCAGTGGGGCTGCCCCCCCGGCCATGAGGCTGCCAGCCAGGACAGGTCGGCTGCTGCCTGCTGAGACCCTCCCGCCCCCCAACTTGGCCATTTGGGTTCAGAGGGTAAGCAAGTTCCCCGGGGGCTCACAGCCAGCTGCCCCTTGTCGGGGGACACTGGTATTTAAACCCAGGTCAGGGGACGTCTGTCTGTGGCCCAGGGATGACCCCTTTCCCCAAGGGCCGAGCGGATCTCCCTGAGCAGAATCAGTTTCCCTGCGAACCAGAGGGCGGGAGGAAGGGGGCCGCTGTGCCCAGAGGGGCTTCAGGAACCGCCGCGCCCGCTTGCTTGCTAAGGCCCCCTGTCCTCGCACGCCCCCCCCAGCGGCCCTGCCCCCCGACTCCCCGCTCCCCGCGCGCGGGTCCGGCTGGCGTGACCCGGTTGGGTGCGCTTCTGGGGGCGCGCTGCCGGCGGCCGCGGGGGCCCGCGACTAAGGGTACCTCCCGGAGGCGGCGGGCGCGGGCGGGGCCCGGGGCGCGCGGCGCAGGTACCGCGGCCGCCGGGCTCGGGGCACCAGCAGGACGGCGGCCCTACACCCGCTTCGCCTGGACGCCGGCCCCGCGCCCCTCCTTCCCAGGAAAGCATTTCCCTGGGGTGGGGGTGGGGGTCTCTCGCACGCCTTCCCAAACTGGGCGGTGAGTCGGGGTGGACAGAGCGGCCCCCTAGGACCCGAGAGCCTGCGGAGCAGGAGCCCCGGGGCAGCGCCTGCCTTCGCCTGTGTCAGCAGCGGTGGTGCATCGCTTGGTGGGGGGCCGCCACCCCGAGGCTCTCCGGCGCTCTCAGCCCCTCCCACTCGATGACCTCCAAGTCCTGGTTCGTCAGATGGGGGAGGAAATGATGCTCCTCAGGATCCAGGCTGTGGGGTGGAGTGGGAGGGTCTCCCCCCCGGGAGTGCCCCCCCCAGCCTCCCCACCCCCATTCCCCACACTAGGGGGCACTCAGCTGTCTCACTTAGGAGGGGGCCCAGGTGTGGGGAGTGGAGGGCACCTGGGAACGCCATGGGTCTCATCCAGGTGAGCCGGAGTTGTTTCTTGATTACTGTCCCCAGGGTTTGGCCTGGCAGCCCCATTACCCTCTGCTCCCAGCAGGCAGAGCCCGGCTACGGGCAAGGCCCCTGTGCCCCCTACACCTCTGTTGGCCTGATATGTGCCACCTGTGTTTCAGACCTGGCCAGGGTTTGCCAGGCCCAGGAGAAAGCAAGGCGTTCCTCAGCCAGGCCCAAGTGAGGGGTGGCCGCAGGCCAGGGGGCTCTCAGCTGCCTCCTCACCCAGCTGGGGCCGCCTGGGTGGTTTCCCCTGCACAGGGGAGCAGTGGGGCAGTGAGAGTGTGAGGGTGAATGTGGGCATGCATGTGAGTGCGAGTGTGTGTGTGATATGAGCTTGCAGGTGTGCACGCGTGTGAGCATGTCTGGCTGTGTATCAATATGAGTGTGTGAGCACATGTCTGAGAATACAAGCAGTGTGTAGGTGACTGTGAGAGCAAGTGAACATGTGTGTGAGCCTGTGTACAGGTGAATGTGTGTGAACACCTGTGTGTGTGATATGAATGTGAGTGTGTGTGTCAGTGGCTTCTGGAGCAACAGACAGCTGTCTGTCATCCACTGGACAGACTGCCTAATGCTCCAAACCCTCCCAGCTGGTGCATGTGTGCCCGTGGACATGTGCATGTGTGGCAGTCAGAGAGCCCGTGCTGCAGACACCTTTGTCCTGTCCTGGCAAGCCTGACCTCCCAGGGGGTGTACTCGGGGAGCCGGGCCTGAGGGCAGCCTCTCCAGAGCATTTGCAGTTTTAGGCAGGCATCCGTGCGGGTGCTGCTTGTACGTTACAAACACAGAAAGAGGTCTTGCACCCTCCAAGCCCATTTGGAGCCCCAGCTCTGAGTTCCAGGAGAGAATCTGATGGCCCCATGGCCACTGGTCAGTCCACTCAGCTCTGGCAGAGAGCAAGGGTGTGCCTCAGGCCTGCCTGCAGGACCACCCATCTTGGAGAAGGACACCCCAGAGGTGTCCAGCCCACCAGGCTTCACATCCTTTCCACTTTTTAGGGCAGAACAGCTGTATCCCCTTGATTGACCCCTTTGCCAGCAAGAGCCTGGACATTCCTACCTCCGTGCTGCCCCTCATCTGTGAGTCCTGGGCGAGGTCACCCTCCCTTCCCTAATTGCCAGGCAAGGTGGGATCAGGGCTCATCCTAGACCCAGAGGATGGCTTCCAGCCTAGCTCTGCCCTTGCCCAGAGGGCATTTCCAGACGTACTTGAAAACTCCTGGGACGGCCGTGGCCCCATGCTCTGCTGCTGGCTGGTAGCCACAGGCGCATACTCCTAGCCTGTCCCACCCCCCTGTGCCCCTTCTGGGTTCTCCTTTATGTCTCCAAATGGGTCCGCCTGGTGGGCATCTCTACCTGGTGGGCTAGGGGGCCCGCAGTTGCTGCCCCAGAGAAGCTTGGTTGGTTGGAGAGGGGCCTGGGAAAGTCTCTCTCCTGGGCCTCAGGAAGCCTGTGCCAGGACAAGAGGTGGCCATTGACCCTCCCCAAGGAGACGTGTGCGACCTGCGGAGGTAGACCTGCTTTGGGGGAGGCCCGGGTCCCTGGCCGCACCCTGAGCGCCCCTCCTGGCAGCGCTGCGCCGAGCTCTCATGGTGGTCCTGCCACTGAGCCTCGTCCTCGCTGTGTGTGGCTGGGTCTGTGGCCTCCTTGGTTCCCTGGCCCAGAGCGTCCCTCTGCTGCTCTTCACTGGCTGCTACTACTTACTGGGGGGGTGAGTCTCGGGGCCCTAGGGGCTGCAGGTCATGGGAGCAGGTGCTGCCTCTCCTGTCACCCTGTCCCCGACTCCCCTCTGGGCTGTGCTAGAGCCAGGCCCACCCTAGTGGTTGGGCTGCAGCAGGCATAGGCACTCTGGGTGACACAGGGGCCTTCACAGGGGCAGGGACAGAGCTTCCAGCTGTGAGACAAAGCAAGGGACAGGAGGAGCCCCAGGGTTGAGCTTCCAGGCACAGTGGGCACATGGTTCTGCAAGGCCAGCCTGGGACCTGACCTGCCGGGCCTGTTCCCTTCTCTCTCCCGGACTGTCCTGGTAAGAGGAGCGAAGGTGGCAGGGGCTTGGCAGGGGCCCTGTTATGATGGGGTAAGAAGGGGCCTCAGAGTTCTTGGCAGTGACCCCAACCCAAGCCCAGACTGTGACTAGTAATGGTTTATCAGCTGACATTCATCCCGGCTGCGCCACACACTCCCAGGGGACCCTTCGGACGCTGTGCTGTGGGCACTCGGGTCCCAGCTGACACATCTGCGGAGTTGCCAAGGGCAGCAGGAAGCTGGTCCTAGGGCCCCCTTCACTGCCTCTTGGTGCCATCTGCCCCAGCCAGCCAGCCACCCAGTGCTCCCAGCTGCCAAGGCTGGCTGTCACTGACGGTGGGCCGGTGGCCCCTCGGGTCAGTCCTCAGTGGCCCCTGCTTTCTGGGCCAGGCCTGAGCAGTTTGGTGTCCTGACTCAGGGATGAGACCACTCTGGCCCGCCCAGGGGATGCTGGGCCCTTCGGGAGGCCTTGATCACCAGGGAGTAGGCGGGCCTGCCTAGCACCAAGAACCCCGGGAACCAGCAGCCTCGTCGGGGTTTGGTTTAGAGAATGAAATCTGGAGAAATCCAAATGTCAATTGTGGTCTGACCCCAAAGACCATCTGTGTGTGTCCAAAATTCAATTAATCAGATCTTAGGGAGACACTGAGATGAGTAACTGGGTGGGATTGTGACCAGGAAACTTTAGGGTGACAAGAGACGTTGGCACGATCGGAACCACGGTGCTGGCCGGTGGGTTGGGGGAGGGTCCCTGCTCCAAGGGGGGGAGAAGCTGGAGGGCAGGCAGCCGGCCTGGTTTTAAGAAGCCCCGCCTGTTGCCCTCACTTGGGGTCCAGCCTGGCTGCATGGCTGCTTTCCTCGCACGGCGGGTTCTCCGTGGAAATCTCACTGTCAGGAGCCCCCGCAGGTGGCCCCAGTGAGCCAGGGCTGGCGGATGAACCAGCTCTAGGGGAACGTCATGCCACGGGGACTTGCCTAAGGTCAGACCCTCCCACCAGCGATGCCCCACAGCCATCAGCATTGCAAGAAAGGGAGGGACACCGAGGGGTCCAGGATAATGCTGGCTGGAGGGGGTGCCCTCCCCTGAGATGATGTGGGGGCAGATGGGGCTCGGAGTGATGGCTCACCGCCTTTAACCAGCTTGCCCACTCAAGGGAGCTGTTTGAGACAGCTTCCGGAGGTCTGAGGCTCGGGGAGTGGCCTGGCAGGAGCTGGACCCGTGTTCCCCATCCCAGGGAGAGTCTGGGGCTCCATGTACGGGGCCCAGCTTGGGAGCTTACTCTGCACCCCTCACACCGGCAGAGCGGCAGGTCCTGCCCTCAGCCAGGCTGGACAGAGGCAGCTGGTGGCTTGGAGAGGAACTCAGCTGCTGGGACAGCCTGGGTGGTGGGGAGAGCAGTGACTTGACCAGGAGCTCTGACCACTGCAGGCTGGGACAGACATCTCTGTTTCTGGGGCCTCAGCTGCATGAAAGTTCCCCAAGGAAGGAAAGGTGTCTGCCAGTCCCAGAGTGCATTTCAATTGACTCGGCTTCGTGGTCTCTCCCTGAAATGAGACCCTGAGTCCGGCTGTGGCTCTGCCCAGCGCTAGGCTGGCGGCTGCCTGTCCGTCCTCCCACAGCACCCCACTGCCACCCCCAGTCCGTCCCCATCTTTGATCAGGTGGGGAATCACAGAGGACGAGGGGGAGAGTCAGGGAATGTGGGGACCCTGGGGCTGTGCCCCTTCTTGAGACCCCAATGAGATCCAGACCTGGCCCTGAATGTCGGCTCGCTCAGCCTCCTGCCCTGGCTTGGCAGTGTCCAGAGGGACCCTGTGCACCCGGGAAGAGCCGTGGAGCCCTGCCTGACCCTCCCTGATGTCAGCATCACGGGCAGCCGCTGGCATCAGCCTGCACCTGTGGGCCTGGGGATGGCTGGTCCTGCACCCAGGTGACAGGATGGTGTCCAAAGTCCCAGCTCTTTGCCCGGAACCACTGGACAAAGGGGCACCTGGCACCCTGCAGACTGAAGGAGGCGTGGGAGGGAGGGGGCGTTCAGGTCTGGGGAAGGACAGTGGGGATGGGAGTGCCTACCTGAGGGCTTGAGATTTAGACCTGGGGCTGGGCAGAGGGCTTCTAGATGGTGAGGTTCTCAGGCTAGGGTCAGAAGCAGGGAGGTGGTGGCCCAGTGAAGTGGGGAGAGGGAGCTTCGAGGAAGACGGGCTGGGCGGAGGTCAGGGGACTGGTTCAGGGTGCCAGGTCAGAGCTCTGGAGCCCTAGCTGCCAGGAGAGGTGACTGTTCACACATGTGCACACGTGCACATGTATGTGGGGGGACCACATGTTGGGGGTGTAGGTGCTGCTGTTCCCACAGGGTCTTGTTGGGTCAGGCCCTGGGGCTTGGCGACTGAACAGGAGCACCCATTCCCCCAAAAGGCCAGCAGGCAGGGGATGCCGAGACCATGTCTGCAGGACCACCTTGGCCAGGCACCCCCAGCAGGCAGACACACTGAGTGGCAACCTGCACCCCTCCAGGTGCCCTGACCCTGGCAGGGGTCAGCATCCATCAGCTACTCACACCTGACCTTCACCGAGATGGTCCACCAGTACGGCCTCCAGCGTGTGCAGGGCGTCCACATCGGCTTCGGCTGGTCCACAGCCCTGGCCTGGGGCTCCTGCACCTCAGAGGCACTGAGCAGTGTCCTGCTCTCGGCAGCCCGAGCCCTCAGCCTGAGCCAACGGCCGGGTGCCTCCCACTCTGTGCTCATCTGAGGCGCGGCAGACAGGTGGTGGGGGACAGGGCCTCAGTTTCCCTTCGCATCTCCTGGATGGGTCAGAGCCTGAAGGCCTGGCTGGGAGGGGGCTGCTGGGGCGGTCCGGGTGCTGGCGGGGAGGAAGCTGGGGAGAGGGCCGAGCGCCCCTGGGATTTGCAGGTGCAGGGGAACGACAGGCTGGGGGCACTCCACCCCCTGTCCTTGTCGGTACAGCTGCCGCTCCTTCAGGGCCCAGGCCTCCTTCTGAGCTCCATACCTGTTTCTGGCAGCTTCCTAACTACATGCACCTGGGGTCTAAAACATAACACTCTTAACTGAAGTCACCACTTTACTCTTGCAAAGCCAGTCCTCCTCCTGGAATTCCTACAGGCTTCTAAAACATGCACGTAATGGCTTATCTTTTTAAAGATTAAAAAAAATGTTTAAGACACACACACAGTCATATCCATGCACACACACTTATACGTGAATATATATGAAATATCCAAATATGTTAGTGGTGGTTATTCTTGGGTGATTTTTTAAAATAGATTTTGTATCGGTCTTCTGGTCGACCTCAGCAGGAAGGTTGGTCTCCAGCACCGAGTCTGCCTTACTTACCCCAGGAGTTGCTCAAACTAAGATCCAATCCCAAATCATTTACAGTAAAGACATTCTTTTTTATTATTAAGGTATCATTGATATGCACTCTAATGAAGGTTTCACATGAAAAACAATGTGGTTACTACATTCACCCGTATTATCGAGTCTCCCCAAACCCCAATGCAGTCACTGTCCATCAGTGTAGCAAGATGCCAGAGATTCACTATGTGCCTTCTCTGTGCTACACTGTCTTCCCCGTGATCCCCCACACCATGTGCACCAATCATAATGCCCCTCAGTCCCCGTCTCCCTCCCCCGCCCCCCACCCCCCTTCCCTTTGGTAACCACTAGTCCTTCTTGGAGTCTGAGTCTGCTGCTGTTTTGTTCCTTCGGTTTTGCTTTGTTCTTATACTCCACAAATGAGGGAAATCATTTGGCATTTGTCCTTCTCCGGCTGGCTGATATCACTGAGCATAATGTCCTCCAGCTCCATCCATGTTGTTGCTAATGGTAGGATTTGTTTTCTTCTTATGGCTGAATAATATTCCATTGTGTATATGTACCACATCTTCTTTATCCATTCATCTACTGATGGACACTTAGGTTGCTTCCATATCTTGGCTATTGTCAATAGTGCTGTGATAAACAGAGGTGCATTAAAGACATGTTCTTTTGTAAGAATAAAATTTTATTTCTTAAGAGGAAAATATATATTAGATGACTGCAAAATAAAGTGCCACCCTCTCATGCCACAACACTCTTCACCATCCAACGAGGATGTCCCTTTCTGATGTCCTCTCCTGCTTCCTCCTCCACGGCCCTGAACACAGGATGCTCTCATTGGCTGTGTGGCTCTGAGCAAGTGGCTTGGAGCATTTTCCCCTTTTGTGGGCTGGGAGCCTCCTGGGCCATGGTGGGGACCACACCTGTCCCTGGATGCTTGGATACCCTGTCCCCGACACAGGAGGCACCCAGGGCTTGCTGAACGAGCACAGGTGGAAGGTTTCACCCTAAGTTTGGGAAGTAAAGGGGTCCAAGGAGACAAGGGGATAAAGGCGTTTTATAGCCTCGCCTCCCACGTGCTCCCTTGGGACACCTCCATTCCCCACCTGTATCCCAGCCAGGGCGCAAGGTCCCGTCACCCTGTCCTCAGGGCCCCAGCTGCCTCAGCACGAAGCCCCACTTCCTCAGCGCCAGCTCGGTGTCCTGCGCCGAGATGTTGCGGTGCCACACAGTGCGCACTGACTGCTCCGTCCAGGGGAGCAGCAGCACACGCACGGCGTGGCCGGTCTGGGCCACCTCCTCGGCGCTCACGGTCTGCAGGCGCCGGCACAGCTCCTCAGGCGGCGTCCCATCCACCTGCACCATCACCATGTTCGTCTCCACGGCGGGGAGATCCACGGAACAGATGGGGGACGCCAGCTCCTGCAGCCCTGGGCCCAGGTCCCGCGGTGAGCACAGCCCCATCCCAGGACCCTGCCTGTCCCCACCATCCTGCCCTGTCATCCCAGGAAAGGCACTGGGCAGCCCAGCTGTAGTGGGAGAGAAGAGGGACCCTGAATCCTGACATGGCCTTTGGAGTCACACAGACTTGGCTCTGCTACTTTCTAGCTGTGTGACCTTGGACCAATCAGTTAACCTCTCTGGGCCTGTTTCCCCCTCGGTAAAGGAGGGACAGCACGGGGTTGTTTCAGCGATTCAGTAATGGATGTAAAGACCCAGGTTGGAGGCTCCACTCCGCCAGATCTTGCAGAGAATAAGAATCACTGACCCCGCTGTGCATGCGCCAGTCTGGGTCACCGCCGAGTGTGGTCCAGTGGAGCACCCTGACCGCCTGGGTCCCACCCCTGGAGGCTCAGCGGCTCGCCTTCCTGCTTTAGAGTTGGAAGGATGTGTACTTCCTGGGGATACGGGCCCTGCTACGGAGACCCCCAAGACAGACAGAGGATGAGGGCGGGGGCTGTGGGCGAGGCACCTTTGGCGAACCTCTGGGCGTTCTGGTGGTCCCTCTGCAGCGCCTGCTCAGCGCCAGCCAGTCCCACCAAGGCAGCTGCAGCCAGCACCCCTGCCTGGTGCATCCCCCCGCCCAGGGCTTTCCGGAGACGCCAGGCTTCTTCAATGAAGTGCTTGGGTCCTCCAAGCAGGGCCCCCGCTGGTGCACCCAGGCCCTGGGAAGAAGAAAGGAGAGTTCTGCCTGCCGGCCCAGGGGTGCATCTCTGTCCTTGGGTGTGGGGGAGGGGTGTGTGAAGGGCGCAGGGAAGCACAAACACTGGCCTTATCTGGAGAGGGGCTACAGGGGTCCAGGCCAGCGGCTGCCAGCAAAGGAACTCAGGAACCCAACTCTGCCTCCTGCTGTGGGCACCCCCACCCTCCTGTGTCTGGGGGGCGGCCCAGCAGCCTTCCCACCTTGGAGAAACAGAGAGACACAGAGTCGCAGTGCTCCACGATGCAGGCAGGGGGCACGTGCAGAGCCACGGAGGCGTTCAGCAGCCGGGCTCCGTCCAGGTGGACCCGGACCCCACGGCTCTGGGCCAGGAGGTGCACCTGGGGCGAGGTGCAGACAGTGGTCGGAGGGGCCAGGCTCGGAGCAGGGGCAGAGGGTGGTTCTGCCCAAGGCCACCAGCCCGGCTCCTTGATGAGCCACAGGGGGCTGCAGTCAGGAGAGCTGGCTGGTGACTGACATGGCCACCTGGGACCTAGGAAACCGCTTGTGCTGCGGAGCCTGGGTACTGTCCTCTGTTGTGGGGACTGAAGATAAATGTTTTCTCACGTTTATTATGATGGGCTCACTGTGGGCCAGTGCTTACTGTGGTCCGAGCTGTAAACACGTCATCTGGTTTGAGCTGCACCACAGCTCCGTGAGGGAGATGTTCTCAGGCCCGTTTTACAGGCGAGGGCTGGGTCTGGAGAGTTAGTGCACGAGTTCCCACAGCAGTGAGCAGTGGGGCTCAGCACTGGCACACTGCTGGTAAGGCCCGGGCGCCAGCTGGTGCTTCTCTGGGGCTCGGCGCCTTGGCTTGTCTCTGCTCTTTTGTGGAAAGTGTGGGCACTAGGAGCAAATAATTTCCTTTATATCAGCCTAAGACCACACGTGTCCCTCCCACAGCAGTTCTGGTGACTAATGGGCACCCCAGTGTGTATCAGAGCAGAGTGAATTCCAGGAGGGGACAGAGGGGGTGCACAGGAAGCCGGGAGCTGGCTGGTGGTGGGGCACAGTGGTGGGGCTGGGCCTACCTGGCGTAGGTAGTTGATGGGTAGGACCCGGCCCCCCGAACTGCTGTGGGTGTTCTCCAGACAAATGAGCTCACAGACTGGGTGGTAGGGGCTCCCGAGGCCCCGTGTGACCATCCTCTCCAGCTCAGCCAGGTCCAGGGTGCCGTGGGGCAGGTCTGGGAGTGGGTGGGAGTGCACTCCCGCGATCTGCAGGTACAAGGGCAATGGAGGATCAGGTCCAGGTGTCCAGCGGCAGCCCCTATGTCTGTCCTGTCTGCTCCTCCCTAGCCTTCCCCCTGTGCTGTGGGCTTGGGCACAGACATCCCAGCTAAGGAGGGGGAGCAAAGGTTCTGAGTTCTCCGGAGATGGTGTCTGCCCACCCTAGGCGCCTGGTGTTCTGGGTTCCCACTAGGGGGCAGCAGGGTACCAAGCAAGGCCAGTGTCCCAGCAGCTGGCATGAGCACAGATGCCCCCTTATGGTCGATCTGGGCAACGGCTCTCCTTCCCATCTTCCTGCAGAGTCTGCCATCCCAGGCATTTCTCCCCTCTGCAGGCAAACACCAAAAGTGCTGAGCACCCAGCACGGTCCCAGTGAGGGGTACGGGGTCCTTACCTGAGCCACCCCACCCTGCTCGTAGACGTGGAGGTGGCTCTCCTGCCCAAGGAGGAGCTGGGAGCCCCGGCGCCGGCAGTGACACATCACTGGCATAGACAGGTAGGGGGCAGTGTTGGTACCAAGTCCCAGGGGGCCCATGCCCGCAACCCCAGCCTGTGCTCCCTTCCTCCCCAGGTCTAACACGCCCATCCTGCGAGTTTCCAGGCCTGCACAGCATCTTTTGCACAGGGAAGCCAGCCACAACACTGCCCTTTGGGGACAAGCAGCCAGGGGCACAGACATCAGTTGGCCACCGCAGGGAACAGAAGGCACATGCACATTGGGAAACCAGAGTCTAATAAAGGGACAATTTACAAAGGCGTGGCAGCATGTAGGGGAATCATGAGGGACAGTGCAAGACCCCCAGGCTGGAAGGGGTGAGAAGAGGATGTGGTTATAGGAACCTGGAGACAGGGCAGTGTGGAGAGGGCTGCCTGCCTGGCCCAGGGAGAACCTGCCAGGAGGAAGCTGGGGGATGGGCAAGGGCACGCTGACCTCACTCTCCACCCTTCCCTCATCTTCCACCAGGGGCCCCCAGGCAGCTCCGCTCAGGACGAGGTTGATGGTGCCGCAGCCCCCCAGCACCTAGGGACGCACGGAGGGAGGACCTGGGGCCACCCCTCGCTCACCAGAGATGAGGTTGGCCATGGTGTTGGTGGGCACAAACAAGGTCTGCTCCACCCCCAGCAGCGTGGCAGCCCTTCCCTGCAGCTCTGAGCAGAGGGAAAAGAAGGAGAGCAGGGAGGCTCCGTCAACAATGGCGCTTGCTCAGAGCCACTTTTCAAAGTGTTCTTGTGTTACAATCATGAGCCCATGTCCACATGTGGGCACTTTGCCCAAGGCTGTGGGTGGGACAGGAGCCCAGGCCCACCAGCTGCAGGCTGTGGTTCTGGTGACCACAAATCCAGGTCCAGACGTCCCTCATCAACATTCTGTGCCACCTCGTCCTGGGCCACAGTCTCCCCCCACATTGAAACTTTGTGGTTTGAACCCCCCCAGACCCCACACCTGTCTCACTTCCTTTCCCATCAGCCCCTTGCAGGTGGGGCCCTGCGGTTTCTTTGCTGACTTCCTCTCCCAGAACAGGACGGGAGCCCTCAGAAGCAGAGGCTCTGGGGGGCTGGAGGGGAGTGGGCCTTCTGGCTCTTGCTTTAAAGCCTGTTCCCCTCTACCTGTGGTATCAAGCCTGAAGTCTGCAGCATGGCATTCAAGGCTGGCAGGATCTGGCCTCAGCTTCCCTGTCCAGGGACAGGAGTGTCTCCTGCATGCCAGGCTCCAGCCACATTTCCTGTCTGTATCCTGAGGGCCATTCTCACTGCCTTGTGAGCCAGCACTCCCTTCCTTCCACTCCCTGTTTAAGAGAGTTCCTCTGCAAAGTCCCCATTCCCTGAGAGTCCCACACCTCCTCAGCCCTCAGTCCCCAAATCACTCTCTGGCAACGTCCCCACCCCAAAGGCAGTGCCTACGCATCAGGCTGCCTGCTGAGCAGTGGGCTCAGGGTCTTTGAAGTTCGTGGCAACAGTGGGTGTCCACTGGATGCATGATTAGCTCCAGTCACTACTTGACCCACAGACAGGCCCTCAGGGCAACCTTGTGGCTTGTGTGTGGCACAGTTAAGAGTCGTGCACACCCCAGCAAGAGCACTAGTTTACTATGGCAGCAACTCTCAACCCAGGGTGGGGGTGCCAGTCACCACATCTTGAAAACACTTTAGAGGCCTCTCCTTGGGAGATGCACCCTGGGGAGAAACTCCTTTTCTAGACGGGTTTTGTTTGTCTTTGTGTGGGAAGGCAGTGGGTACAGGACAATAGCTGTAGGTTTCAGAGCGAGAAGACCTTGGTTAAATCTTGCTTTGCCATTTATGGTATGGGACCTTGAGCGCTTCGCTTAGCATCTCAGAGCCCCACTGCAAGATGGGGTAACACTCACATCTTCCAGCACTTGGGCGGCACAAATCACCTGGTGCTGCTATTAACATGCAGATTCTGGCTCAGCAGGT
Source organism: Manis pentadactyla (assembly GCF_030020395.1). Lineage (NCBI taxonomy): Eukaryota > Metazoa > Chordata > Mammalia > Pholidota > Manidae > Manis > Manis pentadactyla. Next base: position 187,085,044 of record NC_080022.1, read on the forward strand.
CCGTGTGGGACCCGAGAATCTGCATTTCGAACAAGCCTGCAGGTGATGGGCCGGACGGTGCAGCGACCTGCAGCTGAACCGCCACCCCGCGCCCGGGGCCACCTCTCCCGCCAGCACCACGGACAGCGCCCTGGGGTCGCTGCGACGACCCCTGGCTCCAGCCTGCCTGCATGTCGGGCTCACCGCGGACGGTGGGGTCCTCGCCGTAGTCGTCGTCCCCCACGACCGCCTCGGCCATGGCGCGCCTCATGGCCGGCCCGGGCTTGGTCATCGTGTCGCTGCGCAGGTCCACCACGTGCGTGGGGACCCCCGACTGGCTCCCAGATCCCCGCGTCCAGAGGGCCCCGTGTCGCTGGGCCGCGGCCCGGGCCAGTCCTCGGAGCATGGCGGGGCAGCGCCCTGTCCCCCACCCCGACCCTTCCGGCGAGGGCTACCGGGAGCGGCGAGACTTCACTGACCTCGGCTACGGCTGACCGGGGCCCGTGGCATGCTGGGAGTTGTAGTTCGGACTTCGTCGTGGCCGGCGCAGCGCGGAACGAGCGGAGGGCCCCGCGGCATGCTGGGAGTTGTAGTTCTGGCTTCGTCGCAGCGGGCACGCCGCCAGCCCCCGAAGTGGGAGAGGTAGGGATCCGCCGCCGAAGAAACCCAGCCGTGCAGGCTTTACAGAGCACACGCTCATGTGGTTTTGCCGTGTGCTGTCCCAGTACACTGTCGCAGGTACTTTGCAAATGTTGGCACATCAGCTTTGGGAGACAAGTATGTTATCATCTCTGTTTTGCAGATGGGGAAACAGGCACACCAAAATGAATAAACTGCCTAAGGTCACTTGGTGAGGAAGTGGTCAGGCCCAGCTGTCTCCAGAGCCCAGCTCTGAACCACTCTGTTATGTCGTCCCTTAAAAGTAGCTTCCCATCATTTACTTTGTTCAGTACTGATTTGTTGAACACCTGCTGTGTGTCAGGCATTGTCTGGGTGACAGGCAGAGGGACACAGAGATGGTGCAATTGGTCTGAGCCTCCGATTTCGCAGGGCCTGATGGCAGAGCACAGAGATCCTCTCCCCCGTATCACTGCTTCCCCTGGGGGACAGTGTGGGGTAGCAGTGACTCAGGTCCCCACTTACCAGGTGGCAGCTTTGCACAAGCCATTTAGCCTCTGTGTATGCCTCAGTCTCCTTAACTGTGAAATGGGCTATTTTGAGGATTTGATGGCTTAATGCATTTAGTGCTGACCTTGGTGCCTGGCGGGCAGTATGAGGTGTGAGTGTTCACTCTCTTAGGCTGTTGCAGTTGTCATCGATCTTGGTCACAGCCCAGGGCCCCAGGGCTTCGTGCTGCTGCTGTGGGGTGCACCCTGACTCAGCCTGGACTGGGCCCTTCACGGTGACCTTCCCTCGCCCAGGGAGGACAGGCCTCCATGTGAGTGACAGGCCCTACTCGGTGGCTCCCTTCCTGGAGTGAGGCTGTGATGTCTGCACCCCATGGGAGGATGTGGGCCCCAGGGGGGAGAAGCTCACCAGAAGAGGTACCCACACCTCCTGTCAGGGCATCCCTCAGCAAAGAGGATGCTCAGCCTTCATCAGACACTGACCTTCATCAGAGCACTGTGCCTGCTCCAGGTCTGGTCTTGGGATAAAGGGGAGCAAGTGCAGCCTGTCCTTGGAGCTCAGGTCCTCCGGGTGGGACAGGTTGCTGCCTGAGGGAGGAGCACTGGCAGGGAGGATGTTGGCATCAAGATAAGCTGCAGCAGACTTGGTTGAGGCATCAGGGCAGTCTTCCTGGAGGAAGCAGTGATTGGGCTGAGCTTTGAAGTCAGAGCAGGGTGTTAATCAAAGGTAGAGGGGAGAGTGCCCCAGGCAGAGGGAAGAGCATGAGCAAAGGCTCAGGGTACGAGGCAGCTAGAGCATTTGAGGCCTTGAGAGGCCAGTCTGGTTGGAGAAGTGAGCAGGGGTGGAGGTGGAGCCCAACAGCTACGTCCAGGGTCAGGGAGACCTCCCTGGAGCTCTCCAGCTCTGCCCTGTGTGCCTGGTGGGGCCATCCTGAAAGGGCAGGAATTGCACGTCCCAGCAGGGCCTGTGGTCCCAAGGACTCCCATCTGAAGGAAGGGTTCACTGTGCCCTCCCCCACCCAGCGCCCTTCTGGCCCTGACCCACAATCTCCACGGAATTCCAGGCCCTTAGGAAACAAGCCCCTTATCTCTGTGTCTGGCTCCAGTCCTTCTGCTGGGAAGTGGGGGGTGGGGAGCAGAGGCCTTTGTGGGCAGGAAGGGAGGGGTTGGGACAGTGATGGTGGCTCTCGGAGCAAGGGGCAAACAGCTGGGTCCCCAGGCACCTCCCAGCCACGACAGAGCCACAGAATGGTTTCTGTTTGCCAAGTCTTCCCGCCTGCAGCCTCCCTGTAAATCCGCACAACAACTTTGGACAAGGGGTCCTGGGCAGGGGGCTTAGATCAATCCAAGAATGCCACCAAGGTGGCCCAGCTCATCTCCAAAGCAGGCGTTTCTGCTCCCATAGCCAAGCAGCCTCCCCAGGGAGCTGGCCTCTTCTTGGGGGAGGCTGGGGCCCAACAGAGGTTCCTTCTGCCAGGCAGCTGCTTGTCACCACCCGTCTAGTCTCAGGGCACCTGGGCGAGCCCCACCTCGATCCAAGGTGCCTTACCCTAGTTGGGGCTCACCCAGGGTGGAGGCGGCAGGAAGGGTGGGCTACCATGGGAGAAGCGTGGCTATCCCTCCACAGGGCAATGAGGCGTGGTTCTGAGACCAAGGCTTGGTCTCGGGGGGATTGTCCTGGCTCATGCATGTGCGTGTGTGTGTGTGTGTATCTTGTATGTATGAATTTAAAGTGTATATGTGTATCAGTATGTGTGTGCATGCATGTTGGTGTGTCTCTGCATGTGTGCGTGCACACATGTATAGCTTTGCTTATACGTGCACACGTGGGCACAGGTATCTGAACGTGTGTGTGTGTATGTGTTGGGGGGGGTGCATACGTGTCTGTTTTCCTGGCTGCATCTGAGATCTGCGTCATCCTGATGAAAGCTGGTGACACTTCACAGCTCCCAGGCCAGATGAGAAGTCAGAAGCCCAGCGGGCAGCCAGCCATACTTGCCCCCTCCCTGGCACCCCACATCATTGAGCTGACTCCCTTCTCTCTGCCTCTTCTCAAAAGGAGAGTCCAGCCCCCCTCGTCAGCTGCCATCCCTGGAAGGGTCTCAGGGTCATCATCTGCTTCCACGTAGACCTGCCTCACCCCACGTATGAGCCGCCCCCTCTTCCCCATGGCCACCACCCTTGGACTCCCCCACCCCTGCCCACCGCACAAGGATGCAGGTCCTCCCTTACACCACACTGCAGCCCGATTGCAACATTTCTGTTCCCCGAATGCGCTGGCCTCTCTTTCACCCCCAGATCTTTGCACCTGCTGATCCCTCTGCCCGGAAACCCCCAACCATCAGCGCATGTGCCTGGTTAGCACTTTCTCAGTCTTCAGTCTCAGCTGAGATGTTTCTTGTTCTGGGAACAAGTCCCCTGGCCACAGTCCAGTGGGACAGGGAGGTGGTCCCCTTTCTAAGGGGCCAGTAGCATCTCTTCTCCTCACTGCTCGAGGGTTATGGGCAGGGGCCAGGATGCCCTTGGCCTTTGGAGTGTCCTGTGTGTGCAGCCTGGCACTGGCCCACAGTGCTCAGCAGTGCCAGCTGAATGGCTAATGAGGGGGGACACACGGTCTGACTTCCCTACCCTAGGACCTCTGGGCAGCATGGACACCACTGCCATGTGTGAGGTAGGTGTCCCTGTGCGAGAGGAAGCCAAGAATGGATGAGGAATGGACCCTGGTTCTGCCTTGCTCTCTTCACAGGGGACTCTTGACCGGGGTCCCCATTTGCCCCTTCCCTGGCCTTGAGATATCTACTTGCCACTCCCCAGAGCAGTGAGAGGACACTGGGCAGGCTGGTGGGGAGCAAAATAAGAGTCCTGGGGTGGCTGCCTCTCATGGCACCCCTGAGATCCCTGGCACCCCTCCAGGCCCAGGCTCTGGGGTGTGGGCGCAGACTCACACACGCACAAGCAGAGTTCGGCGTGCGTATTCCTGTAACGCTGGGCCACTGGCAGGAAGTGAGTGGCGGGGAGGCTGCTGCTGGGAACCAGGGGCTGGCCCCGCTAAGATAAAGGGAGGCAGCAGATTGGAACTGGAGATAGCGGCCTTGGGTCCTGGTAAACAGGGTGGGGGAAATGTCCTTCCCATCCCATCCTCTTGGCCCTGAGCCCGCAGGATCTATAGGGAGCTGGCCTGGGTCCAGGCTCAACAGCCTGGGAATCAAGGGAGAGCTGTTCGCACCTTCATCTCCCCAGACTGGGGGGTGGCAAAGGGCAGAGGGCCGGGCCCGGCCCTATGTCAAGGCCATGTGTGCTGGGAGGGAGGCGGCCTCCTCCGAGCCCCTGCACCTCCTCCACTGTGGTGGGGAATGTGAAGGCCCATCAGAGAGGGTCACCTTGGTCACCTAGGGAACTCCAAACAGGGTGGGAGACCAGGAGAGAATGGGGCAGTGGGGGGCGGGGGCTGCACCCCACCCCTCGGCTGGCAGGCTCTGCCGACAGCCCATGGAGGGCGTGAGTTACGGCGAGAACTTGTGCTGTCCAGGCCAAAGGAAAACCACAGGACTTCTACCTACACTCGTCAGCTCCTGGATCACGAGTGCTAAGGTGGGCTGGGTGGGAGTCTGCAGGGCCAGGTTCCCACTGCTCAGCATCGTGGGTGCTCAGCTACACTCATATTTTTTTTAAAGTTGTGAGATATCACACAATAAAACACAAAAAAGTGTATTTGTTCTTTGAAGCATATTTGTGCAGTTTTACTAGTAAATAGAAAATGAACTCCTGTGTTATTACCACTCAGATCAAGAAATAGAACACAGCCAGGATTCCAGAAGTTTCCTTGCCATTCATACCCTTCCCTTTGCTAGAAATTACTGCTGCAGTCTGACTTTTATGATCCTTCTCTGCTTTTCTTTACGGTTTGGCCATCCTGGACGGACTCCTCCGTGATGGTCGCGGGCTGTTCGTTTTTGAACGTGATATAAATTGAGTCAGCCTTGCATGCCTGACTCCTGGTCGACTCACGCCCCCGAGATTCACCCGTGCTGTGGTTGTAGTTAATTCTGCCATGGCTGTGTGGCTTTCCACCGTGTGCCTAAACCACAGTTCATCTCTCCATTCTGCCTGTTTCGGGACCTTGGTTGTCTTCAGATTTCGTGTAGTAAGCAAGCCGCTGCACACGTGCGCACGGTTCTGTGGGACTGACGTCTGGGCAGGACTGCAAAGGCAGCCCATTCGTATCGCCAGCTTGGCTGGGCGACGCCAGCTGTTTCCCAAGGTGGCTGCAATGATTTACACGCCTGCCTTCCCACTGCCTGTTATCAGACCTCACGACTTTGCCGGCTCCGGGGATGTGTGATGGTATCTTTTGATTTCAGTCTGCTTTTTCTGATACCTGATGAACTTGAGCACCTTTTCTTATGGTTTAGCTATTCGGATCTCTCCTCTGTGAGGCGCCTGTCTTTTCCCGTTCATACATTATATTCTACAGTTAATAATATGTATTGCAGAAGAATGTCCCCATTTCTCTGGCCTGCCTCTCCACTTCTGCATAATTCTTCATGTATTCCCAGTTCTTCATTTTATTAGTTAAATTTACCCCCTCGCCCCCCCATAATTCTTGTCTTGCTTTAAGAACTCCTCCCCTTCCTCAAGGTCAGGGCCATATTCTCCTAATGACCTTCCAGGTTTGGAAGCTCTGCTTTTTCCTTTAAGCTTACACTTGTCGACTGATTATTTCCCTGCAGCCACTTGCCCCGGATTAGAGGCGGAGCTGCACCCCGGGTCTCCCCTCTGCTCCTTGGGCAGCTTGGCTGTGATGGCAGATGGCCACTGCGCCCCAGCCCAGGCCTGCCGGTCAGGGCAGGGAGCAGAGGTGGGCTGCGGAGGAATTTGGTCAGAAGGGAGGGGGAGGGGTAGGAGACAAGCGCCACCGTGGCTTTAGGAATAAATGGTGGCCTTGGGCAAACCTTTCAGTCCCGGGAACCTCAGAGGGCCCAGCACTTAATAGCTGCTGCTCTGTCCCCTGCCACTTCTCTCTGGCAAGGCTGGGACGCCCCTTCTTCCACCCAACACTGCCCCTCCATCCCCGAGGCCCTCTGCTGCTGCTGCCTCTCAGCGCTCCTCCCCAGACTGTGCGGGGCGGGGGGCTCGGTCTCTGGGGACTGGAGGTGCTGGGTCAGGGTCTGACCCCTTCCACAGAGGCATCCACGCCTTGGGATCCAGGAGGGAAGGGTCATCATCGGAGCTCCAGGTCTTAAGAGCTTCTCAGGGGCCTGGGGGCCTGGGGGCGCAGGAAAGCCCAGAGGGAAGGCCCGGCGGCTGGCTGCTTGGGAGGTGCTGGGTGGAGCGGCTGGAATCCTGGGAAACCCGCGGGGACAGTAGCCCCAGGGCTCCCTCGGCTCTGCTGGGAAGCAGCCAGCCTTCCAGGAATCGGCTTCAGGGCGGGGCAGAGAGGCGCATGCAGGGAGCTAAGCCAGTCCAGGGCTGGGGCCCCACTTTAAGGGCCTCCCTTGGGGTGGTGCCTGGGGGCTGGGGTGTGGGTGGCAGTGGGTCAGGAGGCATGGGGACTGGGCCCATAGGACCCTCAGCCGAGCTCTGCAGACTCCTACATTCGGGCCCCTACAGGGGGCCCTCTGGACCCCACTGTCCCAGGCCCCCCAGCCCTGGCTGCAAGCATCTCCGCCCCGCCTGCCCCCTCCCAGGGGCCCTCGGTGGGCACACCCCAGCTGGGCTCCCATGAGCTGGAGGCGAGTTCAGGGGCTGGCGTTATTTACTGCTGCAGCTTCCTCCTCCTTCCAGTAACTTGTCCTCCAACTCCAGGCAGCTTCTGATCAGGCTGCAGACCTCTAATCTCTCGAATCGCGCTTGCTTACCGGCACTGGCCTCTCACTTCCTGTTGCTCGTTCTGGGCTGAGATGCAGGGTCAGCTCCGTGCTGGCCAGGACCTCGCCTGTTCCTGGGGCCTCTGCCCCAACCCTTTGGCCCACCAGGCAGGGAGAACAGAGAGGTCAGACTCCAGGCACGGGCACAATGGCCCATCTGGGTTGGGGTCCAGTCCCACAGATGCTGACCCCATGCTGGATGCCAAGGACCCAAGGATGTGGGGGTGCCCACAGGTTCTGGGCCTGGGGCTCAGGGTCCTGCACAGTGGGAGGCCAGGGCCCCTTCCATTGCCCCTCTGGCTTGGTAGACCCACGGAGAGCACCTTTCCCTTTAGACTTCCCCTGCCTCTCTTTCTCCTGCTCCTGCAGCCACCGGGCACGAGCCTGTGTGGTGAAGGACGGGCAAAGAAGTTCTGGAAAGCAGACGTGGCCAGAATTCATATGGACAGGAGTCGGGGCTTTGGGGTCTGTACCCTTGGCCTTTACCTCCAGGAGGCAAGAATGAGAAAGGGATTCTGCTGCTGAATTCCAGGGGTTATTCACCTTGTCCACACTGGGTGGGCCTCCCCAACTACCCCAGGGAGTCACAAGGGCACAGGGGGCTTGGGAGAGATCCGCTGCCCAGTCTCCAGCAGATTCTGAATCCAGGAACAGATGTTGGGTGCCGGAGGTGGGGCTTGGGGGGAGGGCAGATCCTGCCTTGTTTATGAGCAGTATTCCCAGTGACACCTCCCATGTGTTGGACACCTACTGTGTGCTCTAGATACAGCCCCTGGACCAGTCATTTGCTCCTGAGATGGGATTTGAGCCTGCAATATTGAGAGTTAAATAGTACTGTCTTCTACACCCTAACTGCAGGACGTTTGTTATAAAGAGCCCCAATCCTTCTGTTACCTTGTCCCTGGTGGGTCTATTTCTGTCCCCTGTGCCACAGAGAAGTAATTTCTCTCCTCGCTAGCAGCCCTGCAGAGGACGGAAGGTGGCCCTTGTTGGGGGCACTCCAGGCTTGGCTTCCCTGCTGACAGAATGGCTGAGGCCAGGAAAAGCATGGTCTTCACAGTGGCAGAGTTTGGGGAGTATCCTTGGGAAGAAGGAAGGTTGGAACTTGAAGCTGGGGAATGAGCCAAAGCAGGGAAGGCACCAGGGACCCCATCATAGCTGGGGAGTCCAAGGGGTCTTCCCCTAACTTTGGTCTCCAAAGTGGGATGCACAGGATGACCGCTGGGGTAGGGAGGAGAATTTTATGCTTAGGGTTTAAATCTCAGCCTTTTCAAATGTCTGTTCTTTTGTGAATATTTTATAATGCAGGTAATATATTCATACAGTCATGGAAACTTGGAGTCTATAAACAACTGTACATACATAACTATGAGCTCATATGGAGTTGTGAGTTCAAACATTTCTCATTAGAGGGTGCATGATCCAAACAGTAAGAAGGTTTGAAGGTCACTGTCTCAGGTCTTACCATATTTTATCCTGTCATCTGCTTGCTGAGCTCGAAGACCGTGACGGCAAGATGAAAGAAGGTCCACACCGAGGGAGCCAGAGGACCCTCGGGAAGTCTTGAGCTGGCTCAATGGGAGTCACAGGGGCTCTGAAGGCCAGGAGGCATTGTGGGCACAGATGGGGCCTGGGTCTCTCTCTGGTCGGCACTTGCTCCCATCAGGAGCAGAGACAAGACTGAGCTGGCGCTGGCCCCGGGGACAAAGTGCAGTGCTGGCACCAGCCGAGGTGTGCCCACTTGTCCGTCCAGCCCTGGATTGCTCGGAGGAGCTTCCTTGCTGGAAAGCTTTATTTCATAAATATTTGTCATGCTCCTGTGGGCCCAGGGCAGGGGCAGGATGCAGCTTGTGACATCCCGTGTTGCTTGCTGGGTAGGGGGTTGGCTGTACAAGATGCCAGGAATCCTAAGTGTAAGGTGCGTGCCCAGAGTGCCAGGTGAGCAGCAGCTGGCATTCCCTGAGGGATCTGTGGCTGCTGAGGCAGGCAGGCCAGGAGAAAACTCCAGGGCCCTCAATCCATCCACAGCAGGTATCTCTGGGCACCTCTTAGGTTCGTCAGTCTGTGTGGGGTGCTGGGTAGTGCACGCTCTCTCTCCCCCTGGCACAGAGCACGGAGGATGGACGGCAGGGGCTCTGCATGGCTGGGACCGTGGTAGCGTGGTAGAGTGACTTGGCTGGTAAGCAGCAGAGCCTGGATTGGAATCCATGCCTCATAGGTCTGGCTGTGAGTTCCACGGGAGTGTGCATAGCCAGCAGGGGGCAGTGCTGGGAGCGCCTGGAGGCACTTCCAGCCTTCCTCCCTTTCTCTACTTGGAGGAATCCCCCCCACCCCCCCACCCCCCCCCGTTTTCCAGACTCCACTCAGCTTGGCTCCTCCTGCAGGAAGCCTTCCCTGATAGCTCCCCCACCCACCCTTGTCCTTTTTCCCCTGTTTCCCCTGCACCTGGCTTACCTCAGGGCAGCCCTTGTCTTTGGTCACTTGCTGGCGTCCATCACTGGGCTGCAGGCTACTGGAGGGCAAGGCCTGAAAATCCCGGAATGGATGTGGATGACAAACAGGGGAGCAGAGGGAGAGAGGGGCTTCCTTCCAAAGGTGGCCTTTGGAACAACCCGAGGAGAGGAACAGGGTTTCTATGGTAGTGGCGGGGAGGCTGTTAGGGCACAGCTCCCGCAAGGGCACGTGGTGGAATATGGACGCGGAGCCCTTTCTGACCAGACAGATGGCCCAGTGGACAGAGGACCTTAAAAGCCAGCCTGAGGGATGGGGTTAGACATTGCCGTCAACAGGGAGCCCTGGCGGGTCCTTGAACAGGGGTATGGCAGGCCGGGCACACCTTCCCTTGGCCCAGGCGATCCTGTGCTGACCCTCCTGCAGAGCACGAGGGTGAGGAGGGCCCTCTGCAAGTTCTTCCAGCCTTCTTGCTGGAGGCCCTCTAGCTGCACCTGGAAAAGGTGTGTGCCCCCGGCTGGTGGCCCTTGAGGGCTGTCTGCCCCCTGCCAGAGCTCAGGGCAGATACTCCCAAGGAATCTGGGATCAGTTAATTCAATGGCTCATTCATTCATTTATTGAGTAGATGCTTATGGGGCATAACTAAGAGCCTGAACTCTGCCTGGCATTGGGGTTGGGAGGCCCTGCCTAGGGGCTTGGCCACCCCATGGTGGCCTTGTCTCCCCCGCTGCACCCCTGAGCTCAGGACCCCTCTGCCACCCCCTCCCTGTCTACTCCGGGCAAGCGGGGAGATAGCGCCGCTGGGGCTGGGGGCGGGCCCCCGGCTGATGCTACAGGAGCCCGTGGGGGTTGGGGTGGGGGTGGGGGTGGGCCTCAGCAGCCCCGCTCGGGCCCCACACAGGCAGCTGTTCCCGGAATGGGGGCTTTAAACTTTTTTTTTGTTGGCGAATATGCATGTGGTCTTAATTATTTATACACAGCACTTATCTCCCCCAAATGTTTTATCGGGATTCGGCAGATGCAAGAGCGCCCGCTGGAAGCCCCGGGCAGGCGGAGCGGGGGCGGGGAGAGGCCCATAGGGGCGGCGTGGGGGCCGGGGAAGCTGGGCTGGGCGACCCCTGAGGCGGCCCCGCACGCGGCTGTGACCCCGGGTGAGGGCAGGAAGCACCCCGTTCACGGCGGGTTTAACACTTTCAGACGCCCGAAGGCGCTGGGGGCCGCCGCTGGGTGTGGGTGCGGGCCTGCGGGAGGCCGCAGCTGGGGCTGGTGTACTTAGCCTCTCCGGGCGCTGGCCCGCGTGCGCCCTGCCAGCTGGCGGCGCCGCCCCGCACGCTGCTTCTCCCCTGTGCGTCCTTGGTGGACACGAGGGGAGCCGCGTTCCTCAGCAACAGCCCAGGAGACTTTAACAAGGGCCCAGCTCTTTTCTGGTGGGTTGTGCGGGGGAGAGAAGGGGCGCGACCTCGGAATCCCGTGGCTATTAACGTGGCATTAGTGGTTTCATTCAGTGCTCACCCCGGCTGGAGACACGAGTGGTCTTCTCCTGCCCATTTTGCATATGAGGGCACTGAGGTTCCGAAGACGCATCTGTTTAATGACCTCCAGCAGAGCAGGGTTGGTGCCTTATGGACTCAGGAGGGTGGTCTTTCCTGGAGCCGGACTAGGGTAGTCGGTGGGGCCTCCCACTCGCTTGTCCCCTCACCAACTCCGTCCTCTGGCTGCATATGCCCTCCGGCCCTTTGGGAAGTGCCACTGGAGATTCCTGGAAGCGCCTTTGGGATGCACCCCCAACTCCCCAGCACCCTCCCACCGTGTGCCTGCAGGATTTGCACGGGGGTTCCGAGGCCAATCCCTGCTGCCCCTTGGGGTCCCCAGGAACCTGGGCCTGGAGGGCCCAGAAGTCCCCAACCCTTCCCACCAGCAGCTCTCAGCGCTCCTTGCCCGGTTCCCCGGTTCCCGCCTGCACCCAGAGGCCGCTCCAGGGCCGGGAGCTGAATCGGCTGCCCAGGGCCTAGCGGGGGGTCCCGGTGGAAGGTCGGGCCGGGAGCACCCGGGCCGCGTGAGAGCGGGGCAGGGTCGACACCCGCCCCCTGGAATTTCACCGGGGCAGAGAGCTGGCAGGGCCAGTCAGGATTTGGAGGTGCACCCAGGAGCCTCCTGTGACTCCGGGCTGCCCACCCCCGAGTCTCGGGGCTTCTGGGGGCCCCTTGTCCCTAGCCAGTAGGGCGTGCATGTTTGTGCTGGGGGTGGGGAGGACTTCTTGAACTTGCCGCTTGACGCCGGAATCTTCGCGTTGGGACCTGGTCGGGATGAGCCCTCGGGCCCCCGGGAATCCCGACTCCCTCCGTTAGACTGGGCTGGAGGTGGTGGGGTCTCACGCACGGCATTCCCTGCATTTCACCCCAGGCCTCGGAGTCCAGCCTCTCTCCAGAAGTAAAGCTCTTTCAAGAGGGAGATTCCCTGAGCTCCCCAGCGGCCGCTGGGTAATTGGTTCATCGATTAACAGCTCGCGTGTGGGGGACGCTCTGATGGGGGCGGGGTGGCTGAGTCAGGGGCCAAGCCCCAGGGAGAGGTTGCTGGAGGGAGGCGGGGAAACCGGTAATTCCAGGTTGGGGTGGGTCTCTGTGCCACCCCAGGACGGTGAGGACCCCCGGGAGGCAGCGTGGGGCCCCCGGGCTGCGGAGCTCCAGCCGGGCCCCTTTGGGCCCCTGGAAGAATTGGTTCCCACCAGCCAACCTGTTCCCATAGCCAGAAGTTGCCATGGTGACCCCCTCCCACCTTCAGCTACAGCTTTTCCAGTAAAACCACTGCAGAAATCCATGCTTCCCGACAGGCACGCCCCCGGCCCCCACCCCCACTCTGCGGGTCTGGGAGCGGCTGGGAGTTAACCCTCCACTTGCCGGCTGGGGCTGTTTGGGGGAGCCTGGGTGTGAGAGCTGACAGTGGGGCCCTGGGCCGGAGAGGTGAACAGGGTCAGGCTGGCTGCCCACTTCCTCAGGTCACCAGCGATGGGACCCGAGCGACTCCAGGAAGTTGGAGGGGAGAGGGGACGCTAGCTCCTGTCTTAAGGCCTGGCCTTGAAGGAGCCCTGCTGGGCACCAGGCGGCTTCGGGGGAGCCCAAGGCCCCTCGCTGCTCTCCAGCTCGCCAGCGGTGACCTCCCCTGCAGCTGGCGGGGGGTCAGAGCTGCCCAGCCTGGCCTGCAGCTGCTGGTGGGGTTGGCTCTCCCCTCTCTGCCCTCCTCCCAGCACCACGCTCTTTCCCAGGGGCACAGAGGTCCAGGGCAGGCCCCACAGCCACCCCTGGCTGTCCGCCCAAGAAGGCTGCACACAGCCTGCTGTGTGTCCGCAGGTCTGCTCTGACGGGCTGATGGACACAAGTCACACTTGGGGTCCTGGTGTTTTCTCCTGAGAAGTGAAGAAAATGATCTAGGCTGCTTGCAGGTTTGAGGGAGAAGAGGGGTTCCACCCAGCTGCACCCCAGGGACAAGGCCTGCTTCTGTCGGAGGAGTGGCCCCTGGGGACCACCGAGGTGGTGTGGCCCTGGGCTCAGCTCTTGGGCTCAGCCTTGCCTCCGCTTGCAGAGCCGCTAGCGAGCGGGTGATGCTCTAATTGTTCTCTCTGTAGCCCGGGATGAATAATTGAGAGGTCTTTGAAGAGAATTAATTAGGCCGTTTATTGACTGTAAATGCTTTGCTGCAGATGATAAAGGGAAGGCTGCTGGCTGCAGGCCGCCTGCCGGCTGGGGCCGACAGCTAGACATTTAATTTGCACCTAGGGCTCCCTCAGCATGACCAGGGATCACCTTTGCCTGGGAGCTGCCCCGTTTCCTAAGCCCCGACCGCCTGGCATCTTGCTGCCAGGTCCTGCCCCTCAGCCACAGCTCAGCTCCATTATCTTCCCAGGCAAGGTGGAGATGGGGCACTTCAGCGTGCTGCACTCCTGACCCATGGCCAGGCTCTAGGCAGGGTCCTGTGAGCCTTGGGGACCTGTGGGGCTGGCTCTGGGTCCCATGGCTCTCCATCCAGGCCAGCACTCCTACCATGCCTGAAGGCTGGGTCAGGGGTCACATCCATGAGTACCCTCACATTGCTGTGGCCAGGGACAGGGCTGGCTGGCTGGCTAGATGGGAAATAGCAATTAATAATAATAGCAAACATTTCCATAGCTTTCATTCCTGCCATTCTGAGCATGTGACAGGGGCATCTCACTGACTCCTCCCAACACCTGCACGTAAACCCCATGACGGCAGGGACATGGGCTTGTTCTCTGATGGGTCTGCAGAAGCTCAGTGCACAGCCTAGCACAGATGAGGGCTTGAGGGAGGGAGGAAGGGAGGGAGGAAGGAAGGAAGGAAGGAAGGAAGGAAGGAAGGAAGGAAGGAAGGAAGGAAGGAAGGAAGGAAGGGAGGGAGGGAGGGAGGGAGGGAGGGAGGGAGGGAGGGAGGGAGGGAGGGAGGGAGGGAGGGGAGGAAACAGCGGGCGCTGGGCTCACATGCCCTTTTCGTCTTGTCTGGCGCAAGGTCTCATGCTCTGATGCGCCTGCCAGTGCAGGAACAGCACCAGTTCCCCTGTGGCTGCTGGGAGAGTGGGCTGCAGACTTAGAAACCCCGGCCCTGCAGCTGTGGGGCACATCCAGAGAGCTGGGTCCAGAGGAGCCGGGACAGGGCCTGAGCTGTGGGGACAAAGAGGCTGTGACAGCTCTGACATGTGGACAGAAGGAAGGGGACAACAGACTTAAGTGACTTGTGGACCTGGAGGTGAGGGGACAGAGAAGTGGAGGTGTCTTAGGGTCACCTCAAAGGTGTGCATCTGCAAGTGAGGGGCCTGCTCAGGAAGAACAGTGCATTGGCTCTTATCCCAGCAGCTGTCCAGGGGAACCAGCATGCCCCCTGCCAGATGTCCCCGGCCACCCACACCCGTCCCTGCTTGCCCCGTACCCAGGGGGCTGCCCTGTGGGGGCCACGTCAGCGGGCTCCATGTTCCTCCACCTTCTCTGGGGTTTCATGAGCAGGAGGCATGGGCAGCAGATGGGCTGGAGGATAGTGGGTGTGGGTGGGTGGGTGTGCCTCCCTGTCCCCCAAACAGCAGCTCCAGTCGGGCAGCCTTGTCCTAGCATTCAGCCGCCCAGGGCTGCTGTCTGCACTGCTGTGTTCTGCTTGAGGTCTGCCATGCGCCGCAGGACCAGGCCAGGCCTGTGACGCAGAGTCTGCGTGCACCTACCCAAGTCACCAGGTCAGTCCAGGCTGGAGGGTGGGCTGGAACCCGCTTCTCCCAGAGCATGCCGCAGTGACCCCTGCTGATTTCCCTCCTTTGTCCTTGTCCTCACCTCTGGGAACTGCCCCTCCCCGCCCTGGGCTTGGTCACAGTGGGGGCTCCTGGGCCCCTCACCCAAGGGCTTCTGCAGCTGAGGAAGAGAGGCTGGTCTCCCCGGAGGTGGTGCAACTAGGTGCACGGGACCTAGGAAGCCACGTGGATGCACGCGGCTCAGGAGGAGAGGAGGCACCCTCTCTAAAGTGCTCGGACGCAGGGGCAGAGGCGGAGCGGGAACCCAACCTGCCTCCGGCAGCCCCCTGCATTCCTGCCAGCGGACATTTGTCGTTTTGGTTGCTTGGTATCCCGACACCCTTACTCCTTCGCAGGAATCCCAGAAGAGGAGGGAGGCAGGGCCCTGCTTCCTCTCCTGGGCTCTGGCAACTCTCTTGGATCTTTGCAGCTTGAGGGCAGGATGCCAAGGTGAAGGGTTATTTAGGATTGTTCACAGGGTCTGACCGCATGGGGTCAGATAGCATGTGGTAAGGGGCCATCAGGGCTCTCCTATGCAGCCTGTTCTGTGCTACCAATGCACCCACAAGCTACTTTTCTGCCTAGCTTAACCAGAGAGCACCCCTCTGTCAGTCACAGTACTGACTAGTGACTTCCCGTGGGTTGTGGGAGAAGCTCCCTGTATCAGTCAGCCATCACCATAATCAGGCCTCATAACAAACAGCCCCACAATCTCTGTGGTATTCAACAGTAAGCTTTGATTTTTGCTCTTATCTCTGTGGGCTTGTCGGGTTTGGCAGATCCAGGCTGGGCTTAGCTCTGGGGTGTAGGTGCGTCCAGGTTTGCTCGGTATGTTTCTTATCCTCCCTGGCCAGCAGGTTACCCTAGATGTGTTCTTTCCAGGGCTATTCAGCAGTGCAAGAGAGACAGTTTATTGTGCAGGAGCATTTGAAGTCCCTATTCAGTGTACATCATTGGACCGAGTAAGTCACATGGTGCTTATGGGGTGCATGTCTGTGCCGTCCCCCAATTCCTATGTTGAAATCCTGTCCCTCAAGGATGCTGATATTAGGTGGAGCCTCTAGGAGGTGATTAGGAGGTGGATGGGCTAGTGTTCTCAAAAAGACCCCCAGAGCTCCATGACCTTTCCACAGTGCAAGCACAAAGTGAGCAGTGCCAGATGTGAATCAGAACGAGGGGCCTCACCAGAGCCTGCCATTCTGGTACCTTGACCTTGGACTTCCATCCACTAAAAGTGTGAGAATAAATCTCTGTGGCTCATAAGCCACCCAGTCTCTGATATTCTGCTATAGCAGCTGGAACAGAAGAAGACAGAGAACTATGCCCAGAGTTAAGGGTATGGATGCATCATTCTGTTAGAAGACTGTGAGGCAGCAGGATTGATCACTCACTTCTCCCTTTTTATTTTTAATTTTCACTATAAAAAAAGTTTTTAAAACCCTGAAAGACACGATGAATCCCCACAGAACCTCAGCCAGATTCTGTAATTATCATCTTCCCACATTTGTCTAATATTTCCTTCTTCTTGCCAAGGTATTTTTCAACTTTTTAAACATTGAGGTAAAATATGCTTAACACAAAATTTGCCATTTCATCCATTTCGAAGTGCAGTTCCGTGGCATTAAGTTCAAATTCTTGTGCAGCCATCCCCACCATCCATCTCCAGAACGTTTCCATTGTCCCAAACTGAAGCTCGTCCCCATTAGGCACTGAACCCCCATTCTCTCCTCCTCCAGCCCCTGGTCCCCACCATTCTACTTTCTGTCTCTATGAATTTGACTACTCCAGGTGCATCATGTAAGAGGACTCATGCAATGTTTGTCCTTTTGTGACTGGTTTATTTCACATAGCATCATGTCCTCAAGGTCATCCACACTGCGGCAACTGTCAGGATTTCTTTCCTTTTTGAGGCTGAGTAATATTCTGTGTGTGGCTGGGCTGCATTTTATTTATCCGTTTATTCATTGATGGGCACTTGGTTTGTTTGCACCTTTTGACTGTTATGAATCACACCGCTTTGAACATTCATGTACGGATATCTGTTGGAGACCCTGCTTTCGATTATTCTGGGCATGTCCCTGATGATAGGATTGCTGGCTCACAGGGTCATGCTGTTTAACTTCGGAAGAAGCGCCCTTCTGTTTCCAGGCTGCTGCTCCCATTTACATTCCCGCCAGCAGCGCACGAGGGTTCCAATTTCTCCACATTCTCAGCAGCACTTGTTATTTTGTTTGTTTGCTTGCTTTAAATATGGAACACTTCACGAAATCATGTGTCACCCTTGAGCCGGGGCCACGCTAATCTCCGTATTGTTCCAATTTCAGTATACGTGCTGTTGAACATTTTTTTTTCTTGACAGCCATCTTAATGGCGTGAAGTGGTGTCTCCTCCAGGTTTTGATTTGCATTTCAATCTCTTTTTGACTTAAGCTGGCTTGAGGTGGGCTTCTGTTTCTTGTAGCTGGTGCTAGTTAGGCTGTGCTTAGCGGCTCTAACAAGTGCTCCAAGCAGTAGCTGTGCTTTGCAGAGAGATCCACTTCCTCCTGTGATGGCCCAGGTCGGTGCTTCTGGTCAGCGAAGTGCCCCTCCCTCCAGGGACCCAGGCAGACGGCCACCCGGTCATCACAAGGTGGATCTTCCGTGGCTGCTCTGCTTGCTGCCACCTCGGCCCTCGGGGAGGAGGAAACAGCAGCACTCAGGGAAGATTTCATCACAGGGCCGCGCCTACTGAAGGAGCGGCTGGGAGTGGTCCCTGGCCTGGCAGGAGGGCAGAAGGGATTTGGGGAGGCATTCCAACCGCCCAACCCCACACCCCTCCCAATGCCACGCCTTTCTGTGGCCCAAACTCAGGAGTGAGGACCCCGCCGTAAGGTCGTGCGGTGAAGGAAGGCCTTAAAAGGTCTCAGTGAGGCTCCCCTGTGAATGGTGACCCCTCCAAAAGCTATGCCCATGTCCTAAACCGCAGAACCTGAGAATGAGGCCTTATTTGGAAACAGGGTCTTTGCAGATATAGTTAAGTTCAAAATGTTGAGATGCGATCATCCTGGATTATCTGGGGGGACCCTGAATCCAGAGGCTGGTGTCCCTGTAAGATGAAGGCAGAGGGAGATCTGAGACAGACCCAGAGGAGAAGGCCGCATGAGGACGTGAGGACGGAGGCAGAGACTGGAGAGACAGAGGCAGCAGCCATAAGCCAAGGAGCGTCTGGGCCTCAGGAGCGGGACGTGGCCGCAAGGAGCCTCCCCTGGGGCCTTCAGAAACTGCATGGCCCCTGCTGGCACCCTGATTTCAGACTCTGGCCTCCAGAACCGTGAAAGGATAAATTTCTGTTGAAAGTCCTGCGGGTGGAGGTGGTTGCTGTAGAGGCCTCAGGACACTCATACACGGAGCCCCTGGACAAGCGCCAAAGGCCAGCGGCTGAGGCTGGAACCCAGGCCTGCTGACCGCTAGGGCCCCGCACCTCCCCACCCCCGTCCTGTCTGCTGCCCTAGAGACCTGCACCACACTCACACTAAGAAACGCCCATGGGTCTTGGGTCTGTCGGCATCAGGAACCCGTTAGATGAGGCCCAAGCTGACCCCGTGTGGCCTCTGTCCTTCTGTCAGTATCCTCGGGGGTCTCAGGTCTCAGTGCTGGGCCCGCACCCTCTCTGTGCCTGCCTCTCCAGCATGGTCTGGTGCCCTAGACAAGCTGACCCACTAGCTTTCTGGGACCCCGGCTTGAGCCTGAGCCCTCTGTGGCTGCAGGACGCCCGTCCTGGTCTAGCTAAGTGCGCTGAAAGCCTGAGATCCCAGGCACCATCCTGATTCGACCTCCTGACACGGGGTGAGGCAGCCGCTGCGTCGGACGCCCAGCTCCTTGGCGCCGCTTCTTGGCCTTGCCCATAGGACCTTGGGCATGGTCTTGAGCCTTCCGTGGAGTGGGTCTGCTGTGAGGGATTCATGGGCAGAGGTGACATCGGGGACAGCCTGCCTGAGGGTTGGGTGATCAGACTTCAGATCCCTGCTCAGAGGGAGGCAGGCCGGGCGGGGCCTCCACCTGCTCAGGGTGCACGGCCCCACCCAGCCTTCCACAGAGGTCTTTGTTGCTCCCCGCATGGCCCGTAAACCTGGGCGTTAGCACCCTGTTTCCTGTAAACTAAGGTCACAGAGGAGGGCCCTGCAGAAGGAGGGGCGAAGCCAGCAGGGTGGCCACCCCACCCACCCCCAGGGCCTCAGGGCCACAGGAGACCTGCAGCTAGAGCCAGGAGTGGGGCCAAGCTGGGGCGGTGGGGAGGCGCGGAGGGGCCGCTGGGGAAGGGACTTACGAGCAGGCAGCTCTGCCGAGACCCCAGGAGGCCCTCCTCCATTCCCGTAACCATGGGGTGGGTGCCAGCTAACGCCGCCCAGGGCCCCGCCCCGCCCCCAGCTGTATCCTACTTGCTCCCCACCCCTTCCCTTCCCTGATCCCCGGCTCCTCTGTCGCACCCCCCTTGGGTCTAGTCCCTGACTAACCCCTCCCTGGAAAGTAAAGAGCCGGGGCTATCTCACACCCAGACAGGTGGGGCAGGGCCATGCGGTGACAAATGGGGAGAGAAGAGGGACCAGTGGGGACTCCTGCCCTGGTTGGTGCAGCTTGCTAAGGAGTTGGGGGATGCCAGGTGCCCCCTCTTCAACCTGGCCGCTGGCCCAGGCACTTTCACAGCCAGGTCTGCAGTGAACACCTGCCTACCCAGGGGCCCAGGCCACCTGCCCAGCTCTGCAGAAAGCTGCTCGCCACCTGCCCGGGGTTGGGGCAGGGTGCCCCTGGGCAGGCCAGAAGTGGGCAGTTTCCTAGGCAGGTGGGCCAGGTCTTCAGAGTTCCCTGTGACCATGCTCTGGGGGACCCGGGCCTCTCACGTCCCCTCCGTGGGGCGCCGCAGAGGGGCACACGGCAGAGGCTGCAGGGGCTGCCCTCTGAGTGGACACTCCCTCCCGAGCCCCCCACCCCGGACCATTCTCTGCTCTCCCACTGTCTGGTGGCACTCGCACCTCCGCTCCCACCGCGGCTCAGGGGCAGGCAGCTGGGCGTGGGCTCAGGGAGACCTCTGGGCAGGTTCCCAGGGCCCACAGGGCAGCCCCCTGTTTTCCAGAAAGAGGAAGGAAGGCGCAGCATCTGGGGAGCAAAGCCTCCATCCCCACCCTCTCAGGCCAGCAGCTCCGCCCTGTGACCTGGCCTCCAGGAGACCAGCCAGCTGGGTGGAGACAGTGCCCAAGGGGCACCCCTGGGGAGGACCTCTACCCTCTGTCTTTGGGGCCAGCCCTGCAGTGGCCCAGGGGACAGGCCCCTCTGCACCCACCTTCTTGGGCCGGGGGTGGCCAGGGAGAGAGTCTGGGCTCTAGCGCTTCTCCAGAGGCCACCGTGGCCCTCTGCCCTCCGGCTGGCATGGCAAGCCATGGCCAGCCCCCGGAGCAGACTGCTCTGAGCACCCTTGTCTTGGCCACAGCCCCACCTTGCCTGGGGATACCAAAAAGGCCTTGTCTCTGACTGCTGTATGCTCAAAACTGAAGCAGGGGAGGAAGAGGGGGCTGGACTGCAAGTGGCCGCTCTTTAAACCTGCCCTGGGGGTCGGTTCTACAGAGCATTAGGCAGACCATTTGTAGCTGAGGCCCCACCCCTGCCAGTCAACCCGCTCCAGGGGAGAAGCCCCATCCCCACAGCTGCCAGCCTGGGGTCCCCAGCAGGGCCACCTACTGGGTGCAGGGTCTCAGGGCTGGGACCTGGGGTGGAGGAGGAAAGTCGCATGCAGCTCTCAGTACTTAATCCAGGTAGGGAGACAAGGACTAGGCAAAGGGGACACACCACCCACAGGTGACTGGGTCGCCGCTTGGTCCGCACTCCAGAGTAAGTGACGTCCAGACAGCGCCAGTGCAGAGCAACCTCCTTCCTTCCCGCATTTCGACTGCAACTATTTGCTGGGCGCGGGGTGCTGTTCGAGGGGCTGGGAAGGACACAGCGGCCAAACGCCGCCTAGTGAGCGCCCACTCCAGCAAGGGGACGCGCATGTGGCAAGGAAGAAAGGATCACAGTGCATCTGAGGGAGGAAGGAGAGCCGACTGGCTGGCGGATGAGGCGTGGGGCGGCGCCGGTTATAGGCCTGCAGTAATCAGGCGTCTCTGACCACTACTGTTCTGATGTGACAGAGCCAGGGCTTGAAGGCTTCGTAAGGTGTGAGCCACAGAGAACCCTGGGGGACAGCTGGAGCAACAGCCGTCCTGGAGGACCTGCTGGGCGGATGTTCTGGGAAGCGCCAGGAGGCCCGAGGCTCCAGCAGGAAGACAGGGGGCGAGGGGACGCCTGGGAGGCACCGTGGGTGCAGCTGGCTTTGCAGGTTACCCGGGAGCCGTGGGAGGCCCTGGTGGGGGCGGGGAGACTGCAGGGTAGAGGTGGATCACCTGGGTGGGGCCCGGGGAGGGGGGCAGTGCAGGTGCTGAGGAGGAGCGGCTTCTGGGTGTGGTTTGGGAAAGCTACTACATTTTCCACCTTACCTGCATTAAGAGAAAACAAAGAGCAGAACAAAGAGCTGTGTGTCCAGCAGCAGGGGGACCTGCGGCAATGCAGGAGCCAGGGGAGCCCCTGAAGTGGGAGGTGGGGGAGGGGTTCCCCGGGGAGGGAGGGTGTCATTGCCGTGCCCCTCCGAGACCCAGGGGTCTCCTTCAGCACCTCCGTCCATGGCCACCACCCGAGCTCAGCAAAACCCCAAGACAGTCCACAGTAAGGAAGAGGGCTGTTTATGTAAACAGTTCCTGGAAGCTTATCCATGGAGCCCCCTTGGGGTGAAGTCTATTCCAGGGGGTCCCTGGGGTTCATGCTCCTAACTTCCTTCTATTGGAAGGCGAGGGGACAAAGGTGTCTGCCTCTGAAAGTGGAATTTTTGCAAAGCCAAAAATCACCTGGCTACTAGGCCTGGAAAACGAGTGGCTGCTCAAAACTGGATCATGCAATTTCTGATCCCAGACAAGCCCTTCCTCCAAATCCTGAGGCTGAGCATCTCAGGAGGGTTCAGGTGGGTTCTAAAGCCAGGCCTTCTGCAAAGCTGTTAAGGTGCAACCTCCCAAGGTAACAAGCTCTGCCCTGCTAGTAGGAATGCCCACTGCAAACCTCGTCCTGCCCTCACCCCTAGGCGAAGATCTCGGGCTCTGCAGGTCCCAAGGGTCCCTATTTAGCTGTGTGACTGCACCAGCCGTTTACACTCTCCTTTTGCAAAACAGCAATCAGCATACCCCCCACTTCCCATCAAATGGGGTGAGGATTGAATGAAATGTGTGCATAAATCCCTGTCAGAGTCACACCTATTCTCCCTGCCGAGAGGCTGTGTCAGCACCACATCGCCCAGCGCCCTCTCCTCTCCTCGCTCAAAGTTCAGGGGCTTGGTTCAACCACTGAGACCAAGAATACCCTGCTTGGCCGCCTTGGACCACCTGTGCCCAGAGCCCAGCATGTCTCCAAGCTAAGAATTCACTGATGGGGCTGGAGGTTCATCCTTGTTCTTCAGCCTCACCCAAGGCTGCCAAATTTAGTACAACAAACAAAAGACCAGATGCCTAGTTAAATTTTGAATTTCAGATAAACAATGAAATTTTTTAAGTGTAAGTACACCCCATGCAATATATGCGACGTACTTATGCTAAAACATTATTTGTTGCTTATCTGAAATTCAAATTTAACTGAGCAGCTTGTATTTTATCTGGCAACCTTAGTCCCAGCCATCCCATAGATTTCTTGCAGATGAAGCTGGATTTTTATCATTCCATCTCTCTCTGGAGCTGAAATGGCTTCTTTTTCCATTTTATAGCTTTACAATTAGAACAGTAAAAATTTCTTGTCAGCAGGATCACTGAAAATTTAACTACAAAGGGAAACATTTGTTTTATTTGTGTCTTGTCAGAGGCATAAAACGGATTCCCAGTAATATCACTGCAGTTTTGGAATATTAGCTCAGAGCTGGTATTTTACAGTTACCTACCCAGCATATGTTATGCTCACCAGTATGAGGCTCCTTTGCAGCCAGAGTGGAATTACTGGTTCTGTTTGGGGCCCAGCAGTGATGTTTATTCCCAATCATCTTGCTGCAACGGGTTCCTGGTATTTTGCAGTTATGATTGCAGTAAAATTGATAATCTACAGAATTATGGCACTAGTCAGCTACTAATGGGATTATTATTTTTGCTTGTTTGGTGTTTTAAAGCCACGGAAATAAAATTTACTTCCCAAAATACAGTGGCAATTTTATGTCCCTAAAGTTGCCTGTCAATAATAATCATAATAACAGAATGCCTGTAGAACACATAAAACATCTTTCTTGGAAAAAGCAAGCTCTCTGTGTCTATGCTGTTGGGACTGGCAGGGTGCGGGGCCCGGCCCGGCCGGCAAGGTTCCGAGGCAGACTTCAGAAGGATGAAAGGACTTCTGGGCAGACAAGCTGCTGGGGAGCAAGCTGCCAATCATTATGAGTCTGTGAAATGGGAAGAAAAGACCAGCGCGTGCTGCATGGGGGAGCCTCTCACCCCACGGCCTTCTCCTGGTGTCCGGGGGCCGCCCGAACAAACCACCACAAACTTAAAAACAATGGAAATGGATTCTCTCACCGTCTAGCAGGCCAGGAGGCTGCCAACTTGGTGTCAGTAAGCCGCACTCCCTCCAAAGGCTCTCGAGGAGAATTCGTCCTCTTTCACCTTCTGGGGGCCCAGGCATTACTTGGCTTGTGGCCGTGTCCCTCCAGTCTCTACTTCTGCGGTCTCAGGTCTCTCTCTGTTCTCTGTGTCTGTTTTTGTCTCTTCTAAGAACACTTGTTCTGGAAATGGATGGCGGTGATGGTTGCACAACAGTGTGAATGTACTAACGCTACTGAATTAAAACACTTAAAAATGGTCACAATGGCAGATGTGTTGTGTTATGTGTATTTTGCCAAAACTTTTTGTTAAAAAGGCAGAAAAAATGAAGCTCACAAGGAACCCATGGATTTTTATGGTCCCATTTGACTGTGCAGAAACCAGGTCTCATAAAGGCGAAGAGAACTGGGGTCACGTGGCTGTCACATGGCAAAGGCCCCAGCTTCAGGCTCCCAGCCTCCGTCTGCCCTTCAGCGCCCTCCGAGCAGGCTGGGGACCGGGCGCCTCCTCTCCGGAGTGGCACCACAGGAGGCTCAGACAGCATGGGCTTGCTGAGGTCACCAAGTGCTGGTTAGCTGCTCCTAGCACCGTTAGCCCTGGGGTCCCTCCTGGGCCCCCCACCCCCGGGTCTGCTCTATCTCCAGACCTCCCAGCTCACAAGCTGGAGCCTGCCCAGGCAACTCAATGATGCCACAGGGAGCTCAGGAAGTTTCCGGACTTAGTCTCAGAATTATCTGGACTGCTGTTAAAGTCTGGGTCTGCCTTCTATCCTGCTGAGTCCAATCAGCAGACTGGGGACAGGCACCTTGGAATCTTGTTAGAAGTGCTATGGACACACTTACGTGGTTCATTCATTCATTCATTCATTGCATGCCCACTCCCTGTGGGGAACCCCTCCGACTGGGTCTCTTCCTACTCGGCCCCTGCCCATTTCAGCAAAGCCCACTGCCTCAAGGTCCAAACTCTGCATGCAGCTTCATGCTGCCAGGACTTGCCCGTGCCCTCCCTTCCTCCTGGACTATTCTTCTTTCCTTTTGCCCGGACATCAGGGACATTGCCAGAACAATGGGGCTCATCCCCATTCTCCTAGCCCTGGGAATGGTGTGAGCCTGGGGTGGCACGCGGCCCCCGACAGTGGCCTGTTTACACTCCTGAGCCTGGGGCCCCCTTGAAGTCCCTGGCCATATTCTGCTTTGAGATTTGAGCCTCTGGCTTGGGCTGTTGCTCAAATGAGTGAATGAACAGAATTCAGGGGTCCAGGCCTGGCTGGGAGCTGGGAGCTGGGAGAGAGCTGGGGCTCCTTTGGATTCTGCTGGGCAGGAGCCAGGTTTCTGCTGGGGGTCGGAAATCAGGCCCAAGCAGCAGCTGCTGTTTCTGGGACCACTAGAGGGAGACTTTCGTGGCTCAGGATTGTGCTGGGCTAAAAGCCACCAGGTGTAGCCGCACGGCACAGCCTGGGTGAGATGGAGCACAGGAGATAGTGTGTGTGTGTGCGTGCGTGTGTGCATGTGTGTGTGCATGCGCCCTACCTAGGCAGGATTGCCAGTGGCCTGAGCCCTGCTCGCACTGCCCCGTGGCCCCTCATGGCCTCCCGTGGCCTGGCTTCCTGCAGGTCTGTTTACTGGTGGGTGCCTGACTCTGAGAAGCTGGAGGGTGAGGTGGGGGATGGCATGGGGCAGGGAGGACAGCAAATAAGAACCAGATGGCATCAAGGGAGGACACATATTTGGGGCCTTTTCTGTGTGTGGGGCTAGGTGTTCTTTGCATGTCATGAAAAGTCACCTTATAGAATGTAGGGTCTATTAATACAATATCAATTTTACAGATGGAGAAACTGAAGCCCAGAGAAGTTGAGCAATTTGCTAGATCTGTAAGTAAGGGCAGAGCTGGGTCTTGAACCCATGGATGGGGAGTCAGGGCTGCGCTCAGCAGTGCTAAGGAGGGAAGTCGCCTTGTGGCACAGCCAGGGTGGCTGAGACAGCCTTGTAGGGTCCCCTGGGCTGGCTTTGGATTCTTGCTCTGCCGGCCGAGTGTCCTCCTCAAGTCCCTTCACTTCTAGGAGCCCCTCCTCTGTACGGTGGGACTAATGACATCCGTCTCATGGGGTTACTTAGAGGTTCAACTGAGACATAGGATGTAAAGGGAGGCAGACTCCAGGCCTCTCACTAGGATCCTCAGCATGTGACCACAGGACCTTTGTACATATCATGTGTGACCTGCAACGCCCATTATGACATTCTGCTTCCCTCACTGTGACTTGTCCTCCCTCTGCCCCTTGCTGTGGGCTGGCTATGGGGTGTGTGAGCGTGCAGGCGCCTGCCCTCTGGAGGCCCCTGTGCTGGGTTTGATGGTCTGCTGCCACCGTCTTGAACTCTCAAGCTTTCAGACCCAAGGCCCAAATTTTCACGCCACTCCGGGCCTGCACAGGCTGCCTGCCGCTGGGCCAGCTCTCCTGGCTCTGTCATGGTTCTGTCGAGCATGGTTCTCTGCATCCAGAAGCCACCTTCAGTGAAAGAAGGCACAGGGGGCAGCAGAGGGGGCCCTGGGATGCGGCCGACGGCCATGCCGAGGCTCCTAGGTGCTCCCGTCCCTCCAGGGGCTCACACTCGCTTGGCGTCCCGTCAGCTGCTCCCCCTAGAAGGCAGCTGACAGTTGAAGACCCCTGAGTTTCCCAGTGGTAGTGGCGGGATCTCTGAGCCCACCCACGGCCATCCTGGAGTGTTAGGGGGGGCCCCCAGCAGGGGCCTCACCAGGCCTCTCAGCCCTGCCACCTGTTGAACTTGCTGCCCTCCCTGCACCCCAGGTCCCCCAGATAGGTGGGAGCTCCAAGGCCAGCAAGCCGGAGCCTCAGCTTGAGCACTGCCCTCTGCGGAAAGAGAAGTTCTTGTGCTTCCGAGCAGACGCTCCGTGCCAGCCCCTCAGAGAGCTCACTCACCTTCTCCCGGCATCTCAGGGCGCCCTGGTGGCTGCGCCCCCGGCATCCCCGGCGGGGCACGTGGGGCCTTTCAGCTGGCACCTCTCAGCCTTCACCCCTGCCTCTGGGCTGGGAACCTGCCCTTAGCTCAGCCTGACCCTCCAGGGTGAATGGCCTTTGGGGCAGGCGGTGTTCTGGGAACAGGCAGTGTCCTGGCCGGCAGGGAAGCCAGAGCTGGGGTCTAGCTGGAGGCCTTGCCAAGGTCCACCCCGGGCCCCCTGAGCTCCCCCCAGGTGCCGTGGGTGCTTGCCAGGTACAGACCATCTACGGGTGTCCTGAGGTCCCCGGGTGGGAGGGAACGGGGGCTGGGGTCCCTCCCACTGGCTCTGCCTTCTCTGGAGTGAGAATTTGCCTCTGGGTCTGCCAGGTTTGCCCAGGTGGACATCAAAGGAATATGGGGGCCACAGCCCCCAGTCAGCCCACCTCATCTTCGGCTCGCTCTGCGCCCTCCATCTGGGCCCTGCCCCATGGCTCGGGGGTCCGCAGGTCCGAGCAGGTGCCCCCCTCGGTCTCATCCTTCCGCTCCACCCTCCAGCCTTGACTCGGCCTCTCCCTGGCAGGGAAGGGTGGGCTCTGGCTGGCGCTCGCAGAGGGGCTCTTCCTTGTTCCCAGGACCCACTGCTCTTGCCCTGCCCTCGGTCAGCCCTGGGCTCTGCTGCACCCACGCCGGGCTGCGGCGGCCACTGCCGCGTCCGTGCCTCTGCGGCCCCACTTCTCCTTCCTTTGTACTCTTGCCTCTTCCTCTCTGCTGCCCCCTCCTTCCTTCCTTCCTTCCATTTCTTCCAATGAATCCCTCAACAATCAGTTACTAAACATCTGTGGGGACACCCTGGGCAGCTGCAGCTGCCCCCCAGGAGCTTGACGTCGTGGGGCTTGAAGCCTCGCCCCGCACGCCTCCGCCCCACCATTCCCTCCCGCGGCGGCCCAGCTCCAGCGTGCGGAGCCCTGAGCGGTTTAATCCAGCCTGAATACCTCACGCCCTTGGTCACAGGGATTCGGGGTGCACGTTCCAACTCGAGCCAGATGGCTCCCTTAAAATACAGATCCCGGACTTTTGGTTTTACTGGGAGTAGCCTCATTCTTTTCCTGTTGGATTTGGTCCTGGAGACACAGGGCCCTGGGACTACTCAAGGGTATCTTGCCACCTGTCGGGAGAGCCGGCTGAGGGGGAGCTGCCCCCGGGGAGTGTGGCTGTTCCACCGGCCGCTCCTGTGGACGGGGCAGCCTTCCCAGGACCCCTGGGTGACCCAGGTGTGGTCCGCTTGCACCGCAGGGCATCCTGGGAGGCACAGGCCTCTGTGCTCCGGACAGGAGCTCCGTCTCTCCTTGGGTGCCCCCCACAGGGAGCCCACTACGAGGTGAGGCAGCCCACTTGATTTCTGGAACATTCTGCCTGAAGAGAGTACTCATATGACCCCAGGCCTGCCATCTGACTTTTGTGGCTTTTCTATCCTTGATCTTGGGTCAGTTTTTCCCAAACTCAACGTGCATCAGGTCTCAAACCCAGAGTTCTCTGCTGACACAGCCGAGGAAACCCACCTGCATGAACCCCTGCTCCCTTTTGTGTCTGTCCAGGATCCCTCTTCCAGAGGGTCTTCAAATCCGCACAAGCACGTCCTGCTTGACCCTAACCCGACCCTCAGGGAAATCTCATGGGGGCAAGATGAACGTGGGTAAATGTTTCGAGGGAGGGCAGGAGAGGTCCCCAGGGTGCCCGAAGGGATGCAGTCAGAGGTCAGTGAGTGGCCACAAATGGTGGTCCAGGAGGTAGAAAGGGCATGAACTACAAAAAAGAGGGATGCTGGGGAAGGAGCTCAGTCTGAAGGCACAGTGTGTGGCCGTTTGTCATTGACCGGTGAGACCCAGCAGGGAACGGGGGAACCCTGAAAACGGACCCTTCAAGGCTCCAAGGTCTCCTGGGGCATGTGGCACCATGTTTTGAAACGTATGCTGTATGCTACTCCAGACCGCAGGCCTGGGGCGCTGCTGATGGGCCGCAGGGTCTGACCACAGAAAGGGGTCTGCTCCTTAATGGGAAAAATAACCCAGAAATCACACCAGTCCTGGCTAGGCTCCCGGGCCAATGCCCCAGCACTCATCTCAGGTGTGACCTGCTCTGCATGGCAATGCTTACGCCCGGGCTGGGTGGATAGTTTATGAGTAGCCCAAGAAAGCACTGTGGTGTAGACACTTTCCCATACAGAGCCATCATTTACAAAGAAATGCTGCTTCCTCTGTTCATCTTTGCTTTGTTGGTGTTTGAAATGCTGAAGAAAGCCTGTGCAAAACAAAGGAAAAAAAAATGTAGGTCTCTGTCCCCACTTCCTGGCACTGAGCTCCTAAAACCCTTGGAATTTCCTAAGAGTTATAAATGAGGAGCATGTTTTGTTCTAATATTTGGTCTTTAACCCTGGTTCCTGACACAAAGTTCCTCAATCCCTTGGCATTTCCTGGGTGATGGGAGTGTCCTTTGCTCTAATGAGGTGACTCTGGTGGGCTCCTGGGTGGGGCTGGCCACCAGAAAGACCGAGCTGTGACTAGAAGCCTGGAACCTTCAGCCCCACCTCCCACCCTCCAGAGGGGAGAAGGGCTGAAGACTGAGTTCATGATCGATGATGCCTATGTGATAAAGCCTCCTAAAAATCCCCGAAACACAGGGTTTGGAGAGCTTCCAGGTTGGTGAACACATCTGCATATAGGAAGGGTGATATGCCCCCGCTCTGCAGGGACGGAAACTCCTGCCCCCAGGACCCTCCCCGACCTCGCCCGGAGTCCATCTGGCTGTTTCTCGGTGTCTTCTATGATATCCTTTACTGCATATAAACGGGTCCACATAGGGGGCGCCCTGAGTCCTGTGAGCTGCTCCAGCAAAGATCAAGCCTGAGGCTGGGCAGGGGATGGGAACCTCTGATCGCAGTCAAGTCGGATGGAAGTTGGGGGTAACCTGGGGCCCCGTGACTTGTGGTTGGCATCTGAAGTTGGGGGACAGTCTCCTGGAACTGAGCCCATAACCCATGGGGTCAATGCCATCTCCAGGCAGGGGAGTCAGAACTGAGCTAAACTGAAGGACTCCCAGCTGGCGTGGGGAGTTGCTTGGTGGTGGGAGAGTGCGGCCAGCCTGGGGGGCAGGTGTCAGATGCCACTGACACTCCATCCCAGATGAGGACAGAGACAGGCCCGCAGGTGGGAGGGAGGCTCTTGGCGACCTTGCCAATGTGGTGGGGACAAGAGCTGCCTGGGTGGACTGAGGAGACGCTCTGAGTGGTGGAGGCGGCAAGCACAGGTGTTTCTCTCCGTAGAGGACAGGGACCGCCGGCTATGACCGAGTGCCACGGGCCGGGGTCTGAGGTGGGAGGTGGCTGGCATCTGGCGGGCACGGAAGGCAGCTGGATGGCGGGAGGTGTGGGCACAGGGCAGGCCGGGCTCCCTCCTCCCGGTGACCAGCTGGGGGGATGGGTCTGGTGTCATGTTCCTCCTGAATGAAGAGGGCAAGGTCTGCTGCTGTGAGATGGTCACGAGGGAGTGAGCAGGACTGGAAAAGGATCTGAGGGGTGGGAATTCTCGAGGGCCCACAGACCCCTGGGTCCAAGGTACAGAAAGCTCAGCCAGCAATCCGGGATTTGGTCCAGGAAGTTTTAGCTGCTCAGGTGCCTGGGGCAGCAGCAGAGGAGCTGGATCTAGCCAGGAAGCCCAAAAGGGCTGGCAGTGCCCGTGGACCCAGGAGCAGGTGTCCTGAACCTTGCCACGGTGACCTGGGCTGCGGCAGACTGTGGAGCTGGTCATCTGTCCAGCGGTAGGGATCGTGCGCCACCCCGGAGTCACCCTTAGGTCTCTTCACACAAGCGGAGTGCACTGGGGATGGGCAGCTGGCCTCCTTGGGGCCGTCAGCACCCACCTCATGGTCACAGACATCATACCCGGACCAGGCCCTGGCTCCTGGAGGCTGTTGGCAGTGGCGGGGCGGGGCATGGTCCCAATGCCTCCCCTTGCTGCCAGGTACTGGCGGCCTGGAGTAGGGCACCCCAGCCCGTCCCTGTCTCCTTGTGGAATTCTGTGACAGAACAGCCTCCAAGCAGAGGTTAGTGTCCTTCACTGGTGAAATGCCCAGGTCTGAGCCCATGGGCCCCCGACTTCTCTTTTAGACATATTCCAGGCTGACACATGCTCGCCTAGCTACTGACGGTGACAGTTCCAGACGTTCTATGACGTTTCTGCAACGGGACATCCACAGTGGCCCTCCAGGGAGCACTTCGGCTCCGTAACCTGTCTGGCCTGCTTGCCTGGCAAGTGCACAGGTTCCCTGGGTGGGGTCTGCTTTGGGGAGGCCTGGCGGCGATTTGGGAGTGCTGCTGATGTCCCCCAAGCTTGAGCCGTCCCTGGGCACCTTGCCTGGCTTGTGAGAGAGAAAAAGGCAAGCGCCTGGGTGCAAGAAGACCACGGCAACTGTACATTTGACAAATGACACCGATCCAGAGCATGTCGAGGACTCCTAACATCAGTGAGACAGAGATGGAGGGTAGAGAAAGAAAATATGCCAAAACCCGAAGAGGCATCTCACAGAAGGAGGCCCAGATGGCAATGGCCAATAAACACAGAAAAGGCTCACAAATGAAACCCATTAAGTGACAACAATATAATTGCCCACCCACCAGAACGGCCCGGATTGGATAGGACAGAAGATGCCCCGCGTTGGTGAGGATCTGGAGTGACTTGGGGGGAGCATACACCCACATAACCGCTCTGCAACCTGCTTCCAAGCATCTGCTAGAGCTCAACAGGTTCACGGCCCGAGACCTGGCCATTCCATTCCTCGGCCTATGCTCAGTGGAGACTGCGCAGCAGGACGTGGGCTAGAGTTCACAGTGACAGTGTCAGTAATGGCCCCGAAGTGGGAACAGCCCAAAGGTCCATCCAGAGAACGGATAGCGAAATGCCGGCCCAGCTACCCAGCAACGAGAGGAACCGGCGGCACAGTGCCCGGCATGGACCGGTCTCTCCAGCTAATGCTGAGCGAAGAAGCCAGGCAGAAAAGAATTCACGCCGGACGCGTCCATTAAAGTCATAAAGAACAAAAACAGGAAAAACCAATGCAGCGCTAGAAGTCAAGGTGGGGGTTATTAATATCTTTGGGAGGATGACTGGAAGGCAGGTGGGGTGCTGCTGACGCTCTGTGTCTTCACCTGATGCCAAGTTTAAAAAGGGATCCAGCTGTACACTTGGGATTTCTGCGTTTTTCTGTACCTATGTTGTATCTCTATTAAAATGATTAAAGAAAAACAACCCATTTCAGTCTACTGGGTGTGAGCTCAGGTGGCCGGTCCAGTGCTGACGTGGAAACCAGCCGGACACAGCCCTCGCGTCCGCCTGCGTCCAGTCCCCCTGGTACCAGCTGTTCTCATCGCACTTTGCTCCCCTCCCAAGGTCTCCCCGGCTCAGGAGGAGGTGATCCACGCTGCCAGCTGGGCCCCAAATGGTGCCTTTGCTCTTGACCCCTCTCTTCCTCTTATATCCCATGTTCAGTCCAGCAGTAAAGTCAGCTCTGCCTTCAGAGCAGACCCAGAGGCCGGCCCCTCCTCAGCCCTCGCCTCTCCCACCCCGTCCTTGTCCCTCTGTCTGCCATCTGCAGAACGCAGCGGACTCCCACCTGGGCCTCCTCCCTCCACACCCTGCAGGTCTTCTCCCAGGAGCATAAGAGGGGTCTTTCCAAGCACCATTCTGATCACGCACTTTGTGATTCTCCTGTTACGTGGCTCCAAAGTTTGTGGGTTACGCAGGGGAAAAATCCCAGCTCCTTCCCAAGACTTCCCAGGTCCTATGGAATTTGGTCTCTGCCCCTTTTCCTCTGCCACCCTCATGGTTCCAGCCACCCTGGCCTCCTGGGCACATCCCCAGCTCAGGACACCCCCTGTTTCTTCTGCTTGGTCCTCCTCCTCTGCCAGACCCACCCCAGCTCCATTTCCCACTGTCCAGACCCACCTCAGCCCCTCTGTGTGAGCCAGCCCCTGTAAAAACCTGCACCTTCTGTGCCCCATGCTTCCCCTGGGGGTCTCCAGAGGCCCATCCCACCCCTCTCCTGCCCTCTCCCAGCCGGACCCCACCCTCAGCACACCCTGACTTCAGTGTGGCAAGAGCACCTGACCTCTCCTATCTCTGGCTGCCCTCAGGGGATGACTCCCCGGCCCCCTTGTTATCCAGGTCGGGAGCCCCCACCGGGACTGGGGCAAGGCACACAGCGTTTCTTTCCCCAAACAGGCCCGGTGCCTCTGCTTGAAAATGACTTCCTTTTTCAAAAAGCAAAAAGTCACCCAGGCAATTTTGATTTGCTTTCTTATGCTTTTCTGTTTTTTTCTAACTTTTGACAAAGAACATGTGTGACATACATAATTTAAATTAAAGCATCATGTCCAAGTCCATTCTCTTGCATTCAGTATGTGTACTTTTGGGAAAGTGCCAGAGACAACAGTCCTACAGGAAGGGAGAGAGTTCTGTGGGAAGAAAAGACCCAGCAGAGCAGGTTTGAGGCTCCCGAGAGGGCCTGTCTCATCTCCTACCGGCAGCACACCCTCCTCAGGAACACAGCCTGGGCTCCAGGGGATGAGTAATGATGGGCCTAAGCCAGTTATACCACCCCTTGCTCTTTGCCAATAATTGATCTAGAGTGATCATACCAACCAGGCCTGCCAATGAAATGAAAGGGGAGTGTTTTGGAGGGCTTATCAGAAGTTCAAGGAGATGCCTGTTTTGTTTGCACCCCATTTCCTCTTGCTCTGTGCACTGTCACATGAGGGTGTGATGCTTAGAGCTGCAGCAGCTATTTTGTGCCCATGAGGAGCAATAGCTCCAGTACTAGGGTGGTTTTGGTGTTCTGGGACACAGGACCTTTAGCGCTAAAACTGGGAAAGTCCTGGGCAACCGGATGATTAGTCACCCTAAATTGGTGGACTGGAAGGATAGAAAGAACTTGGGCCCTTGCCAACATCCTCGAGCTGCCAACCAGTTCTGACACCCCTAACCTCTGGATTTTCTGTCATATAAACAACAAATGCCTTTACGGTTTCAGCCTGTGTTCTGTTACCTGCAGCTGAAGCCACAGGCATGAGAAGTTACTTCCTTCTACCTCTTGCCTTGTGTTGTTCCAAGCACTGTGTCCCCTGAGTCCGTGGTCCCCAGGTCTGCTGTGGGGTCCCTGCGTTCGTCCTGTCAGGCTGCCTCCCTGAGGCCACCTCCTTCCTGAGGGCGTCTTCCTCACCTTTGCACCCTACTTGCTTTACTCCTCTCTGACACCCCTGTGCTCTGTCTGCATTGTCTTGCCCGCCCCCTGCCTATCTTCCCCCACAAACACTAAGCCCCTGGGGGGCAGGCAGCTCAACTTGCCCTTCCTCAGTCTTCCCTCCATCCCTGTCTCGGCACCTGGAGAGCAGTCCGCAGTCCTGGTTTAACAGTCCCTGCTGAGTGTCGTCTCTGGGCCAGGAAGTGAGGCCAGGCCTGATCCTACTGGTTTCATTCCCAGGCCAGGGGCTCACTGCACCCCCACGTGCCCCGGACGCCCCTGGGCCGCCTTACAGCATGAGACTCAGCCTGTCCCCTCCACCTCTGTGCTGACTTAGCTCCTTTTCACCAGTCCTGCCTCCAGCCCTCTTCCCTGGACAAGCCCCACTGGGGGTGCGGTTCCCTCTGGGGCTCAAGCCCCTCTCCTCGGGCTGCTCCCAGCAGTCCCACTGCCTTCTCAGATGTGTTTATCTCTCTCCTTCAGTTTCCTGGGCTCTGGCTTTCTCAAAGCCCCCCAATCTACTTTGCCAGTCCCTCCACCCAGAGGGTGAGCAGCCCCCGAGCCCCTGCCCAGGTCACTCCGTGAACAGCTGTTGAGGTTGTGATTCAGACCCTGGGGCCAGGAAACACGTGTGTGGGGAGTGGCCCCGGGTCTTGTCCAGCCCCCGTGTGCCACTCACTCTGTGACCCACACCACTCCTGTCCCCTCTCTGGGCCTCAGTCTCCCCTGGCGGAAGGGACTCACCTCGCTACTACTTAATTAGATAAGGGGGGGCATGAGTAGGCCTGTACCCCAGGCAGCAGGCTTCACAAGGGGGCAGGACTGGGGTCCACCATGAAGTCTCATGTCCAGGCTGGGCATGGGGTCCTGAGCAGGTTGGGGGATGAGCCAGCCACACAGCTCTCTGGGGCGGCTGTCCCTCTTCTAGGGAACCAGTGCTGGAGGGGGAGGCGGCCCGGGCCTGGAGGCAGCACCGCTGGGCCACGGTGGGACGGGAGCCAGTGGGCTTCCAGGAAGGGAAGCTAAAGATACCCCCTTCCCGGCATGCTGGAACCCTGCAGGACAAGGATCCAGTTCCCGTCCTATTGTCGCCAGGGCCAGGGGGTGGTGACCAGGAGGGCCTGGAGCAGCTGGGTTGGGCTGGACAGTGCTGGGGGCCGGAGCCCAGGGCCGGGCATCTATTGGCTGAGTCTTCAGGCCGGTGGGCGAGGTCAGGGCAGCACCACCACGTTACTGGAAGCCCAGTGGCTCTGTCTGTCTCTCTGCCAAGCTGCCCACTGCATTCTCGGGTCTCCTGTTTCCAGGCAGTCTCTGTAGAGGCCCAGCAAGGCCTGCCTCGAGCCTTCGTGCCAGGGGGCCTGTGTTTGGGGTGCCTTCAGCTGTTTCTTGGGGCAGCAGTTGAGATGGATGGGGTGGTATTTAGGCAGGATGCTATGAGGGGAGCCGGGCTTCTGGGAGGCAAGGCCCACCTCCCCCCATGGGGTTCTGGGACCTTGGGTACCTGGGCGAGGAGACCCGTGCGTGCGCGTGCGTGTGTGTGTGCGCTCTTGAGACGTGTACCACAGGATGCTGGGCGAGTGCAGGGGGTCGGCCCGCCCTGTCTTCTCTGTCGGGGGCCCTGAGGGACGCGATGCACGCTTTGCCCCCAGAGGCCAGCCTTCAGAGCGGACTGTGGATCTGCCCTCACCGGGGCAGGGATGAAGTGGCCAGTGACTGTGACTCTCCAGCTGCTAAACGGGGAGGGGGAACGAGCCCCCTGGTGGGCTGGGCAAGGATGCAGAGTGGGGCTCAGCAGGGCGGGGAGCCTGGAGGGACTGCCCGCCTGGGCTCCGCAGGGCACTCCTTGGCCTTTTCTCACATCTGCACTCATGCCATGTCATTCCCTAGGGCTCCAGGTCCAGCCTCCAGAACCCTCTCCTGGGCCACCTTAGGACTACTTGACCTGCTTGAGAGGGAGATGTCCTGTCCTTCCCCTCTGTTATCCTGCAAGCTTTCTTCCCTGCTCAAGTCTGGCCCCACATTCCTGGCATACCCTCCCCTTGAGGCAAAAGGACCTCTTCTAAGACCCCGAACCCACGGCCTAGCAGGCAGAGGAGACCCGAATGTCCAGCCGGCTTTAAGGGGGCCTGCTACCTGCCTCTTCCCGTCTTGCGGGCACCTCCACTGCAGGCGGGTCGGGCCAGCCCCAAGGAGACAGCAGGATGGCTCCAGGAAGCCTGTACAGCCAGGGATGCAAGCCTGAACTCCCCCAGTCAATGGGGCAAGGCTGGCAGCCAGCAGGCCGGCCAGTGGCGTCAGAGCGGGGGGTGTCTCAGATTGCCTAGTGCAGATTTTCCAGCCCTCTTCTGACCTCAGACCCCCAGCCCTCAGCCCACAACCCCTGCCAGGCACTGACCTCCCCAGACCATTTCCTTCCCTCTTTCCTCCCTTGGCCCCCAGCCCAGGCCAGGGAGGGAGGCCCTGGGTGCAGGAGCCTCGATCTGACCACCTAAGGATGTCAGGGCAGCTTCCTCTCCCGTTTCTGTGGGACCACTTGCCGTGGGACCTCTGAGCCTGTTTCCTCATCTGGATAATGTGGGTGGACCTCACCCAGTGTGAGAGAGTCATTCAAGGTGTCAATGGGAAAACACTGCAAAGGGCCTGACACAATTATATATGAACTCCGTCTCCCCTTCCCAGTTGCTCCATCTCTTATTGAGAGAGCAGGTAAGCTGCACGCATGGTCGGTGGTGAGGGAGAAGCCCAGAGAGAGGAGCAATCAGCCAGGACCGTGTGGCAAGGGCGAGTGGCCCAGACCGGGCACCTCTCCTCTTCCCCTGCCCCTTTCTGCAGGGCCCCAGGGAACTGGGGCTCCAGGGCCCTATTTGGAGAAACAAGACTGGGAGCCATGATTTTCTTCCACCAGTTCCTTCCCTGAGACACGTAAGGAGGAAGCTGGGGGTAGTCTCCCACTCTGGGCCTTGGGGTGTGCCCGGGGAGCTCCCTAGTTTTTCTGGTGCTGGGTCTTCCCTCCACAACCCGCTCCAAGCCCCCACCAGTCTCTGTGCCCACTGTCATCCGTGTATGGTGGCCAGTCTCCAAGAGGGTCCCAGTGATCCCATCTCCTGGCTTTCACGCCCTGGCAGCCCCTCCCACACCGAATCAGGCCTGTGTGTGGCCAGTAGAATATGATAAAGCAGCAGTGTGTGGCCTCTGGGGCAAGGTCATAAAGCATCACCTCTCTCTGCTTGGTCTTTCGGCTCCCTTACTCTGGGGGAAGCCAGGCACCATTCCATGAAGATGTTCAAACCACCCCATGGAGGAGAAGCCCCTGGGAAAAGGACCTGAGGCCTCTAACCAACAGCCACGTGAATGAGCCAGCTTGGATGCAGATGCTCCAGCCCCATCTGCCTTGAGATGCCCGCAGCCCTGGCCAACATCTGACTGCAGCCCCATGAGAGACTTCAAGCCAGGACTTCCCAGGAAACCACTCCCGGATTACTGACCGCAGATGCTGTGAGCCATATAAGTGATGAGTGTTGCTTTGAGCCAGCATGTAAGGAGTGAATTGTCATTCCGTCCAAGTGGCCGGCATCCCCTGGGAAACTACCTCAGCTCAGTGAGGAAGGAGTTTGTCCTTTGGTCCCTTCTGGGGCTCTTCTCTCTGACACCTCAGGCCTCGGCAGGATGCTGTGTCCATTTTCTATGCTGTGTAACAAATTATCATCATTTACTGGCTTAAGACATCACACGCATCTGTTAACATGCAGTTTCATGAGGTCATAAGTTCAGGGACTGCTCAGCTGGATCCTCTGCTCAGGGTCTCATGGGGCTGGAATCAAGGTTGCGGCTGGGCTGTGTTCTCATCTGAAGGCTCAGCTGAGGAAAACTCTGCTTCCAAGCTCTTCCCAGGTGTTGGCAGAATTCATTTCCTCTGGCTGTGTGATGAAGGGCTTGGAGTTGTTGCTGGTTGGAGGCTGGAAGCCACCGTCAAGTTCTGGAGGCCATGGTTCCTGACCACATGGGCTTCTCCACATGGCTGCTCACTCCCTCAAGCCAGCAGGGTCAGGCTTGCATGCCAGTCTGCTGACGGTGTCTTCTATAATGCGCTGTAATCATGGAGTGACATCCCATCTGCTTCGTCACCTTCTGTTTGTTAGCGGCCAGTCCCAGGTTCTGCCCCCATTCACAAAGAGAGAATTGTACAGGGGTGTGACACATTGGAGTCGCCTGGGGATGTGCCCGGGGATGCTGATGGGGGTTTTCTCCTGCCAGAGCCTTGCTGGCTGTCTGGAGAGGGAGAGGGTCCCTGCTCCCATGACATGGGTGTTCTGACCTCCGTCCAGCTTTGGCTGGTTTCTCAAAAATCAGGCTGTTTTCCCTGGTAAGATGGAGCAGGCTTCTTTGAGTCATGCATAGCTGTCTGATTAACATGACTCTGATCCAGCTTGTATGAAAGAATAACTAGTCCAACAGCTGAGCTTATTATGTGCCTCATTAGGTACTTTAATTCATTATCTTATTTCAGTATCACAGCCACCATATGAGTAGGTATTATTATTGCCATTGACTCCAGCTTCTGAGGCACAGGACACAAATATGAAATGCCTAAGGTCACCCAGCTAATAGCTATCATTCAGGACTGTGTGAAGCCAACTTAAGCTGGCTGGGGCAGTTAGAAGGGTGTTATGTTACTAACTCAAACGATGAAAACACAGGTGGGAGCTGTGCCTCAGGTACAGTTGGGTCCAGGCTCCCCCCACAGCATCACCGGAAGCCGTCTCTCTCCACCTCTGTGCTCTGCCTTCCTCTGTCGGCTTCACCCACAGGCAGGTTCTGCCTAGCGGAGGCAAGAATGCTGCAGCAGCCCTGGGAGAAGCCTGGGGCTGGATGGCCTTGGGCCTGTGTGGCTTTATTTGGGCACAGGGTACTTTGCAGATGTGATTAAGTTAAGGGCCTTGAGATGGGAGATGATCCTTGACCACCTGGGTGGGTCCTAAATATCGCCAACCTTACAAGGGTCCTCATAAAAGGGAGGCCTGAGCTCAGGGAGCGATGAGAAGACTCCGTCTAATGACTCTGCAGATGGTCAGCCTAGGCTGCCGTGACAAAGCGCCCCAACAGGGCCGAAGCCACAGACGTTCGTTTCTCATAGCTCTGGAGGCCGGGAGCCCGCCAGCAAGACCCGGCCATTCGGGGTTCTGGGGGGCCCTGTCCCTGGCTTGCAGGCAGCCATCTCTTCACTCTGTCTTCTAATGGCAGAGAGGAAGGGAGAAAGCTTTTCCGTGTCTCTTCTTGTAAAGGTGATAATGATAACGTGTCTCTTCTCACAGGGCACTAATCCCATCATGAGGATCTCACCCTCATGAC
This sequence comes from Manis pentadactyla, assembly GCF_030020395.1. Taxonomy (NCBI): domain Eukaryota; kingdom Metazoa; phylum Chordata; class Mammalia; order Pholidota; family Manidae; genus Manis; species Manis pentadactyla. Next base: position 187,123,970 of record NC_080022.1, read on the forward strand.
CTCATCTAGCCCCTGTCACCTCCAGGTGCCATCACACTGGGGCTTCAGCATATGAACTTGGGGGGACACAAATATTCTGTCACAAGTAACAAGGGCCATGAGCCAAGGAATGCAGGCAGCCTCTGGAAGCTGGAGAAGGCAAGGAGGAATCAGCCCAGGCCGGCCTGGCCCGGGGCACCCAGCAGAGAGGGCTGGGAGTTTGAGTGAATGTGTGCATGGACGCGTTCTGGTGGGGTGGGGACAGCAACAAAGGCCTGGGGGCTGGGGGGTGACCCTGCTAGGAGCCTGGAGCAGGACAGGCCTTGGGAAAGCCCGCACACACGCCTGGCTTGAGAGCTGGGTCCCCCTCACCACCCAGCAGCCAGCAGCACCAAGGGATTCTAGTGCCCAATCTGCCTTTCTCGGATACCCTGACATTAATTCACCGTCTGCAGCAACACTTCTTACTGCCCCATTCCAACACCCCACACCCCCAGGCTGGGCCCGGACACCCTGGAGCCTCCCGGGAGAAGGGGACCCGGAGCCCAGTGGGGTCTGAGGCAGCTGGGGGTCAGGGGCGGGAGCTGGGAACAGGGATTCCCCCCAGAGCCAGGCCTCTTCCCTACCCCAGGAGAACAGAGAGACACCTGGGGGCGGAGGGGAGGAGGGCAGGGGAGGGCTGATGCAGGGGGAGCAGCCCGGCGGTTCCTGCTCTGACTCGGCCACCCGGACCCCCACTAGAACCCCCTTCCCGCTTCCCTGGAATAAGACACCTGGTGAGACCCTCTGCGGTTCCCTGGAAGGGGCTAAGCCCAGGGAGGGGGAGGCCTGCAGCCCCCTCCACCTGTCCCCTGCACCAGCCTCCCCAGCATAGCGGGTGCCACGGCTGGGCCTCCCCAAAGGCTGGCCTCCTCTGTCCTCTCCCTGCCTCCCTCTCTCTTCTCACTCTACCAAGTGGGGGGAAGGGGGAGGCATGAGCGGAGATGGAGCTCCTCTGCCAGGCACTTATGCAGGTCTCTGCCCTTCCCTCGCACCCCCTCACCCCCAGCCTCCCTATGGCCCCTCGCCTCCACATTAGGGAGGCAAATCCACCCCCTGCACCCCTTCCCCAGCACCCCCTCTGTGTTGACTAGATCAGGTCCCTGCTCTGGCCTCTTTAGGAGTTCCTTGTGAGGGAGTATTTGCTCATCACTCAAACCCCTTTTAAAAAGCAGCGGTGGTGGTAAGGGGACAGAAAGAATAGTTCTAGTTAAGGGGTGTTGGGTGGGGGGAGTCGGCTGGTTTCACTACAGTCAGTGGGCCTGGACAGCTAGACACTCGGGCCTAGGATTTGCTGTGTGACCATAAAGGATGACTTCTGAGGGGTCTACAGGCAGGGTCCTGGGCGCCTTGCACAGTGAATGCTCACTGCAGCCTGGGGTGCGGTGGACCGTCCCTCATCCAACAGACGGGCAAGCAGGTCAAGGGACTTGTCCACCCGGCAGGGAGTAAGGGGGCGCCCCTGGAGGAGCCCAGGAGCCCGCGTGACGGGGGCGGGCACGGTGCCCAGCAGCTGGGGCTGCCTGGGCTGGCGCTCCATTAGGCGGGAGGGAGCCGGCCACGCATTGATTGCTGGTGTAGACGCAGCTCTGCGCGCCCGCGCCGGGCCGGCTGTCGGGAACTCGGCCGGCTCCGTGGCACTTACGGGAAACGCGCTGCCGAGCGAGGAGAGCGGGACGAGGCCGCCGGGGCCACGGGCACGGCCGGCTGGGCGCCCGCCCTAGGCGCGGTTGAGCCCAGGACCCGGCGGGTCGCGGGGCGCACGGGCCCCCCCCCCCCCCGCCCGGCCGCGCTCCCCGGGCGGCCGGGCGAGGACCCGCGGGGAAGCCGTGGGGCGGGGTGTCAGCAGCTGCGACTCGAGCCTGCCTCCCTTCCCGGCGTCCTCGCGGCCACCGCGTGGACGGTGGCGCCGCGCCGGGCGAGGCGGGGCCGGTGCAGGTGGCCTGGGCCCCCGCGGCGCGGGAGGTGGGGGTCTGTCTCCGGCTGCCGGAAGAACCTCCTCCCCGTTGCCGACCAGCCGGGGCTGCAGTGACAGTTGTTTATTGAGCACCTACCGTGTGCGAGGCCCTGGTGCCCCCCACAGATTCATTTATTTATAAACCGTAGGCATTTTATTCCTAGGTTTCTATATTATGTGCCCTTAAAGGTTGAAGACAAACAATGGAAGTAGAATTTTTGTTTCTGAACATATGCCAGTGGCTTGTCTTGCACATGTCCCGTTTTGGAGACCCGGCTTCAGTGGCTGCACGGACTGGGCCTGGAGTTGGAGAAACACCCTCACCGCATCCCACCCTCCCCGTGGGGTCCGTATCCTCCTGTTGCACCAGCCCCAAGTCTGAGCTGCCTTCCAGAAGCGGTTCCCACTTAATAGCCCTCAGGGGAGAGCAGCAGAGGGCTGGTAGAGTACTGGAGCCTGCTCTGAGGTCTGGGTTCAAATCTCACATCGGCTACTTAATGACTCAGGGCCAAGGGTGAATAGTTTCTCGCCTGTGAAGCCCAGGCAGAGGCATCTCCCTCCTGCCTGGTAGGGTGCCTGGTCTGCAGGGATCCCCCTCCCCTTGCCCCCTGGCTGCAGTGCCCCCACAGAGCGACCCCAGTGGCAGGTCAGGTAGGACCTCACCCCAAGCAGGTAGGCAGGGTCCTGTGATGGTCCTGTGGATTCAGAGACAATGCACTGATTGTCGTGTCTGGCTTAGGATATGGTTCCTGGCAGCTTAGTAAAACCCATGTCGCCAAACTGAAGGGCTGCGGGAGAAGAAGGGCTCAGGGAGGGGCTGGCAGGAGAGCAGAGTGAGGGACCAACGGGTCGGTGGTCAGTCTGTCAGTCAACAAACGTTAACTGAGCCATTGCTCTTTGCCAGGCGTTGGAGAGTCAGGGAGCTCGCTCAGCAGCCTGACATTCTTCTTAGCCCAGGGAGACCCCCATCAAGGAGCACTCTCTCCCAGGAGCCCCAGGCCACCTTCAGGCCAGGGTGCACAGGGCCCCAGGAGCTGGGGGAGGTGCTCAGCCGGAGCTGAGATGTGGTTCCCTCTGGGCGGAGAGTGACTCAAGCCCCGCCCAGCCTCCCCACTGCCCGGGTTTGGTTTGTTTAAGAACAAATTAGTCACGGAGCAGAGCAGGCAGCTTTCCCGAAAATAAAATGAGAATCCCCAGGAAACAGGGAAAATTGAGGGCAGGCGAGTGAGTCAGCACGTGCTGCCCCCAGGGCTCCACTTTCCAAAAGGCTGCGCCCTCCTGTCCTCCACCCCTCCCTCTTCCCGGGCCTCCCTGCGGAGGCACTGACTTTCTGCGCCCTCTCAGCACGTTCTCTGCCACCACGAGGCTCCCCTGCCCCCTCGCCCTCTGGACTTTTCCCTCCTACTCTGTGGCCTCTCCTCACTCGCCAGGCCTCTGTCCTCGGCGTGCAACTTGCATTGATCTTGAGTTCCCTCTGGCCCACCACCACTCCATCCATCATTCATCTTCACAGGGCGCCTACCAAGTCCAGGCACTGTGGGCGGGAGGGAGGGCCAGCAGAGAAAGCCTCACCCCCCCAGAACGCTGCCTCCTGGAGAAAGGAGACACCTTACCAGGCACCCCCTCCTCCCCCACCTCTCACTGCTCTGCTGGGATGGGCAGAGCTGGGCCCCCAACAGAAAGGACGAAAGGACAATGTCTGAGGACTGTCTGTTCTGGTCTCTCTCTGGGTCAAAGCACAGGGCCACCGGCTAAGGGGGGTACTTGGTGGGGGACAGCCTGAGCAGGGAAGGAGAGGAGGGGAGCATTTCTCACCACTGCTCCTCCCTGTGCCCAGAGCAGGGGTGAAGGGACATGGAGCTAGCCTGAGTTTTGAGTTTGATGTCCGCCTGTTCCTGCCTGCCCATCCTGAGCCTCCAGTGGGAAGAGGGCCAGCCTGAAAGGTGGGCAGGGCTCTGCCTCCTTCCACCCAACCACCTGAGCTCTGCAGGGCTCAGGCCTGGGGAGGGAGATGGCACATTGGAATCCGGCCTTCCGGGACAGTGCCAACCTGCTGTGGCCTGGAGTCCATCTGGCTAGAGCAGGTGAGACCCCCTGCATCAGGCTAAGTCCCTGAGGGGCCAGGGACACCCTCACTGTGGCCCCCACCATGGCAGGGCTCTGTGATTCAGTGTCCTCCCACCCCCATCTCCCTGCTGGAATCAATGCTCTTCCATTCTGTGGGACCCCTGGCGCTACTCTCTTCCCAGACCCTCCAGCTCAGTGCAGGCCCCTCAGGCGCACGGGGAGGCGGCCTCCTGCCTGGGTCACGGGGCTGGACAGGGGTCTCCTGGCTATCCGGTCACTGTCCAATCTCTGTCTGCTGCTCTCGATGAATAATTTAGTTGTTTGAATTACAGTAAAGAGCTCAGCTTCGCTTCCCAAATCGTTAAGAGCTGATACAAGATGCCTTGATTCCTTCTAAGGAAGGTCCCTTTCCCAGTGAAAATGAGCCTTGTGGGTGGGGATCTCCCCCCCCATATCATTCACCAATATCGAACGGTCGAACAGTAATAGGAGGTTCGGCTTGTTTTTTTTTTTTTCCCCTTTGACTATAAAAAAATGGATTGAAGCATTAGATGCCAGTTCTTGAGAACAGGACAGTACGACTGCCTGAGGGTAGAGTAGGCTCCCTGGAAGAAGCCTTGGGGAACTGACAGTGCCCCCAAGTCACAAGTGCAGGCCCCTGGAGGGCACTGGAGTTACCCTAGGAGCACTGCAGGAGCCTGCGGGAAGCAGCCCGGGGTCTGCCTGGGTGGTGCAAGAGTGCGTGTGTACAGGCACACACGTGAACGTGTGTGCACATATATATTGTACACGTGTTGGACGCATGAGTGCATTAGCATGAGGGTGCCTGCATGCGTGTGCGCATGAGCATGTGCACAAGTGAGCAAGTGTGTGGCACACGCATGAGTGTGTGTATGTGTTGATAAGCGCGGGGATGCCCGAGTGTGGCTGGGGCGTTTGGCTGGGACCCGTCAGGGTTTGCAGGCGCAGGGAAGCTCTCCTGCTGTCGAGGAGTGGGGAGAGTTGGATGGGGACTCTGGGTGGGGCTGGGCTAGCAGCCGGGTCAGCTGACTTGCAGGCAGGCAGGGGAGGGGCTTTAGGAAGTTCAGAGAGAGAGAAGGAATGGGAAAGGGTGCAGGTAGGGACGCAGGCTGGAAGACTCAGTGAAGAATGAAGCAATGTCCAGGGGCTGGATGTCTGGGTCCCAGAGCCGAGGATGGCCGGGAGGTGGGCCCCTCACTGATGGAGCCCCGTGGGTGTGAGCCCCGAGGAGAGGGGCCAGAGCAGGCCTGCAGCCTCAGCCCAGCGGGTGGAGCCGCCCAGCGCCTGGGGAGGGCCTGCAGTGCAGGCCACCAGAAGGAGGGAGAGGCAGGGAGGGGGTAGGAAGGGGAGGGCTGAGGGGGCAGCCCCCCCACCCCATGGCGGTGGTAAGGGGGAAGGAGGGGAGGGGGCAGGGGGGGTGGCTCTGAAGTCATGCCCAGGGGCAGGCTCAGCCCTGTAGCCTGTGTCTCGCCTCTGGACGCCCTCCTGAGTAGCTGGCGGGGCCTGTCTCTGCAGCCCTGTCTCAGGGGGTGTTCGTGCTTCCCATGATGCACCCCCACCCAGAGCCACTGGCCTGAAGCCACACATGATTCACCTTGTGCCTGGGCAAGTGCCACTGGCGAGTGTGTGGGGACCCCTCCTCAGTTCCTCTCTCCTTCATTCTCTCTCCATCACCCGCCCCTTCCTCCTCTGAGACTCCCCTCAGCTTTGGGGGATCTAGAGACAACTGAGGATGGGGGGTTTCTAAGGTCATTCTAACTGATCCCAACACCACGCAGGGCAGCCCTAGGGAGCTAGTCCTCAGGCAGCCGCCCCGGCCTCCTGCCTCTGGACGAGAGCACAGAGACAAATGTACATAGGTGGCTTCTGAGCAGGCATCACCTGCCCCACTCCTGGGTTTGCAGATCTGGGTGGGCCCACAGGGAACCCACCTCTCCTCTGCACCCCAGTGAAGGGCCCAGCTCCTACTGGCATCCAGTGGAGAGCCCTCTCAGCCCCCTCCTGCTTTGGCCTGTGTCAAGTTTCTGCCAGCTGGGACAGCCCTGAAGCATGTTGGGACAGAAGTGGACCCTGCTCTTCTCCAGCAGGTTGGTAGGGTTTGCCCCATAAATGCCCAGGTATGCCCCTGAAGGCTTCCTGGGTCCCAGCCTCTAGAGACAGCCCTGATAATGCTCTTTAGCCCTCGTGTGAGTTGGAGGCAGGTCATCTCCCTCCCAGAAGCCTGCATGGGGGCCCCCGCTGTGGTCTTGGCACCCTGGCCAGACTCGGGCCCACACCTCAGTCCCCAGGGATGGCTCTCCATTTGCTGTGTCAGCATCGTGACCTGCTGCCTCTGTCCAGCCACAGTGGGCTTCTCCCACTGCCCAGAAAGTTCTAGTTTCTTTCTTACCCTCTGGCCTTTGAACATGCTTCCCCTAGGCCAGGGGTCAGCAAACTATTTTCCTGAAAAGGGTTAGGTAATAAATATTTTGAGTCTCGGCCTTTGTAGCATGGAAGCAGCCATAGCTGATGTGCAATTTGCAAACTGAGTACGGCTGTGTTCTAATAAAACTATATTTATACGGACATTGGAATTTGAATTTCATATAATTTTTGCATATCGTGAAACAGTATTCTTTTGATTTGTTTTGCAGCCATCTAAAAATGTGGAAACCATTTATTGTGAACCGGGTAGATACAGGCAGTAGGCTGGATTTGGCCTGCAGGCTGCAGTTCTCTGTCTCCTGAGCAAGGCTGGCCCCGTGGCTAACTCACACTTGAGGTGCAGCTGACACACCCTCCTCTGGCCTGGTGAAAGCCTCGCTGCACAGCCCACAATGCCCTGGGCTGCTTTGCTAGCAGGCAGGTCTGCACACTGCCAGGTACACCTTCTCAATAAGTGCTTGTCAGTTCCACGGGCTTCCTACACATTGTCTTATTTCTTCACAGCATGTGAGTGAGGCTGTGAATTAAAATTATCTCCATTTTATAGACGAGGTAACTGAAGCCAAGAAAGGTGAAGTGACTTGCCCAGGATCACCAGGTAGCTGGGGCAGAGGTGGAAACTGAGCCTGCACACTGTTCCTGAGGTGGCTGGCAGCAGGGGCCAGGTCCTGGGCCTCTGCCCAGAGGCTAGGCCTCAGGGATGTGGCCAGGCTGCTCTGGGGGTCAGGGTGCCCAGCCTGACTTCCGTCCCTGGTGTCGGGCTTGCTCAGGAGCTGATGGAGGCTCTGGCCACCCTCCATCCTCCCAATGACTCCTGTCCCTCCATGGGGTGACATTCTTTATGACTCAGTTCTGGGCTCCAGTCCTGCCTTCTCAGGGCCAGACCCAGTGGTTCTGGATCCCTGATTCTGTAGTCACCCACCCGCCCCCCAGTCTTCCCATCTGAACCACTACTTCACACAGCCCAGGCCAGTGCCAGCCATCCTCCTGCCCCCAACGTGGACATGTCTCCACTGGCCTCAGCGTCCACTCAGCCAGCAGCCTCGCCAAATGTCAGAGGGGGACGATCACCCTGACACCTTCCCGTTCCCAGCACCAGCCTGGGAATTGGGGTGTACTTGGGAGTGGGCCAGGCTGGGCAAACATGGGGTCTGCCTCTGGTCTGCCTCTCATGCGGGCATCTCGGTTGGTGTCTGAGTTGGGAGCAGGATGGTGCTGGCCCCTGCTGTGGGTTTGCAGGCGCTGATCCTGGCACGGGCCTGGCCACGGCAGCTCAGCAATCCCATCTAGCTCTTTCCCACAGAACATCCTGGCTTCAGGGGTTCCCATCACCTCAGCCAGAGTTCATCGGAAGTTCCCCCATCCTCTCCTTCCCATCTCCCCTGGGGACAGGCAAGGAGGAGGGGAATCAACCAGCCAGCCGGGCTGCAGAAGAAAGGAGCTAGGGTTCTGGGAGGTGAGTGGTGGGTCCCTGGGCAGGTCAGCTTGCAGGTAGCCACGTGCAGACCCCACAGTGGACATCATGGCTCCAGGACAGTGAGACGGCATCAGATCCGAGATCCTCAGTTCTCGCCTAGAGGCTCAAGGAAGCAATGCCCAGCCCTGGGAGACCAGCTGGCTCGGGGAGCAAGGGCAGGCGAAGGGGCTGGGGAGCCGGGCAGAGGGATTCCAAGGAGCAAGTGGTTCCTCAGGACTCTCCTCCCTGCAGCTACAGCCTGCAATGCCAGCGTCTGCAGCCGGAGAGTGCCAGGACGTGGCTATGCTGGGGCCCCGGGGGGGCTCACTCATTGCAAAAGCAGCCCTCTGGTATCAGTCATGCCAAGAGCCATCTGCCTACCCACTGCCACCAGGAAATGGGGACACGGTGCGCCAGGGCAAGGGCGAGGCCGAACCCCAGGAAGCGAGGGATAAAAGAAGAGAGATAGGAAGGACCAAGAAGAGAGAGAAGGGGCCACAAACATCCCCCCTGACCACACGTTGCCGAGGTCCCTGGGCAAGAGGCCCCCCAGTGAGTACGTGCTGGCTCATTCGCTCTTCCACGGTGTTCATCGCCCTCCCACGTGTACGTATTTATCTCCTGGCTGGGGCTCCAGGTCCAGCTGGGACCGGCAGCCCTGTGCCCTCAGGCCTGGTTGCCCCGGCAATGCCCCTTTGTTAGGCACCAGCCTCTGAAAATGTCAGACCGATTCCAGCGGGTCAGATCTGGTTCCCCCCCTTCTTTCCCCTTCTCCTTTTTCAATCCCAGTTGCCTCTGCCCAAGCTGCAAACTTCCTCTGTCTCCATGGGGATGGAGGAGGGCTGTCTCTCTTTTTCCATCCCAAACATCTGTCTCTATAAACAGTCGTACGCCGTCACCTCCTCCTTGTGGGCCCAGGCTTTGGGGAGGAAATGCTTTGTTTACCCGGACGGGGTCGGTTTCCTTGCTCCTCAGGGTTGGCCGGTGTGGGATGGCTGCAGTCCTGGATGCAGGGAGCCCTGGGCAGGCGGCCCAGTGCTCCAGCTTCTCCGGGGCGGGCGGGGTGGCTGTGCAGTCCTCACTCTGCTTTGCTAGCTGGGTGGCCTTAGGTTGCTTAACCTCTCTGAGGCCCCGTTTCCTCCTCTGTAAAGTGGGGGTGCAAATAGTGCCTCCTATCAGATCTGATGATGGGAGGTGATGATGCTCTTCTCAGTGTCAGGGGCTGTTGGTGGGGCTCTTTCCAGAAGGTTCTCTCTCACCTTTCATGTTCCTGGGACCCTTCCGGGAAGTTGCTACTAGTATCAGCTCCATTCAGGAGCATGGTGAGACTCAGGTTAATTGCTGCAGAGACAGGATTCCACCCCAAGATGCAAGCCCAGATGTCGTCTCACGCATCAGGAGCCCGAGCCGAACCCCGGGTCCTCTCTCTGCAGGCTGAAGAGCTGGGATGGAGTGACCGCCTCCCCAGCTTGAAACTTCGATTTATGTCAGGGAAGAGGGCGAGCTAAGAAGTTAGTGGGGTTTTGCTGAGAACCGGGGACTGGAATGCGTGATGTACGGGTGAAGAGTCAGGACGGGGACTGCGATGACTCAGACCTGCTTTCCCGGGCTAGTGGCAATGATAACTGGGCCACAGCGAGAGTGCAGGACTGGCCCAGGCCCAGCCCCGCTCCCCCTTCGGAGAGGCCGTTCTGGGCCCATGTGGCCGAGTGTTAGCACTACTCCCAGGGGCCTCACCAGCCTTACTCCCAGCCCCACATCTGGCACCTTTTCCTGTGTCCGCAATCCCAATGTGGCATAGAATGAGCTCAATCAATTACCCTGTTTCTAGATGATCAGAAGAGGAACCAGATAAACAGCCAAGGCCGTGGCTAAGTGACAGCTTGGGCTCCAGGGGAGGCAGACCTGGGTGTGGGTCCAGCTTGACGAATCGCTGGCTGACCTTGGGCAAGCTAACCTCCCTGAGACTCCGTGACCTCGTCTCTAAAGTGGGTAACCGAAGAGCAGCGCCTGCGGGAGGGGATGCCTGCAAAGGGTTTGGGGCTCAGCCCGCAGCGCAGCCGCAGAACCGAAGGGGACATTAGCGCTGCAGTGACTCAGTTGGCTGGGGAGGGCGGGTGGCTGTGGCCCTCAGTCCTACAGTGGCCTGTGCCCTGTGAACTGGACACCTAGGGATGGGGGTCTCGGTGTGGTGTGAGCATGATACAAGGGAGCCGGAGGCAAGGGCAGTGTGGAAGCAGTAAGGGGGCGCGGGTGGGGGGCAGGGGGCGTGCATTGCCGGGTCGAGGTGAGGGAGGAGAGACCAAGAACTCATCCCTGGAAGGCCAGAGGCAGGACAGAGAGGGCACCGCGGCCCCAGCCCCCAGGACATGTGCCATCCTCCCATCAGGCTTCATTTAGAAAACACCAACTGAAAAAGAACTATTAAGAATTTCAAGGTGACAGTAGAGCACTAAACCCCAAGCACGGGGCTCCCTTCCGAGCGTGGGGCCCTCTCTGACAGGTTTCCCCTGAGCACGGAATGTGACTGGTCACTGCCTTCCAAGAGACAGTAATAAGGAGGAGGGGACAGATGCCAGAGGAAGGGGGAATTTATACATTTATACACTGGTTCCCATCTCCTATTAGGCAAAAGTTCACCCTCTATTCACCCAGACTTCCTGGGTGCAGAGAGGACCTTCAGCACCAGGCCTGAGTTGGGGCAGTGGGGTGGCAGGAGGAGCTTGGGGTGCTGGCCCCACACACAGGCCAGGAGCGCCTAGGATGGTGCCTAAAAAGCATGTGGTGCAAAACCCCGTTCCGGAGGCTGATGGCTGTGCTGTGATTGTGTAAGAAATACCCTTGTTTTGAGGACACACAGTGAAGTGTTTTGGGGGAAAGAGGCATCGTTTTTGCAACTCACTCTCCAATGGCCTAGGGAAAAAATGGGGAGAGAGGGGGAAATGAGAACATAATAACACATACACGGTAAAATGTTAACATTTGGGTATCTGGGTGAAGGGTATTCCGGAATTACTTGTAGTATTTTTGCAACTTTTCTGTAAGCCTGAAATTATTTCAAAATAAAAAGTTGGGGGTTTTGCTTTGTTCTGTTTGGAAGGGTGTGATACAATTAGTATCGCTGGGGGAAAAACACCAGCAAAGAGCTGGTCCTGCAGGCAGACTGCTGGTGCGGCTTGGACTCCAGAGGCACCTGGGCCATGGACGGGACAGCAGCGGCACCGCAGTGCCAGCCCCCCACCCCACTCCTGCGACCATCGGGCTCCAGCTTTCCAGCCTTGTGGCCAGTCTTTCCCTTTGGGGGGGCTGGTGAGTCAGCCACGGCTTCCATGTGGCAGGAAGTGGGCACAGTGACTCATGGGGTGGGTCTGCACCCTCCCTTCTGGAGGCTGGGATAGCGGCGGAGGCCCCAGGACAGAGATGGCCCCCAAAGAGGGGGATCCACACCCCACAGTGGTAAGTCCCGGGAGTGCTGCTCTGGAGGATGGGGGCCTGGGGCCCTCATCAAGGCTGGTCCTTCCTTGCCCTCCAGGGGTGGCTGAATGTGCCCTCTGTCAGCAAGCCCCAGCCTGCAGTTTTCCAGCCACTTGTGGGCATGTGCACGATGCTGGACATTCCTGACAAATTCCCCATCGTCTGCAGAGCGGGCAGCCTCTGCCAAGGTCCCTGGCCCTGCTGGTTGCCCGCAGAGGTGTGCCTTTGCTGGGGGCCTCCTTAGCACTCAGCAGTGGTGCAGAGGGCCTGGGTGCCCAGTCCCTGGGCCCGGCCACTCCCAGCCTGGTTAGACTCAGGCTGCACACCATTTCCCTCTTGCCGTGAACACTGGAGCTGAGAACTTGTCTACTCTCTCATCGGTCAGTCAAAACCAGCACCTGGTTAGTGAATAAATGTTGCTTCAGGTTGCCGGCTGCGTCCTCCCTCCAAGATGCCCTGACCTCCCCAGCTTTTCTTCTCACTTAAGTCTGAGGTTGTTCACTGCAAAGTTAAATCATGCTCACATTTATGGGGGAGTGACCCAGTGTTTGTACCTCCATTGTCTCGTTTATCCTTTTCACAGAGAGGGAAATTCAAGCTCAGAGAGGTTAAGGAACTTGCCTGAAGCCACACAGCACCAAGTCTGCATTTGAACTTGGGTATTCTGAATCCAGAGTCCACTCCACCCTTGGCCCACCTTGTGACAGGCTGGGCTTCCTTCTGTGTTGTTCAGTTATCCATGCTTTGGCTTCCCCAGCTCCAGGGTGAATCTGGGAGGGTTGGCCAGGAGGATGGCTTCCTCGTTTTGTGAAGCCTCCTGGCACCCTGAAGTCCCTGACACATCAAGGTGCTCAGGCATGACTTGAAGGTGTCCCGAGTGTCCCAGTGAGGGTGGTGTCCTATCGAGGCCTCTTCACTCTACCCAACCCTACCCTGTGCGCTCCACCCCACTCCCCGCGGAGTCTCCACCCCTCCTCTGACTCCCACGGATCCTTCGAGGGAAAGCTGGGCAGATCCCTCCTTTCCCAGGCTGCCTGGTGCCAGCTCCCACGTCCAGGCCTCCTCTTCGCTCTCCCAGCCTCTCATTCCCAGATCTGTTCCTGACTTTCCTTTCTGTGTTGTCATCAGACTGCCGTCGTCCCTCCAAAGGCCGTTCAGCCGGTCATGGCTTCCCCAGAGCCACCCCCTCTCAAAGGCCCTGTAGTCCATAGGGATTGGTTGGGTCACTTTCTATGTGTGAGCACAGACCCAGGGGAGGTGCTTCCAGCCAGTTGGAAGGGGACCCTGGGGTGGTCTGGTCCAGCCTGCCTGGTGCTCAGCCAAGCTCTGCTGGAGCACTTCTGTCCATGGCAGGCTCATGGCCTCCTGCAGACCTGCATTCCTGTGTGGACAACAGGCTGGGCTCTCAGGAGGGCTGACAACATGGTGCTCTGAGCATGTGGCCCTCAGATGAATGCCGCTTCCCCTTTCATTGTATTGAGTTAAAATCAGTCTCTTGGAAATCTCCCTAGTTCTTTGATCTGGGGGGCAGCCATCTGTCCACCAGCTGGTGAAACTCATGTGCCCTTTCTTTTCTCAGGGACGTATCCTGGATTCTGTCCAGGAAATACCCCTGCCCCTCATGAATGTGAGTTTTCACACCTTCCGATCCCACTTTTCTCTCCTCCTGCCACCGATGCCTCCAGTTTATTGACACTGCTCTTTAAACACATCACCCAGAATTGTCCCACTGCTGGCCACAAAGGACTGGAGACAGTGCCATCCTAATGAGGACCAGGAGGTGTGGTGGCCTTCTGGCGTCCCATGGCATCCAAACCTTAATTCATCTGCAGTGACCAACACCTCTACTTCTTTCCTCCCAGACTTCCCAGTCCTGGGGCACCTGGGGCATCTGCTTAATGACTTAATACTTAATCCTATTCAATGCCATCTGTGTCTTTCAGCATACTGTTCTAGCCTGTCATCATTTTTTAATCCAGATGAGTTGGATTATCCCCCAGCTGTTTCTAATCTGAAAATCTGATCATACGCCTTCGTGGCCTTCACTCAAGTCATTGATGAAGATGTTGAACAGGACTTGGTCTAGGCCAGAACCCTGTGGCACATCTCTAGGGACTTACCTCCAGTTGGGCTTTGTTTATTAATCAATAGCTTTTTGTTTTGTTTTGAGTAACTCTTTCTACCTACTACAACCTAACTGTACTGTTTTCTAGGCTACTTTTTCCATGTCGTCCATAAGATTATCACAAGAAGTCAAATATTTTGATGGAACCAAGATGTTCTTACATCCATGGCATTTCTATGATCTGACAATCCTACCAAAGAAGAAAGAAGTCACTTGGCCTGAGCTGCTAACACGAAGTTTTGTTTTTTTATCCTCAGAAGAGGACAGTCAGTATTCATTTTATTAAAATTCTAAAATGCAGATAAATGGAAAACAATTTTAAAGCATTCTAAATTCCCCTATGCAGAGGTAAACGCTTCAAATGTTTTGGCATATATTTCTACAAGTTTCTGAGAAAAATCTGGAACTAAATATGTAAAAAAAACTCATAAAAATGAAATCAGACCTAAATACTCTTGCTATCTGCTTTTTTCACTTACTAATATTTTGTAAATATCTTCACATAGGAATAAATGTACAGCAACATAAACTATTTTTATTGACTCTGTAGTATTCCATTATAAGGACAAGTCCTGTTCAACCGATCCTCTATTATTGGATTCCGACTTTTTCTGCCTTTATAAACATTGTTATATATACCTATTATCAACAACACGTCTGGCTCCTTCCTTGAAATAAGTTCAGCTTTTATACTCTGCCTTTTCTAATTACCCCTTGAGTCCTTACAGCGTTGTGTCTGTAATTCTCTGGTAAACATATTTTCTATTACAATAATTATATACGATCATCTCCCTGTTTGTAGCTGCTAAGGTCCTTTAGGGAACAGTCCACCCCTGATGCCTAACACAGTAGCCTGCACTTACAGACACTCCGTAAATATTTATTGACTAAGGGCATGAATAAATGAATTTGTTTAATGATTCATTCCAGAGTCTTGCTGGTGGTTAACATCATATGGGCTTTCTCAAGACTGGTTTCTGCCCCATGGGTGTCTGGTTTGCCCGTCTTCCTGTCCCTTTCCCAATCTCAGGGATGACAGAAAACGCACACGGCTCCCAGGCCAGGAGTGCAAGCTGCTTCCTGTCCCAGGATGGCATTGCCCTGGACTCCCACCCGAGTTGATTCAGAGCCTCCTGGGCCACTCTTACAGTCTTCTCTCCATCTCACCCTGCTCTGCTTTCTTTCTGAGTTTGATGGAGAAGCAAATAAAACTTGGAGCAGGTCTGCATGGCCTCGGGAAGCCATCTGGAGAAGCGGCAAGGGTGTGGCCACCCTAAGTTTCTCCCTTGTAGGTAAAACGCAACAGCCGCTGCTCTCTGTACAGCCTTGGTGGGACTGGCAGACTTCAGCCAGGGGCAAACAGGTACATAGTAGGTGCTCAGTGAAGGCAGCATTCCTTCCTCATTTGGCACAGTTCAGTCTTCTCACCTAAGGGCCAGACCTGCCTCTTTTCATGGCTTCTGGTTGAGAGCCCCTCCACCACCTCCCCTTATTCCTCTGTCTTTTCTTCTCATCCTTTTGAAATTTGACCTCGGCTCCCTAGGAGGGCCCCAGTACTTTAATGCCCCTGCCACCACAGTTCTTTCTCAGAGATCTTTTGGGGTCGCATTGTCTGAACTGTGGATTTTTTTCTCCCAGTTTATCATTTTCCTTGACCCATTTTCACTCTTAGAACCTATTGCTCACTTTGGTCAGAGTTCCCTGAACTTTTTGAAAAAAATATCCCCTGTAGTCTAGGGTATCCATCTGACGAGTCCCAGTCTCCCTCTCCTTGGCTCTTACAAACTCGCAGGGCATCACCCTGGGTGAAAGCAACCCCACAGTGAAATTCCTTTCCTGCAGTTCAAACATCAGACTCTTCACTAGAGTGAAAACCATTGCTGCCCCCACGGCCACCGTGGGACCTGAACCCAGCCCCCCAGAATGATGCTGGGCCTGGCTCCAGGTATCTAAATAATGGCTAAGAAAGGCAAAAATAAAATCCCATACAACAAAGTCTATGGGGAGAGGGAAGATGGCCCTCTGAGCTTAGACTCTAATGACTAAAGTCTTGGCGTTAGAATCAGAGTGTTTACAAAAAGTGGATGAACATAAAGATGAAGGGGGTAAAATCTGTGACAGATTTTTTTTTAAAGAATTAAAAACTGTGCTGCCTTCCTGCTGCTTCATCGGGGTAATTTCCAGGTATCCCATCCATTAAACAGCTATGAATTAAGAAAGAAAAACACAGGCCAAGAGTCTCTGTGTGCGCACCTGGATGTACAAGGAGCCCATTCTCAAGAGCCTGAGTTCTGTGCCTTGAGAAAGGATAAAATGGAAGGGATACCGAGGTCAGAGGGCAAATGCCCTGCCTTTGCCAGTGGGAGTCATCTTGAGTTCTACTTGAGGGGCTCAGGGTTGGGTCATCAAGAGTGGAAATCTCTGGAAAAACCCTAATACCCCTGTTGCAACATTCTAGGAAAAGGGCCCGTCTATTGAATAAGGGTGAATCAGCCAGGGGAAGGTTTGGGGCAGTCAGTGTGGTCCCACGGCCACTTGTCCCCACCCTTTGGTTCCCCAGTGATGATGCCCCAGCTACTGTCTGGGGGCTGGGGGAGTGGGGAGAGGGTGACGCTCTGATCGGGAATTTCAGCGAGACCTATGCAAATGGCCAGTGGCCCTTCAGAGGAAGTCGTGAGCCGGGAGGGCTGTGGGCAGCTCCGGGTTTATGACCAGCAAAGCAGAAGTGAGAACGGGGAGATTTCCCAGTTCTCCCGCCCCTTGTCCCTTCACCCCACCCTGCCTCCTGCGTGCCGCCGTTCCTTCCCTCTCAGAAATGAGACCTGTGACTTCCCCAGTTACCCAAGGCTGAGAAAAGTCCATCTTTAAGGGAAACTAGACCTTAAGGCTCCTTTCAGCTTGAGTTGAGGCAAAGGTTTGGGGCACCCGGCGGGGCTGGTGGACAGGAGAAAGGAGAAGGAGAGGAATCCCCCCCCACCGCCATCCCACTCCCCAAGTGCCTGCCAGGTATTAGGCCGAGATCGCAAAGTGTCTCCCCTGGCTCTGCGGGTCCTCCCACTCATTTAGCGGATGGGAAGGGTGTCCCCCTGTAAGTGTGGGACCAGGACCTGACCTAGTCTGCCACCTTCCCAAGGTTCTGGCTCAGGGTAGCTCCCCCACCCCCAGGACTGTGAACCCCCAAGATGGGCAGGTATGTTTCCTGTTCTCTCAGGAAACTAGGACACCATTTTGGGTGTTTCAGCTGCCGCTCCCACCTTCCACACGGAGGCCCGTCTGAGAAGCGGTGCCTCCAGCTGAGCTCTGAGAGCAACTCTATTCTGAGCGGCTTCCACTTTTAATTGCTTGTCAGCTGATCTCCTTTGCAGGGTGAGCGTGAAGGCTCTGGCCTCTGTCAGGAAGTAAACTACTACAGACAAGGGAGTCAAAGCCCTGGGTGGCCGGCTGTTCCAGGCCGGGGTGCTGGCATACCTGGGTTTCCCCTCACCTGTTCCAGCTTGCCCTGAAAGATGGGCCTGAGGGAGAAAGTGCTTTCCTGACTCTTCCTGGGCCCATATTTGAACCACACATTCTTTGTCTCTCGCACCAGATTTCCATCCCAGGTTTGGGGGCTTTGTGCCTCCTCTTTCTCCCTTATCCTACATGTTAAAACTGCATGGCACCAATTAAAGAATCGGGGAGTAAACTGTGGGCCGTATTTCTTTTTCTGCCGAGTGAGGTGGACATGGGTACATTTCATTTTTTATTCATCTGTAACTTATCTTTTATTTCAGTTGAGGGTACCTATACGCATGGACACACGCTTACAACTCATGGAATTAGTGTGATGGATGGAAAGAGAAAGAAAGCTGAGGCTCGGGGGCAGGGGCCTGTTCTGGGGGACAGGAGGGCCCGGGCACTGGCCTCATCACGTCAAGCCAGCCACTTAGTCTCTCCACACCTCAGATTCTCCGTCGGAGTGCCCGGGGGACTGGACAGGAGAGGCCCAGGTGCCGGCACCTGCACGGGGGTGCTGGGGGAGGGAGCACCTGATCACAGGCTCCGCGCACCGTGTCAGTGACCTGGCACCAGGGCCTGTTCCGGGCCCAGGGAGGGAGCTGGGCGCGGCCCTGGAGCAAGGTGGGGCGGTGGGGAGGCGGGGAGCCCTGCCCTAGCGTGCCCTCTGTCCCGGGCGCGCACCCTGCCGGGAAGCCCTGGTGCCGCAGCTGCTCGCGCCGCCCGGCCCAGAATAGCCTCCCTTCCGGGCAGGGCTGCCCGGGCCGCAGCGCCAGCGCCCGAAATAGGCTCGGCCCGGAGGCCCGCAGGAGGAGGGCGCCAGGGGCGCGGGGACCGGGGCGCGGGGACCCGGGCGCGCAGAGAGGACCGGGGCGCGGGGACCCGGGCGCCGGACCGGCGCGGGAGGGACTGTCGCGGCAGCCGGCGGCTGGGAGGAGCGCCGACTCGGCGGCCGCGGGCGGCGCTCGCACGTGCGCCGCGCTCCTCCCCTTGGCGGGGTCCGTGGGCACCAACGTTCGCGGCCCCGGCCCGGCCTCCAGGGACGCCCCCACCCGCCCGCAGCCCTGGGGCCGGACGGTTGTGGGCCCGGTGGTCCTGGGAGGCGCCGTCCTGCCCCAGCACAGCTCCCGGCTGTTGCCCTCCGCGGACGCCGAGGCCGAGGAGGCCCGGGCGGTCCCTGACCTCACATTCTGCTGCCCGGGCGGCCTCCGCGCCTCACCCAGCCCGCCTCACCCGCTAACCCCCTTAACTTCGCCCAGCCTCAGTTTCCTCATCTACTAACCAGTGATTAGTCTTATCTACCGTACACGATTGCTGTGACTTAAATAGAAGAACTGTGCAACCTGTCCTGCTGTCTACAAAGGGGTCCTCCTTGCCTGCTTCCCCTCCTTCCCCCTCAGTCTGGCCTGGGGTCAGTTAGGCCTTCTGTCACTATCCTGTCCCCGGGCCTGGAGCTGTGCGTGCATAGACACCCCTGCCAGGGCCCTCCCCACCCCTCGGGGTAACCTTGGAGCCCTCCTGACACAAGAGGATGGGTCCGGCTTGTTGTCAGAACCAGCAGGAATCCCAGGCTGAGGTCCAAGAATATTAATGGAGGGCCCAGCCTGGCTGGAGTGAGTCAGCCTGTCCTGAATGTTAGATGCTGCTTTAGTCCTCAGTAACTTGGGCCCGGGGGTTGCCAGGACCAGGCAGCCCCTGGAGGTTGGCCGGGAGGACCAGCATGTCTTGTGTAGGGGTTAAGGGCCGGCCCAGCGCCCCAGGCTGTTGATGCTCCCTTACCCACGGTGAGGACCAAGGCTCAGGCTGCGGGGGAACAGTGGTGCCCCACGTAAGGAAGGGCGGGCCTGGCTTACTGTAACCGCCTGGCCGAAAGCCCGACTGTCCGCTGGTAGGGCAGGCCAGCCAGAGAGGGGCCCTGGTGTAGGGAGCGCTCATGCAGCGTGAGAAGTGTCACTACTGTCCCAGGGAGAATTAGTAGACCGGGTGGGGCTGCTGCAAGGTCATCTTTTCTCCCCTGAGCAGGTCACACCACTACCTAACGGCCAGGTTATTTGCAAGAAATAAAGTCTGTCTAGGGGCTCAGCCCCTTCCCAGGGCATCAGAGGGGCGCATGCTGACTGAGCACTCTCTGTGTACTTGGGCACTGTGGGTGTTTACTCCCTGAACTGTCACAACCACCCTGGAAGTGGGGTCCATTATCCTCCCCATTACAGATGGGGAGCAAATTTAGAGACCTGCCCAGGTTTCCTAGCTGTTAGGAGGTGAAGTGAAGCAGGATGAAAACCCAGTCTCCTAACTGCCCACTCCGTCTGGCCTCCTGAGTGTGGGAACAGTGTGGCCCAGGGTGGGAAGAGCAGCACGTGGCCCACCTGACTGCCCAGGTGCGTGAGCCCCTCCCTGGGGCATGCTGCTTGCTCGGCACTCAGCTGACTTCCTGCCCCTGGCAGAGCAGCTGCGGGTGTGCTGGGGCAGGGCGGCCCCCTTCCTGTGGTCCAGGTAAGGATGCAACCTCCCGCCTTCTTGGCACCCTCCTTCTCTTCTTTCCTGGGCTCTAGAAGTCAGACTTGGGGACCCCAGAGAGCCTCTCAGGACCAGAGGTTTGTCCAGAGTCCCTAGCTGCAGGGGAGGGGTAGGGCGTGCAGAGAGAAGGGGCTGAGGCCCTGGAGGAGGAGGGTTTGGGGAGGACCTCAGACCTTTCCCTTTGGCTCTCGAAGACCACCTGGAGGCTTTCTCCATCACGCCTCCTCCCTCATGATGACAAGGGTGCAGTAACGGAGGCTGCAGGGCAGAGCTCCTCCACTCCAGGTCCTGGCTCTCCCCAGCCTGGCCGCCTGGATCTGCCAGGAGCATGTGAGGAACAGAGGCTGCCACGCACCTGTGTCCACATTACCATCCCACACCCGAGGCTTTGCAAAAAAGCTGGCTGTCGGGCATCCCCCGGACTTTTCTCTGGGTGACATTGCCAAGGATGCCCAACCCCGCAGTCCCATTCCCCCCCAACCCCCAGCCCATGAAAGCTCAGAATAAGCTCTCTAGAGGATGCTCCTTCTTGTGTGAGGGGTCATCTGAGGTTGCAAGACTGAAGCTCCTCTCCAGAGAGATGCAGGAAAGATCTCTGCAGCTCAATGAGGCAATGTCTGTGGGAGTCCAGGCCATGCCAGGCAGGCTGGAGACATGTGCTCCCTCCACCAGAGGTATTGCCCTTGGCTGCACAGCCTGCCTCTTAGCCCTGCACTCAGCTAGGCCAACTGCAGGGCTCCATCTCTGGGCACCTCTCAGCCTGTCCTTTGCTCAAGGTGTTTTTAATGGAGCATAAGAGGGCATTCTACTGTCCCTCTGCCGAAAAGGAAAGGACACATTTCTCAGGCTCTTCCTGGAAAATACAAGGAAGAAAAAAGTGTTCTTAATTTGAGATCCCGCAGGACCAACCTGCAAGTACTGTGTTGAATAGCGTTCTCCCCAAATTCACGTCCATGGGGAACTTGTGCATGTGACCTTATTTGGGAATAGAGTCTTTGCAGATGTAATTAGTGAAGATGAGGTCATACTGAAGTAGTTTGGGCCCTAATCCAATGACTGATGTCCTTACAAGAAGAGGGCGGCTTGGACACAGACACAGGGAGAGGACCACGTGAGGACAGAGGCAGAAACTGGAGTGAGGGTTGCCACTTGTCTCGACCGGCCAAGGACCGCCAAGGATGCCAAGGATTGCCGGCAACCACCAGAAGCCAGAAGAGGCAAGGAGAGATGCTCTCCTTGAGCTTCAGAGGGAACGGGGCCTTGCTGACACCTTGATCATGGATGTGGGGCCTCCAGAACTGCCACAGAATGCATTTCTGTGGTTTTAAATCCCCCAGTTCGTGGTCCTTTGTTACAGCAGCCCCAGGATACCTACACAACCACCAGATGCCAAACAGAGGGCAGCCGTGGAGGCAGTTCGGCAGGCGCAGAGGAAAAGAGGGGAAGAGGCCCTGCAGGAGACAGGAAAGCGTGCTTCCTCAGCGTCTTCCTCTTGCCCGGGACAGGAAGCCCGGGAACTGGTGGCCCAGCCCTGCCAGTTGCCACTTTCTGCCTAGCCATAGTGTGTGGGGCTAGATGTCAGGTGCATGGGAGGTGTTCAAATCTTGCTGGTCCCAGGGAGCCCCTGCCAATGATAACAGAACTGCCACAGGGGCTTGTGTCAACCTCACAGCAACCTGTGAAGCAGGTTTGGTCAAGATCCCCACGTATAGATTAGGAACAAAGGCCAGGCCATTAGGTACCCGCCCAAGGTCATCTGCCCCAAGAGGAGATCTGGGATAGACCCCCAGCTCCTCTGCCCCCAGCCATGCCCACACCCAGTGCCTCTCTGGGGTTGGCACATGCTGGCCAGGGGCAGGGATGCTGCAGTCTGACTACCTGGGTTTGGGTCCCAGCTCCGCACCTGGCTAACTGGGTGATCCTGGGCAAGTCGCATTACATCCCTGTCGTGCAGTTCCCTCCACTGAGAAGATGGGGCCAATAATAGGACCTAACTCACCAGGCTACTGGAGAATTGAATGAGTTCATAGGTGTCAAGTGCTTCAAATAGTGCTTGGTATACCGGGAGCAGGGCCACGAAAGTGTTCGTGACGTAAATAAAACATGCCAGGCAAGGGCTCTTTTCCTCCCGGGCTGGGGCCCAGCAGGGAGCTGCTGGATGGTGAACCATCTCAATCATGCTGCACAGGCCTCACTGCATTCTCATGCAGCTCTTGTCTGTTTCCCACAGAACCCCCCAGAGACCAGCCAGGGACCAGGGAGCAGAGTCCCACCTGTATCCTGGGCAGGCTGATCCAGTTGCTTGAGTCCTGCCTTCAAGGCCAAGAACACCTTCCAATCCTGACCCAGGACAGGTTTCTCTGCCTGGAGGAAAGCACAGACCCCTGCCATCACCTCCAGCCTGAATCTGGCCAGTCATCTCCTGGTTAGCTGTGTTGGTCACAATGGCAATGAGACTAGGGTGATTCACCATCATGCATCACCCCATGGAAAGATAATCCACGGTGCACGTCCGAGGGATGGTAGTGTCTAGTGTCTGCTGCATTTACAGACGGAACTCAGATAGTGCTGAGCAGCGTGTGCGTGCAGCAATGTGCTGCACTGAGCGTCTCCGGGAAGTCCTACAGTCATCTCTGGCCATTTCCCCATCTTTCTCTCGTGGGACTGCAGCCTCTACTGGGCATCTGGCCCTTCTAATTGGCCCCCCTCCAGATTTCTCTCTTACCGGCCACAAAGCCCAGCCTGATGGCCCCTGGGCCTTGTATGCTTGGCCTGGGGAGGCCTCTCCCCTCCCCCACTCAGGGCTGCGCAGCTCAGTCTCCATCCTGGTGTGGCCAACAGTCTCTTGCTGCAGCTGGGCCCCTTGGCTGACCTTCTCAGCTCCTTCTCTTAGACTGGAGAGGCCTGGCAGTGTGCCTGCCGGAGGACTGGGCTGTTCCCCGGAGCTCCTCCCTTCCACTCCAGGGCTCTGGCTGCAGCCTGGTCAGGGTCCTGGCTGAGTTCTCAGCCAAACCCTGAGTGACAGTCTGAGGAGTCCATCGGGGAAGCCTCAATATGTAGGGCAATATTCCACAGCCACTGACTGTCCCCACCCCCCACTGGGCAACGCCAGCTGGTCTCTGAATATCTTCGGGGTGGCATTCCTGCCGGACCCCCTTGCCTTCTTTCACCAAGTGCCAGGGGTGAAAGGGAGAGTGAATAGCTGGAGGAGCATGCCTGGAAGCCAGCCTGCCTCCCAGCGCTGGCTCCTCTCCCTCCAGACGCCTATTCATAGAATTCTCTAACGGAAATTACATAGAGTTCATCTCATCCATCCCCAGCTTCCAGAACGGATAGTTCAGGGTGATATTGGGGTTCTCTGAGGCATCCAGCAAAACCCTGCATATTGGCTTGGCCAGAGGCCTCCCTGGAGTTGCCTTGGGAATTCATGTCCTTGGGAGCACCAGTCCTGAGCATCTGTGGCTCCCGCCTTCTGGGAGATAGGAGGACCCTGAGGTTCCCCGCAACCCCCCAAGTTCTAGAAAGATGGAATGACAGGCACAGGACTGTCCCCCAGGGCTGAGCTGGTCTCTGATGAGAGGCCTTGGGGAGCCTTCAGGGTAGCTGCTAAGTGGGAGTCCAGGATGGAGGGGCTCTCACACACAGGTGCAAGGAGTAGGGGAAAGGGCACTGGGTCCGAGGTCAGGTGATCAGCGCTCCAATTCAGCTTCTCCCACTAATTTTCTGCACGCTTTAAGGCAAGTCTAAATCTCTCCACACCTTAATTTGCTCATCTGGAAAACTCAATGTATTTCATTTTACCTGCCTCACATATAGAGAGCTTGGAATGAGTTAACAGATTAGAATGCATTTCGAAAAAGAAACAATGATATTTCTGCAAACATAAGCTACTTAAAGATGCCTGTTTGCTTCCTGTGCTGAAAAGTTGGGAATGATTTTAAACCGTATTTTAACGAGTTCTGAAACCCCATTATTTAAAGACATTTCTCCTTTTGTACAGCCACGGGTCAAGTGCTTGGCGAGCACACCTACTGTGCTGGAGTTTGTGAAGAACAGAAAGAAGCAGAAGACACCGCACGTGGTACAGAGTAGGCAATCAGTACAGAATCTGTGAAGGATTGAATACGAGTGAGTCTCTCTTTTCAGAGTTCACAGTCCAGTTAGAGGAAATCAGGAGACAGTCACCCTGTGACCAAGTGATAAATCAGTAGCAGAAGCTGCACATATGGGATGCCTCCTGAGGTGAGAGAGGTCTCCAGGAGAGGTTCAGCAGGAAGCAGCCTCAAAAGAGAGGCCGAATTTGCAGACTGGGGAAGGGCTGGCTGGGCAGGCAGGCAGGGCAACCTCATTTTATGCAGGCTCACAGCTAAGCCCAGGAGTGAAGCATGTATCTGGGGGGCAGGTGATGGGACCACCCGGATGGGAGGAAGTATGCCTCCCAGTGTGGGGCGGAGCGGGTGGGCAGTTGAAGACAAGCTTTCTACTCAGGTGAGAGGCTGGACAGTATCCGAGCCCAGCTTGGCGGAGAGCCCAGGGGAATCAGTATGTCCTACCAGGGTGGGCTCAGTGTGTGTGACATGATGACAGCAGTGGTCTTGGAAGAGGAGTCTGGCATGGATGTGCCCGATGGGGACATACCAAACTTCTTGGTGTTCCCCAAAGTGTTTTCCCTTTTCCGGGCCATTTTCCTGTTTCTGCTTATTAGAATGCCCCATTGTCCCACATGAGCCGAGGGAACACCTGCTGTTTGGCCTCAGCTCATGAGAGTCACCGCTTCTGGGAAGCCGCCGTAGGTCATTTCCTCCTGGGGGCCCCCAGCTGTAGCCTGTATACCATTTTATTTTTACACCCATGCCTTTTCAGGATGCTTCTCGGTTTTCACGTCTGGTTCCCCTTTCAGGCTGTGGGCCTCGACGTCTGAACGTGTCTTGGTTGGCATTGGTCTCTGGCAGTGGTCATTGGCAGTAGTCACAGTGCCCAGAACAGTGTTCCTGCCTGCACTGGTATCGCCTGGGGTGTTGTTAAGGCAAGCATCAGGAGCTGCTAATGCAGCCCAAAGTTCAGAAACCCAGCAACCACCACCACACAACTTCATGGGACCCATCCACAAAGGTCAGACTGTAAATAGCGACCCCCTGCAATTGTGCAACACAGTGGCCTCCTGGAGACCAGGTCCTCCTGGGTTTTATATTTCATGTCTATACCTCCAACATCCTGTACATTATAGATACTAAATAACGTTTTTCTGTGTGAAAAGAAGATAGGAGATTTGGGGGAAGGGAGGTGAAAGAGAGGAAATACATTTTCTTGCCTAATGCCAGTAATGAACTTGCATTCTGGTTTGCTTTTTAAGTCTGGGTTTCAGCCTTTTCCTAAGTCTGGGCCTGCCTGTTGCTGTGAATAATGGCAGTGATGGTCTCCACAGGGGGAGCACGCAGTTTTAGCCTTCCGAGCCCTGGGTCTTTTCAGGAGAGAGCCGGGGACCTCTGATTCTCTGCAACACAGCCTTCCAGGCCGCTGCTGTTGCTTAAGGCTGTGCTGCAATCCAGAGTGCTCAGGAGTGGGAAGTCCAGAGTTCTCCCCACTTCTGGGAACAGCCCCCCACCCCCCACCCCCGCACCAGCTTCCACAGGCAGTCCTCATGGCAGTGGGTCAGGCTCACCCAAGGATTTCACAAATGCCTGGCCTGTTCCCAGCACAGCACAGCTGGGAGGGCTCAGCACGGGGCGTAAGAAGTGCCCCCCCTCCTCCCCAGGCCCCCCTGTTCTCTGCCCAGGAGAGGGAAGGGCGCACTTGTCTATACTTGCCACAGCACAGGCAGTGAACCTGAGCCTTCCCTCCCTGCTGATTTCCCAGCTTGGCTTAGTCAAGGTTCATGGAGGAAATTCCCTGTCCCAGAAGGAGAGGAGAATCCAGGCTTGTCTTCCCTGATGGCAGCATGGAGCGGTCTCAATCGCCCGGGGAGTTTTCAAATTCCCGGACTAGCGTCAGGGCTTCTGATTCAGGAGAGCTGGGGTGGGAGCTGGGAATCAGCTATTTCATCCACTCCTTGCGGGGCCAGCCACTGGTGGTTCTGCACTTTCAGGGTCCTGGGGGCCAGGGAGGGCCAGCTCTGGGAAATGAGAAGGGTTAGCTGAAAGAGCCCTGGATACTCAGGTAGGGCCCTCTGCTCTCACTCTCTAACTAGCCTCATGACCCTAGAAGGACTGCCCTTGCAGTTCAGGCCTCAGTTTCTCTATTTGTGAAACAGATGTGTTCTGACCTGAGGGTAGGCTGATCAATTGTCTTGGTCCGCCAGACTTGCAGGGCTAAGCTGAGACAGTGGCGGGCAAACCGGGGCAAGCTGGTCACCCTCCGTGAGGGTGAGACAGGATCATGGAAATGTGACTTGAAGTTACAGTCTTGCAGCAGAGAGCCCTCTGTATTTCTTTTACTTACATATTTACTAGTTTGTCACTCCCGCTCAATCTCAGGAGAGCAGGATGACCAGGGCCTTGTCTTGCTGCACACTCAATCCCATGACACACAGGATGTGTGCAATGGATAGCTGCCTGATGAATGAGTGACGACTGAGAGGCAGGGCTGCGGGGCTCCAAGGACAGGCTCCCCCGATAGAGAGTGCGCTTGCGCGGGGGCGGGGGGTGGGCTCTGCGGGCCTAGAGGGGGTCTGAGCTCCTCTGGGAGGAGAAAACTTGATCCACTACTGGAGGGGAAAGAGTCAGTGCATTCTGAGCAGCCTCCCCTCGGAGGGGTCGGTGACCCCCACTGACCAAGGGCTCCCTTCTCCAGCAGCCCTGCCCCCGGAGCCCGGGACGCGCGGGTCCACCCTCTCCTCCCTCTCCCGCCCCCCACCCCAGGGAGGTGCGCCTGGCAGCCTCCCGGCCCAATTTCCTGGCACTCGGCTGAGAATAAACAGCACTCTGCGCCCGTAATCCCGTTGCCACGGCGACCGCGCTCCGCGGGCGGGGGCGGGGCGGGCGGCCGGGGCGGGGCCTTCTCGCCGCGCGCACGCGGGGCGGCGGCGGCGGCGCGGGCCCGAGAGGTGCCACCCGCCGGCTCCGCGCGGACATTCCTCGCATAGCTCCGCCAGAGCTCCCGCAGTGTCCGGGAAGTGACTCTTGCTGGCGGCGGACGGCCCGGAGCTGCGGCGGCCTTCCGAGCGGGAGGGGGCGGGACGCGGTGCTGGAGGGGGCGCAGGACCGGCTCTCCCCAGCCTCGGCCCGAGTCTCCCCGGGCGGCCCGGGCGCGTCGTCCCTCGCTCTGCAGCCTTCTGTCCCTGCTCCGACTCCCTCTGTGACTGTCTCTGCTCATCCCTCTGCCGGGTACTTCTCCCCAACGTCCTGACTAGCTCCTTAGACCAGGACACAACGTGCGGACTTATTTTCCATCTCCAGCTCCCCTACCCGTGGCCTCCTTCCCTCCCTTCCCCCAGAGCAGGCCTTAGATTTCCCATTCCTGGCTCTAATTCATCAGGAGGCTTGCCCAGAAACGGCACCACCGGAGAGGGATAGGGCCCCTGGGGGTTCCATTTTTACAGCGCCAGAAGCAGCGGCACAGCGCTGGGGCCCAGGAGCTGCTATCTCCCCACCTTGTGTTGGCCAGGGACCCCCAGCCTGTGCCCTTCTGAACCCCACTGAGGAGTGGGCCACGGGGAGTTGTCTCTGTGAACTGCAGGGTGCTTCTTAGCAAACCTTTGAAGCAGGCACACACCCATCCTCTGGCAGCCAAGACAGAGGGCCCCTCATTCAGTCTTTGGAGGAGGGGTGTCTTTGCCTGAAGGGACTGGGAAGTACAAAAATATTTTTGCAACAGGAGGGTGGGATGAGGAGGGAAAACAGGAAGGCAACCGGCAAGCAGAACCATCTAAAGGGAAGATTATTGCCCTGGGTTGTCGCTGCCTTGCTGTGTGAACTTGAATAAACTGCTTTCCTTCTCTGGGACCTACTTTCCTAGCCTGCAAAAACCAGAGGGTTGGTCCAGTCTGCGGTCTGAAAATGGAGACAGAGAAAGGTGTGGGAAGAAGGCTGAGTGGACATCGAGGGAAAAGGCCAGGGGTCTTCCCACGAACCTGTTCAATCTCTGTGGCTGGGGAAAGCATCTTCCTCCAGGGCCAGAGAAGGCCAAGGCCTCGAGTTAGTGCCCTCTGAACACAGGACACCCTGGCTCAATAGCTGCCTTCTGGGCTGAGTACGGGTTGGGAGTTGGTATGCCCAGGTTCTGAGGTCCGTGGAGGCCGTCATCCCAGCAGGAGGGGAGCTCTTTCCGTGGAAGGCAGATGGTGGCCGGCTGCAAGCCCCAGGTGCCGGGAAGAGCCTGCAGAAACTTCCCAGGCTCTCATCCTCCCTTGAGGCCTAGGAGCCAGTCCCCACTGGGTCCCTCCCCCCCACCCCGACCCCTGCTGTGGGAAGGTGACCTCACCTGGGTCTGCATTCCCAGTTCCAGAGGTCGGGGGTGGGGGGTGTCCTCTCTGGCATGGTTCCTCTGTGCTCTGTCACAAAGTGGTCCCATGCCTGGCCTGGCCCTTTCTAGACACTTGGGTTACTTTTCCAAAAAGTCCAGGAAATGGAAAAGAAAAACAACTTTTATTTACTCTCTTTGTTGCCTTTTGGACACTGATTCCTGGAGCAGCTTATCAGGGCTGGGAAGTGGGTCCTAGCATTTGTTTCATGCATCTGGGGCCCAGAGGAGGGGATGGGGCCCCTGACCTGGGGATAACACTCATCTCTCCAGCTGTCAAGTCTGGGGGGTTGGGAGAAGAGGAAATGTGGAAGGAAAATGTCACAGAGAAGGTATTTCTTTTGTTTGTTAGCAGAATCCTAGTGCTGAAACCCCAGAGTAGTGGGAGAAGGGTTCCTAACTTCCTGGCTTTGCTGGGGAGACCCACCTAGGGGCCACCATGGGCGTGTACTTAGTGCTTAGGGAGGCAGAGAGTTCATGGGTTTGGAAATCAGATGCTCCCAGGTTCCAGTCCTGTGTCTTTCCCACATCCCAAAGTGGTGTGCCTTGGGTAGGTTGCTTAACCTCTGTGAACCTGAGTGGCTGCCCCAACTGAGTCGACAAATATTTACTGAGCACCGTGCTAGGCATCAGAAGGGAGCAGTCCAAGCCCCCCCCCCGCCATGGAGCTTGCAGTTGTCTGAGAATATGAGGGTGTTAATACTTGCCTTACAAGGTTGGGAAGGTTGCCCCAGGTAGCTTCTAAGTGCCCGGGGGGTAGGAGAGACTAAAAATAGATGAATAGATGGGTGCTTCTATTGGGAGGCATGTGGCCCTGACCACTGCTCAGACCAGGTCTCCTAGGAATTGTGAGGGAAGCTAGGGGTGTGGGGAGGCAGTGCCTCACCTGCTTGCAGGCTTTGTACTAGGATTACCCCTTCCCCCACCTCCCCTGAACCCGCTGTGCTGAGGTCCCGGGTCACCGCCAGGACCCTGTAGTCTGGTTTTCTCGGAACACCTCCCTGGCAAGGGGCAGAGCACCTCGAATAGCTAGGAGCTTCTAAAAGCTTTGACCACAGCACAGCTTAATGCCTGCAAGCCCTTTGAAGCCCTTCCTTCAAACTTGCTTTGCATATTTTGGTCAGATCTGAATCAGACTAGCAGGAATTACCTCTCTCCTACAGTCTAGGTGGCTGTCTTAGCTTGTCAGTGACGTGGAGTTGAGTGTGATTCCACAGCGCTAAGGAGCACTAGGGCAGCAAGGGGGCAGAGCCACCAGCCTCTGCAGCGCCCTCCCTCCAGCCCTCAGGTGCAGTGTGGGTGTGGGTGAAAGAGAAAGCAAGGCCCCGGGGAAAAGGTTCGAGTCATGTTTTTCATTAAAAAATAGTGCTCTTTATTATAAATTACTGAAATGTTTCTTTTTTGAATATAAATATAAATATGTGCAAAGTTTGACTTGGATTGGTATTTTGTTGAGTTCTTCAAGCATCTCCTAACAGCCTGGAAGGCTTGGGTGGGGGAAGGGAGGCAGACTGGAGGTGGAATCTTTATAAAAGACAGAGTGATTGAGGCAGATTGTAAACATTATTAAAAACAAAAAACCAAAATAACAAAAAAAAAAACCCCACCCCAACACAGCTGCCCCATCCGGCCAAATACCTGACACAGAAAACATTGTGTTTGTTTAGTTTTCCCCAAAAGAGAGCAGTTCCAGGTAATTCCATCACTGCTACATTCCTGTAAATTTTCACTGATCAGTGCTATTGCAGAGTGGGAGCAGCCGGGGCGGCAGGTGCCGGGCCTCTCTGTGAGGTCCTGCCTGTGCCCCCCACCCCCAGGTGAGGAGGGAGAGCTGTGCAGGGCCTGGGGGGCTGTGGGACCTGGTGGCTCTGTTCTGGCCAGAGCCCAGGTACCACAAGACACCTGGGACTGGCCAGTACCAACTGGGCTAGCATTCTTCCAGTGCTCAGCTGGAAGGCATGGTTTTCCCCCTCCCCATGGTGAGTGGCCGGCTGGGTGCCCTCTGAGAAGCCCTTGGCCTCTGCCTAGATTGGCTGAGCGTGTGGCTTTTTGTGTGCCAGTCCCTATCCATGGGACAGGGAGCATTTAAGGCGAATCTCCTAGCCAAACCTAGTCAGGAGGCACAAAGTAGACACCCCCATCTTCTCTGTCGGGGACCTGGGGTCAAAGATGGCTCATTTCCTCCGTCCTTCCCCCACCCCCTGGGTGCTGAAAGGTATAGCTTGGGTGGGGAAAGAATAATTGACCAGCCCATCTATTCCACTCCCCTTCCAAATGCCACTTCCCCCTTAAAACGGGGGAAGGGCCCTGGACTCAAGGGCACTAGATGGAATCTAGATAGTTTCCTGTGGCTGTCCCAAGGGGAGGGGGAGAAGAATGGTCCCCTTTAGGCCACCCTCTGCCCTTCTCCCCAGAGGAGGAGCATACAGCCACCCTCACCTGGGCCGGGCAGTGGGAGTGGCACTTCTTGGGGCCAGCCTGCAACCCCTGAGGGGCCCTCTCTCATCCACTCTTTCGCAGGCCCCAGACCTGCTCAGGTTTAAAGCTACGTTTTAAACCAAATCAAAGAGCAAACAAGTTCCGTTGGAAAGTTTGAAGATTCCCCAGAGAGTTCTCACTAGTTCAAAACTCTTGCAGTGTCCCCTTTGGAGATGCAGTGGGAATCAAAAAGCGAAGAGAGCAAACCCACTGCTGTGGCGGCTGTTGTCCCACCGAGCACTGGCTCCTCTGGAGAAGCAGGGAGGAGGGGTGCTCAGGTGGCCCTCCCTGTCCGTCAAATGCATTCCAGGTCCTGCCTGCCCCTTTCTGCAGGGGGGAGGGCCAAAGGGGGACCCCTGTCCACCCCCTGGCTCACCCAG
Source organism: Manis pentadactyla (assembly GCF_030020395.1). Lineage (NCBI taxonomy): Eukaryota > Metazoa > Chordata > Mammalia > Pholidota > Manidae > Manis > Manis pentadactyla. The sequence goes on from NC_080022.1 coordinate 187,154,839, forward strand.
AGCAGGGGGACTCCCGGGGCTGGATTCTTGTGCTTGTGCCATGTGCCGCGGAGGAGAGGGGACCAGGCCCCTCGCCTGGCCCCTGCCCCTGGCTCTTTAAAGCGGGGCATCGTACTGGTCCAGGAACTCCCGAATGGGCCCAGGCAGTTGGGTGACTTTCTCATAGCAGTCCAGGTGGCCATTGACGGTCTTCCGACAGAGGTGTTGAAGAGTGGCCACGTTGGAGGAAAGGGGCCGGCTCAACACCAACGGGATCTTCTCACCTCCCGAGTAGATGTAATAGGCTCTCCTGGGGGGGTTGCCCGGGAGCGGCTGGGCCGGTGGCTGCTCCGGCTCTTCCGAGGAGGGTTCAGTCGGTGGCGAGGGGAGGGAGGGCGCGCCAGGGGGCGGCATGTAGTGGTGCACCAGCTTGAGCACGCAGTCGAAGCGGGGCACTGGCTGAGAGCTCCGGGGGTCGCTCTGCAGCGAAAAGCTGCCCCCCTCGCACTGGATGCGCAGATTCTTGGTCCCCGACTGGGTCTTGACGCTGAGCGTGAAGAAGTGGCGCTGGTCTGAGCTGTCGCGGATGAGAAAGGTGCCGGCGGGCTCCGCGCTGAGCAGCAGGTTCGCCTCGCCGCCGGTCACGGCGCTCCAGTAGAAGCCGCTCTCCTGCAGCTTGCGCACTGCGTTCACCACCAGCTGGTACTCGCTCTTGGAGCTGAAGGTCTTGAGGCGCAGGCTGGTGTCCAGAGGACGGCTCATCCCGGCGGCGGGAAACTTGCTGTGGGTGACCATGGCGCACGGAGCCAGCGTGGATTTGCTCGGCGGCGGCGGCGGCGGCTGCAGCTGCTCGGCGGCCTCCGCTCAGCGGCAGCTATCGCATCCCGGGGGGCTGCGGGGAGGAAGGCGCGTGCCGCGTGAGTGCCCGGAACACTCCAGTGCGCCCAGCCAGCCCCGGCTCCCCTGCCTCCGCCGAGCAGCCAGGGCAACCCCAGTGCCCGAGGCCCCCGCCTGGACCCCAGTTCCAACCCAGGCACCCGGCGGAACCCGCCCAGCCCCCCGCCAGCCCCTTCCCCAGCGCGCACTGGGAGGGTGCCGAGTAGGAAACTCGGGCGCGGAAGTTGGGTCTCCAGGAGCGTGGCCTGGGTGGGGAGCGGCAGAGGCCCCCGGGACTCTCTGGGCGCCGCTCAGTCCGGTGGCCCCGGGCGGCGGGGACGGAGAGAGAAATCCGAGGCAAGGGGGTAGGGAGGGGACTTGAGAAACCCCAGGGCCCCAGCCTGGGTATTCCGGGAACCTGGGATCTCCGGCTGCCATCCGCTCCGCACCCTACCCCGTCCCCTCCCTGCCGGGAATGGTCTTGGAAGGGGAGGGGAAACCGGGAAGAGCTCCCGGGACTGGCCAGCCCCCACCCCTCCACGCCGCTCCCCTCCTTCCTACCTGGTCCCAAACCGAAGTCTCCGGCCTTGGGGCTGCGCCTCCTACGGTCCCCGAGGCGAGGCAGCGGCGCGGCAACCAGAGGCGGCCCGCGCTGCGCCCAGATGTTGGCGGCCGTGCAGTCCACAAAGGGGCCTCGCGCGCGCGTCCCTCGGGCCTTGCCGGGGCGCCCACCCTGTCCCCTGAGCGTCCCCGGGCCGGACGGGCGGGGACGAGGCGAGGGGCCGCGGCGGGAGCTGGCCGGACGGGCGGCGGGCGGCGTCGGAGTCGCGGCGGTGGCGGCGGCGGCGCGAGAAGTCCAAGTCGGAGCCGCCGCGGAGGCCGTGCTCGCGGGTATATACCCGGCCGCCGCGCCCCGCCCCCCGATTCCTGGAACTGCGCGGCCGGCCTTCTTGTAATGTTTAGTCACTACTAGCAGCAATGAAAGGCTGCGCGCGGAGGTCGAGGGAGGGGCCGCGGGCGGCGGAGGGCGGGCCGCGAGCCGGGCCAGGACCGGCAGGGACGCGCGCAGAGACAAAGCGCGACGCGAGGCGGCCAGGGCGGCCGGCGGGCGCGGCGCCAGCCCCGGCGGCGCGTTCCTGGCAGCGGCCCCTCCCCCGCGCGCGCTCCGCCCCCAACTTCTCATTCACACTTTCCTCCCTCCCTTCTAAGAAGGCCGGTTTCTGGCAGAGGCGGGGGTGCCGCTCCGGGATCGCGGGCAGTTCCTGGAGGCCGGGCGGGAGAGGCTCCCGGCTCCCCTTCCCCTGTTCTCGGACCTCACAGGGACACCCCCTCGCCCCCACCCCGGGCCTGCCGCAAGGAAGTGGGGACACCCCAAAGCCGGTTGCGAAACTGGGTCCGGACCTGAGAGCTGGAGGCGGGCGGCGGCAGTCACCTGTGGGTATGTCCCCGAGGAGAAGCTGGGAGTCCCAGGGGTGGAAGGGACACAGCCTGAGTAGCAGCTGACCGGCCTCAACCCATCGGCCCATAGCCAGCTTCTTTGCCGACGCTGACACGGGTGCCGCCTCCCACCACCAAAACCCCAAACACAAACAACCGCTTTCACACATCCGGGTCTGCAAACCTGCGTGGTGAAGCGTGGGTCCGGCCAGGTGCTCGTACGCCGGGGGACTGGCCCGAGAGCGAGCGATGGCCGCACCCCCTGTCCAAGGGTGTCCGCTAGAGGGCGCCCTGGGGTCTCTTAGATCCTGGGGAGTCTGGCGCTACTCCCCGAGCCCTGGAATGCGACCCGAAGGGGGCGGTGGGGATGCTCGCTCAGGAACTGGGGCGGGGGACCTTCTCGGGGGACCGAGGAGAATCTACATCACAGGCTGGGCTTAGATTCGGGAATAAGAGTCCAGTAGGGGAGGATTTCCAGAAAGCTGTTTTCAGTTCCGCTCACTTCCAGATGGCCCAGCACCGCCCCGAATGAGTGTGGGGGTCTGATCCCTCCCTGGGGGTGAGAAAAGGCCTTGGCGGAGCTGAACGATGGATTTGCCCTTGGTCGTGCTGTCATGGATGTGGGTGGTATGGACTGACTAGGGCCAGCTTTATGAAAGATGCAAAGTTTTACCGTCTGTTCCCAAACAGGCAGTGGGGTTCTGGAAACACCTGAGAACCAGCTTGAGTGGCACTTAGATTGACACCCCTCAGGACACAGGGGCTGTGGGCTTTGGGCCCTCCCACCACCCAGATGCCACACAACTGGAGATAATGAGTTGGAGAGGAGGCAGGGGACGCCGAGGACAATGGGTGTCCTGGGAGTCTTGAATGCTGACACCCAGCTCCTTTGCTTCTGGGGGAAATCTGTGCCAGCACCTTTCTCCTCCATGGATGTTGGGGCACTCAGTAGATTTGAGCAGGACACCCAGCTTCTCAGGGGTTCAGTTTTGCCATCTTCATAATAGGAATAATAACCTTTTCCCATCAGATCTAGATTAAAAAAACAAGAAAAGATTGTGCCAAAGGTTCTTGAAGTGGAAGTCCTGTGATTTAGTCCAATTCTCCCTTTGGGTTCTGTTAGGAGAGAGGTAGGAGGAAGTCTCATAACTTCTGCAGAGGGGGAAGTTGATTTATTCAACACATTTCATAAATAGTGGGCTCTATGATCCAGGCCTTGTGTTGGCATTGAAATATAAAGATGAATAAAAGCTGGTCTTTGCCCTCAAGATGCTTGTGGCCTAATGAAAGGATTCTCCTCCTCTGTACAATCAGGAGTTCATTTTCTCTCTCCTCCACTGATTAGTAGGAGGCTGCACCATGCCCATACATTTCTGTGCTAAGCCCTGTGGAGGACAAGGAAGACCCACAAGGAATAGCCCTCGAATGAGTAGATGAGAAAGTGCTTTGTAAACCATAAGGCTCTGACACGAATCAGGTTCGATCCCCCATTCCACAAACCCTGGGAAGACAGCTGTGCTGGGTCTCTTGAGGCAAGAGACATGGGACCCCCAAGTGACGAGTGCCGTGAGTAAAGGGTGGTTGTGATCATGATCCTGGGAGACTGTGGTAATTCTTTTTTTGAGGGGGGGTTGGGAGAGGGGGGTTGAATCAGGGAGATAAGGAGGAAGAAACAGCCCCGGAGCTCCAGGAATCCCATTCTGGTTGGAGAGACCCATACCTCTGAAACACCTAGTTCCTAATGTTGACAGCATGGAACCCACGTGAGCTGTTCAGAGGGAGAGCAGCAAAGGCTGCGCAGTTGGCAGGGAGCTTAGAGTGGCCAAGAGTACAGGGACGACTTAAATAGCACAGAGGAGGGGAGGGATCAGCAGGCATGCCTAGGGCACAGAAAGGGGCTGCCCCGACTGCCAGGGCATGCAGTGGGAAGGTGGGCCTGGGCTCCCTGCAAACTGGCTCTGGAAACTGAACTGCTGTCCTCCTAGTGGCCATATGATTTTGGACAACTTACTTCCCCAGCAGTGCCTCAGTTTCTTTAGTTGTAAAATGGGCTGATAATAGTGCTTACCTCATCTAATGTGAGAACTAAATGAACTAATGCATGCAAATGCTTAGAATAGTGCCTTGCACATATTAAATGCTCAATGCATGTTAGCTACAATTATTTTTAAATCACCAGGGAGTCTTTGGGGAGACAAGGCAGTGCTGCAGTTTGGGCTACAAGGGGGTGGATGTGGCCACAAACTGCTTCATTTTTTGGAGAGCTATGTATCTCCTATATAAGACACATTCCAAAAAGCTGTTTGTCTCTCTCCAAACAGTTCAGCCAGCCACCAAGTTTCTCTTCGACTTTCTAATACTTCCAGGAGTCTCCCACTGCCTTTGGGGTGACCCAGACCTCTCAGTGAGTGTGTGTCTAAGGCTCTCTGCTCGGTCTCAGCTGCCACTGCCCACCTGACACCTCATGTTCCAGGTACCTGGAGCTCCAGGCTGTCTCCAAAACACTCCCCAGACCTGGGTTTTGTGTGTTGGCTTCCTGCTGGGTGGAACTACCTTCCGTACCTTGACTGATTTCTCCTTTTCTTTCAGGATTTGGCAGAGACTCAGTCTAAACTTCAGGATAACTCTTTCCACATAGACCAGTAGGCTCTGACTGCTTGTCCAGCAAGAACCTTGAGGAAACCTGTTTGTCCTTGAGGACTATGTTTGATTTTTTATTTGTAAGTCTAGAGCCTGCTATAAAGAAAGTGCTCAATAAATCTTCAAATAAGGGAATATGTTGACTTCTGTTTTCCATCACTTTTGGATACCACCAACTGCTTTCTTCCAGAGTATGTTAGGGGCTCAGGAACGGATGTAGAGATGGGATAGAGGGTGTGGAAGCCCCATGTGTGGCTTGGGGGAGATTATTAGGCCTGCTAGACTGAGGACAAAGGGAGTGCAGACTCAGACGTGCCCACGAGAGATGCCGGAACCGGGGCAGCCCTGAGTCTGTGCCGGTCCTCTCCTTCCCTGCCTGCTGACGGCTCTCAGGGAGGGGCATCCCCCAGGCGCTCTGTCCGGCACAGCACCATTTTCCTTGCTAAGGGATTTAGAGACTTCTGCCTTTTCCTAATCTCTCCCTTTGCAGAATTTCTATGAAGTCAGACTCCTATTTCCAGGCAAAGGTGCTTGGTCATAAAGATAATAAAGATACTAATTCACGATGGTGGGGAAGTACACCATAGTTCCTTCCAGCTGCCTGTGGGGCTGTACTTACTCACGGGGTGTGACAGATGATGAACTCTTCCCCAAACCCTGCAGATGGGAACCCCGGTGCCCAGGGGGTGGTTGCTGGAAGCTGTGGCATGGCTTAGTGAACACAAGGGCCCATACTAACCCAGATGATCTCCTTGTCCTCCAGCCAGCCCAGGGGGGCGGGGGGGGGGCGGGGGGCAGGCGCTAAGGTCGCCATTATTCAAAAAACTGTGTTTGCAGCTAGATGGGTTAGGAAACTGCCTCAGACCACAGAGTTGCTCAACCCTATGCCCTAGGCCTCCCTCTGTCTTCAAGACTGGTGGGCTTTCTACAGCTCCAGGAGGCAGGCTGCGTTTGACTGCCTAGTAGGCTCCTATTAGTGATTGCACACTGATCGGGCTTCACTGCGTACAATTAGCTGGCTAGGTTTGGGGATGCCAGAGGGGCAAGGCATCTGGTTTCTTCCCTCCGTAGCTTCTAGTCCACTGAGGCTAGTGGGAGGAGAAGGGCAGGAGGCAGTGGGCCCCTCTCTCCTGGCCCCCTTCCCCTCGGCCACTGGGAGAATACGCCGGGGGCCTTGCCCCTGCCACCCCAGCTGGCTTTCCCAGGGCTGGGCTTCCTCGAGCAGGCCTGCCCTAATGCATCTGACTCCCTCAGCTGAAGCTGCCCACTGTCAGGATGGATAGTGGGGGGCTGGCCTCCTTGAGGGCAGGGCTAACGCAGAGATGGTCCTTCCAGTGCAGGGGGAAAGATTCTGGGGTCACATACCAGGTTGACCCTGATTTCTCTCTTTCCTGCTTTAGACAATCCCCAGGGGCGGTCCAGGGAGGCCGGGACAATGGCCTGTGGCGGGAAGCAGCATTCCAGTTTGCAGGCCTTTGTTTCTGCCGGGAGGGGCCGAGGAGCTAATGAAAAGGTTTGTGGCTCTGCTGTCTGTGAGCAGTGGAGGAGTTCTTTCAAGCCTGACATTCCAGGCCCAGCCGGCCTCTGGCATTTCCCAGAAAAAGTGCCGAGGGAGGGAAAGAAAACACTTCACCAACCCACCCACCCACTCACTACACCCTGCCTTCTCAGATTCCTGGGCCCCTCTGGGGCTGGGTTGGCCCACTGCCCTGACTCCTACCTGGGGGGCCCATTCCTCCTCCCACAGAGGGGGTCTGGGGTGGGCCTGGGGAGAGACTCTAGGACGGCGCAGAGTGGAGAGCTTGTGGGGAGCAGCTGGGTGAGGAGGGCAGTTTCCTCCCACCAGCTCCAAGAGGAGCCACCGCTCCAAGTCCTGAGCCGGACTTGGGGGTAGAGGAGGGGATTCAGCTTCCAGCCAGTTGTCTCCTCTGACCCCAAACCGACAAACCGTGCTCTGTCCGGGCTGGGATGGGAATAGTCGCCCTTTGCCCTGAAGTGGCCGCTGTGCCTGCACCCGCGCCCGGGGAACAGACACCAGGGTAGCGGGCAGTTCTGGGAAGCTCGGCTGCGGTGAACCATCTGGGCTGCAATGCAAAGGAGGTCTGGCCCTGTGCCTGGAGCTAAAGTGGCAGTGCCCAGGAGAAGGAGAGCAGGCAGAGGGGGGGTAAGGGGATGGGCCCTGGGCCCCAGAGGCCCTTGGGGAGCCGAGGGCTGATACGGGACTTGGTGGATGAAGCTGTCCGGCTCCCTCTGCAGTGAAGCAGATGGCTGGTCCCTGGAGCAGGGCAGCCAGGAGCCGCTGGCCCATGGGGCTCCTGGGTGTGCAACAGAGCACCTGAAGTGACCTCCCGTGGCCTGCACTCAGGCTCCCTGCAGGGGTGGGTCTCTGGGGCCTCCTGAGTTCCCCACCCATGGGTATGACAGGGTTAGGGAGATCCCTGGCTTCTTTGCCCTGTGAAGCACGCCCTTTATCACACACTGATTTTTGGTCAAGTTCAAAGGGGAAATGATATTCCCTCCCTCTGGTTCCCAAGTTCCCCCCAAACCGCAATGGCAGGGAAGTGGGTCAGGAGTGGGAGGTAGGAGTCTTCGTCAGGGACAGTGGGGCAGTGCTTGGGTGCGACATTGTGCGGCCCTTCCCACTCCTCCCTCCCACACTACTCACCTGGCCTCACGCTGATGCTATGGAGTCTCTTAACCCAGGATACCTGAATTGCCCCCTCCCCAGGATTTCATAATTGTGAACAAAATGCTGGTGGTAGTCCAGACTTCTGGGGTAGGAGGATCCACCCAGAGTTACTTTGTGCTCTTGCAAGAATTATTTTACAAAAATCATTCATTTATTCATGCATTTAAGAGAGTTATTATTGAGTACCTACTGTGTGTAGGAGGTTGAACTGTGCCCAGCATTTCTCAGTCTGGATCCTCATGGAGCTTAGAGTCTTTCCAGAAGGTCAAGAGTCTCACACAATTGATGTCTAACCATTTGGTGGTTAGTTAATTTAGACTGTATTAAGTGCTGTGAAGGAGACATCCTGGGGGCTGTGTGAGCATATTATGGGGAACCTAAACTATTGAGGGGGACAGCTGAGAGAATTCCCCAAGGAAATGGCATATGCAGGCTGATGCAAAGCTTAGGTCTGAAGAGGTCACTTGGCCTCCTCAAATCTCCCAGCTCTAGGGATCTGGGCTCTGCTGCCAACATCTTCAGCTGCTTACTTCCACCTCCTTCCCTCCCTTCTTCCCATCCTCCCTCTATCCCTCTTCCCCACTTAAGGCCTCAGCACCCCCTCCACCCCCACCCCCAACTTCTAAGCTCAGGAGAGCTGGTCCAGGCACATTCTCTGAGTTCTAGAACTTAGTAAACTTAAAATGTGTTTAACTAATAGGTAACACAGTCCCACGCGCAATGCTCAAAAGGTACAAACAGGTAAACTGTGCTCTTCTATTTCTCTGTCTTCCCATGCATGGTACCTGGGACTTTTTTTATAGACCAAAAGATGCGTGGGAAATGGCAGGCTGCAGGCGGAATGTAGCCCATACGTGTATTGGTTGACCTATACAGAACTAAAAAAAAAAATTTCGAGACATTTAAACATCTGGAAATTTCACATGCATCTGCACACGGGGCTTTTTTTGGAAAAACCGGAAGACCTGTCCTGCATTCTGGCAGGTCTTTGTTGACCCGTCTGATAGGACACAGTCTCTCTGGCAGGGCCCACCTGCCGGGAAGCCTGCCCTCCCTTTCCCCCCCTCCCTGCCGGGAGCTCCAGGTGCTGAGGCTGCAGCTGTCCCTGGCCTCCTCCTCTCTAGGCTAGGGCAAGAGGGCCAATTGACTTTGGGGGATTTATTTTGAGTCTCTTTCCTAAATTCTAGGACATTGGAAATAAATTAAGCCTGGGCCAGGAGTCCAGAGCCTTCTCTCCCTCCTGCTTGGGCCTGGTCTGATTTGGCCTCATCTTGAGCAAGGCTTGTCCTGAGCAAGACTCAGATGCCAGCCCCAGGGCACACTTGGCTGCTTGCTTTGATTCACTGTAGGGCTAGGCAGGGAGAAGCAGGGGAAAGCAATGCAGGGTGGGGTTGCCAGCAGCTCGCCCCGGCCACCCAAGTGGGGCTCAGGGAACCCCGGATTCCCTGGGACATAACTGGCCACCGACCGCTGTGCTTCCCCACGCGTTGCACTCTTGGATCACGAGGAGGCACGCAGCGCTTCACTGGGGTGGCGCTGGCTGCCTGCCATGCCACAAGAGGCCGAGATTCCCCTGAAACTGAGAGCTGCATTTATCTCACCAGTGACAGAGAAACAAACCAGCATGCTCTGCCCAGGAGCATTTCCAGAAATTTGGGCTCTGGCTTCTTGTTGATGAAATGCCAGATTATCCTGGGCTTCTTTGTGGTGAGGGAGCCATTGAGCAATAGGTGTTTTGTTTTGCAGATGACAAGATTTTTGACATTGAAAAGTTTAAATGATAAATGCAAGAACCTTGACCCTCTCCCCACCCCTACCAGTGGCGAGGTTGCTGTTTTGAGCTTTAGTGCTTGGCAAATTTGTTTTTCATGACCTTCAGCTCCTCTGGTCCTCCCCACAGTTCCAATGGCCTCAGGCCCCTCATCTTTCCCAGTTTTAGAGCCATTCAGGCCTGGCAGGCCCATGCCTGGTACATGGCTGCAGCCCTGGGAAAAGATGTTTTCCAAAGCATCTAAAGAAGTTGGCAAACTATGGTTCACAGGCTGGTGGACTGTTTTTGTAAATAAAGTTTTATTGGGCATACAGCTGCACTCATCGTATTGGTAGTAGCTGCTTTTGCACCAGACTGGAGGAGTGGTCACCCAGACCAGCTGGCCCGCAAAGGGCCCCCTTTGGGCCCTCCCAGGGAACATCTGTGAAAACCCTGCTCTGGGGGAATGGAAGCCTGCCCTATGCCGGGGAGGGCTGTGGTCAGGTCTTAGTTTTTGGGGAAAGTGTATCAAGCCCTGGAAAAGGTAGGACTAACAGTTGTGTGAGAATATATCCCAGGGGAGCATGGAGTCAGGAAAAGGCTGGCTGCCTGAAGGGTCATATGGCTCAGGTACGCCAGCCCCCTAAGCTGCGTGGTTTGCAAACTGGTCTGTGGCAGCCGGTCAGTAAACTCCCAGGAGGCCAAGCCAGTGTCACCCCCACCCTCAGTGGAATAGCCCAGACCAGGTGGTTCCCTCCTGCAGCCCGAGGCTCCGGAGTTTGTCGCCTCCTGCCACGTGTGCAGTGTGGACGGAGCTCATTCCTGTTGCTGGGTCCTGTTCAGGGCGCTCAGAACACACAAGGCTCTATGGGGCTCACCTTCTGGGGATGGGAAAGAGCGGGACAGGCAACTAATAAGACCAGGTCACAGCAAGTGATAGGAAGTAAATGGAATCTTGTTATGGGGCCAGGAAGGTGCTTCTAAGGGAGGGACAGAGCTCAGAAGGATGAGGAGCTAGGGGAATATGCTTCTAAGCAGACGGACAACAAATGCAAAGATCCTAGAGCACCACGTGTGTGGGGAGTTTGAGGGGTTGAGGAAAGGCCAGGCTGGTGAGGCTGGGCAGTGATGAAGTAGACGAAAAAAGGGAAAAGCAGGCGGTGGCCCCAAGGGTGGCTTCATCCTGGTGCCTAGGCTACGTTCCCTATAAAACTAGAGTGTGGTCCTCAGAGACAGCTATCAGCCCCTATGCCAAGCCGACACAGGAAAGCTTCTCTTGAATTTACTCACAGCCCTATGTTTGAGAGAGACCCTTGTGCACAAAGCAAGCTCGGGGAGGTGGCGCCTTCTCGCAATGGCGTGATTTTCAGTTCAGGGAGTGAATCACACAGACAGTGAGGCACAGGCCCTTGGCTCAGGATTTCCTGGTGTTTCCTGCCTGGGAGTGCAGCCCCGCTATCAGGGGTAGCAACCCACCACTCCCTGACGTCAACTCTCCTTCCAGTGAATGGGTTTCCTTTTCCGTTTGAGAAGACACGGTACCTGTCATCGGTCCCATGGCTCCTGTCATTCTAGCCCTGGCACCTCCTGTTGGGAAGGTGAAAGTGGGACTAACCAGAGGGCAGTGGGTAAGGGGCACTCAGCAGATGGGCTCCCGAGCTGCCAGGAGACCTCAGAGGACAGATGCCTCCTGGTCCAGGGCCATCAAGGTGTGAACCCAGAACTCCCAGCAGCAGTAATGGCATCGGCCCCAGCCTGCCAGCCCCCCTGGCACTCCGGCCCAGCTGTGTCATCTGAGAGTGCCTTATCTCTTCTTACCTGTTCTAACTGGCCAGGATGAGCCCTCCTGGCGGAGTGTTTGTGCTGTCATCATGTAAATTTAACCATTTTAAAAATTGCCCAACCTCTGAAAACCATTATTTAAAATTTTTGCAACCTCTAAATGTGCATGTCCTAGGGCAAAGTCATGGTTGCCTCATTCTGGTTGTAGCTCTGACTGTGTCAAACTAGCCATGAAGGCCACAGGCTCTCGATGTGTGGCTTCAGAAGAGAGTGGGTCATTGTCTGCTGTCTGTACTTATTGTAAATACTAGTTTGAGTTACCATGTTATCAATACCCTTGTGCGTTGCTATCATTTATTTAAGACTGGAAATTCCCAGTGGGAGTGTACTATGGCTGTTCGTCTCACTGAATACCTCAGTCAGCAACCACCACATGCAAAAAGAAGCTGCCAGCAATTTTCAGGATGGTTTGCATGCTCCCGTGGTCCACATGGGCTCACCACTGAGCACTGTGGTATAGCCATTCAGCAGCTTGACTCTACAACTATCCCGAGCCAGGTGCTGTGCAAAAGTGGAACCATGCAGTGGATGGTCTCATTCTAGTTACTGGAAGTTAGGAAATTTTGTGATTCACCACTTCTAACTTGGAAGAGTTGAATCAAATGCCACCATGTTTTGTAAAACTGCCCAAACTTAAAGGAAAAATTAAAATCAATTTGAAATACTCGTTGATTGTAAACAATTTAGAAGTTCTTGAATAGTGGCAAATAACCAATGTTAACATTTCAGTGTATTTACTTTCAGTCCTTGTGTAGAAATGCACACTCCGTCTTTCCAATTTTTAATTTTTCCAAGGGGATGAACTCCTTGGAAATTTGCACTTTACACTTCATGTCATGAAACATTCTTCTAGAACATAATTTTTTATGGATGCATGGTCTTCCAACATTGTAATGTACCTTGGGTTACTTAACCAACTCTCCCAACTGTTGATTGCGTCCACATTTTCGATACCATGAACAATGCTGAGATGTACATTCTTGCAGGGAATGTGTAATTGATTTCCTTGGTATAATTTGGTAGCGGAATTCAGAATGTTTTTTATCCTATGTGTCCATATCCTGTGAACCTCACAACACCCCCCTGGGATAAGTAGGATATGATTATCTCCTACAGCTTTTCCACTTTCTAAGTCTCAGCCCATGTGGGCCCATCAAGGAACCACATGTTACAGATGAGAATCTTCTCTCCTGCCCCTCTCAGAATGCTGCACGTTTTCCTCTTTAAAATGAGCTACAGGAAGGGTTCTTGACCACAGGCTTGAGCTCCTTCAGCTTCCTTGGGGCTAGAACCGCACATCTGCAGGGGCCGTCCGGGCGCATCAGGACGGAGGGTCTCGGTTCGGGGCCCAAAGCTTGGCTGAGCTGCCCTGGGCCGTGGAGCTCGGGCGGCGCGCAGGGTTGACACGGAGGAAAACGGCCCGCCCCTGGCTGCTGGGGATTTCCCGAGCGCAGGTGACACACAGCTCGGCGCAGCGGGCGCAACCCCGCCGGGGCATCCTGAACTCCACGGCGGGGCCCGGAGCGCAAAGCTCGCACGAGGACGCAGGGCCGGCGCCGCGGCTGCACCTGCGCGCACCCCGCGTCCGCGCGCCCCGTGTCCGCGCGCGCCGCTGTCAATAAAGTTGTGTTGCGCCGGAAGCGGAAGCGGAAGCGGTGAGTCTCCATGGCGGCGGCGGCGGCAGCGGCGGCGGGGCCGGTGTTCTGGAGGAGGCTGCTGGGCCTCCTGCCTGGCCGCCCCGGGCTGGCCGCGCTCTTGGGGCGCCTGTCTGACCGCCTGGGCAGGAACCGGGACCGCCGGCGCAGGAGGTGAGGGGCGCGGCGTGGCTGCGAGCGTGGCCGGCCTGTGCCCTAGCGTTGCGGCGAGCCCTCAGCGTCCCTGCGCCCGCGCCGCCGCCCGGCCGGCTCCGCGTCCCCGCCTCGCCCCGGCCTGCCCCGGGGAGGGGCTTCCCGCGCCCGACGGCCGGCTGGGCAGCCGGGGCGGGGCGCGGCCCGTCAGCCGGCCTTCCCTCCGCGGAGCCGGTAGGCGAGCCCGGCCTCTGCCCGCTGCAGCTTGAGCGGAGGGGCTGTAGGTGCGCGCGGGGAGAGGGGCCGAGTTCGCGTGCTGGGTCGGATCGGGGATGTGTGTGTTGGAGAGGCTTGTCGCGAGAGACCGTTTGGGTTCGGAGGGATCTTTTCCTTAAGTAATCCTGGCCGCAAGGTGACTTGGCCGGAGTGATTCAGCCCTGCTGGGATTCTGTGCGTGCAGCCTTTCTCACATCCTGCCCGAGAGGGCTGTGAAGCAATCTTGAGTCAGTAGCACTCAGGCGAGGGAAGAGGAACCACTCGAAACCCCTTTCACACTTTTTAAAGGGCCTGTGTTCTGGAAAAGTACTGAAGTGAGTTATGTAAACGGTGAAGTAGGCTTTGAAGCAATCTGTTCAGGCAGTGGTCTTTCAAAGTAAACATTTGCCAAGAATGCTGACCTAAGAGGCCTACTGCTATTGCTAACACTTGACAACGACAAAAAATCTCTTGTGGGCAAATAGTTTTCTTATCAGAGAGTCTGGTGCCTTACACTTGATCCTTAATTTAAAAAAATCTTAGAAGTGCACCCTTTAGTAGAGTTTGCGTTGACTTGGGTTTTTATCTGTGTTGTTTGGGTGAGACTTGACCTCTTGGCCTTCAGTGCAGATATCTGTGGTCCAGTCATGTGTGCTGTTTCTAGGTATAGCAAGGAACTTGCTTCATACTGGGTTATGGTGGGTGATTTTCAGCAAAAATTCGAGTTTGATTTAGGGGAACTTTTAGGTGATAGAATCAGGGCAGGACGGAACTCTTGGAAACCTGCTGATCAGAAAGGCTCTAAGTTTCACGTCATGAACTCAGTGGGAGTGGTAGCGTAGAAGGGGTGGCCTTTCTGTTTTCCATAGTTGGTGCTTAACAAGTCCTGTTCATTCTAGTGGGTAGTGAATTCAGGTGACTTTCCATGTCCTGACATCAAGCCACTGAGAGATTTGGTTTAAAATTTCAAGAAATGTTCTTTCCTGGTAGATGAGCTGTCTAGGCGATTTTGTTATTTCCGTGTATATGTTTAAACTACGAGAAACACTTCATTATTAATCACTGTTTAACATTGGAATTGTGTACTAAAGGATGTGGGGGCACTCTCCATAAATACTTAAAAAAAAAGACATTCCTCTTGAGTGCTGTTTTGCTGGTAGAGGGACCGTGTGGCAGTGGGGGTACTCTCAAAGTCCTTTTGGGAAGGACTTAGTATCAGGGGAGGGAGTAGGTGTGACTTCATATTTCTTTTTGATTAAGCTGAGTTTTTTCTATGGGTCACCAGTAAACCAGAAACCCAGTTAAATCACGAACACTGGAACACAAATGTTAGAAATCTGTGTTTTATAATCCTTGGAAATATAAGCCTATGTTAGGACTTTAGACAAATGCTTTGACCCATATTATCACAATAATTAGTTTTCTGACCCTTTCTTTGCCTTACTCTGTTTGCAGACTTTTTTTTTCTAGTTCTTTGTGGCCTTGGTGTTTGAGGTTTCTCATGTTGTCTGGCCACTCACCCTCTACTGGTTGCTGACTTTCATTTCTTCTCCATTGTTCAGTTGCACTTCCCAATTCCTCATTCCACGAATGATGTGGTTTCTTGTAACTCTGATCATTGATTCATTGATAATCGTTCTGTGTAGTCATGAACTTAATTTATTTTAGGTTTTAGCTTGCCAGTCTGACTCAACGGTTGGAGTGCCTGCTGCATGCTCATGGCCAGCGAGGGGGACGGTTCTTTCATGTGGTGGTTTCCTTTTAGAGAGAGAGAGCCATAGTGACAGAATTCTACTGAAAATTACTTGTAACTAGTGATCTAGAAATATGGCTGTTTTTCTCCTAAGCAGGCATCTGGCTTATCGTCATGGGCTGCTGGATCCGTTCGTGTACTCCTCGTGTGTACCGAGCACTGCTGTGCTGCACTAGGTACTGAGGAAGCAGACAAAGACATAGACCCACCATCGAGATGCTCAGATACATAAACAGACAACCTTAGTAATGTAAGGTAGAGGGTTATGGCAGCATCTAAGGGGCACACTAGACGTTCACAGAAGATTCCTGACAGTGGTGATCTGGGAGCTGTGTTTTGGAAGAGTGTTTAAGGAAAGATAGTGAGTGGTGTGGGTTGATGATCGTACAGTAGCAGCCGCAGTGGGGCAAGGCAGTTCTAAGGGCCCACAGGCATTTACAACATTACCAGGACTTGACCAGGGGCAATGAGTTGGGAAGGCAGGGAGAAGGAGTTGCTGGGAGGCGGTCAGTCCTCTGGGTTGAGATCCAGGGAGTCAGGCTGTGAGATTCCCTATACAATGTCCTTTGATCATGGTCTAGGCCTGAGATGGCAGGGCTTACATGAAGTCAGGGACAGTGGGAAGACCAGAGGGTTGGATTGGAATCTGCTCTGATGGGTGTGTGTAGGGGAGTGCTAAGGAGGTGGTCAGGTTTCTGACTTGGATGACTGCATGGATGGTGGCACAGTTCATTAAAACAGAGTAAATCAGGTTTGGGGGATGGTAAGGTGAGTTTGGGGCATGTTATTTAGCATCCAGGTTCCTCCAAGTGTACTTAGTTGACTGGCAGATCTGGAGCTCAGGAGAGGGAGATAGAAACTTCAGGTAGTTTTTTTGGAGTCATCAGACAATACAGAATTGACTTGTTGTTTGTACCTAGTGGGAAATGTGTCAAGGGGGCGATAGTTCCTACTCTTGAGCTGGCCTGCCATACAAGGAAATATTTTTTCTGTGGCCTCCTTTAAAAAAAAAACACAACTATTTTCAGTTTGAGCTATATGTGCAGAAAAGTCTTTATTTTTGAAACTCAAGTCCTGTTTTTTCTATTCTAGGAGCGTGTCTGTGTTGGAGTGGGGGTGGTGAGGGGTGTCCTAACTTCCCTGAGTTCTAAGAGGGAAACTGATAGTCAGCAGACTGTTCTTTCAATTACGTTTTCTTATGTTGTAATGGCAGGACAGCATACTCTGTTCAACTTGTTAGTAGTTTCCAGAAATTACTTTTTCTTTGAACTTCCTGACGCTGGGATCCAATTCTCTGAACTCACTAGAGTTTAGCAGAGCCATCTGTTGGTTTCTTTACGGCAGTAGAAGGGTGGGAGGGGAATATTTAGAATCGAAGCATAATTTTCCCAGATAATTCAAATTTGATCTTGCAGGGAATTAAAATAAGATAGGTGCATGACTGACTTTTAAACTGTAGCTTTATGAAGTTAATATTGACATGAGTATCCTGTGAGTACGCTGCAGCTGGCACCGAATCAGGCTCGTCAGCCAGTTGTGTGCTCCTAGATAGACAGGAACTAGCCTGGGATTAAAGTGTTCTGATAGATAATCCACTTGTAAACATATGCTCTGGTTAATGTAAACGAGTCCTTTTCAAGGCTGCTGGGAAGTCAGGCTGGTCTAAGCCTTTGGATTAGTAGAACATGTGATTGGTTCCCGTCAGGCACTTTGATATTCCTGGTGCATTTGGCTACCCGAGGTGTATTGTGGGTTTTAAGTATTTTAAAGTTCTGGCCCCTCTGTGTAATCCATTTCCTTTTGGGCAAGCCCAGAGGGGAGTCATCTGATCAGTGTGTAGCCAAATGCCGGCAGCCCTGGCCTCTCGTGCGGGACCTCCTGGGGGAGTTCAGTGGGCCGTTGGGCTTTTGTAACCTACAGGAATTCATACTCATTTCCCTTACCCGGAGCTGGGCCTCGCCTTGGTCAGGAAGGCTGCCTGCTGTCGGCTTGCAGGAAGTATGTATGGCGCCTTGTGTAGTTTCTCGAGCTTTTCTCAGGAGGTGCTATGACTTGCCTTTTCTGATCAGTTCAGTTTTTTATGTTTAAATGTGCATGACTGTGGGGTGTGTGTGTGTGTTTTTCTTCAAAAGTAGTTTCTGACAATATTGCAATAAAGTGAGCTCAGTTTCATCTAAAAACTTTTTTTGTCGTTTTGTACAGATCTGAGTGGGGTCCAAGCCACAGAGTTTGTACCACAAATCTTATCTTAAGAGTTCCAGAAGAGCCCATGGGCCTTCAGAGCACGACTCTGAGCCCACAATGAGGGGCATGTTATTACTGCCCTGTGCATGGTACTGGGCACAGCAGCTCTGTACTGCCCATCAAGGACTTGTGGCGAGTGTCTGAACAGTCTTCTGGCATCACTGTACTCTTTGTTCAGAGACCCACATACCCTATTTTGAAAGACCCTAAGAAGTTGGCCCTCTTGTGTCCCCAGGGGAGTAGGCTGCAGAAGGGACATGGGGAGGTGAAGTGTGGACATGGGTGTGATTCATGGGTGTTTACCTTTTTTTATTGGCATCTCTCCCCTGACCATGTGGGAGTTTGGTTGGACCTCCAGGCACATTGTTGCACATCCAGACAAAGGAAAAATGCAAGGTGTGGCGGTATTTTTCCGTGAATTACATGCAGCTTCACAATGTCTGGTGAACTGGAAAACTCCTGTCTCCCCATGTTCTCTGGGCACCCTTTGTCTCTCAGTGTGCTCAGAGCCCCTCAGCAGCTCCTCCACTCTCCAGGTTTCAGTTTGGTGGATTATTCTGAACTCAAGGCCCACTGCCTTCCCTGGCCTCCCAGGAGGGGCGTGGGTGCACTGACCAGGCTAGGACTGCCCCGTGGGCCAGGTAGGCATCCACTGCCTTTGCTTAGTGGTGGCCTGCAGTGCAGGGGCTCAGTGACAGAAGCACCCCTAGTCAAGGCAGTTCCCATGTGGATTCCCTTAGAGGTGTCCCTGCGCTCTTCCTGAGGCTCTCTGTGCTGGCCCACCCCTCTCCCCTGAGCTGCTCCCTGGGTGGAAGAATGGGGCCGCCGTCAGGGTCCTCAGTGCTTAGGCCCAGCCCACTCCCCAGTTCAAGGGGTTTGCCTGCACACGGGAAGCTGGCACATGGCTGAACCTTTACCCAGAGCCAAGTGTCCTGTGGGTGGCCAGAAACTGCCCTTTGGAGAGGATGCCAGGCCCATCTCACCTTGAGAACTGTAGGCTGAGGATGGCTCCACGGTGGGTCTGCTCTCATCCCTGACCTGGCTGAGGGCTGCATGTGAAGTCGTTTAGCCTGCCTGAGCTTGGATTCCGGGCACCCCTTTGTTCCTGCCCTGGCCTTGTTCTCCAAACTGCTGATGGTCCAGAGCACCAGAGGGGGCCTTCAGAAGGGCCATGCTGGCAGAACCTCACTGTCTGGTCCCGCCCCACCGCTTTGTCCTCCATGTGACTAGAATGGGAGCTAGGTGGTACCTGGAAGGAGAGGCTTCAGAGACTGTGCCCTGGATTAGTGCTCATAATGGGCAGCATGACACGGCTCTGCTTGTTTGGTAAAGCGATTGCAGCTCCCTGCCGCCTCAGATCTCGGTGGTTTCTGGCCTGGGAAACCTCCCTGGAGGGAGGGGCACTGCGTGTGCAGGTGGTCTTCCCTGGAGATGGGCTGCAGTCAGGACTGCTGCTCGCTGGGCAGCAGCTGGTCTTAGAAGGTTCCCAGCAGCTCCCTTGCAGAGAGCTGGAGCCAGTGCCCGAGGGGTTCTGGCTGAGGCGAAAGAGAAAACAGCGCCTCCGAGGAGCTCCAGAGAAGCCAGCGGTGTGCGCTCACGGGCTGGCTGAGGCGCTTCCGTCAGATCAGGAGTCCCCCGTCTAGGTGTGGTCTCTGGGCCTGTGCTGTCACAGGAGGACCTTCATAAAATTCTTCACTCCTTGTCAAAGCACCTTCCTCTTTGGAACGTAAAAGTGCCGCTCGAGGCTTGGGTCTCCTCCACCATGAATTCCTGAAACCTAACTGGCTCTTGGCGCCTTCTTCTCTCTAACAAAAATAAACCTGTCTGTACACAGATTAAACAGAAAGCCAACGAAAAAGCCCTCAACAAATCTTGGCCTGAGGCCCTGGCGGGACATTCCCAGGGAGCGCTGCCCAGGGCGGCCCGGGTGGAGGTGGCCATGGACCCGAATGCCTGTGTGGGCTCTTGGCCAGTGTGTTCTGTGGACTGGCTGTTGAGACCCCCTGGGCTGTTCTGGTGATGGTAGTTTTTGCCATTTCCTGCCTCTTACATTGGTTCGCACCTCTCCTTGCTGGGGGGACCCCCTCCCCACTGCCCTGTGTTCCCTGCCTGAATCCTGCTGTTTTTAAAGTCCATTGAAGGTAGGGTGTCGTGGACTCCCCAGGAGCTCAGTCATCGCCTGCTTCCCTTCGTGATCAGGGGAAGCACATGAGCTGTAGATTTTGACCTTTATTTAATTGATTTTGACATTTTTCTTTTGTGTGTGTCTTAGATGATTTCAGGCAGTAAGCTTGGGAGGCCACCAAGCCTATGGGAGGCAGGGGCCGTGCTGGCCCCTCATTCATGCCCCCCACGGTACATGATAGGTGCTCACGCGCAGACCTGCCTGAGGCCCGGCTCGGCGGCTGCTCCCTCCCGGGTTGCCGTGTGTCAAGGAGGGGCTTCACCTTCCTTTTTGGGAGCTGCTTTAAGTCTCTTGGCCCATATGAAGGCGAGGGGGCTGACTGTAGGGCCTGGGCGGGCAGGTCACACCTGGCTCTTTTTCATGAGGTCTGAGTGGTAAGTGCTCTGAGGCAGGCAGGAGGCTGACCTTAGGCTGCTGTGGGGTTTTCTGCCTCCAGCTGACTATATTTAATTAATGAATATTAGACTTGGGCTCCCTTTGGGGCTCCAGATCGATAGATTGTTGTACAACTTTCCCATTGTCTTGGGGTTTTCTGTTGGACTGAAGGGTCTTCTCTCTGGAAGTTGCCTTGAGCACAGCAGGAGTATGGTCTACAGTTTGGGAAACTGAGGCAGCAATCCCTTATTTATGTGTCTAGGCTGTCATTTGCATGCTGCTGTCATTTGCATGCTGCTGTTCATGGTCTGGAAGCCAGGGGAACTCAGTAAGCTGATGCTGTGACCTAAAGATGTTCACCACCTCTTCAGAGCCAGCGGGAAAGCAGCTGTGAGGCCCGAGACCAGTGCCCGTCTTCCCAGGGTCCAGGGAGCTGGTACCTTGCACCCGCTGACTAAAGTTTTCTTGGCAATGAATGGTCTGTCACCAGTAGGTTTTCTGGGAACCACAGCTGTGGGCCATCTGGCTCTGTAGGGACATTTACAAACCCTGGGAAGATTCAGCACTTTATCATGAGGCAAGTAAATGAAATCACCTTCCGGGAATTTAAAGCCTATTAGGCCTTGGGTGTTGGAGCGTCCTTTCCACACAGCCCCTCTGGAAGCTGTGGTGAGAGGTCACATGTGGAAGCATGCTTCCCTCTGCTGTGTACTGGAGTCCATTTCAGGGCCGGTTTGAGGAGCTCTGATGTGCAGGTGCCTCCCCTGCCATGCAGGTAGTCCAGTCACCAGTGGGTGTCAGAGGGGAGCCGGCCAGGTGCAGCCTGGCAGGATGGGTCTGGTGGTAAAGGGGCAATTCTTGAGATGACTTCCTCTTTCCCAGCCACTTCTTGCCCCAGCTTTTTTCTCCTTATCTAGGTATTAAAAAGAAAACTTAATTTTCGGGGTCCTTCCCTAAATGAAAGCTCTGCGTATGTCCTCAGTCATACAGCTGGGGGTCTGGGTTGCGGTCTTCAGGCTTGTCCCAAGCTTGCCCTTGTTCTAGGAAGCCTTTGGCCGCTCTCTGCAGATGGCTGTGTCAGGAGTGGCCGTGTAAGCACGCCGTGGCTTCTGTGACTTTCCCTGTGGCTGCCCCAAATCTGCGGCTGTTTGGGATCGACTTAAAGTTGGGGGTTTATCTGTGGGCATTGGCACTTGGCTCAAGGTGCCCAACTGATAGGGGCTGAAGGCAAAAAAAAACCTTTAGCAGAGTTAGACTCAGGCTCCCTTAAAATGGTTTAGAAAATCTGAAATTGGTCCTCCAAAACTTCCGTCTCCCCATTCCCCCAGTAGCCAAGAGAGACTCTGAGGAAGTGTTTGAGAAGCATGATCCTTTGCATGTGTCTTCAACCAGGTCACCATGGCTGCTGTTGGCTCCTTTGCTGTCCCCAGCCGTCCCCCAGGTCACCTCCCCACCTTGCAGTCTGTGTCCCGAGGGCGTGCACAGGTTCCAGTGGATCAGAAACCTGGTTCCCGAGTTTGGAGTCTCCAGTTCTCACGTCAGGGTGCTTTCTTCCCCAGCAGAGTTTTTTGAGCTCATGAAGGTAAGTCATGTCTGAAGGAGAGAGAGGTGGGTTAGAGGTTTGAGTTAGAGGCTCAGGGGCATATAGTGGGGTGAGTTGTGGGCAGAAGCGCCTTCTGTTCTGGAAGTTTTGATGTCTGATGAGCTTATTCCTGTGGGTTCTTCTGTTAGGTTTGAGCTTCACAAATGGTTGAGTTGAGCCATGATCTGAACTGCTGCCTCGTGGCTGATGTCTCAGGTAGCCTGGCTTGAGCACGGGCACATGAGGGCCAGGGCCTAGATTTCTATTCTGTGGATAGATGGACTTCTTTTGTTTGTTGATGGAGATGTAGACCCCTGGAAGGGAGCTTCGTGAGGACCACACAGGTATGTCTCTGCTAGAGCTGTCTGGGAGGAAATGAACCTTACTCTAGTCGGCATACGGTGCACCACTGCTTCTGGGAACATCTCCCGAGCACAGTGGTGTCATCTTGGTGGAGGCAGTGTACAGGTAGTGAGGACCCAGTGACCCTTAGGTAGGCTTTGGTTTATAGGAAGAGGTGGAAGGCTCTTGCCTGGAAAATTTGGACATCTGGTGTTAGGCCTTGGAATCCTGGTTCATTTCTGCGACTTTATGTAAAGCATGTGCCCTCTCCCTCCTGGGATGCTGAACTGCCTCTGGGCTCAGCTTTCAGTACTCAGTTGCTCATGGCGTGTCTGGTTCTTCGTGGCTAAACTGCTGATTGGAATGAAGTAATTCAAAGCTGTTAATTTTTATTAACGTGAATTCTCTGGGTTCATCAACCCTTGGTGATGCTAGAACTAAGGAATGGTGAGGTCGCAGAGGTGGCATGCCAGGGGGGATAGGAAATACCTGTAGAGGTGTGTTGTCTGAGCCCTGGTTCCTGTGACACTTGCACACTTTCTCTCCTTCTGCCTGTTGTTCTGTTAACCCCTATGGAGCTAATTTCTGGCTGGCTTATTCCAGGACCCATGTGAGTGTATGTGTGTGTGTGTGCATGTGCATACCCTATCCCATCCCGACCCTGTCCCGTCTGTCCTGTGGGTCCTTACTGTTTAGAACTGATGCTGAGGTGGTTTGCTCTTTGCTCCAAGTTGGTTCTCTGACTTAAAGAAGCAAGTTTCTCAAAGGAGGTTCTTTCTAGTGTCCTAATCAACTCCGAGGAACGACTAAGTCTCCATGTGGTAACCCCCTGGTCAGGTGGGCAGGCAGGCTGTGGAGGCCATGTGGTAACCCCAAGGGGCTTGGGCCAGCAGGCTGGGTGGGGGCCGAGGCCTTTCCTGCCCCTGAGTGAGTGTGGACAGTCTCCCAGCATGGAGGGCGCTGAGTGGCTGTTTCTTCCTGGGACAGACAGCAGCCTGCATCCCTGAGAACAGAGCGCGGTGCTTGCGTCTGCCTGGACCCTAGGCCTCTGTTATGGCAAGGCTGCCCCACAGCACATGGACAGTCTTTGCTGCCTGATAGCTCAGTTGTTGTTTTCCTTTCTTCATAATTGCTTTCCCAACAAGCATCTATCTTAATAAATAACAAAACAGAGGAAACTGCAAACTTGGGAAGTTCCTGTTTGTCCTTGACTATAAGGGCTTCATGTACTTACCCAGTCAAGGTGCCCCTCTTCCTGTGTTGGCAATGCAGGCTGTGGTCATGACATCCCTTCCGGGCAGGAGAGCAGGCGCACACGCCGCCTTCTGCCTCGCTCCTCTCTCCAGGCCTTGTTCTCCCGCATTTGCTTCCTGCCCCTGCCCCCGCCGGGGTGGGACGGCTTCTGGCTCTGGAGATGGGGTCAGTTCTCCTGCAGCTGGAGTAGGTACGGGGCGAGGACACTGGCTCGTAGGACTGATGTCACACATCACCTTTGAGTGTTGGTAGGTTCTGTTTATGTCTCTGGGGACCTGTCTGCACTTCAAAGGCAGTACATGCTCATTATAAAGATCCCAGCTGAGTGGATAGGGGAGGAGTAGGGGGCAGGTTTGCACCTCACGCCCTCCCCTGGCTCTGATCCTCAGGGGCTGCTCTCAGCAGTGTGGTGGGTGCTCTGTGCACCCTGCACACACACACTCACACACACGTGTGTACAGGTGTGTGCAGGGGTGTAAACAGGTGGGAGTATGGGTGCGTTCTGTTTGGTGATTTGCTTTTGTGGCTCAGCAGTACATGTGGACGCTCCTTCAGGTCAGGATGCACAGATGGACTTCATTTAGTGGCTGCATTGTGCCTCATAGTACGTTGGAACATGCTCCACTTACAGGCAGAGTACTTTTGAGTTAGGACTCTGGGTCCTTATTTGGTAGTTACCATACCCATTTGGGGCTTGCTTTAAACTTTAGTTAATTGGTGAAGATACAGGATAGGTTAGCTTGGAGTGTTACTCACCTCCAAGATCAAAATACTGTATTTTCTGAGTGAACTCTGAAAATTATGATAGTATTTTTTAATTGTTCTCCTCTTTCAGGGGCAGATAAAAATAGCCAGGCGGCGGGTCGTGATGGCATCCCTCTATCTGGGGACAGGCCCTTTGGAACAGGAACTGGTAAGGTTTAGGGGGAGGTGGCCCCAGAGGCGGTAGGGGAGTTGGGGTGGGGCTGCCCTTCCTGGGCCTTCGCACACAGCCAGCTCATGCTCGGGGGGCTTCAGGAGGACCGGTGAGAGGGCCGTGGGGAGGTCTCATCCTGGACCTTTTTGCCTTGTGGGCCAGGGTCCTCCTCACCCTGCGCAGTGGCCCCTAGGTTGCTCTGTCTGCCAGCCTAGGGATCAACAAACTTTGGCCCATGGGCCAAATCTGGGCCCACTGTCTGTGATTGTATGACCTGTGAGTTAAGAATGGTTTTTGCATTTTCAAATGATAGGGGAAAAAAATCAAAAGAAGAATAATATTTGTAGCACATGAAAAGCGTGAAATTCAAATTTCTGTGACCATGAGTTACACTTCATTGCAGCACAGCTGCTCTCGTTCATACATGTAGTGTCTGTGGCTGCTTCCTGGCTGCAACTCTAGACCTGAGTAGTTGTGACAGAGGCCATTTGGCCTGTGGAGCCCGACATACTGTCTGGCACTTTACAGAAAAGGTTTTCTGACCCTGTGATAGACAAAGGGACTGGAGTGCAGGCTGGGCTGGTGTCAGCTGCCCGTTCTGTGGCCAGCCTTGTCTCACCTGGACTTGCTGCCATGCCACACTGGTCACTCCCAGTAAGGCAGATGGGATGGGAGGGAGCAGGAATCACTGGGTCTGTGCAGGGCGTGATCCTGTGGAGCTAGTCCAGTGCGGCTGCTGGTGTGCGGGCCGAACCTGTGGGCGGAGCTGGAGGTGAGTCTGGGTCAGGCCCGTCTGTTGCTTAGTCCCCCGGAGCGTCTCTCTACCTAGGTAGTGAAGCGGTTCCGCTGCCCACAGTAAATGTGTTTCCCTGGTTCATCCCTGTTGGGGTTAATGGGTTGGAGCGTAGAGGATGAGGGGAAGGCAGGCTCACACGGAGCTGCTCCCCTGCTCTGTGGGAGGAGGCCTCCCCCTGACTTCAGGACATTCTCTTAGCTGCAGGCTTGGGAGACCTGTTTGTTCTCCTGGGAGAAGAATGTCCCATCCAGCCCCCAGTGAATGGCCCTTGGGTGCATTGTGTCTGGGATTCATTCATCCAGCAAATACTGACTGAGCGCTCTCCGTGTGTCAGGCCCATTGTATGTTTGTTGGGATCACCTGTGGAAGCTCACGTGGGAGCAGGTGTCTCAGCGTCTCCGCACACTGCTCAGGCTGCACGCCCTGCCACACAGACCCCTCTCCTGTGAGTGTGGGCTGGTGAGGGGTGTCAGGTGGTTTCCTGTGCTTCCTGTTACTCAGCTGGAGAAGGTGCACAGCATTCAGAGAGGACAGAGAGGGCATTCGTGGACAAGTTGGTTTGTGTTTTAATACATAATCATTTTTTCAGATCTTACACTTCTGTTCTTTTGGGGTTCTTTTCTTGGTAGGTGGATTGCCTGGAAAGCACTCTGGAAAAGTCACTCCAAGCAAAGTCCCCTTCAGGCCTGAAGGTGTCCATTCTCTTGGACTTCACACGGGGTTCTCGGGGTAGGTCTGGTGCCGTGGGCCCCTGTGCTTTCTTCTTTCAGAGACTGCTTGAGGAATTGCAGGATTGCCTCCCCATTCTCAGGTGGAGGTGAGGCCGTCTGAAGACTGTCCCATCTGGCCTAGGACTGCCTCGCTGTCTGTAGGATTCCTTCTGTAGCAAGTGACTAAAAGCCCAAGTAAACACAACTTAGCCAAATAAGAACTTCTTTAACTCCCAGGACTGACCTGCTCTGGGCAGGTCATGGTTGGGGTCTGGCCGTGTCGCCTGGACCCATCCTTCCCTTGGGCTCACTTCATTCTCAGGCTTCAGGCTTCATGTGGGGGCCTCTAGCGGCTCCAAGCCCATTTTGCCACATCACATCCATTGGAAGAGAGTCAGCTGCAAGCCACCAGAGCCCCTGAGTGGCCTGCCATCGGCCAGGTGCCAGGGACTCTGAATGCTCAGCGGCCCAGCCCAGGCCTGGGTACCCTCCTGTGGGGCTGGAGTGAGGGCTTAGGATGAGTAGAGTCATCCTCACCCCGAGCAGAAGTGCTGAGTGGGGAGCGGTGCTCTGCCTAGGAGGAGGACAGATGGCTAAAATGGCAGAGGCCCTGACCCCTCTGTCCCTACCTCGATGTGGGGGGTGGGGGGCTCCTCTGGCTGGAAGCAGCCCTTGTGGTCTTGACCCAGTTGGATGGGCCACACAGGTGCATGTGGGCTGGTGAGTGTAAGTGGTTCCTCACTGACAGGCTGGATATTTTTCCTGGGGTGAATCTCAGGTCCTTTTTTTCTGTTCCCCATGTATTCAGGTAGGAAGAACTCTCGCACCATGCTGCTCCCGCTCCTGCAGAGGTTTCCAGAACAGGTCCGGGTCTCCCTTTTCCACACGCCTGACCTCCGTGGACTTCTCCGGCTCCTGATCCCTGAGCGCTTCAATGAGACTATTGGCCTCCAGCACATTAAAGTGTACCTCTTTGACAACAGTGTCATCTTGAGTGGGTGAGTTCACTTCCCTCTGTCAAGGATTTCCCTTCGTATTCTCCAGGGTGGAAGTCAATGGAGCGTGGAGGAGGGAAGACCTGTCCCCTTAGCCTGGAGAACCTGCTTATTCACCTTTAAGCCAGTCCCCTCTCAGTGTCTGCTGTGGAGGCTGGAGCCCACGGAGGGCCAGCCATGAGCAGAGAGCCTGGGTTTGCGGAGTGCACGGTGCCCCGGCCCCGTACTGCCTCCCTGTGCCTTCACTTCTTTGGGGAGTGTTTTCCTTACTTCACACACAGAAGACCAGGGTCAGGGAGGATGGGTGACTTCATCAGGCAGAGCCAGAGAAAGCAAAAGGGAAAAAAGGCCAGGATGGGAGTCTAGGTCCTTTGTATCCTCAAACACAGGCACTGGTCCCCAGCACCACAGGTTGGTTGGTTTTGCAAGTGTCCACATCTCTTCTTGCAGCTGTTGTCAGCTCTGTGAGGGGAGGGCTTGGTGGCTCCCTCTTCTGTGTCACCTCAGTGCCACTCTCGCCTGACCCTTGTGAGTGGTCACACTCAGAAGCTATGTGTTGAGGGGCTGCTGTCCTGATCCGACCCGACACCGCCTGCTCCTGCTGGTTAACCCGAGCCCAGGACCTGCTGTTACATGCTCCTGCCTGAGTTCTCACCTGCTGCTTTCCTCCTTGCAGGGCAAACCTGAGTGACTCCTACTTCACCAACCGCCAGGACCGCTATGTGTTCCTGCAGGACTGTCCTGAGATTGCGGACTTTTTCACAGAGCTGGTGGACGCGGTGGGGGACGTGTCTCTGCAGCTGCAGGGGGATGACACAGTGCAAGTGGTGGAGGGGATGGTGCACCCTTACAGAGGTAGAGTCCTGGGCTCTGCTGCCCTCCTGAGCTGGTGGGGCAGGTGAGGGTTGGGCAGAGCCCCCTTCTGGCGGCCTTGCTGTGGGCTTGGGGGACTTGGGTGGCAGAACCTTATTCTGCTTTTGTCTCTGAAGCCAGACAAATGTGACTCACCGGCCATCAGTCATGCTGTGTGCATGAGGGAGGCGGGCCTGGGGAGGTGGGAGTGTGGGCTTCGGGTGTGTGCCTGGTAGGGAGAGCCTGGAGCTGCCCACCTTCAGGGAAGCAGCCTACCGGGTGACAGGCCCCCCCTGGGGCCAGAGCCCCAGCTCTAGCACAGAGGCTCTGTGGCTCTTAGCTCCACTGAGGCCTTTGGCCTTCTGCCTGCGAAGTGAAATGGGAGAGCCCTTAGCCCTGCTCACCAGGAGCAGGCACGTCCCAGCGGCTATTCCAGGGTAGGGTGGGGTGGATGGGGGGCTTGCATTCCTGTAATTCCTGTGGCTGTGGCTTCCTGGTGGCCTTTCGGGGCCTGCTGCTGAATTTGCAACAGTGTCAGCAGTGCTGGTCATGGGAGGAGTGCCGGTGGCATGGCCTGGAGTCCGGCGTCCGGGTAGGGGCGCCTGGTGGGAGCCTTGTTCCAGGGGCCGGGAACCGTGGGCCGTGGAGCCAGTCTGTGACCTGTGTGCCTGCCCTGTCTGCTACCTATCTGGACACTTAGTTATTGCTATTGTATTTTGAATTTTATCAATAAACAGTTTGTGGAGGTTGGTTTTCTCTCCTGCTAGAGGAGTCCCTGTGTGTTGCCTGCAGTGTTGCCCTTAGGCTCACAAAGCCTGAGACAATTACTGTCTGGCCCATAGAGAACCTGTTGGCCATCCCCCGGTCTAACTTACCAGTCCAGGCATGAGCACGCCGGGGAGAAGAACAAGCATCAGCATGCTTGGGGCCCAGGTGGGGCAGCTGGGCGTTCTCGGCTGTGATCCGGAGCAGGGCGGCTCGGAGGGCGCGGCCCCACGGCAGGGCGTACAAGGTGCAGGGGACACCCAGCTCTCGGGGCAGCCTGAGACAACCTGTGGAGGCGGCCGCCTCCTGCCTTGGTGGCCGCTGGTGACAGGAAGGAAGCCCGTGCACAGGCCCTTCCTTTCCTCTGCTCCACGGCCCAGCCCTGAAAGGTGCTTGTGGTGGTCCCCAACCCAGCCAGACGGCGGGAGCAAGGAGCTGTGACAGGGCAGCAGCCCTTTCTTGTGTCTCTTACTGATCAGCCTGCTGAGGCCTTCCTTGCTCTTTACCCATATTTTCAGAGGATCAACTTTTGACAGTGTTGATATTCTCCATTTTTGTATCACTGTTTTCATTCCCTTCATTTCTGTTCCCTAATTCTTTCCTTAACCTGTGTTTTTGGTTTTTCCTATTGTCTTCCCATGCCTCCTTAAGTTGGTTGTCTCAGCAGTGGTCAGTCTTTGCTCATGTAGCAGCAACATTGGTAGCCATGTCTCCTCCCAGTACATCTGGCCAGCTGCCTGTCCCCAGGGGCTTGTGGAAACTCAAAGGGCCTTGGGCCTGTTGGTTGCACCCTGCCCGTCAGAGGCCCCTCCTGTCCCGTCCCACCTGCGTGGCATCGCCTGCTCAGAGTCGTGCCAGCGCTTTGTCTGTGACTCTGTGGCTTGCTGTCCTGCTTGGTGACATGTGTCTTACTGATCAGCGTTGTCGCTGAAGCATGGTAAGCACACTGCACGCCGGCTGCAGGTGCACAGGCGTGGGCGCGCTCAGGGTGGGTCGGGTCCCCCCACGGTGCCCACTGTCCTGGTTCCTGCCACCCTCAGGTAGTTTTGGCTGTTTCTGAGCTTTCTGTAAGTGGAGCTGGTAGTGGCCTCTTCCCTCCCACCGAGGGCAGACTCCTGTGGGCAGGCCCTGTCTTGGGCATTTATATCCACAGATGAGCTTCACTTGTCGCCTGGTGCCTTGTGCTCAGTCAAAACATGTTTAGTAAATGACCAGTTGGGGAATCTGCACTTCCTGTCACATGCTGTGTCCCACGCTGGATGAGAGGCTGGCACCTCCACTTCCCCGCTCTCCCCTGCCTCTCTCCGCAGGTGACCGGGCGGCATACTGCAGGGCAGCCAATAAGAGGGTGATGGATGTGATCAACTCTGCCAGGACCCGCCAGCAGATGCTGCACACCCAGACCTTCCACAGCGACTCCCTTTTGGCCGAGGAAGACACAGCAGTTGCCGGTGACCAGAGGCCAGCCCCCGACACCTGGATTTACCCACTGATCCAGATGAAGCCTTTTGAGATTCAAATCGATGAGATCGTCACCGAGACCCTGCTGACGGAGGCTGAGCGAGGCACCACGGTCTACCTCACCACTGGCTACTTTAACCTGACGCAGGCCTACATGGACTTGGTCTTGGGCACACGGGCTGAATACCAGATCCTGCTGGCCTCCCCAGAGGTGAATGGCTTCTTCGGGGCTAAGGGGGTGGCGGGTGCCATCCCAGCTGCCTACGTGCACATTGAGCGGCAATTCTACAGTGAGGTGTGCAGCCTGGGGCAGCAGGAGCGGATCCAGCTGCAGGAGTACTGGCGGAGGGGCTGGACCTTTCATGCCAAAGGTACGTGGCAGCGGGCCAGAGGACTGCCCCCCGCACGGGCAGCAGGGAGGGGTGCCCACACACCCCTGGCCCCTTGTCAGCAGTGCCCACCTGCCTGTCTGTCGTCACAGCAGCGCTGTGGGGGTGCTCGGTCATTCTATTTGAGTGCCTTTCAGTTATGCAAAATCTCCCTTTGTATGCACCCAAAACTTAGAAACGCAGATCATTTGGGTGGCTGTTTTAAGCAATGTGCACGTAACACCCCTACACTCAGATAGATAAAAGGTGATTTATTCTTTTCTGGACCATTGGGGTTCTCCCATATAGGTTGTGCCCATGTCAGGCACAGAGAAGGCTTGTCTGGGACCATTTGGCATTCAGCAGCCCGGCTTGTCACAGTTGCTGTTTTCTCCTACATGCTAACCCCTGACCTTTTTTTTGTAGTTGATAAAAATCGAGGCTGTGTACCTAACAGTCCTGACACGCGCAGCACTGCCCTGTAAGTGGGTTGTAGTCAGAATTGCGTGTTGGTCATGATCCCTCTCTGGCAGTTTTGTGCATCCCCGAGCACACTGCGTGTGGCACAGTCCCTGGCGTGTGAGCTGACGCGTGCATAACCGGCCAAGTCCTTGTGCTCGGCAGCGGGTCTGTCCTTCTGCCGCTGTGGGGCTAATGCTTGGGGAAGCTGCAAGCAAGCTGGTCAGTCAATTGTCTTAAGCAGAGTGAATCGTGCAGAGGGCTCTCAACCACGAGTCAAGTGTGTGGCTTTTCCGACTACTCTTTGGTGGTCAGAGGACTGTTTTGCTCCTACGCAGGTCCTGGAGGCTTCCAGAACTGCTGGGGGTGGGGAGTGTTAACGTGGCCCACCGCCTCAGGTAGGGAATCCAGGCTGCAGACAGCCATGGCCACTTGTCTGTGTCATTTAGACTCGAGGTCGTTTTTGAATCCTCAGGTTGAACTCTTTTTTTTTTTTTTTTAAGCCAGTGATTTTTATCTGTAAGAAACAGTGAAGCCCAGGCCACCCTAGACATCCTGGATCTAGCTTGCTGGGGACTGAGCCCAACATGGCATTAAAAAAAACTCCCCAGGAGATTCTGACGCCTTCAGGATCACTCTTGGAGCTGTGTAGCAAAGCTTCTGGCCTCTTGGGTAGGCCCTGTTTCTTACTTTGAGGCGCACGTGCCTGCCCAGGCAGGCGGCACTGTGTGGTGTGGAAGCCACCACCTCCTTGTACTAGAGGGCTGATCCTAACCAGCAGGCAGGGCCAGCAGTAGGGGGTGTGGAAAGTGTTTCAGGATTGGCTTGTCACTTCTGAGTGCCTGGGTTGGGGTATTGAAGCAGAGAGCCAGACAGTAGTGAGGTTTTGAGCTTGGGAGAGGCCACGTGCTTGGGGAGCTGCACGGAGGCACACGTGGACCCTGCTCGCTCCTTGTCTGCCCTGGGGCTGGTCAGTAAGGGGGTTCCTTGTTGCATAGAGCCCCAGCTCAGCCTGGCCCGTCAGTCGGACTGGTCTGTGGCTTATTTCCCTGAAGTTCTGCTGATAAATGTTCAGTGACACCCTGGTTACTGTTGAAACAGAAACACCCAACCAGCTTTTCCAGTGTCTTGCCTCTTCCCGGACTAGCAGGCTCCTGCCGCTCCTTCCTGCCTGCTGTTGGCTTCCCACAGCTGCGGGTGGGGCCCTGTGATCTGGGAGTGCTGGATTAGTGGGGAAGGCCGGGAATCTAAGGGCGTGCAGTGTGTGTGACAGAGAGAGAGAGAGAGAGAGAGAGAGAGAGAGAGAGAGAGAGAGAGAGAGAGAGAGAACAGTGTGGAGAGGAAGGCTCCTTGTGAGCAGAGGGGGTCTCACTGCAAAACCGGGAGCCAGAGGTCACAGAGGCTTCAGGGCTGAAGTGAGAGGCCAGGGTCCTTCCCTGCCCAGCGGCTGTGATCAGTAGTAGCCGTTTCAAGTCACCCCCTTTCTGGGCTCATCTTTTTTGATCGTCACTTACCCCAAGACAACCTGGGAGAGATGAGCAGCCAGCCCAAAGAGTGGCATGGATTTGGGTGGTTGGAGCAGTCACCATCTGCAAGGCCTGGCCTGCCTAGAAGCAGTGTGTGTGTGTCTGGGCCTGCAAAATGCCTGCTGATGGCTGAGTAGCTGACCCCACAGTCCCCTTACCCAAACTCTTATAGGATAGACCTGGGCTGATCTCAGCTTCCGTTCCCAGAAAACCTTGGGCAAGGAGAGTGAGCCGGGACCCCATGTTCTCCTTTTCCACACCCTGAGACATGTGCTGTTTTTGCCGCCCACCCCTGGCAGTCAGGCTGGGAGAGCTCTGAGGACTGACTGTTGAGCTTTCTGGCAGCCCTGTGAGCACGGCGGTGCAGGAAAGTTCCGTGTGGGTCCTGCCTGTGGGAAGCCGACAGGCAGGTGGGGAAGAATGGCCTTCTCGTGGAAAGTGGCACACTGGTCGGCAGGTGCCAGTGGATCACAGTTGAGTGCGATGGCAGGAAGTTCCTCGGGCTGGGGTGTGTTCCTTAGTATTTTCTGTCTTACTGAGCATTGTTGGGGATGTGGGGCAGGAGCTCAGAGGCCATGTTGGAAAGACTGTGTGGTGACCCGGCAGTGGGCAGTGCGTGTTTGCGCAGCACACCCAGTAGAGGCAGTCTCCCTGGCATACTTTGCTGACTTTTTGGCAGACTTGAATATATATCACATTTTAATAAATTGAGTGGCTTCAAAGAACCAAGGGAACCTTCCATTATTTAAAGGCATGTATTAGCGGCTTCCTTTGCAATGTGGTCTATCTGTGTAGTTTTTATTTGGGTTTTTGCAGAGGACACTGTTCAGAATACTAAGGAGACCCTGTGTGAGTGTGATTTGGTGGAGAGGTTACCAGACTTGGAGTCTTGAAGTCTGGTTCGTAGCCCAAATTGGCCTTCGGTAAAAGTGGAGGGACCTGGTACAACTTGTGGGTAAAATGGGGTGATGGCACCAGATGGTACTCACAAAGGACGGGGACAGGATGTGTAGTGGAGTTTCTGTGAAGTGACCGTGCGGGTGCGTTGGTGAGGAAGGCATTCTGGGGGCCACGGTGGGGATACAGACGCACAGAGGTGAGGCTCTGTGCGCTGCAGGTGATCAAGGGATGCCTGTAGTACTGCTGTGCTTCCGCCGGGGGTTGGTGCAGGGCGGCTCAGAAGTTGGCCGTCTCACCTGCATCTTCTTGGCCCTCCTGGAGGGGCCGCTGGGGGTTGTGGGCTGGGTGGGGGTCCATGTTGGACAGTGGTCAGCGGGCTGCTCCTCTTACACACGGTGTGGCAGTTTCCTGCTGCCTGGCCCTTGCTCTTATGTGGCAGGTGTGGTGGGACAGGGTTCTGGGCGGTGTAGCACTGGACTCAGGCGGGAAGCCCCTCAGCGCTGTGTGGGCTCCGGGCCTTTTCAGATCTGGCCTCTTTTACTGCGCATGTAGTAAGGCACCGGGCAGTGTACTGCACGGCTCCTACGGCCATTTCCTCCCTTAGTATGGGAAGTTTGTACCCTTTTATTTGTTTTATGTATTTATTTTTTAAAGACTATTTTGTAGTGCAGTTTGAGGTTCACAGGGAAATGGAGAGAATGGCACAGAGTTTCCCATATGCCCCCTGCCCCACACTCACACAGCCTCCCCCACTGTCAGCGTCCCCACTGGATGGGGCGTTTGTTACAATGGGAGGACTAACCTTGACTCTTCACCCAGAGTCTGTAGTTTACATCAGGGTTCACTCAGGAGTTACACTTTCTGTGGCTTTAGACAAATGTGTGATGACGTGTATCACGCAGAGCGGTTCACTGCCCTAAAAACTCTCTGTGCCTGTATTCCTGTCTCGCTCCCCCAAACCCTTGGCGACCCTGATCTTTTTACTGTCTTCATAGTTCACCATAGTTCTGCCTTTTCCAGAACGTCCTGGAATTGGAATCCTACAGTCTGTAGCTTCGGATTGGTTTCTTTCACTTAGTCTTAGGATTTAAGGTTCCTCTATGTTTCTTATGGCTTAATAGCCCATTACTTTTTAGCACTGAATGCCACTCCCTTGTCTAGATGGGCCACAGCTTATTTCTCCATCACCTACTGAACATCTCCGTTGCTTCTAGGGATTCCTCTTTTAAATGTGGTCCTGTGTGAGAGTGGGGCCCAGGGTCAGGAGCAGGATGGCTTTGTCAGCGGTGCAGTGATGCTTCTGTCACACACCAGCGCTAAGCCCTGTAGCCCTGGAGGGCA
Organism: Manis pentadactyla; assembly: GCF_030020395.1. Taxonomy (NCBI): domain Eukaryota; kingdom Metazoa; phylum Chordata; class Mammalia; order Pholidota; family Manidae; genus Manis; species Manis pentadactyla. The sequence continues at coordinate 187,188,918 of NC_080022.1, forward strand.
GGCTGCGTGAGTGTGGAGTGTGCCAGGCCTAGTCCTCAGGCCTTAGCTTCCTGCCCCATGGAGAGGGGACAGAGAGGTGGTGCCAACTCATCACGGGACTTCTTGCTGGGAGCTCGGACCACCCTTCAGGCAGGGACCACATCCCTGCTGGGGGGCTTGGGCTCTGCCTGTGGGCCTGCATTTCAGGGAGAGGATCAGAAAAAGTGTGCTAAGCTGTTGACTTCCAAGTTCATCTGGATGCAGTATTCCAGTGTTAACAGTGCAATGTGTGTGGCTAGGGCAGGGCAGGGCATTGGATTAAGAGATTTCTGGCTCATGCTGACAGAGGAATCTGTTAATGATTGTGAGAATTGTCACTATTTTTACTGCCTTCCCGATAGGCCACTTGGCATAGCGCCCAAAGGTGAATTTGTGATGAGAGCTGGATAGCCCCACCCTGTTTGTTGGGGCGCACGCAGGGCAGCCCTCACCTTGCACCCAGCAGGTACGCTCTGGAGACCCACCTGTGCCACCCGTGGCCTCTGGGGCACCTCCAGGACGGGCGGGGGCTTGTCCATCTTAGCATGGGACTGTGATGTCTTCTGTCCCCTCCGGTTTTTATAGGGTTCTGCAAACCTGAGATGTGTACTGTGGGGGGAGGTGAGGGAAGGGCACGTAAAGACCTCTGCCCTGAAGTGCCCGTATCTCATCCCCTGTGGGAAGAGCCATTGCATTGTCAGCCTCGTTTGATTTATTTTATCCAAAAAAAATAGTTTCCGAGTGCCTGCTGTGGGTCCGGCAGCATTCACAGCCTCAGGAATGAATCACTGTGGACAAGGCAGACTCCCTGCCCTCATCAGGCCTTTAACTTAACGGGAGGCCAGGAAGGGCCTGTCTGAGGAGGTGGCGCTGCAGAGGCCTCGGGCGGTGGGGGTCCAGGGAGGGCAGAGCACGGTGAAGCCAGCCCACACTGGGCTTGAGAGCAGCCTGGGCAGTTGGTGGGGTTGAGGTAGCAGGGCCAGGCATGGGGGCAGTGAGGCGGGGACGTGGTCTGGGGCTGTGGTGAGCAGTGCTGTGGGACCTTCGGGTCCCCTGGTTCCCCTCGGAGTGGTGGCGGGCCGTGGGTGTGAGCAGAGCAGGAGCAGGTCCCCCTTTCTAAAGAGGAGCCCAGAGCTGGGGAGCAGCAGCAGGCTTGGGGCTCCGTGCAGCTGTCTGGTCCCCTGTGCCCACTGGTGGTGTGAGGCCTCCCCCACATCCACTGCTTTGCCTGGGTGTGTGCCCTGCCACACTCAGTCCCCTCGCACGGGCACTGTCTCCTCCCTGTGCTGTCGCCGGCCCTCTGCTGGTGGCTCCCCAGAGGTGGCGATGCGGGGCCTGGAGGTCAGGCCTTGGGCTGGGCCTGTTGGGCTTGATAACAGGTTTATGGCCAGCCTGGGAAGTGCCCGCTTCCCGCAGTGAGTCCTGCCCGGCGCCTCCCCCTCTGCACGCTCCCAGATGTCCTGAGCCGCAGTGTGGGCCTAACCCCGGCTCCTGCCCACAGGGGCTTCTGGACTTCTCCCTGGGTGAATTTCCCAGCTGCCCGCAGGCCACGCACCAACCACTGAGAACTCCTGACTTGGTAGGGGATGTCTGGGGACCCCGCGGTGCAGAGCTCTCTGGGGCGTGGGCGCTGGGCGCCCCTCCTTGGGTCTGGCAGCACGCTGACCGGCCCGCTGAGGCTCCCCAAAGGGCCCGGTCTTGCCATTCATGGTCTTTGCTTTCCTTTTGATTGAGAAAGATTGCAAGTGAGCTTACAGGGGAAGGTGATGGGTGAGGCAGGCCTCACCAGAGCCACTGGAAGGTTAAAAACATAGGCCACTGCTGTCATCCCGCGTTGTCCATGAAAGCCCAGCCTGAGCCCGGGAGGAACAAAGCTGAGGACAGCAGAGGAGGGACAGTGAGCAGATGTGCGTCATGCATTCCCAGCTGGGTGACGGTGTCCGGAGAGGGAGGCTGGTTCTCAGGGCCGGTGCTGGGCACATCTCAGCCTTACTGTATATAAAGCACAGGTGATGTACATGCAGTAACCTGTGGTAGAATTTCCTTCAGGCAGGGGTGATTAGGAAAAGCTCCCCCTGGGTCAGTAATGATGACAGGTGGAGGAGCAGCTGCCCGAGTGGGCTGGGGGCGACGGGCTGTCTCATGAGGGAGCCATCAGTGCTTAGGCAGATTTTACAGATAAAAATTGTGTGCAGGACCAGCCCCTTCCAACCTTCCCAGCCCAACCCTGGTCCAGGCACCTCAGCTGGAGACAGTCCTGGTGGCGTGATTCCCATCAGCTGTAACTGCATCACCCGCGTGGGTGCCAGGCCTCCGCTCTCCTCACAGTCCCTGTCCCTTCTCTGAGCCAAGCTCTTGCCTTTCTTCTGAGGCTGGTGGAGGTCTCGCCTTATCCTCCCAGCACCAGGCTTTGTGGAGAGGTGGGGCGGGGGCAGCTGAGTCTAGTGTAGATGGAGAGCCAGTCCTACAGAAGGCAAGGGGTGCCATTTGCCTGGGCCTGTCTGGGCATCTGGAGCAGAGTGCCAGAGCCCGGCCTGCCCACCCCTGTGGTCTCTTGACATGGGCTAAGGTGAGTCACGTAGTTGCCTGTGTGGCTGTGGCCCAGTGGGGTGGTACCATTGATCACGTGACACACAGGTAAGCAGGTGGCTTTGATGCGGCCCCCGCCTGTGTGCAGGGGCAAGTGCATTGCAGGAACCGGCAGCAGAGCGCCACCTCTTATCTAAGGTGTTCCTGGAAATACTCTTGTTCTGAGTGAGAATTAGGAAATGACTGGCTCTTTTAGGAGCATGGTGTTTATTACATGTCAGTGTGCCTGTGATGATCACCTGTGCCTGGGGCCCTTGGAAAGGGTCCTGTTGGCAGAGGAGACAGCGGTGATCGTGAGAGGGTGAGGTGTCCGGCCAGAGCAGGGGAGCCCTGGAGCGCCTTGTCCCTGCATCGCTGGGCTGGGATTTCTGGGCTAAGTGCTCTTGGTGCCGGGGAGGGTGTGGTGAAGAGGCGAAGAGGCTGGGCTGCCTGGGCTCCCTGCAGGAGGAAGGACGTCCCCAGAGGCTAGGCTGTGGGAACAGCAGTAGTTCTGAAGGGGCTGTCCTGGGAAGGCAGGCCCTGAACCGGGGAGAGCAGAGGGGGAGGGATGGGGGGCAGCGCAGGGGACCTGTTACATGTTCCAGGTGACATGTGAGGATTTTGAGAGAACCACGGCCTTCATTACAGATGTGTCACCACGTTAAGGTGGTGGACAGTGAGTTCCCAGGGAAGGGGGCAGGCAGGCCCTGCTGCCATTCGACTGCTGCTTCCGTGCCCCTGCTGTCCTCTGACTGTAATACCAGCTTGCTCATTTCCCAGCAGAAAAGAGGAAGCAGTGGTCTCTGGGGCGGGACGGAACCTTAGCAGGCCTCTCGGGTCCTCTCCTCCAGCCTCCGGCGGGCTGTGCCTGTCCGCACGGACGCCCCCAAGGCCCCCGTGGGGACTCCCTCATGGCGCCCTGTCGGGCTTCACAGGCTCTTGTGGTGTGTCGGCAGCCTGGATTTAGGGAGTGTCATGTGTCCCCGGGCGGGAAGGGCCCCACTTGCCTTCAGGTAGTTCTTGCCAGGACCTTTGTCACCCCCTGTGTAATGGCCCCCATCTGCTGGTTTAGGGGCAAAGAGTTGCTGTGCCTGGCCCACCAGATTTTCACAGTGGCGCTCCTCTCCTGAGAAGCTAGTATGAACTGAGGGGACAGGCTGCCTTCCCTCAGGGTCAGTAGAGGGATAGTGGAGCCGCTGGCCAGAGGGGGCCAAGTTCCAGAGGCCAGGATGTGCCACGGTAGTTCAGAGAATGGGGTTGGAGCCTGAATGCCTGTGAGGGATTGGGGTTAGCACGGGAGGGTGCGGGCAGAACCTGGTCCAGGCAGTGGCAGGTCCCTCCAAGACCCACTTCTTGGTGGGCTTGGGAATAGAGGCCACAGCTTGCAGCGTGGCAGCAAGAGGAGCCATCCCAGTGAGCTGGTCCCGGAGCACCAAGCGCCACATAGACTTGCGACCCTGCACTGCCAGGCAGCACCTGGAGCCGGAAGGAGCCTGGGGTAGAGAGCAAGTCCTAGTGTAGCCTGTGTCATCATCCCCCGCTCCCATCTGCAGCCACTGTGCCTCCCAGCGAGCCCGAGGGGTGGGCTGCTCTGCTCTGGGGTGTAAATGAGGCTTGGAGAGGCTTTGGCAGAAGCTGTGCTCATTTCCTGTCTGCCCGTTTCCTTTTCCCTGCAGGCCTCTGGCTGTACCTGGCAGGGAGCAGCGTGCCCTGTCTCACGTTGATTGGCTCTCCTAATTTTGGGTACAGGTCAGTTCACCGGGACCTGGAGGCCCAGATCGCCATTGTGACAGAGAGCCGGGCCCTGCAGCAGGAGCTTCACCAGGTTGGTGGGGCCAGTGGGCTTCCTGGGTGAGTGGAGGGTCGCTGGGTGGTCAGCCCCGCCAGCCCTGGGTCCCTTGAGGGTGGTCCCTGCCAGTTGCCTCTGCCCCGGGGGCTGAGAAAAGGGCTAGAAAGAGGCAGAATCCTCTGGAGGCTGCTGTGGTGGAGTGTCGGAGCAGCAGTCTAGGGAGGAGCCTGCCCTGTGGCCTTTGCAGCCGCCCTGCTGACTGTTCCCTGCAACTGGGCCCTCACCTGCAGGCTGCCTCTGGGGGGGCTCTCCCCGCACCCCGGGGCAGCTGCGGGGGGGTGCTCTTCCTCACCCGTGGAACTTCTGGCCCCCTCTGGCCCCCTGCGGGATGAGTACTGTTTTCTCAGGGCAGCATGAAAGGGTGTCGGGGCAGAAGCCAGGTTTACTCAGGACTCAGCCAGTCATGTCTAGAGAAGCCCGCCTGGGGAGGGGCTGCAGAGAAGGAGAGGCAGGAGGAAGGGGTGCTGCACAGGCAGGAAGGGCACGCGGGGAGCCCGTGTTTTTGCAAGCAGAGACAGAAACCAGAAAAAGCCACCCTTAGAAAGAGCCCCGTGTGCCAGTGCAGAGGGGCTCACGGAGGACATGTCATTTCAAGGCTCTGACAGCCCCTTGCACACATGCTATGCCTGTGATTCTGCGCCCACGGCCCTTTTGTGCTGATAGTTTGGAGCTGTTTGTCTCACAGCTGTCTCACTTGGTGATGATCTGGTTTGGGCTCGAATGCACAGGAGTTGGGGGGAGGATCTGGCAGCGCATCCGGCCAGGCACAGGGTCCCCTTGTGGTGTGTTTGCCCGAGCGGGGTGGGTGATGAAGAGCACGAGCAGGTTGCCCCAGCCTCCTGCCCGTATTGGGAGCAGCGATGGGGCCAGGCTGGCTCCTCTTCCCGTGGAGAGTGCCAGTGTCCGCACGTTGTGTTGTTTCTCTCTTGCTCAGGGTTGTAATAGGGTTTCTCTCCTTGCGCCATGAGCGGGAGAAGGCAGGCGTTCTTCCTGCAAGTGGGTGACATGGGACCCGAGAGGGAACCTACCTTGGTCTGGCTGGTTCAGCAGGTTGGTGCGGCCTGGGGATGGTGCACAAGTAGCCCACCGAGGGCCCTCTGCTACCCTTGGAAGAGACCACCTGGAGTGTCTGCTTGGCTCTGCGCTTTCCACCATTTGGAAGTCAGGAGCAGCCATTTCTCCTGAGCTGGGGCTGGAGAGCTACCAGTGGTCAGGGACTCTGAGGTCAGGACCAGAGAAGAGGGGAGAGAACCCCGTTTCCTCACTGGGATGGGAACGCAGCAGGGATTCCCACAGCTTGGCCTTCTTTCCACCATAGTCATACTTTGTTTTCTGTTTAGAGAATAAGGAAGTTCCTGGGGATTCGTCAGTGTTTTTATGGACTCTATCTGGCTGCCCGCAGCCGTGCCGATGGACTTGAGAATACAAGCATAGCGCCCACGCGTATGCAGCTGGGATGGTGCTTTGGGCTCATGAATTTGTGACCTATGAACACAGCCTTTCCGTGGAAGGTGCCAGCCTCCCTCCTGAGTCATGGGCATACAGATAACACCGCTGTAGGCCAGGCCTCAGGAGCTTCGGCTGATGGCTTCAGGCTTTTATTCGCCAGCGTTTGGGAAATTGCTGTTGCACAATTATTGGAGCCTTTGTTGATGGACCAGGAAATGGTAACTGCCGTGTCCCCTGGGAGCTGCGTCCTGCCATCTGGGAATCTTGTCGTGGCTGAGGGGCCTTGGTGCCGGGAAGGGCTTCGTGGCCAGGGAGAGAGGAAGTAGAGGAAGCGGCAGTGGTGCAGCCTGAGGGCCGGTAGGAGCGTTCGAGCTGTGCGGCAGCTTTCTCGCTAGAGTGAGGCTTCCAGCCAACGACCGAGGAAGCCCCCATGGCTGGGGCACCCAGAGGGGGCACCCGGTCTCAGAGCCAGGCTGGTAGGCTGTCTGGACTTCGGCCTCGGCTACAGAGAGAACACGTTTCCACAGATGCCTTGGTCGGTGAGGTTCCACGCCTGGTCAGTAGAGGCGGGAGTGTGAACTTGGCCTTGGGCCAGGACAAGGTCTCCATGGGTCTGGGCTGATCTGGGGGAGCTGGTCCCCCAGGCCTGTGCCAGGTCCTGGTACCGGCTGCTCTCCCCGACTTCCGGAGTAAGGGGACTGAGCCCACATCCTGGATCTTGAGAAAAGCTGGGCCATTTGTGGTCAGGAGCTGTTTTCCCAAATGACATATTTGGGATGTTTTCTTTTTCTTCCCAAACCTGAATCCTGGGGGCTTTTGGTTGTGGGAGGGTGGCAGTTCATGCTGACCACAGCAGTTCCATTCTTCAGAGGCAGTTGATTTCTGTGATACACATTTCTAGATAATTCCGCCCATATACTCACATACTGGCTACAGCTGCCCCTGGGGGAGGCCGTCCAGAGTCCGATCCTGGGACTGCCTGGCCACCCAGCCCAGAAAGTCCCTAAAACCCCGGCTGCCTGGGTCCCTGCTCTCAGAAGCCACCTCTGGAGTTCTTCGTGGGATGCACGGAAGAGCCCAGTTCATGCCCCACTGGGCGCAGGGATGAGGAGACATTTTTTTTATCAGAATCCGAAGTCCGTCCTTACGCTTAGTCCCAACAGTAAAAGCTGAAAGCTTCCTGGTTTTGTTCAGAGAACACGCTCACCACTTGTGACCTAAGAAAGACTCCCTTGAACAACACTATAGCCCCAGCAGCTGACTTCCTTCTCCATCCTTGCTGCAGAGGCTGTGAGGAAACTTAATTGAAATCTTGGCTGCACCTTCATTTGAAAATAAATGGAGGGGTCTGTGGAGACTATAAACCAGTCACCGAGACCAGGGCTGTCCCTCTGTCAGTCATGTCCCTGGATGTATTATTTCCATCCCGGGCCAGGGCCTCTGCAGCAGGGGAGGGAGGCCAGACACATGGCCCTGGCGGCAAGTGGGCTCAGGTCGGAAGGGCTGCAGCCCTTAGCGCTCTGCTGCTTTTAGCCGGGGGGAGTTCATGGACAGCATGCAGGCCCAGGGGAGGTCGGGCCCTGGATGTCCCTGGCCCTTGGTGGGAGGGGCTGTGACAAAGTCTGCCTGTTCTGGAGGGTAAGGTGCCCTCTGTGCCCTGTTCCCATGGGGTCAGAGGTGTTTGCTAGCGCCCCTTCCGGGGCCTGTGTTTCCTCAGAGCCTTTGGCGGTGGGTTCTCACAGTGGTGTTGGGTGGCCGTACGTGTGATGAGTTGCGATGAGTATTCAGAGAGGGATCTCAGTGCGGCCGAGAGGTGACAGCAGTTAGAACCGTATCCCGACTGCCCCCTTCTGCCCTTTGAAGGCTTGGTCAGATGCCTCCTTAAAGGGACACATGCTTCTCAGGTGCATGTCTAGTCCTCCCAAAGATCCTGAGCACAATTTAGGAGAAGCTGATGTAAATGGCTTTAATGTATTTTAGATATGAAATATATGAATATAATAAATGTTCATTGCCAAAGTTAAGAACAATTAAAAGACATGTGCCCTTCATCCAGAGATAGTTACTGGAGCCATTTCAGACATTCCCTGCCTGTCTCATTTTGTGTAAATTTGAAAAGGTGTAACTTGTTTGTTTTTTTTAGTGAAATTAGGTTTATATTGCATGTATTTCATATCCAGCATCTTTCACCTAATAGTGTGCACCTCCCACGTTCCCTAAGTATCCTGCTGGAGCCTGACCTCTCATGGTGAGGCCCATTTGCCGAATGGGCCTGTTTGATTAGTTGGCTGCTGGACGGTTAAGTGGTTCCCAGTCTTTCACGATTTTAAGTATTGTGATAAATATCATCATACAAACATCTGAGTGCATAGTCATTTCTTGGGGTAAACACTTGCAAGTGCAGCTTTTTGAAGCTCTGGATCCCTGTTGGCAGACTGCTGTCTAGAAAGGTGCTGGGGCCCCCCTCTCAGCAGTGCACTGGAGCCCCTGTGTCTTAGACCATCGCCGGCATAGGGTAATGGTGTCACCAAACAACTTCTTGCCAGTTTGAGAGGAGAGAAACTATGTCTCATTAAAACTTATTATTTTAATTTGCACTACCTCATTTAGTGAGGATGAACTTCTAGATATTTTCCACCAACTGTACTAAAATCCTGTACATTGCCTGTTTCCCATGTGCCTTGGTCTTAAAAGTTTTGGAACATGGGCTTCTTAGCTTTTCTAGTGAATGATTTGCAGGGGCAGCTAGCAGGGCCTGGCCTCACTTGCCTCTCAGCCCCCCTGCGTCTCTGGGCCACCTGGACGGGTGATGGCACTGGAGGAGATGCCTAATTCCTGTTTGTTCCTCTTCCCCAGGAGCAAGAGCAGCTCTACCTGAGGTCAGGTGTGGTGTCCTCTGCCACATTTGAGCAGCCGAGTCGGCAGGTGAAGCTGTGGGTGAAGATGGTGACTCCACTGATTAAGAACTTCTTCTGAGGACAGACAGGTGCTGTCTTGTGCCGACCCAGCCCGGTGTTCCCAGACATTCCCTGTAAGGCGGGTGGCTTCCACCTCAGCCGGGTCCTTGGACCCGAGGGCTCTGTGTCCTGTCACTGGTCGCATTCCGAGTGGTCTGTCTGTCAGGTCAGGGAGGGTTATCAGATTTTGCAGCCTGACACGAGTCAGGCAGCCCTCCCACTTCCCTCAGGCCACGGTGGGGTCGGCTTCGTGGGGAGGCTGGGCAGGCTCCGGGGCAGGGGCCTAGTGACAGTGGGCGTGGGGTAGGTCCTTCTCAAAGGCAGTGGGTGCGGGAGGAGGAAGGCCCTCGGGAGAACAGCTCTGGCCCACTGCCCCCGCCAGCTGCGGCGCTGGGAGGAGGATGCACAGATCTGGGCTTCTGGCTGCTGCCTCAACTTCTTGACGTTTCTGTGGCATGCGCTTGGGGGCCTGTGATGCTCTCCACGTGGCAGCTGGTCACGGGACACGCCTGGCCTGCGCGAGGCAGCCTGCCCGAGCCTCCAAGGCTGCTGCCCTGCTTCCAGCGCTGCTGCCTGCGTCCCCCATGGGGCACGAGCAGGCCTAACCTGAGCTGCCCATGGCTGTCCAGAGCCCGAGGGTCAGGTGGGTGTGGCTGCAGTCAGAGCGGGCTCTCTCCTGAGTGTGGCCCCTGTGGTCCACGTCCCTTTAGACCCTGACCCCATGCCCACTGGCGCCCGCAGGGCCTGGCTCCTGGGCCCCCTGGGTGGGTGTGGCCGTCCGCTCTTGGCGTGTGGGAAGGGAGAGGGGCAGGCGGCCTGTGTCCCCCAGTCAGCCTTGGCAGCCCTTGGTGGTGTGGGGTCCCTTGGTTCTGCTTCCATAGTTCTCCCATCCTCATCAAAAAGGCAATGTATTTCACTTCATCATATAGTTTTTCCTCCATATTTCAATTACTTTTAGTTTTATTCAAATATACAAATTTAGAGAATAAAATAATACTAGAAAACCAACAAAGTCCAGCCTTTTCCTGCCCTCTCTTCCTCCCAAGCAGCTACTCTTGACTCTTTTATTTCTGATATGTGCATATTGCTATTTTCCCCCTAAAACATTCTTAGCACCAAAACCCCAAAGCATTTACCATCATCACACCTGATTAAACCATTAGCAAGAATTCCTTGACATCAAATACTCTGGGAGATGTTCACAGCCCCAGTGGCCTTAGAGGTATTTTTTTATTTCTTTTGAATCCTCCAGCGTGTCCGCGTGGCCGAGCTCAGACAAGGCCTGCGCCCCGGGACTGGTGGCACGTCACCTGAGTCTCTTCTCATCTGCAGGTTCCCTCATTTTTTTTCTCTGCAATTCATTTGTTGAATAATGAACCTCATTTTTATTGGATCTGCTTAAAACATTTTCGTGTCACCTCCTTGCAACAGGGCATCTTTAAAACACGTGTGTATTTAGAAAGGCCAAGGTCCTCACGCCCTGCAGATTTCAAACCTCCATGCCGTCCTCTACTCCTTCAGGTGCTGGGACCTCTCACAGAATGTAAGACCTTCCAGAGGCCTCTTGGCTCAGGGCACAGCAGCTCATCCCCGGGGTGGGGGGGGGAGGTTGGATCCCATTCCTTCCCTGCACGTTGCCTCTGGAAGCAGCTTTCCTGGTTCCCCCACGTCATCTTCACGGTTCTGGGAGGCCCTGGCCGGCCTGTCCAGGGCAGCCTTGCTGGGTGCCTGTGGGGGACAGTCTGGGGCTGGGGCACCTTGTATTAGCCCACGAGTGTCTGCAGCTCCTTGCAGGGCCGGGCAGACCTGTGGAGCAGGGGAGCCATGGCCACAGAGCCTTGGGACAGCAGTACCCCCGTTAACACTACTTCTCACTAGTCATTCAGTTGTCCGGTGAGAAGCCAAAGGAATGTGCCGGAGCACCGGGTTTCTGTTTGGAGAGAGGCTTTCGGTAAACAGTGTTCACATTCCTGCAGATTCTGTGGGACCAGAATAAACATTGTGCCACAGCCTGACTTGAGCAATCAGTGGCTTGTCCCATCCATGCTCTGCTGTTCCCTTTGTCTCTGCCGATTGCCTCCAAGACAGTCCCAGTCAGCCATTCCATCCAGGAGCTCTCCTTACACCGAGGCTCTGAGCTCTCCAGTCCACCAGGAGTCAGAGGCCCGGTGCAGAAGGCAGGATGCCCAGGCCTCCCGCACCTCCCGGTGCAAAGCAGGCTTTGTCCCAGCCTGTGTTCGTCACTGGATCACAACCCAAAGGTGAATCATCTCTTGGAGAGTTGGGGGATAATTTTGTCAGCTACCCACAGTATGTACGTGTGGAATAAATTACTGTTTTATTTTAGGCTCTAAAGCAAAATTGGGAAACCTTCCCATTTTATAGTTATTACCAGGGATTGAAAATGAGTTGCCTTGTGGCCACTGGCAGTTTTAGGTCCTCCAGTAAGAAGAGTGACTCTCCTGTCCCTCCAGCCTGGACACAAAGGGCAGCAGTGACCCCTCCTGGCCAGCGGAGGTGGCTCCCCGGCAGCCAGGCTCACTGGCCCAGACCTGCCTTCCCCCAAAGGGCTTGTGTTCTTCAGGACCCAGGGAGGGGCGGTTTCAGGGACCTTTTGCATCTCCCTTTTATCAGCCCCACCGCGCCCTGGGATATGGCAAATTTTTAGCCTCAGAATTAGGTCTTCCAGCATCTTCTGGTTTGGGTGAGAATACTTGGAAAGAAGTTTTCACAAAACTTCAGGATCAAGTTAAAGTAGAACAAGGCCACATTTCCATAGGAGCTCCTTTCCTCTGCATTTAAGCCTGAAAATACCAGGGTGCCTGCCACCTGTGGCCCCCCTCTGGCGTCCATCTTACCTGGAATTGTGGGCCCAGCTAGCTCATCCTCGTGTCGGTACCCCACTGTCCTGGCTGCTGTGCATGACAGCTGGGCACTTTGCTAGAATGTCCTGTGTCAGTGCGGCCACGAAAAATCAGGTGGGTGTGGGTGTCCCCAGTGTCACATCTGAACGCATTTTGGTTGCAGTTAGAAACCCCCTCCTACAAGTAAAGATGGGGGCCCCTAGGCCTGACACCATAGCATCACTGCCTCTCCCACCTCCCTCCCCACTGGCCACCTGTGGACCACTGTTCCTCACAGGGCCTAGCGGGTTCCTTAGCCCTGCCTCCCAGGATGGGCCTGAGATCCAGGGGCGCTCAGGGAGTTGGCCTTCCCCTGCCCAGTGCCATGCGGGTGCCTGGATCGTGGGCTTTGCAGGGCAGCCTCACGTGTTTGGAAGTCGGGACTTCTTGGCTGCCGAGCAGCGTCCCCTTGCCCTTTACTTGGGCACAGTGTTCTAGTGCACTCGGGGACTCCTTGCCCCAGCTGTGCATTAGGCTCTGGGGGCACCACCACTGAGCCAGGAAATGAGCACGGAGGGTGGGGACAGGGAAGGAGAGGAGAGAAAACAGGTCCCTGTGCTACAGTGGACCAGCGGACTCCGCGACATGTCGAAGTGAGAGATGTGTGCCCTGCCAGGACGTAGACGAGCCGCAGGTGGTCCCCCGAGTCTGAGTGTCCTGGCCCCTGTTCCCGTGGTTTCAGGAAGCAGGCAGTGCCTCCACTGCTTGGAAACAGTGCCTCGGCAGAGTGGTGTGCTTCCCAAAGTCTGGGCAGGGAGGAGGCATTGCCGTCATTGAGAAAAGGTCTCTTGTGCCTGAGGAGAGACAGTGCTTTGCGAGGGAGGGTCTGTGTCCCCCCATGCTGTCGGCGTGCAGCACCAGGCCGGCTGGCGCGCCCCACACCCTGGCCCTACACACTCCTTGTACGGAGCAATAAACCGGCTGCCCCCTCTGGGGAGGCAGGATTTGGAGGGTGGGTTCTTGGGATGCTTGCCCAGGGCGCTGGGCGTCTGGCCTCATCCCCAGCCTGAGCCTGGCCCGGTGGCCCTCAGGTGCAGAGTTGAAGGCCCCCTCAAGGGACTCAGACAAGCACAGCTCGGTGATTTCACTGTTTTACTCCCGTCCACACCCCCTTCCACACTGCCTTCCACCCTCCGGCCCGTACAGATGCACGTGGTTATAAAGTGCCCTGATCATTTAGAACAAAAACCAACCATCAGTTCCTGTAAAAGGAAGTACTAGTTCCAAGGGTGAGTTTTGAATTGTGAACGTGAAGCTGTGGTTAGGATCTGGCCCCGAGGAGCGTGGGCCTCGCGGCAGGACGCAAGCAGCCGGCTAGCCCTGTAAGAGCAGCGCCACGGCCGCCAGCACCCACTTGGCTGCCTTCTCTTTGGTCTTCAGGTTAAAGGTCCAGACGTAGGTGGGACCACGGATGCGTGTTTTGTACACGGGACACTCATATATGTTCTTGGTTTCCATGCGGTCCACAGGGATGGCCTTGATGAAGATGACGGGCATGGCTGGCGTCAGCTCCTTCAGCCTTGCTTCTGCGATGACTCCGGTCTGGGTGTCCCAGCGAGCTCCTGCGGGATAGCACGGCTGGGCATCAGGGTGGCCCCAGGAGAGGGGACTGGTTCCTGCCGGCAGCGAGAGAGAGGGGACCTCGGGGGGAGAAGCCTGGTCTTGTGCTCCCACCCCTGCAGAGATAGGCTGGTGCCCTTGAGACACTGGCCTGGCTCCGTCCCCCAAGGAGCTCAGACTGGTGCCAGGGGCTGGGCTGGCACAGGGCTTGCTGAAAACGGAGTAGTAAACAGGACTTGGTGAGAAGCTATGTGCACGTTCGTGGCTGCCCCGGGCGCCTCCCCACACAGCTGTGAGGGACAGGTCAGCACTAATGCTCTTGGTCCCCCCGCCGTTTACATCTGTGGTGTTTTCAGAACCTCATCTGTCAGCTTCTTAATTTCAGCGGCAGGAAATCCTAACTCCTACTGGAAGTGACAGGAGGTGGATGTTCCCCGGGTCCCTTCACACGTAATGTCTGTCCAGTGTGTGCACACGCGGTGTAAGTTATATGTATATATGTGCTGTAGGGCCATGATTTGCCTGTAACCAGACTGCTGTTGTTTCTGCTCACCCCATTTTATGTTTATATTTCTTGTCTCTACCTCCAAAATAAACGTGGAGAGTGGCTGCCGCTGTGCGCATCTGGAAGGGGTGGGGACATGGATGTGGGGCCCTGAGCCTTTGCTGGCCACGCTCGGACATCCTGCCAGACAGGTGGCGCCAGCTGCTGAGCAGCCGGCATTGTGGAGTGCCTGCCGCTCAGCTCAGAGTGCCCGAGCGGGACGGGGCTGCAGGAGCAGGCAGGCGAGTGCCTGGCCCCACGCTCCTGCTGCTGAGTCCCGGGGGGGGACCGGGCGGAGTGCCGGCAGCCCCAAGCCCAGTCTGCCCTGGGCTTCCTGCTCGGGCCTGCAGGACCCAGTTCCTCACATGGGGAAGCGGGCACCCACAGGTGAGGGAGGGCAAGCCTGCCGTTTTCAGCAAAGCTGAGCCTGGCTGGTGGCCTGGAGTGGCACGTTCGGCTCTCCCGCAGACCTGTCTGAGTACATTCTCAGCTCCAAGCTGCAAGCTGGTGAGCCCCCTCTGAGTTCCTCCCTCCCACTGGCCCTTCACCCCTGTGCACACTGCCTGCCTTTGCTAAGAGCTAGTCTGTCCTCCAGCCAAGTGGGACTGGCTCTGGACGCTCCCATAGATGGCCCCCCAGTTACCTTCCATGAAGAGCCCATATACATAGGCGCCCTCTCGGGGGGGAGCAGTCACGTCCTCCCTATTCTTCTTGGTCACTTCCACAGACAGACACATCTTGTCCAGCGGCCACTCATTCTTCCTGGCCATGGACTGCATGATGGCAGTGAGGAAGGACTGGGGGTTGAAGAAGCCACCTAGCCACACGGTGGTGGGCAGGGCGAAGTCCGTCGTCCAGGCCTCGAGCTCCTGTGAACATGTGCAAGAGAGCCTTACAGGTGGAGGCCAGTGAGCCTTGGCCACCTGCCTGTGACACGGCCTTACTGTCATTTGCTGTCATGGCTCCCTGTTAAATGAGAACAGGAAGAGAAGGGTTGGGAAGGGAGGACTGACATCGCAGAGTAGCTCAGGTGCCCAGAAGAGGCTTTTGATTTCTTTACCTCACTGTGGGCCTCACGTGAGCTTTCTGTGCTTGTTGGATAGAGCGCTCCACGTTTGTGTGGACGGAAGCTGCCCTCGCTTCAGGCCCACTGTTTTCTTCCTTTAGGAGGAAGTGCCTGCACTGCGGGCATCTTTGTGTCTTTGTGGCATGGACCGGGCCCTTCCGGCCCTGCTCTGACAAAAGCCTGGCCAGCAGGGCCTCCGTGTTCTGCAGGCCTGGGGCGGGTGTGTTGAGAGGTCAGACGGTGACTTCTGCAGAAGTGCCTTACCCTGATGCGAAGCAGTAGGTCAGCATACCAGGCCGCCAGGCCCATCATGGAGGGGTAGGCCCGGGCCACCCACGTGTTGGGCACGGTGTCGTAGAACAGAGCTGTGGACAGGTCCTCCATGTCGGCGGTGATGGTCAGTTCCCCCTGAGGGACAAAGAGACGGCTGGGGGCCCAGGCTGTGTGCGCCACCCGCACACAGCCCTGGTCAGTCCCGTGCCTTGGTTTGCTGCTCTCAGAATACAGGAGACCGGCCCGCATGTCATGAGTCATCAGGAACGCGGGAGCTCCCACTGCGTGTCATGAGTCATCAGGAATGTGGGTGTGCCCACCATGTGTCGCGAGTCATCAAGAGAAGGTGGTTTGACATGGAGTGTGGGTCTGGGTGGTGCCTCTGCAGATACCCTTGGCCGAGCCAGCGCTTCCTGCCGGGGTGCAGCCTAGGTGACCTCCTGTGGCCTGTCTGGAGCACCCACAGCTCCAGAGCAGGGAGCACCGTGGCCTGGGCTCTGTCCAGCCAGCTTCCCAAGTCGCACCCGGGCCCGGCTGACCCGCATCTTTTTTTACCTTCAGCCCCAGGTTCAGCTCCTTGAGTGACCGGCGCATCTCGTGGGTTAGGATGTTCATTCTCTCACATTCTTGGAAGGCAACCACCACATAGGGGGTCTTTTCAGCAGCCTTTGCCATAATCTCGGCCATGTTGAATGTCTCCGGGATCCTCTCCAGGATGTCATCCAGCACAGCTTTCACCTGGAAGCCAGGCCCCGACGAGCCCCCGTCAGCGCCAGCAGCAGCCCACCCTCCGCCGGGCCCAGGGGCAGGGAGCAAAGCGGAACAGAGCTGCCAGAAGGCGAGCCCGGAGGTGCAGCCACACGTTTGATGAGGGAAAGGGGACCGTGGCTCCGGCTTCGAGCGTGAAGGCCGCCTGGCTGTGGCTGTGCGAGCACCATGGAGGCCTTCCTGAGCGCCCGGGCCTCCCTCCCCTGTCACTTCCCCTGCTGGTGGCCGTGGCAGTGTGTCATTGTCCTCTGGGCCGTCTGCAGGGAGTGTGAGGACTGGCCCACCCAGGGACAGGTTCACCACTGCCCCTCAGATTTCTGGCTTCAGTCATTAGACTGAGGAAAGGTTCTGGGCTCGAAGCACTGAGGCTCTTCCACTCCAGAATTGGGCCTGCTTCCTGGGAAGCCCAGTACTTCGCTGTGTTCTAATAGCCTGTGTGCAGACTGTGTTACTGAGCGCCAAGGAGCTGATGCCAGCATGAGGTGGCAGGGGTGACCCAGAATGTATCTGTGCTCCTACGCTGAGATCTTCAGATTCTTTTGAGTGTTGTTGGGATCTGCCCACTGTGCCCATCTAAGCTCATCTGGAGGGACTGTTCTAGGATGTGTGGGGGTCCTGGAAGAGCCACCCTGGGGTTCTCTTACTCCCAGGGTGAGGGGGGCAGCAGGCGCTCTGCAGCACCCAGCTGGAGGCATTGGAAGGCTCGGGGAGGGAGGCCCCAGCTGCCCCCAAGTCTCTCTCTAGGCCTGTGGTGCTCCGCCCACCTTCGTGCCATGGGGACCTGGGAGCCAGCTTGCAGGTCCCTCTGCCCCCCCAGGCTCTAGGCCCCGATACAGACATTAAAGGCTCCTGCCTTCTCCTCGCGGGACGCTCCCGTGCCTGCTCCCGAGTCGGACTCTTTGGGCTGCATTTCCAGGACAGTGCGAAACAGCTTCTCCGACGTGACTGTCAAGAAGCCAATCTCAGCATTGGGGTGCAGGCCGTACAGGTAGGGGCTCTCGGGGGGCAGGTTCTCGTCGATGTATTCATGGTAGCCCTGAAACGGGGTGGTGGGTCAGCAGGCTGCCAAGGCAAGGCTGGGCAAGCTGGCACCGTGTCCTCCGTTTATTAGGCATTCCTACCAGAATGTTCTGCCCATCTTGCCCTGTATAAACCCCGCTGTTTCCTGATCGCCCCTTTTGGGCCGCTCCCTTCTGCTTCCAGCTGCACAAAGCCACCTTCCACTCCCTCCCCGGAGGCTGCATTTCAAGCCTCCTTTGGTTGCCTGGCTTCCTGCTTGATCACTGATGCTCCGTGTATGATGCAAGGTGGGGACTCACAGGACAGCATCAGCTTTGCCCCTGTGGCAGCAGAGTGAGCGCACGGTGCATTTGGTGCGGCCCCTGGGGAGGAGTGCCCCTCACCTTGTAGTCCAGGTTGGGGGGGATCTGAAAGCCCGGGGCCAGCAGGGTCCCTCCCTCCAGCATCTCTGTCTGGAGGTACTCCGCCAGGTACGTCCTGCAGAGCCGGCGGTCCCAGTCATCTGTGATGTGGCCGCCATACATGATTTCCCCAAAAAGGTAGCGGAGATCGTCCCAGGGCACCTTAGGAGGGTGGGACACGGTCAGGGAAGGCCCCTCCACTTGGTCTGCAGGGCCAGCTCCCCAGGAGCTGCTCTGCCAAACCCTCCTTTCTCTCCCGCCAGTCTGCGGGGTTGCTGTTACCCTCAGTCACTAGGCCTCGCCTCCCCTCCCCGGCACCCTGGACCGCGCTCCCACCCTGACCTCTAACCAGGCCTCTGCCAGCGCGTCTGCCCGGTCCTCTCTGTGCCCACGCTCCGACACATGGGACCATCTGCGCCTGTCCCTTCACTGTCCCATCAGTAAAAGCAGTTGTGTTCCACGCTCAGCAGGCACTGACTCCAGGGCAGAATGGGGTCCTGTTGGTCATATCTTCAGAACATGCCAGGTTGTCCTTCCTTTGGACCCCACTGAGCTGGCCTGGGTCCCTGTTCCCATGCACCTTCCTCCATTCCCGGAGCTCGTAGCGTGGGGGCCTCAGAGGACTCTGTGGCGCCAATAGCTTCCAGCCAGTACGGCTCCTGGGCTGCAGGGACAGAGGCCGCGCTGAGCCCTCTGCCGCCCTCCCCCAGCTTCCACGTCGTGCCCTCTGCCTGGGATGCCTGCTGCTCTCCATCCTCAGGGGCCGTCTTCTCCCTTGGTCTGGTGTTGGGAAGGGGGCCAGCCAGGTCCATGTCCCAGGCCCACTCGTGAGGGTGGCAAGACGCAGGGCTTGCAGGGAGTGTCAGGGTGAGGGATTTTCGCCAAAACAAGGCCCAGCCTCCAGTGCCGGCTCAAAGGCCACCCCTCCACAAAGCCAGGGGTGCATTTCTCACGCCCCGGCGCGTGGCTGTTCCTCCGGCATAGCGCCATCCAGCAACAATGTAGGGGCAGCTATAGATGCCGTTTCACATTTTCTAGCAGCTGCTTAAGGAAAAAGGTTGTTCCAACAGGTAATCAGCATAAAATGATTAACGAGGTGTTCATGGTACCGAGCCTTTGAGATCCAGGGTGTGTTTCAGCTCTGTTGGGACTTGCTGTGTGTCACGCGTGGCCGGCAGCAGCTGCCGAGCTGGGCCAGGCCATCGCTGCCTCCGCGTGTCTCCTCTGAGGGCTGCTGCTCCCTAAGGGCCGCTGGGCACTTCTGTGATGTGGCTTTTCCAGGGCCCTGTCTGGCATTTATCAAATACTGGCAAATTAGAGTTAACTGAATAAAAACCTATTCATGTGACACTGTCTGATTTGGCCCCATGAATTTTTGCTCAAAACACCAGTATTCCCTAAGTGGTCATTTGGTGACCTGAAGTTTTCTCTCTGCTGGGTCATCCTGGGTACAGGCTGAGCTGCCGTTCTGCATGCACTACGCTTCCTGGAGGGACAGCATCTGCGTCCCTGTGAGGTCAGGCTGCCCATGGGTTGGGGGGTCAGTGGGACCAACCGCCTGGGATGGATGCCATGCTGACCCCACACCTGCCAGGTGGCGTCCCCTGGAGAGCTTGTCAGACATCAGGCCTCCCCTGAGAGGGTCTGGGCAGGCTGGTCTGTGTTCAACAAACCCTCCTGTGTGGAGACACTGACCTGTGTCAGAGTCAGGACAGGACGGCTGTGGGACACCGCCTCCCCAGGGCCCGAGCTTGCAAGAGGGGGTCACACCAGTGCCAGCCTGGCGCCACAGCCTCACCGTGGCTGCACAGCAGGACGTGGGTTCCTTCGTACGTCATTTACCTCCTGTCCACGGGTCACTGAAGCACACGGTGTACATTCTCGAGCTGTTTCTTACCCAACTTGGCTTCTGTATGTGTGTGTATAATGGAAACGTCTTTTTAAAATTCTAGCAAGACTGTTCGTCCCACTTGAGTCTCCCCAGAGAGAAGTGCTCTGACGAAATGACATGATGATAAACGATTCTCCCATCTGCCCCCTCGCGTTTGCTTATCGTGTAAGTGTCAGAGGACAGGCTGCCAGCGTCCCCCAGCTCGGCCTGCACACGGACACTTGCCCTTTTCCTGGGAGGCGCTGGCTTCCAGCTGGTTCTGCCCTCCTGTCTTCTCCAGGGAACCAGGGAGCAGCCATCTGGGCTCAGACTTGGGCGGTGGTGGTCCTGGGAGGCCGTCTTCCTCTGCGGTCTGGGCTGGCACCTGGGTGGGGCGGCCCACTCTAGGCCAAGGGCCAGCTGGCGTGCGATATCACAGGTCTTTGGCGGTGGTCCGGGGTCGGCCCTGTCAGACGTCTTGGGCTGCCTGCGGGGAGCGGGCGTGCAGGCCCGTGCAGGCCTGTGCTCGCCTTCCCCTGCGCCGGACTCGCCCACACTGTGGTCACGGCCTCCAGGCCATGTGACCCCCCTCTGCGTCTGCAGGCGGGCTGCCTGGGCCCTTGTGGCCACAGACGGTTGCTGGAGGACGCTGGCTTTCTTTCCAGGTCTCTGTAGCTGTTTGCGCATCACTTTACACACTGATTTTCAGTCAGAATAAAGGCACATTCCTGCCTTTACAGGAGACTTTTGGCCCTTCCCTAAACCTGGGTTCTATCTCCAGACAGTGACAGCCTTGGTGAGGCCCGTGGCCGGGAGGCTCTGCCGTTTCCACCCCTGGCTCAGGCTGCCCAGGGTGCCAGGTTTTCTGGGGGGAGATCCCCCAAGATTCCTACTCCCGTGGAGTGTGGGAAGCAAGTTGCCAGACCCTGGCCCCACAGGAGGTGATGCCTAGGGCAGGATGCCCTGGTCGGGTTGGTGGCATCACCTGGCTCTTGAAACCTACTCAGCATCTGTTCAACACCCAAGGACAGAGGGAAGGAGGGAGGGAGGGAGGCAGGCAGGCAGGTGCACCCGGCCCGGGCCAGGGGAGCAAGTGCCACGTGCACTTCACCTTGGTGTTGGCCTCCAGGTAGTTGTGGAGCACGTTGATGGAGATGGTGAGGTCCCCGTTGTTGAAGGGGTAAGACCTGTTCCAGCCCTGGGCCCCGAACTTGCGCCTCTCGGCCACCACAGCGTGGAAGTAGCACAGGGCGAACAGGATGCACTTGAACTCCATCTCCTTGGAGCACATCTCCAGGGTGTCCTGTAGGACACATGCTGGGGTCAGGGGTCGCCAAAATCCCAGCAGATCTGGAGTCCTGCCCTTGCCAGCTGCTTTGGTGGGGGTGGGGGTGGGAGGGTAGAGGTGGGCTGGGGTAGGATGGGGGTGTGGGGGAGGGGTTGGGGGGCTGGGAGGGGGTGGGGTGGGGGTTAAAGCCATGGATGGCTCTGAGCTGGGGGAGGCCCAGGCTGCAAAGGCAGGAGCAGAAAATGCTTTCTTGTCCTTGTTTCTTTCAGAAATGCAGTTTTATCACTAAGAATTGATTATAAGTCATCGATACTGCATCCTACTAAAATATTCTCAAGTACAGGCCGTCTCAGAACCTGCTTAAAGAGAAATGCTCCTTTGCAATTACGAACATTCCTCATCCTTTACACATAAACTGTGTCCCAAACTCTAAAAACAATCAGGTCTGGTCTTATGGTCGGGGAGGGGTGCTTAGCAAACCCTTCTTTTAATGGCCCCAGGGAAATGCAGATGCAGCCAGGATTCTGAAACCTAGATCCCTGGTTTGTGAGATTTTGATGGATTAGTCTTCGCTAAGTGGTGGCTCCTGCACAATAGGGGCTTCTGGAAGCTTCTCTGCCCTTCCTCATCTGCTCAGCACTGACTAGGAGCACCTCTGGGCCAGTTGCTCTGCCAGGGGCCACAGGCACAGGGGCCAGAAAGCCAGACGAGGGACAGACGTCTGTCAAATGGTCAGGAAAAAATGCCAGAAGAAAGTATCAAGAGAGGGCCCCAAGCTGAAGTTCCTATAATCTCTGACACAGGCTGGAGGCCCCTGTGCGACGTGGACAAGGAGGGATGCAGGTGGGGCCTCCTCACCCCGACACTCCCTGCAAGCCCTGCGTCTTGCCACCCTCACGAGTGGGCCTGGGACATGGACCTGGCTGGCCCCCTCCCCAACACCAGACCAAGGGAGAAGATGGCCCCCGAGGGTGGAGCCTGGTGGGCGCCAACTCCTGCTGCCTCCTGAGTTCTCACTGGGTCACTCGCCACCGGCTTCCCGGGCCTCTGGGGTGCGTGATCACGGACATGTCCGAGGATGGCCTGGGTCATGCCAACCACCACCACCTCTTACTGTGACCACTCTGGAAGGCCGTGGGCCCTGAACTTGGGAGGGTCGGCTCAGGGAGCAGTGGGCCAGCCTCCCTCAGGCCTCCCCTGGCCAGGCAGTGCCTGGAGCCCCAGATTCTCACATCCGGAGCGTCCACTGGGAGACCCAGAACCTCTCCCCAGCCCCCTCGGCTGCCCAGAGGCCTCAGCTGGCCCAGGGGGCCCCACGTGAGCAGCAAGCTGTTCTCCAGTCTCAAAGGCTCTGGCACGTTCTGTCCCCGCCTCTGCACCTGGCCAGCCTCTCCCTGCCCCTCAGGTCCCACCGTCTCTGCCTTGGCACCTGCCCCAGCTAAGCAAAATACAATTTAAAGGAGAAACCAGTCACGTTCTCAGATTCACAGCAATGTCAGATTGCCACAAAATCCACTGAAGGCCGCCTCCAGTTCTGTTCGTATCTCAGGGAGGCTGCAGCAAATGTCTCCAGGACCTGCTCGGCCCGTGACCTGGAGGAGCAGCGCCACCCTGGGGCTCTGTGCATGTCCCTGCATCTGTCCCACGATTCCCATTCCCGTGAACAGGGGCACGCCCACGTCAGACGGCAGGCCAGTCGCCCATGTAATGGGTCTTGGTCTCGTCCTGTCGCCTGTGCCGGCAGTGTCCTGGTCACACCGTGCGTGCTGTTGGGGGGAAGGCGTGAGCTCTGCACAGGGGCTCTCCTCCCCTCAGCTCTGTGACTCCACACTCTGGCCTTGGTGGGCCCTTTAAAGGCCGGTAGGGACTTGTTAGTTGATGACTCAGATATTTTCATACAGGTTTTTTTTTATATTAAATAAGCCAGATGTTATATAGCAGTTATGTGTCATTGGCACAACGTGCTCCATAAGTAGACCTTTGTTGGGTGCTATGGGAGACTACAGGGTTTCTTCCTCAAAAGGTTTCAGACTACGATTGGGGGAGTGAGTGTGTGTACCCAGAAAGTTCTGGTATAGAACAGAAGATGGTCAAATGCCCAAAGAGAGAATACAGATGGCTAGGGATTTGCAGAAGGGATCCAGGCTGCTGGGGCAGGTGGCGGCCTGGGGGCTGTGAGGTCTGGGAGGGAGGGAGAAGTTGTGAGCAGAGGCCCGGCAGAATCAGCTGCCCCAGCACCCGTCCTGCACACCAGGTAGCCTGACCATGCTTTTGCAGCCTTCCCACTGGAGGGGGTGTGGGGGGGTGTGCGCCTGGGGAGGAGGGGCGCCTGGGCATGGAGCCAGAGCGCAGAGCCCAGCACAGGCGCCTCGCCTGCAATGGCCTTTGCCCGGCACCATGCCTCCTGAGGGGTGGAAGTAGGGGCCTGGGAGGTACCATGGCTCCAGCGCAGCTGACTGACAGTCGGGGAACTGCCCTAGGAGCTGGCCACTTCCTAAGGACAAACCAGGGGCCAGGCTGTGTTACCTGTGCTGACTCACTGGTCATGAACCTGATGATCGATGTGCCTTCCTCTTACAAAGCTGCAGATGGCGGGAACCCCCCCGCACTTTGAACTGTCTGCGTTCCGCGCGCTCCTTCAGGGATACACTGGTTTTGCCGTGTGTGTGTGTGCTTGTGCGCTTTGCAGGAGGTATGATCAGGAGAGCGCCAGTGTGGGGTCCCAGTTCGCAGTCTGACCCACAGTTTGCAGGCCCAGAGATTCTATTCCTGCATCTTGAGGGGTGCTTGGGCTTGGGGGCTGGGGCCAGCATGCGCAGGAGGGGAAGCCGCCTTACCTGGGTGAAGAGGTCCAGGGCCTTGTGCAGGTTGGCGTGCATGCCCGTGGGCGGCTCGTTGGTGATTTTGATGGCGTTCTCCAGGATGCCCTGGGGGATGATGTGGGACTCGGGGCTGGGGGCGGGCTCGGCGCTGATGAACACGCGGTAGTCCTGGTGGCTGCTCGTGCTGTACCGCTCCACCTTCTTGTCCAGGGTGCTCAGCCACCGGGCCACAAGGTGGATGTTCTATGGCCAAGACCAGGGCCTGGCACCCACACACCCCTTCCTGCCCTGGCAGCACCCACCTGCACCCCTCACCCTGCTGTCCACCTTCCCGGGTACTGGTCATGCTGGATAATTTCACCCAGGCAATGAAGTCAATTCTTGTGCTCAATTAACTCAAGACCGCCAATGGAAGGCTGAAATAATAGGGTTTGCACCCCTCCTGTCAGAGGTTTGGATACCAAGAAATGATTTGAAGCTCAGTCTCCATGTGGGACTGGGTGGCCCTGTGCGTCGAGGTCAGTGTCCCCTGTGGGGCCTGCAGAAGGAGGCGGTCCTGGAGGATTAGGGCTAGGAGAGGCCGCAGGGGAGGGGTGGTATGGACTCACCCCAAACATGGAGGGAGCACTTCTTGGGGTCACTCTCCCCAAGCAAGGAGGAGGGGGAGGCTTTGTCCACTCTGGGGGTTTGTTTCTAAATATCTCTTTAGGGGTCAGTCCCCAGCCTTTCTCCCCACTGAGGAATCCACGCTTTCTCCTGAGCAGTGGGGACCCCACACCTCTGACTGACCAGGCATCACTGGACATGGGGGGGCCCCTGCCCCTCCGGCAGTGGCTGCAGGGCCCCAGCCTGCCCCAGGGCGTGGCACCCCCATACCTGCAGAATGACCCAGTGCCCCATCTCTGCGGCCACGTCGAGCGCACTCTCGGCCACCGCCTCTTGTCCCTGCCCCAGGGACACGTTATGCAGTTTCCCGTTGTCTATGGTAAATCCCAGTTTTTTCCCTGAAGGAAAGAAGAACAGGCAAGGCCATGGGGGCGAGGCAGGGGCAGAGGCTGAGGCTCTGCGATCCCACCTGGGGATGCAACACCCTCCCTGGCTTTTTTATTGTGGTAAAATACACATAACATCAAACTTGTCACTTCCAAAGCCATCTTAAAGTGAACAGTTCGGTGACATTCACAGTACCGAGCAGCCGACCATCTGGCTCCGGAGCGTTTGCATCCCCGGGCGGAAGTCATTCCCGTGCACTAGCCTCCTTCCTTTTCCCGGCCCGGCAGACACCGATTCACTGCGTGGATTTGCCTGTTCTGGACATTCCAGATAAACGGAGGAACCCGGGGCCTTGGGGTCTGGCTTCTCCCAGGCACGTTTTCAGGCCGCCTCCAGTGGGGGCGTGTCTCGGTGCTGCGTTCCTTTTTATGGCCGAGTGATACCCGCTGTGCAGACGGACTGCATTTTCCTTACCCTTTCCTCTGTCTGTGGACGTTGGCTTGTATCAACCCTCTGGCCATTGTGAGCGGGCATCCCTGTGAAGTACTTGTTTGCACACCTGCTCTCAGCTCTTCGGGTGTGCTCCCCAGAATGGGGCTGCTGGTCCCATGGTGATTCTAGTCTATCCTACCGAGGACCCACCAGGCGGCATCCATGGCAGCTGCCCATCTGACATGTGCCCCAGCCTCCACTTGCTCTCCCTCTGCCCATACCTGCCATTTTCTATGATTTTCGTAACAATCATCCTTTTGAGGGCGAGGTGATGTCTCGCTGTGATTTTGATTTACATCTCCCAGTGACCAGTGATGGACACACGCCCGTTTCTGAGGACATCTCTTGTGGCCACACTTACCCAGGGCTTCCACGTCTTTCAGGGGGTCAACCCCCGGGGAAAGGATGAAGAAGACAGGCGTGGAGGGGCTGCTCTCCTCGTAGGACTTGGAAAACTCCACGCTCCGGCCCTCCACGAACTTGCTGCCCATCTTCTCCTCCACGAAGTCCCTGGGAAGACACACCCAGGCAGACCCATGGGTGAGGGGCCGGGGCGCTGTGATCAGTGGCTTCACGGTGGACTTTCCTAAGCAGGGAAAGCTCTCTGGTCAGAAAGCAAAGTCTTTACAGGGCTCTCCTCTGTGCAACGGAAGGTGTGGGGTGTGCGTGCTCTCGGCCACGGTGCTGTTGCTCCAGCACCCTCTGTGCCCGGGGCCCTGCCCTGTGCCCTTCCTCGGAGCAGCCTACAAGCACGTACAAGCGAAGCGGTCCAGCCGCCTGCCTTGTCCCCGTTTCCAAAGCACACTGGCCAATGGGGAGGGAACACAAGCATTGTAGGTGGCCGCACCTCAGTGCCAGGCTGCCCGTGGACCCTCAGCCCTCAGTACTTCTCATGAAGGGGTCGGCGTTCAGCGATTTTGAGCAAAAAGGAGGATGTAGGTTGGTCTTTGCATCCCGGGGATCTTTCCCTGCCTGGAGGCTGGCGGGGAAGGAAGGGAGTTCACATCATGGATGTTTGGTGGGCTTCAAGGACCATAAAACGTGGGTCATCAGGAAGTCACAGAAGGAAAATGGACTTTGCCTCCATACCTCTCTTTACAGAAGCAAGTCTCTGGTTCAAGCTCTGAATGCTTCCACCGTGGCCCTGATCAGCCCGGGGGCAATCAAGGTCCCTCTTACAGGAACTCTAGAGTTGTTTGGAGTCAACACTGGACCTCAGCTCTCTGGCCCTCACCATTAGTGCCGATGGCTGAGCTTTACTGTATTCTGAATGAATCAGGAGCTAAAATTGGCAAGATTTTAATGTTCAGCCTAGTCTTTGAAAGCAGGACCATGGCAGCCCCCAGGGAGGGGACCGCTCATCCCTGAGTGCCTTGCTCTGAATGCTCTGAGCCTCCTGGATGACCTTCAGATGGGCCACCCCCCACCCTCTGATTCAATGGGGTGTCTGCAGGCCGGTGCCAGAGGGGACTTCCCACTCCCTCGGGACTTTCTGGGGACACCTTTATCTGGTATTTATCCCCTGCTCTGGCCTTCACTGGGTCTGTTTTTTCCTGAACCAATACTGATCACAGGGGTGGGAGAGGGTGGGAGAGGGTGGGAGGGGTTGGGGGTGGAGAGTGGGTGCCCCTCCCGAAGGCCTCCAACTGAATTGCATTCCAGCCTTTGGAAGCAACTCAGAACAGAGATGCTAGGACCCGTATCCAGGAAGGACTTCAGCAATGTACCAGGTCCTGCCCTGACCGGACTGTCACTGAATCAGCATTGCTGACGATGGTGCGGGACACAGGCATTTTCTGGGAGTGGATTAACGCTGCACAGTAGCGGATGCCTGGTTCCAGCCTGGCTCTGTCGCCCCCAGCGCTGTGTCCCTGGCTCACCTGTCAGCTCCCTGGGGCTGACAGAAGATCACTGGGTACGTGCGAGCAGCCCAGCGGCAGTATTTACGCCTCAGAAACCGGCAAGAGCTGCAGGCCAGAGCTGTTTGTGTAGGGACGGTGTGCCAGCGCCGGCCCCACCAAGGGAAGGCCTTCCCAGCCGGGCCTGCGAGCCTGGGGAAATGAAGGTCCCGGCCTCGGGGCTGGGCGTGAGCTGGTGCAGGTGGGACGCTTTGGTGCCTGGCACGCGATGTGCCCTTGAGGCAAGTTTGCTGTTATTTTTCCCTCCATTTGAACTTGCTTGCTTTTAAGCTACACTCCCCCTGTGTACTTAGGGAGGTGAATCGGCCCTCCTCCACATCGTGGAAGTGTGGCAGAGCACCATTTGGGTTCCCCTGGGGCTTGGGGTCACCCGCAGCCCCACCAGGGGCGCTGCTGCCCCAGGCCTGTGCTCATGGCTTTCCTCCGGGCCTCCAGGGCACTTGGGTGCTGACTCTTGATGCGTGCTGGACACGCTCCACCCCCAGGCAGGTGACGTCCCTGGCGCGATGGCCAGGTGTCCGCTGCCTTTGATGACTTCAGCCCTGAGCCCAGGACCATGGTGGGGATTTCTCGTTTTGCTCCGCCTCCTTCCTGTACACGTCCTGGAGCGCCTCTGGTCCCTTTCCCCTTCCTCCCAGGAGAACAAAGTAAACAGAAACGTCTGTGAACAGCCCATGGGTGCAAGTCAGGCCTGTTTGTCAAAAGGGATCTCTGCTGAGGATGTGGGCGTCTCCAGGAAGCCCGGCTGCTGCCAGGCTTCGAGAGCAAATGAGAAGCCAAGACCCGGCGTGGCCCGCAGCCCGTTGCGCTGCCCTGGATTCGGGGCCCACCTGTCCCACTTGGTGGGAGGCTGGGGGCAGCCGAAACCTCTGCACCCCAGGAGAGGGTGGATGGGACGTCACAGATGTCCACCCTGGGGACCTGCTGCAGGAGCTACGGAATGTGCTATTCCTGGAGCCCTGGGGAAGTGACAGGCCCGACAGGGCAGTGAGGGGCTGGGGGAGCTGAAAGACCACAACTGGTTTTCCCATCACGGATTGGTTTCAGGTCCAGAGAACTGTTCATGAAGTTAGAATAGTTCTCTTGGTAAATTAACCTAAACTGACAAAAATAAAAGATTTCCTTTAAGTTTAGCCATTGAGAGCATGAAAGGCCTGGAATGCTGACGGCTTTGCTATTGCTTTCTCCCTACACCTCCTAAAAGGGCTCTGTGGCCCCAAGAGTCACTGAGGCCCACACTTTTTAGTCTTGGAGGCTTGCATGGGGATGTTTCCCCATCGTTTATCCCGGACTTGCCTGCTGTTCAGGCCAGTGGGAAGTGAAGGGGCCCCCTGACCACTTCCCGGGACACCAAGAGCTGATGAGAGCTCAGAAACAGGATCTGCAAATCTGCAGATAGGGTGGCCCTGGGAGCCCCACGTCCTCCCCCTGTGAAACGGGACGAAGTGGCCAGTGGTGGAGTGGCACGTGCCCACACAGTGCCCGCCTGCTGCCTCGGAGGGACAGGATCCGGCAGAGCAGCGCCCTGCGCCCACCTCCAGCCCCAGAGGGCAGCACGCTCACTCGATGGCGTAGGTCATGCGGTCCGGCCTCATGCACCTGACCATGCACAGCTTCTGCAGGGCTGTTTTGCTCTTCCACTCCTTGGGGAAGGTCTCCTTTTCTGGGGCTTCTGACTCCACAAGCTTTTTCCACCTCTTGGCTGATCCTTCGATGTCGCTATCCAGGTTTTTGAATTCGTCCATTTCCGCGAGGGCCTAGGGGCAGAAAGCGCTTTCAGCGCCCCCAGGCTCTAGGGGCACCTTCCCCCAAACAGAGCCACGGCTCTGAGCAAAGAGAGGCTGCAGGGCCTGGCCTGTCGCTCGGTCTGCCCGCCAAGATGACAAGGAAGCGGCTGGGAACCCGGGAGGGAGGAATCCGATCTGGGGCGTGGCTCTGGGTTCTGGAGCAGGGGCCCTTCTCATCTCAGGGGGCTGCCTTCTTCAGGTCTTTTTGAACTGAGACCTTGAGGGCTCCTGCGTGTGTGCCCAGGAATCTGAGGAGCAGCTGTGACACTGTACTTCCTTCCCTGTGTGCAGGCCGTGTGTGCAGGTCGTGTGCAGCCCGTGTGTGCAGGGCTGCGTGCAGGGCCGTGTGTGCAGGGCTGTGTGCAGGGCCGTGTGTGCAGGTCGTGTGCAGCCTGTGTGTGCAGGGCTGTGTGAAGGGCCACGTGCAGGTCATGTGCAGCCCATGTGTGTAGGGCTGCGTGCAGGGCCGTGTGTGCAGGTCGTGTGCAGCCCGTGTGTGCAGGGCTGCGTGCAGGGCCGTGTGTGCAGGTCGTGTGCAGCCTGTGTGTGCAGGGCTGCGTGCAGGGCCGTGTGTACAGGTCGTGTGCAGCCTGTGTGTGTAGGGCTGTGTGAAGGGCCACGTGCAGGTCATGTGCAGCCCATGTGTGTAGGGCTGCGTGCAGGGCCGTGTGTGCAGGTCGTGTGCAGCCCGTGTGTGTAGGGCTGCGTGCAGGGCCGTGTGTGCAGGTCGTGTGCAGCCCATGTGTGTAGGGCTGCGTGCAGGGCCGTGTGCAGGGCTGTAATGGACGCTGTTATATTTGAATCGGAGGGCAGAGTTCCCTGGGAGCCGGCAGTCCGCCACTCCCCAGCCCTACCCCATGGGCCTCATTTTATGGAAGGTCACAGCTAGGAACGCCTTGTAAACATCTCCGGCGTGAGCAGGAAAGGCCGAGCAGCGGGGTCGAGCAGATGGTGTCTAAATCTGAACACCAACCTTGATGCCGCCCCACCCCTGGTGCTGCAGGAAGTCCACCGGTGACACGACGCCGGCCTTGAATGGGAACCGCAAGAGGAAGTCCAGCTCCACTGGATTGAGCTCTTTCTTCATGGACAAGACCTGAGGGGACACGGGGGCACGCGTAGATGGTATCCCCCAGCAGTGGGGTGGGCGGCCAACAGCTCTCGGCGGGTAGCCCCAGTCAGGCCGGGGCCAGCCTCTCCCGCAGCGGGAGGCGGTTCCCCCCTTTTTGGTTGGAGCAGAACATTGTCCTCAGCTAACGTGTGTTTTAAGTTGTGCTAAAATACACGTAAAATTTACCATTTCAACACTGTGAAAGTATAAAGTCCATCAGCATTTAGTACCTTCACTCTGTGTACAGCCGTCCCCTCTGTCTAGACCCAGCCTGGGCACCCGCCGCCATCTACCCCGTCTCTAGCTTTGCAGGTGTCTCCCAGAAACGGAATCCCAGGATCGTGCCCTCTTGTGCCTGGCTTCTTCCACTCAGCTTCATGTTTTCAGGGCTCACCCACGTTGTGTCATGTGTCAGGGCCTCGTTCCCCCGTGGTTGAATGCAGGTCCGTTGCGCGGAGACACCCTTTGTTTATCCATCATCTGTGCCGGGACGCTTGGGGTGTTTCTGCCTTTCGGCAACCGTGCATAATGCTGAGTGTCTGTCTGTGAGGTTTGTTTGGACACCTGCTCCAGTCCTTTTGGGCACATACGTCCTCTGGGTCATACAACATGTCACCTTGTCACTGGTGCACGCCAGCTCTCCGGGCCTCCAGCAGGATGTCATGGTCGTTTTGAAGCACTTGTCTTGGACAGCCTGCCTGGCCCCTTGTCTCCTTGGATGGCAGAGGAGCCGGGGCGATGGGCAGCGCTGCCTCCTGGAGAGGCACCCACAGGCCTTTGCAGGCTCCACACAGGGTTTTCTCCTGAGTCACACTCTTTTTTTTTTTTTTTTTTTTGGTCAAACAGAACATACTTCGGGACTGAAAAGAACACGTCCTTCCCTGGAACATTGGGGGGCGCACCAGAGCACCAAGGAACTTCATCCTGACACCCTCTTAGCAGAGTGAGAAACTCATAGTGAACCCCGGATTCAGAGCCACATACAAAGGAAACCTGAATCACAACAAAAATCTTTAAGTGTTTCAGCAGGTCTGTAGGAACAAGAGGACTATTCATGCATTAGCACCTTTATTTCCACACCAAATCTAATCCTGCGTGTGCCGTGGGCTGGCCACTGACGTGGTGGCACGGCGTTTCTCTGTGACCCTCCAGCCGAGCGCCCTTTTGGGGGCTCCTACACCAACCCCTTCCTATTGTCAACTAGGAGAGGCTCGTCACGTGCCGCGGTGACGCAGATTCACCAGGCACTGGGAATCTTGTTAAAATGCAGGTTCCGCATCCCCAGGTCTGAGCAGGGGCCCAGGAACCTGCATTTGAGGCGAGGACCCGCCAGCGCACCACACCAAGGAGTGAGGCCAGACGTTACCTGAAAGGTGACCTGTGCCAGAAATATGAGTTTGTCCCGCTCGAAGAGCCCGCGGGCCGTGTACGTGTAGACGGAGTAGGTGATCTCGTCGGTCAGGTTAACCACCCGCTGCCTGACCTCCTCGGCCGGGGTGGTCTTCTGGATGGCCTTCTCGAACACCACGTTGAAGGCCTGGGGGAGGGACACAAGCACGTGGGGGCTGCAGGGCTGCCCGAGGTGGGCACTGGTTTGTTCCCGTGGGGACCTGGGGCACCAGGGGAGAGCCCCTCCCTGCGGCACTGGCACTGCGCAGCCCCCAGCCGCTGGCTCCCACTGCCCACCCCGTCCACAGCTTGGACCCTCTGCCCCGGGGGGCACCTTGAGCGAGAACTGGTAGATGGGGTTGATCTTGTTGAGGTCGCTCAGGATGAAGTAGAGCAGGGATGCCCTCTCTGCAGCGGGCCGGTAGTTCTCTCTGGCCTCGTTGATTTTGATTTCTGTGATTCTTGCTTCTTGCACCTCAAAGCAAAAGAAAGGAGACTGAGCAACCCTGGGTGGACATGCACTGTGCCGATGGCCCCGTCCCAGGGGCTCTGGGCTCCCTCGGCAGCTGTCCTGGGGGCTCTGGGCAGGGACCCACGCGCCTCTTGCTGTCCTGGGCCCCCAGGGACACTCGTGTGCTCCAGCCATGGGAGGCGGTCCCTTACCTTCTCCTTAATCTCGCTGGCTGTGTGCTTGGTGGTTTCCAGATTCTCCACTAAGGCAGTGTCTCCCAGAAAGTCCCCTGAAGCGGCCGACAGACGAGCTAGCAGAGAATCTTCCAGCTCTTTCAGAACAATCTTAAATCCATTTTGAGACTTGGTGAGGTTTGCCTGCAGGAGGGACAGACGCCCGTGAAGGGCGGTCAGTCGCGGGCACAGCCTTGCCTCTACGCCCAGGTGCCTGGGCCTTTCTGCAGCTGAGCCAAGGCCCCCTGACCGGGAGAAGGGCGCACGGCCAGCCTGAAGGGACACCCACACAGTGGGAGCCCAGGGCAATGAGGGGCCTGCCTGTCATGAGGTGTGGGGGGAAGCATGGGGCTCAGAACCTTCTAAGCCTGCATGTGTGGCTAAGAGCAGGACGCCCTATCTGCAGCCAGCCAGTAGCTGTGACTGGTGCACAGGGACCTGCAGCAAAGGCCACTCCAGCGGGGTGGCAGTTTGATGCTGTAGGGAGGTCAGGGCACTGCTGGGACTCCTGTTCTTTCAGGAGGAAAGGTGACTCATTCTGTTGTACAAAATACAGCTCCATGCAACAGGCTGAGGCCCGCTCAGATGCATGGGGCGGGCGCCCCCTGGGCCATGGCCACCTGCCCCCTCCTGTCCCGGAGCTGGCCCGCCCTGCTCCATGTGACCAGCACCTTCAGCTGCTCCAGGTCCGGGCGCTCTTTGGCCACCACAGCAGCCAGGAGTTGGTCCTCGAGCCCGTCCCTGGTGACCAGGAAGTTGATCAGGGTGCACTGGGCCTGCATCTCGGGCTTGTAGTGTGGGTTGAAGTACTTGGTGTGCAGGATCAGGCGGAACTTGGCGTGGTACTCCACCTCCTTGTCGCCAATCTTAATGAATCTGGTGGTCAGTGCAGGAAGGGGTTAGAGGGGCTTCCGGTGGCAGGTGACGGCAACACAACAGAGACTGCCAATCAGTCGGCCCGGGGGCCCGTCCTCAGGCCCTCCTCTGGTTACTGGGAGAGGACGTCTGTGGCTTCCCTTGCTTTAGTCCCCTTCTCTGGCCCGAGACCCGCCCATCCAGAAGATGAACCTGCCCTTCCTCTGGCTGGTTGGCTCACTCAGCCTGGCTGCATGTCATGCTAACCTGGGGAGCCGGTACAGAAACACTCTGCCTGGGCTGCACCCCAAACATCAGACAGACACCAACATCCCAGTTCAGAACACCAGTACATCCTGGAAGCTCCCGGGTGAATCTGATGAGCAACAAAGCTGGACCCTGGGTCTGCGGACCCACCGGGTAGGGGCAAGGGGGTGTCTCTCCTCCCTGGTCCCCAGCTCTGTTCTCCCCTCTTTCTGGTCGAGCTCACTTGGGGGCTCTAACTTCACCCCTTGGGCATCACCCCTCATGCCAGGCCCCTCCCGGAGTCGAGGACATCAGCATATTTACTTGCCACCTCTGTTCTGGGCTTCTGCATTTACAGGTGGCTCATATCAACTCTGATTTTACATTTTTAAAGTTGATTTTTTATATTAGAAAAGTAATACAAGCTCAGTGCATCCACCAATGATAGGATAAACAAAACGTGGCATAGCCGTACTGTGGACTTTTATTCAGCCATAAGAAGGAATGAAGTCCTGACACATGCCCCAACACAGATGGCCCCTGGAAGCATTATGCTCAGTGCAAGAAGCCAGACATAGAAGAAGCACACCTTGTGTGATTCCATTTATGTGAAATGTCCAGAATATGCAAACCCATAGGGATGGAGAACAGGATGGCAGTGGCCAGGGCTGGCAGCTGGGGGAATGGGAGCAGGGGTTTCCTTGCGGGGGTGGTGACAGCGTTTGGAGCTGGATGGTGGTGGCTGCACAGCACTGTGGGGGCACTAGATGCCACCAGACTGTGTGTGCTTTAAGATGGCTCATTTTCTGTTACGTGAATAGTTACGTCACCTGAATAATATGTTATGAATATGTTATGTCACCTGAATAACAAAGAAATAACACAAGCTCAAGATTTGCAAAATGCATAAAAATAGGAAGAAGAAAAGTGACATTAAGGACGGCCCTCTGCAGGTAATCGCTTCTAAAATGTGCAGACACCCCTAGCGGGTACGTGGTCCCGTAACGAGGCTCCTGGGGGGGCTGGGTCCCTGCACACCCGCCAGCGTTCTGTTTGGAGCCCCTGCTGCCCACCGGGAGAGCAAAGGACACAGCCCACCCTGTCCCGCTGTGCACGGGCCACACCTTGCCACTGAGGGCTTCACACGGGTTAAGTTGTGGGGCGGAAAGGCAACTCACTTTCCCTTCTTAATTGTGTTCCTGCCCAGGAGGGGATCCAGCACAGGGTCCACGGTCTCGCCGATGTTCTCGATGAGCAAGATGTCCCCTTCTGAAATGGCCCGCTCGATGGTGTCCAGGTAGCTGTAGGCACAGCATGGGGGCCGTTTGACGACATGGGCCAGTGACAGCACACCGTGTGGCCCAAGAGGCAGGCCTCCCTGGGGCAGCGGGAGCACAGGGCTTCTGCACAGATCACCCCTCGGGCTGTGGGGCTGGAGCCTCGCCACCCCGGGAAGGCACACAGGTAGCCTGGTACAGCCATTGGTTCTCATCTGTGATGAGGACATGGACCACATGGCAGAGGGGAGAGGAGGGAACAACCAGCCTGAAGCCTCTTGGCTGGCAGGTGGCAGGAGGGACTTGCCCCAGGGGGGCCAGGTCGGTGCTCCCCCCCTGCAGGGGCAGCAGGCGGCGGGGGAAGAGATGAGGGCCTGAGTTTAATTCTCTGCTCTGGGCGCTGCTTCCCAGGGCCGCCCACTGAAAGCATCCATCTGTGGGCTCCAGTTGTATTTAAAGATCCACCCGTCCGTTTAACAAGTGTGAAGGGCCTACAGTGCATTTCCAAGCACAGCCATCCAGCCAGCCCCGTCAACCACCCCACCTTCTGCCTCAAGCACGCACCTCTTCTGCCCCAGGCGGATGGCCTTCAGCGCATCCCCGTATTTGTTTTTGATCCACTTGATGCCTTGCAGCTGGGCGTCCACAATGAGGGGCCAGCGCTCCGTGTTGCATAGGATGGTGGCGTTCTCAGTGGACATGCGGTCGCTGGGGAGGCCCTGGTTGTTCCAAGTGGCCACATCTGCATCGTCGGTCAGCAGGCTCAAGGGATCCAGACCTTTTGTGATGGGGATGGGAACCTGCCGAGGGCAAGCGCTCTTCCTTAGCAGGGGTGATATGGCCTGCCTTACTGCTCAACGGAAAATGGCTCTCTGAGGTTAGACAGTGTGCTAACTGGGCCACCTGGGAGAAGATGGGCATTTGCACCACCCTGGAACCCGCCCAGAAAGGATGCCAGCATCGGCCACACGGGGCTACGGTCTAAACCCGGAAGAGCTGGAGCCTCACTCGCAGGAGCGAAAGTGAGGCGTGGCTGGGTCTGCCCTGCCAGGGACCTCCCTGCATTTCCTGAGTGGCCAGTATGACCGCACCTCCTACCTTTAATTTATTTATATATGGGACCCAGAATTTCTCCATCAGCTCATTGCGGTACTTCTTGGTAAAGTAGCCCACGTAGGAGACGAAGGCGGAGATGAGCAGGACATCTCCACACAGAGTGACCCCCTGGCCTTTGAAGTTCTGCACCGATTCAGCCCAGCGGACGTTTTCTGACGCTAATCCTCCTACCAGCCTAGGATGGGAGCTCGAGGTCAGTACGGGTAGAAGTTTGGTGGAAGCCAGAGCATTCATGAGGGCGAGCGCGAGGACCGGGCTAGGACCGCGGGAGGCACGCCGCCACCTTCCACGTCTATGAATCTCTGGTGTTTCAAATCCTTACTTGGCTCAGGGGTTCAACAATGAAAATGCTTTTGGTGAAATTTCTGGGATTAAATGCTTTAGGGAAGCAGAACTGTGCTTCCTGGAGGCACCGGGCGCACTGATGTTCCCTTCCATCTGTGCTAATGCCATCTGACCATTTGTTCATGTGCTAAAGCTGCTGCCTGGTACCACTGAGCACATGCTTTGGCTAGTGGGAAGTCCAGGTGGCAGCCACCGTGGCCACAGGATAGTGTGGCATTCAGAGGGCACCTGGCCTCCAGTGGGTGTGCTTCTCAGGCCACTGGCTCGAGGACTGGTCCCTGACCCTAGGTGGTGAACTACGAGTCTAAGAACTTTGACATCTTGTTGGGAGTATGGGTTGCCTCTGGGCCCACTGAGGTCCTTGTTCAGCATCACCTGGGGGGCCCTGACTCTTCACTTTCATTTTCTTGGCAGGTGCGGTCAAGCCCCTGCGACCCACAGCATGCGTGATGCCCGCACCCCACTGGAGGCCCATCTCATGAAGCCTGGGGATCTCCTGAGGCCCCCACATCATGCTGCAGATGACCAGTTGGTGACTGTCAGCCCCCTGGGGAGGAGAAAATGTGCCAGAAGCCACACCCCAGAACGGACTCCATCTGCTGCTTGGAGCCAGGCCCCGGGAGCTCAGTGCCAAGCAGTGAGAGGGAGCTGTGAAGCCTTGCTGTCCAGGAGGGCAGCCGCAAGCCACACGGGCTGGTGAGCGCCTGAGACGTGCTTGGTCTGAACGGAGATGTGCTCCATGTGTAAGTATACCCGGGCTCTCAAGGACTCAGAATGAAGACATGCATAAAATGTTTCATTGATCATTCTTATAGTGATCCTATACTGAGATGATCAGATTTGGGGTTAAATAAAATATATTATCAAAGTCAAAATCTGTTTCTTTGTACTGTTTTAAGGTGGCAATTGGGAAATCTAAAGTGACAGGTGTGGCTCACGTCAGCCTCCCACCGGACCACGCTGGAGTCCACACACAGCATGTGAACGGTTACACGGACCGGCCCTGAGACCACCTGGGAAGCCTGCACCCATCACCGTGGGTTACACCGGGGATCTGCCAAGATGGGCCTCTGGGGACAGTGTGACAGGCAGGTCTGGGCCACCGGGGGTTCTGCACCGCTAAGTGTCAGTTTCCTGAGGGCCACGGCACACGCCAGGGTCCACCGGGGAGCATGACTATTAGTCAGACGTAGGCAGGAGAAAGGGGCCAGCCCATCACCAGGAAGACTCCCGGGCCGAGCCCTACGCTCTCCTTAAGCTCCCAGCTCCACAGTCAAGGATGTCTACCTTATCAGGAGGTGCAGACAGTCAGGGACACCTAGATCTCAAGAGGCCCAGGACCGCGGGGCCTCCCTGAATACAGGGCATGTGCGCGATCTGAAGACCTTGTCTGAAAGTAACCCCACCTCATTAAAATAACGTCTACATCTAATCAGCATTGTCCTTTTGGCCCTGCTGTGGGCCTTGCTTAAGTACTTACGGATAAAATGCCTGGGCAAAGAGAAAAAGTATTGCGTAGAGCTGCCAATCAACCTGTCAATCACATGACGTAAGATGCAGGGCTGGACTTTGGCCATCTTTAGATAAAATAAGAGCCGACCTAACCCTCCCAGCAACGCTGCTCTGGTTCCCAGACAGCCGCTCTGCCCGTGTGCTGACGTCTACTTAATAAACTGCCCTTTGAAACCGCCCTGTCTCCTGATGGCAGTCTTCCCTCCTGGGGGGACAGTGTGCCTGCTGGGCACCTTACCGGCTCCAGGCGGAGGCCTTGGTCAGTGACGGGCAGTCTTATCGTGACCATCTTTACAAAGTGGGAGCTGAGACATCGCTGCCTCTTCCTCCAAAGGCCGTTCTGCGGGCTCGTCTCTGAGGGGACCTAAGAGACAGGCAGGCGCCTGTGGGGAGAGAGCTACCTGTTAGCCAGAGAGATCACCCTGTTGGTGGCATCAGCCTCTTGTTGGCACTTGATTTTCTCAGCTGTCGCTGTTTCGAATGCCGATGTCAGGTTGCTCAGGTTGGCATTGAGTTCCTGGAAGAGGAGGATGGAAAGGCCCTCGAATGGAGCGATGCCAGGCCTGCCAGCTCCCAAGAGGGCAGGAGCGGCCGTGTGCACCGAGGGGTGGCCACCGGCCAGGGCCTCCCGTAGAGGCAAGGGCCTCGCGGTGTGACCCGCCCCCTACATCCCACGCTGCTTAGGAATCCACAGCAGCAGGCCGCCCCAGCACCCTTTAGGCAGAGATGCCGACCAGCAGCAAGCACGAGGCTCTGGGGTTTTACTCGGGAGCGTGTGGGTGTGTGTGAGCACTCACGGCGATCCTGTTTTTGATCTGGGAGAGCTTCTCCTGCGCCTCTGCCAGCTCGGCGTTCGCCTCCTCCAAGGCCTGCCTCTTGGGGGCCACGTCACAGTAGACCTCGTAGAAACGGACAATGTTGATGCACCAGGAGCACAGGCCTGCGGCAGCCGTGGACTTGGAGCGAATGAAGTCAGGGTCAAACGTCGGGTTGCCTTGGTAGGGCCTGGAGAGGGAACAGGTGCCGGCGTGGGCTTGGTGGGCCTTGGGGCTACGCGGTAGCATCTGCCAGCTTCCAGGTCTGCAGCGGTGCTGGCGGGGGAGCACAGTGACCTGGGGGGCATCTTAGTCATTACAGAAACAAGAAGAACAAGGTGAACAGGATTCTGGCCTCTGAAGGAGAATCTGGGCGTGAAGGGAATGGGAGGAGAGATTTAAGGCCTATATTCCACATAAGGAGGGAAGCCAGCGTTTTTTTGCCCTCTCTGTCGCTGGTGCTCGATGCAGCTGGGGTTTGGAGAGGCCGCTACCGCCCAGAGGGAAGCCTGCAGAGGGGGCAGGGCCAGGGCTTCTCCCCAAGTTCCCATGTCGGGCGCTGAGCCGAGAGCTTCCCAAACGTCAGCTCCTGGTGCCCGCTCCCTCCTTGGCTGGTGCCATGGCCCCTCTTCCCCTGGGCCAGCAGGCCCGAGAGGCTGAGGGTCTCGCCCAAGGCGACCCAGCTGGGATGGGGCGGTGCTGGGATTCACCCTCAGGGAGCAGTTGGCCCGGGCTCCACGCACATGGTGCCCCTCCCACTTGCCCAGGGTGCAGAGCCTCGCTTTCCAGAACCGCCCAGTGCGGCCAAGCCTCCAAGGGTGAGACTTCATAGAGGGGCTTTGCAGGTACTGGCCTACACCGTGAAGAGGGCCCACGGATGTGTGCCAGACCCTCTAGAAACTCACCGACAGACCTGCACAAAGAATTCTGAATGGATGGTTCACAATAATTGAAAAGCCATTTGGACTTAGGTTGGGAATACAGACATCGTCTCCTCCCTCTGATTTATTTTATGCATTGTTCAGGCCGGTATTAAGATGGATTCGCATCCTTTAAGCCCAGATCAGACAGTGTGGGGTCCCGGCAGTCAAGAAGTTGGCTGGGAGACAAGGCAAAAAGTGGGGGCGGCCCGAATCGTCAACAGTGCCTGGGTGGCTAAGTTGGTTACGAGTCATTTGCGGCCAAGATTATACAACAGTTAAAAAGCAAACTGATGGAGTGTTTTAATAACATAAGAAAAAGGTGGGGCCTTTTTTGTTTGTTTTTTTTAATTTTGCCACAGTGTTAAGTAAAAAAATAAAAGCAGGACAAACTGGTGTATCTACAGTGTTATTTCAACTATGGGGAAAAAAACTTTAGAAAAAAGACTGAAAGGACATGTGCCTCACGTCGGTGGGGCCCTGGGTGGTAGGCCTGCCTGCGTCTTCCTGGCCGTTTCTCTGTTACTTTAAACTAGTCTTATGTATCAACTACTTTCCAACTGTCCATCCCTCTTCCTCAATAGGTGGGAACTAGGAGATGTTGGGGTCTCACTTGGGGTCACTGAGGTCATGGGTATGATTCTTGTTCTGAAATTGGGTTGTGGGGTATGGCCAGGCAAGCAGCCACATGAGGTGGCAAATGGCAGCTCTGGGGCCCTCACTTGTGGGGGTCTCACCAACACAAGCACACCGGGGCTTCGGGGGCGCTCCCAGAGCTGACACAGCCAACCCCGGTGGGTGCCTCTGTGGACATGGTGCATTTACATGAGCCCAGTGAAAAGAAGATAAGAATGCAGGGCAGAGCCCAGGCCAGCGAACGCTCACTGTGTGCACGCGTGTGTATATGTGTGCCCATACATGCACACGGTGCGTGTGTGCTTAGCTGCTCCTGCCCCTGGCGGCCACCGTCCTGCGGGTCTGCAGCTGCGCTGGCCACCTGGTGTCCTTGAAGGGCTGTGTGTTGTAAGGCAAGGCCCCTCCTGGGTGCTATGTGGGGTAGGGACTGCCTAGACATTGAACCACACACTTCTCCACCTGCACTGGAATCCTTCAGGTCGGGGAGAGGGTGGTGAGGGGCCCCAGGAGCCGGGGCCATGCTTGGCCTCGACCCCGGCCTCAGGAGCAGCCAGATTTGCCCAGGCTGCCACCGCTGTCTTTGGGGGTCCACCTTGCCCCATGTGGCCCAAGACCCTGCCCACCTCCGGCAATCCCAGGCTTCCTTTGGGAGCGCAGATCCCTAGGCCAGGGCTGGGTGGGAGAGGATTCTGGGACCGCCTAGCTGTGGCGGAACGCACCCCCCATTGGCTGAGCAGACTCACTTAAACGCCTTCAGGCAGGCCTCCGGGATGTGCTCCTTGTCAAACTTTTTCAAGGAGTCCAGGAAGGCGTCTACTTTGCCCATCATGATTTTTGCAGCTTTCCAGCTCTTGTCCTTGGGGATCTTGCCCCTGGGCGCAGTCAGGATCATGACTGCGGCCGTGACGTTGACCACGGCTTCCGGAGGGGACCCAAAGGACTTTAGCTCCGTCAGGTTGTTCTGCAAACGGCAGGCAGGAGGGCCTGAAAGGGGCTGCAGTCCTCCAGGGAAGCCGCCGCCAGCACTGCCCCTTGAACAGACTGCCCCACGTTTCCCCTGACCCAGGCGGCCGGGCGCTTTCCTTATCTCACCTTATTCAGTGTGTCCAGAGCTTCCTGTGCGGCCAGCAGGGCCGGCTCTGCCTTGGCCAGGTCCGTTTCACAAGCCTTTTGCTTCTCAGTGACGTTCTGGAAGTAAGCCCGACAGGAAAGGTCAATGCAGGTGGGCGTCT
Source organism: Manis pentadactyla (assembly GCF_030020395.1). Taxonomy (NCBI): domain Eukaryota; kingdom Metazoa; phylum Chordata; class Mammalia; order Pholidota; family Manidae; genus Manis; species Manis pentadactyla. The sequence continues at coordinate 187,229,603 of NC_080022.1, forward strand.
GGGTGGTGCGTGTGTAGGGGCAGCACTGGGCAGGGGCGAGGGAGCACGCAGGGCTGCGGAGGGGTGCCCAGGGGGTCTGAGCTCCGCAAAGAGGCCACACCTCCCTCTTTCTCGTCCCTGCGCTCAACTCTCAGGCGGGGTTGGCAGGCTTGGGATTTTGGAACGGGGGCTCTTCCTTCTGTTGGCCCGGCTTCCAGGGCTAGAGAGACACCGCGGGGCCACACAGACCACACCGTGGCTCTGCGGCCTGACTGGCTCTGGTGTCACTGCGCAGTGCCTTCAGAGTGGAGCACTGCAGTGGTATAGCTCACCCTCCCCTGACAACACCCTCATCGCGCAGGCACCCTGTCTCTCTCTGGGTCAGGGTGAGCCCTGGGCCTGTGCGGCAGAGACCAGCAGACGCTTGGAACCTACCAATGAGGAACAGCACGTGCATGACACTAGAAGGGGGGAGAAGCTAGTAGGGGCTGGGACTTTGCTGGGCAGGGAGGAGGGACAGAAAGGACAGGGCCTTTCTGAAAGAACCTCACAAAGAATCCCAATCCAACCCTACTTCAGGGACAGTGTGGGACATGACTGAGGGAGCAGGCGTGTGGAAGGCGTTGATCCGGCTGGGTGCTGGGGCAGCCCCTGAGCGGGCCGTTTCTGGGTGCAGGGGTTGGAGAGGGGCAGGTGCGCAGACGTAAGAGCTGCCTGTGGGCATCGGACAGCTGGTCACAGAGGCCAGGGTTGGGGTGCAGGTTCTGGCTTGGATCCTGACTGGGCCCCTTGCTAGTTGTGAGCCCCAGGTATGTTGCCGATGCCCCAGCCTGTGTGCTCATCTGCCTCCAGGGACTGTAGTTGTGCAGGTCATCCCGAGGGATGGAGAGCTCCTGGCCGCCCATCTGACCCAAGCACAGTCCCACTGGCACGGCATGGGTATGCCAGGGCCCCTCATCCTGTCACTGGGGGAGGAGGCTGTGCAAGGCAGGAACGGTCTGCTACCATGCTGGCCTCCATTGCAAGAGGCAGCAGACAAGACAGGGACACTCTTGATGGCTGCACTCCTAATCAACCCTCACCATGCTCACGGGACCCCACTGCGCTCATGGGACCCCACTGCGCTCACGGGACCTCACCATGCTCATGGGACCTTGCCTTGTTCATGAAATATCAGCATCTTGTTAAAATGCAGAACTGATTCTGCAGGGCTGGGCTGGGGCCTGAGTACCTGCATTTTTACCGGCTCTCATGGTGTCCCACTGTGGCCTGGGGATGTCACTTTGGGAGTGCGGGTCCAGGATGGGCACTTCTCAAAAGGACAGCCCTCCTCTGAGCTGGGGACCGTGCACTGGGAGATGCCCCCCCTCCAGGGGCCCTGCTTGGGAGCCCTCTCGGCCTTCCAGGGCTGTGGGAGACGCTGGACGCTCAGGGGCCGCGTGCACAGCTCTCCCGAAGCCGCGCTTGTCTGGTACCTTGTTGATGACCTCCACCTTGACCTCTTCCTCGTCAGCGACGGCTTTCTCTTTGCTGACTTTCTCTGTTTCCACACCCACCACCTGTATCAGCTTGTCCGCATTCTCGTTTTTCTGCTCGAGCTCAGTCTCTTGAATCGCCAGCCTGGCTTTTAAATCGTCCACCTAGGGGAGAGACGCCAGGGATGGGTGAGCGTGGCCCGGCCAGCGTGCTGACCTCCCGTGCCGGCGGGGTGGCAGGAGGGGGCTCGGCCCCGGGACGGGCGGAGGACTCTCAGAAGGTGTGCGGGGAGCAGTGAGGCTGGGGTGGGGAGCCAGGAATTTCCGCCCATTTCTGGTGATTTCCACCACAAGGAGGCGCCTCAGCTGCTGTAACTGCCCTCACCAGGGGTGCATTCACTACCCTAGGACCGTGTCTGGAAGGTTCACTTGGGAGAAAGAAAACGGCCTGCCCGGCTGGGCTGCTGCTCGCCCCCGTCTGAGCGGCCTGTCCGGGCCGTGGCAGAACCTCGGATCCTCCCGGTTCTGTCTTCCGTGGGCACCCCTGCTGCCGTGCCCCCCCCCCCACACGCCCCCAGAGGGGTGGCCCTCACTGTGCAGTGCCTCCTGTGGCTGGGGCAGGCCGTGGGGCTGGGGCCCAGCCGGCCTCCCTAGAGCCGGGGTCCAGGCCCAGGCCCCCTTGGGGCAGGCGTGCTGGGCCGGGGGACCAGAGCCTTCGCGGGTGGGTCGGAGGCTGAAGAGAAGCTTCTGCTGCTCGCCAGGCTGCCTTTGAGATGCCGTCTGCAGGCAGCAAGGACGGAGCCAAGATTCCATGTGGAACATCAAAAGCCAAGCAGGAAACCTAGAGAGCCGCCCCCCGTGAAGCCAAGAATGGCGGCGGACGTCCCTCCTCCGGACCCCACAGGGCAGGGCCTCGGTTCTGCGTCTGACTGGCCACAGAGCCCTCCCACCACAGCGACAGCGTTCCCAGGGGGTCTGAACCTATTTTGTGGATTAAGCCCGTGCCCTCTGTCTGGTTTCAGGGTGGACATTTCTCCCAGGCAGGGAACGTGTTCACCATACTTAGTCTCACACACGTGGGAGAAGGTTCCAGAACCGCTCGTCTTTCCTACCTGAGAAGCTGTGCTCTGCAGTTTCATCAGGCCATTTTCCAGCCTCTCGATTTTGGCGACCAGCTCCGTTCTCTTCTTGGCCAGCAGGTTCTGGTAAAGTTTGATCTGCTCCAGAAAGGTCTTGGGGGTGGTATAGTTGTAGCGCCTCTCGGTGGCCAGGTACACCCGGGACATCTCGTTGACCGTTGTGTGCACGTATGACATGAAGAGGCTGATGGAGGCCTTGACTTCTGGCTACAAAGTCAAGATGGATCTCCTCATTCCCTGTTCCCCGTGGGCACAACCCCATTCCTGCAGGGCCCTGGCCTCCCCCTGGGGGCGCCCAGGGGAAGAGGAGGCTGTTGGCCACACTGAATCAGCAAGGTGGAGCTTCCTGTCCTCATCGGGGACCCTGGCTGAGAGGCACCCTCTAGCTCAACGTCAGCAGTTCAACTGTCAGATGAGGCTTGGGACAGCAGCGTCCCCAGAGGCTGTCACGGACCTGGTGACACTGCACCGTGTGGGGTTGGCACCAGGCAGGGCCACAGCGGAACCAATTACTGTTACTATGTCTGACTCACACATACTTACACGTTTGCGCAGCTGGGAAGGTGCAGGGCCTGACAACAGGTCTGCACAGCCCAGGTGACTGAGCATTTCTTGTGCGTTTCCCAGGCTGGGCCCTGGAGATTAGTGACTCCTTCCCCAGGCGGGGGTCTGGGCCCCGACCATGGCCTGCCCCACCTATCCCAGCTAGACCCGGGGCGCTCCACCCCAGGAATCATCCAGGCAGTATTCATTTTGATTCAGATTGACCTGGAAATGTGTTCATCCAACACACGCTCCCTTGGCATCTGCCTGTGGCCCTGGCTGGTGCCATTCCCCAGTCTCAGGGGGCCTCTGTCTTGGGGGCTGGAAACCTACGTCTGTGCCCTCCCCGTCCCCAGGCAAAACACTGTAAGGGCAGCATTCTAACAATGACAAGGGGAGGGCGTTATCTTCAAAACGGGGGAAAAGTTAATTTCAGGTTATTTTATCCTGCCTCATAGCTGAATATGTGCTCAAAGTAAATGAACCGTGGTGACAGAACGATTCATTCTAGAGCTGCTGAACACTTGTGTTGGCCTGGTCAGGGTCAGTCATTTCAGGGCTGGCCGTTAGCTCAAACAGTGGTCACAGACGCCTCCTTTCAATAAAAAGAAGACGCTGAAAGCAGAGGCGATACATCACCTGTCACACTTGCCGTGCTCTATAAAGAGGGCAGGTCAGAGGTGAGGGGGCAGCTCTGGGCAGAGCCCCCGTGAGGGGAAAAAGCGTGCGCCCCCGTATACACTTACCAAAGCGAATACCAAGACTTCGGTCAGCCTATCAGGGACTTCATTTAAGCCCACGTCGCCCGTTTGCTCACCAGCATCCATGCTTCAGAACCGGCCCTTCAAGGCAGCGGCCACATGGGCCGGGAACCTGAGCTGACGGACAAACCGGTACCCCCGGCACAGTGACACAGGGCGGAGCCCCACAGACAGCAGCCTGCCTTTGTTTACAGTTGATATTTTGTTCACTGTTCATGTTTTAGTATTCGTTTTGTTTTTAAAACACTGGAGTGAATACATCGCTAATCCTGGTTACTGATTTTACACACTCCTATTCCCCTTAAATATTGCAGCAAAGGCCAGTGCCCCACCTGCCTCACCCTAATCCTGCCCTGCAGGCAGATGGTCTGGGAAGCGCCTCCCGGGCAGCTGGTCCTCCACTCTGTGGGTGCTGAGGAAGCTGTGCCCCAAGACTCACCTGAATCCCCTCGGTTTCCTGGAGGAAGCGCGCGCTGACGGACACCAGGGCGTCTTCCGGCCACTCATGGAACCAGTTGATGGCTGTGCAGTTGACCACGGCAGGGAATTTCCTTGCCCGCACGCGCAGGACAGAGCCCACGGGGGAGAAGCACAGAATCACCTAGATGAGGGACACAGAAGAGCCACTCATGGGGGACAGTCGTCGTGCTGAGGCTAAATCTCGCTGTGGCAGAAAACTCCTTTAGAAGGAAAAGTCATCCGCACAGTCCCGTCTGCAGATGTCTTGGGAGTGCATTCCTGGCTCTGGGTTTGTGGTGTGGCCATTGCATCACACCGATGAATGCTCAGCTGACGTCACATCTTATTAGGGGTGGCAGAGCATGGGGCAAGCCCAAGCCTTCTTGACATGGTCCCCACAAAGTGGGGGGAGAAGGGCTGGATGAAGGCTGGATGGGGAACAGGCAACCTTGCTGGGCCGATGAGACCCAAGAACAGGGAGGCCTGCAGAGCCCTGGGGACGCAGAGCCTCCTCCAGGCCCCCGGGACAGCGGCCGGTCCCCAGACAGGCCAGGGCCCCCTGGGACCCAAACTGCAGGAGGTGCTGTGGAGGCAGGCCCTGGTGCCCCTCTTGCTGGGCAGGGACGCCCTCCTCACAGACGCCTCAGCCTCCTGTCTTCCTCCTCGTCGCAGAGACCCTTCCCTCTGGTGGCTCGCTGCGCGTGGGCATCCCACGGAAGAGCCTCCATCCGGGCACACCCTTGGCCCCCACATGACACTTGCTGATTGGATTCTGCACCCCAGACTGGGGCGATGAGGAGGAAGTGTTTTATTTGCATCAAGCAGGGGAGAGATGATGGCCGGCAGGTGCCCAGCAGAGCTCTGGGCTGGGCCTCTTGATGGGCAGTGCCACCGGGCCAGGGGACAGCTGCCCTTACTGGGTGCCGCTGAGGAAAGGCGCCAACGTGCTCTCGGTCTAAGAGGGTTGCTCAGTCTGCTCTCCCCAAGAGGGACTGGAAGGTAAGCCGTGCTCATCTCTTTAAACCTGCTGTGTTGAGGGGGATGTTGCATGTAAAACACTTGTGGCCACAAGATGCCCTGAGCGGCCACAGCCCTCCGGCGGCCCGGGGTGCTCTCCTAATGGGCTTCGGTGCCTGGGGAACAGCCCCCGAGTCCACACAGAGTAGAGACCGGAACCCTGGGGGGTACCAAGGCCCGTGCTGGCCCGGGACCCGCAAACGCTCAGGTGCTCACCTTGAGCTGCCTGCGCACTTTGTCAATGAAGAACTTCCAGCACGCCTCCCGCGTGTCGGGCATGCCGAGAGACTTCACCTGTGGCCGCAGGGAGGCCATGATGTTCTCCACCTCGTCATCCGCAAACAGCCCTGGGATCTCCCCTGAGGCCAGCAGGTCATTGATCAGCACCAGGAACTGCTCCTCGGCCACCTGCGAGTCTGTCATCAGGAATACTGAGGGCATGTTCTTCAGCGCCGACTTTATGTACTGAGCGCCCAGGTCGAGCTGCACCCAAGAAGGACATGCTTAGAGTCCTGGGCAAGGAGACGCATTTAGAAGCATCCTCCAAAACCACCCAGGACGAGACACTGGAGGTCAACTTGCTAAGAAATGTGCAGGGTCTGCAAGAGGAGGTCCAAAACCTTGAGTGGAGAACAGTGTGCTGGTAGCAGCATTATTCATGGCAGTACAAGAGGGGGGTCAGCCCGAGGGCCCCTCAGCCGTGAACGGATGGCAAGCAGGGTCCATCCGCACCATGGAATGGCATTCTGCCTTAAATGGCAAGGATGTTCTCACACCTGGTACAACACGCATGAGCCTTGAGGGCATCATGTCGATGCAATAAGCCAGCCTCAGAACGACAATTACCGTGGGAATCCACTCAGGTGAAGTACCCAGAGGAGTCAGATTCACAGAGACAGACAGAAGGACAGTGGGTGCCAGGGGCTGGGCGAGGGGCTGGGGGGCCAGCATTTCATGGGGACAGAGCTTCTGTCTGGGACAACGAAAGAGCTCAGGAGGCGGATAGTGGGGATGGTCGCACAACGGTAAATGCACCTAACGTCACGGAGCTGTGTGGAGAATGGAACATTTTGTGTTATATATGTTTTACTGAAAAAAAAAGGAAAAAGAAAATAGGAACCTTAAATGGAGACCCTGGAAGAGGCCTTGGATAAATTCTACAACTGGGAAGAAGGACGCCCCCTCACAGTGATTCCTGAGCATGACTCCTACACGTTACTAACGGGACTAAAAACGCCCCTGGACAACATAATTGCCTGGTGATTCTGGAAGAAAAAATGGTGAATTTTTAAAAAGCATGTTACAGGGTGCTGTGAATGTTCATGTATTTGAAAAACATGCCAGTTGACATGTGTACATTGTAAACATGCATTAAAAATACATGTCAGTGTCATCCAAGTATTATGTTCCAATATGAATTTTCAGGGTTTGGGCGGTTTCCTTGTCTATAACGTCTGACGTGTCCCTGAGACCCGTAGGCCTCTGTAACTGCCTAAAGGCTTCAAAATGCCCGCTGCGGGCATCTGGGGCAGCTCGTCCTGTCCTTTGGAGGCAGCCCACCTCCCTGATGTCTCTCTATTCAGAGAGAAACATCCCCAGGGCCTCTCAGCTGGAGTTGGCTGGGGTGTAACTGGGGTCAAAAGCAAGCCTCAAATTCCATATTTTTTGACGAGCTAAAAACAAAAACAAAACAAAACAAAAGCAAGGGGGAGGCCCAGAGCTCAGGGGAACAGAGGCCGCAGGTGGGACCTGAGCAATGGCAGGCGCCCTCTTTGAGGGTCGGCAGTGCGCTGGCGTTGGGGGAGCGGCTCGGCTCCTGGCGAGCCCGCTGGTGGGGGTGCCACGCCGGAATTAGCGGCATGTGTCCATAAATTCGGAGGCTTGGTTGTATGCATGGGCCCAGTGGTCACCCCAGAGCGGGAAGGAGGACGGGGGGATGGCAGATGGGAAGCAGCTTCCAGCAGGTCCAGACCTCAGCTGCACAGTCAGGGTAACTGCTGGGGGTGTTTCGCTGCAGCAGGTGGGAGTGACCCGGTGGAGAAGCCACGCAGCTGCACCCGGTTCAGATTTCGAATCTGGTTAGACTGGCCAAGGCAAGGAGCACTGCTTGGAGAAAGCAAAGCTAATTGCTGCAGCCATCTCGTCAGAGTGGCACATTCTAGAAAGGCTGGTGGCCTGTAGAAGCCGGGGGACAGAGGTGGGTGCTCTGCTTGTGAAGGCCGCCTCCCTGCAGCCCGGCTGCCGCTCCTCCCGGGGAAGTCGTGTGTTTGCCGTGCCTCCTCCGGTGCCGCCTGTTCTGCTGTCTGGCTCTCTCCTGCGCCCCCAGGAGAGCCTGCTCCCGCCGAGAGCACAGGACCGTCCGTCAGCCGCCTCGCTGCCCTGCCCAGAACCTCTGGGTTCCTGACCCTGACCTAGGGGCCAGCCCCACCACCTTGAAGCCTGCCCTCTGCGTCTCTGCTCTGTGCGCTCCCCAGGGACGCTGTCCTGCCGCAGCCCTCTCTATTCTCTCCTATGCAGTCAACTCCACCCACCTCCTTAGGCGCCCAGGGCCTGGCCCAGAACCTCCATCTCCTGCACTTCCCACCCCCACATGTCCAACTGCACCCTGCCTGGCTGAGGGTGTCAAGGTGCTAGTCGCTGCTCAGCTGCAGATGCCATTGTCAACTCTGGACTTGTTAACTATATCTTATCCTTGTGGACGAATATGATGTTCCACTAATAACATACATCACATTCACATCTTACTGTGGAACTGTTTCTGGAGCAATTACATCTTGTTACTGTTCATGAGCCTGGCTCCCCTTACAGATGCAGAGCCCTTAAGCCCAGCTTATCTCTGTCCTTACTTCTGAATCCACAGGAGCTGCTGAATAAATGATAATGAACGTCTGGCACAAAGCCTGTCGCTGTGGGCGGAGGAGCAATGAATTTCGAGAGCACAGCCCTAGGGCCGCAGCAAAGAATACGATGCAACCATGGCAGTAAATGCAAGTTGGTTAAAAGACTAGAAACTTTTCAACAGGAAAAACTCAGTACAACTATACAGCTGCAGACGTGAGGAGGTGAGCCACCTTGTGTGCACATGGGGAAGTCTGTGAACTGACTCAGCGACGCTGAGAGCAGAAGGCCCAGAACACAGTGACTCAGGTCAGGAGCTGGGATTTGGGAGAACCTGTGTTAGGAAGACTTTTCCCTTAAAAAATACGGTTGACTGTTGACTGACCTTAAGGGAAGGGGTAGAATCCACTGGAGACAATGACGGCCAGAGCCAGATGCTTCTCCAGAGGTCGCTCTCCCTGGCACAGCCCGCTTGGCAGTGCCAGGAGAGCAGGGCTGAGAATCAGCTCATTGTCCCCACTGTCCTTCCTGGGACCCGGGCCAGCAGACCAGCTCCTCACCCCCAGAGAGTCCCGGAGCTGAGCTCTGTGAGGACCCCGAGCATCCTGCTAAAGCCGCCGGGCCAGCAGCTGCCTTGGGGCCCCAGGCCTGGCATCGTCCTGGCCTGCAGGAGCAGCCCCGGTACCAGTGCAGAGAGCCGTGCCTGGGTGACACGGTCAAGTCAATTTTGGTTTGAATCTGAGGTACTGGGATGATTTGTTCTGGACTAGCACACAGTTCCCCCGAGAGAGTGAATTTTTGGGAAAAATAAATCAATGAAAAGCCTCAGGGCCTATCTAGGGAATGGGAAACCTATTTATGCTAATGTTTATTTAATTAACTCAAAAAGCAGTTGTCCAGAATCCTGCGTCTGTCATTAGACCCCTGATAACGGTTCTGAATCATTTACAGAGCAGTACAGTGAGGGCGAGAACCCGTCTCTTTGCAGCTACTGCCGGCGTTGGCTTCACTGAGACCCTCACTCCCGTTCACCTTCATCACACGGGTGCGGGCATGAGAAACACCTCTGGTCCTTTGCTTTCTAAGATAAAGACCCCGTTGGGGGTGTCCACACCCTCCATGCTGAAGGCATCATTTTGGAAATGGGAGGGGTGAGAGCTTTCTCCGCTTCCCCTCCCCAACGGTGGCATATTGAGAGGCGATGCCTCACCTTGAGGTCTGGGATCCCGTAGCCCTTCTTGAGGGTGATCTGAAACACGTCCAGCGCGCTGATGTACGCGGCCAGGCGCGAGAGGCTCTGCTTGCCACTGCCACCCACTCCCACCAGCAGGGCGTTCCCCCGGGGGGACTCCAGGATGCGATTGATCCTGCAGATGTGAGCCACCGCGTCCTCAAACAGCACCTGGGGAGACCAGAGGGACGCCTTAGCGTCTTAGGGTGCGTGGCCTCGGCTCCTTCCCAGCACAGGATCTCATCAGGCCCCCGCAGTGTTTTCTGCGAGTCATGCAGCCCTAGTGCCGTGGAGGTGCTCCCAGTGGGAGAGGGGAGGAAATGCACGCCTGTGCCCTTTGCCCGTGCCGTCAGCTTGAGTATCGCTCACCAAGTTCATGACTGCATTGACTTCATTGTAACTGTCCAGGATGTCCACCAGGAGCTTGTTCAGATGAGCTGTGTCTGTTACTGGAAGGTATTTGGGGTCACCGATCCCTTGAGTAAAGTGGCAGAACATATTTGGTTTGGCAAATAAGAGCTCATCACCAAGATCCTGGAAACAGGAGACAAGACACTGCACTGCTGTTGTTGTCTATCGCCCTGGGCACACAGTCAACAGCAGCCTTAGCTGGCACCTCCCATCGGGGCCCCAGGACACAGGCCAAGTTTGCAGGGACCAAAATCACTGCTACCAGGGGCTCTGCAAACTCTTGGGCAAAATCCCCTGGTAGGATGGTTTGATCCCCATCACATCAGGAATGAACTGCCAAAAAAAACAAAACAATACGGGATTCTGCTAAGAAAACCCTGAACACATCAGCAGAGCACACACCCAAGTGGATAGAGGGATCTACCGAGAGGTCAATTCCTTCTCACCCAGACCCACACCCGCATGACAGAGTCACTTCATGGGACCCAACCCAGTCCCTTCCCGCCCACACCCAAGGGCCTGTCCTAAAGGGCCGGAGTTACCAGCAGCCCCAAACACTGCCCGCTTGGAGCCTTTCTGGGCTCAGCGGAGGGACGTGGTAGCTTGACTTACACCAAAGAATTTCTTGGTGGAAGCAATGGTGATTCTGCGCAGTACATCCTGGTCTTTTTTGTCGACCATTTTGTCTCCATACACTCTTTCGGCTTCATGTAGCCAGAGGCGGATGAGGTCAAGCGGCGTTTTCAGGATCTCTGCTGTGGAGAATAAGAGTCCCTTCCCCAGAAACAAGATGGTCAGCATCTTCCACTGTGTCGTGAAGGTAAGCCAAGTGCCACACACAAACCAGAAAATGGTCACTTCCCTAGGAAGTGATCCGCCAGGCTGCTGGCACAATGTCCACTTGGGGCCGGGGAAGCCACTGGTTGTCAAGGCCGTGAAAGTCCTAGAGGCTGCAGGGTGTGTCTGTGGCCTGAGGGATGTGGGGATTTCCTCCACAAGACAGGGTTAAGGGCTTCATCCTCTAACGGGGTGGGCAGTGGAGCAAGGGACAAGAGAGGCAGATCGTGGTGGGGAACCAGACCGCTGAAGCCCACAGAACAGTGGGTCACAGGCTTGGGCTCTGCAGCAGCCGGCCTGGGTCCGCTTCTGGCTCAGCCATGTACTAACCATGTGACCTGGGCAAGTTTAACAGGTGCTTATTGAGGGTCTGCTATTTTCCAGGCGGTCTTCTGGGCTCTGGGAACACAGCGGTGAGAAGGCAGACCCTGTCTTTATGGAATCTGTGTTCTAGTAGGGAGATGTAACCAGGCAAGTAAAATAGCATGGTGCTGTGAGTGACATAAACAGGACAGTGAAGTACAGTGTTGGGGGGGAGGATCAGCTGCTTGGGGAATGACATTTGAGTGGACACTTGAGCTGGGAGGAGACAGGCATGACTTAACCTTGAGCCTTAGATGCTGCTTCTGTAAAATGGGGTTATACAAGCATATTACATGCTGTATGTAGGAGAAAACAGAGGTGTAAGCGGCCAAGCCCAGTGCCTGTCCCAGACTAAACTAAATAAATGGGAGGAAACGTTACCACCACCTCCATCACCACCACCACCACCATAATCACCACAGACACCACCACGATCACACCGTCACCATCACCACCGTCGTCACCATCACCATCATCACCGCCATTAGCCCACAGGTCGCTTTGCTTTGTCTCCCGAGAGTAGCAGGGGAGGAAGGAGGGCCCCCGCCTACGGATCAGGGACGGGGCCATCAGGTGGCATGACACGGAGCTCAAAGTGCAGTACCTGGAAAATACTGGAGAGGTCCCTGAGGTTGAAGACATAATGGAACTTAATGGCCGTGGGAAGAAACGTCGCTGTGACTTTCTGATGCAGGGCTGTTACCGGAAAAAGACACATCGACCCTTACGTACTTGTAACGGCCTCGGGAAGTGTCCAGCTTTAGGGGCAGCTTCTAAAGCAAACGGGCTACGAAATGGTGACAGTTTAAGAAGTCTGTACAGCTGAAGAGGGAGGAAGCATGTGGCTCTTGACATGTAAATCCTTTCTGTTCACTGAATTAATTTCCTATCCTTGGCCTCCCCCTCAAACAATTGGATTTCACAATATCTCCTGTTGAAACACAGCATCGTTTAAAAAGTATTGACTTGAAAATGTAAATAAAGTATCTAGCAGGGGAAAATACGAAGGAGGTGCAGATCAGGAGAGGGGCCGAGGCTGGCCGGCTTACCCAGGGCCGAGGCCACCAGCTGGCTGCCCGTCCTGTGAACCGCCGTGGGGGCGGAGCAGAAGGCCAGGTGCTGGGACACGATGCTGTCGTAGATGGTCGTGAGGGCCTCCTGGCCCGGGAAGCTCACAGCAAACACGCAGAAGTGGCGCTGCCCAGGACAACCACGAGCCCTCGTCAGGAAGCTCTCGGGCACGAGCTCGTGGCCCGGGCCAGCTTTCTGGGGAGCAGACTGTAATCTCGTTGCCTAATGTCTTGTGCACATGGCCAAAGCGGACAGGTTCCCTCCTGGTGCCTCACATGTGGTAAAATCTCATCAAATACTGATTATATATGAAGCAGCCAAATTTACTTCACGCTCTCAAGAAAAATTTTGGCCGAGGCCCCAAGAGTCTGAGAGCACAGGCCTGGGTTTATATTCGAGGTCTCCATCTGCTTAGATGGTTCAGAGAGGAGGCCCTGCCTCGCTGGGGTTGCAGACACGATACAGGAGACCCCATTACATCTGAATCTCAGATGAACAAAAATTATTTTTAGTATAAGCCCGTCCCAAATATTGTATGGGACGGGCTTATACTAAACAAATATTTGTTGTTTAAATGAAATTCAGATCTGTATTTTTATTTGCTTAATCTGGCAGCCCTGTGGGGTCACGGGGAAGGCTGGCTAGCTTCTCGACACCCTCGGCCCCAGAGCTTCCTGACATATTCTGAAAGGTTAGGGAGTTCTCCGGAGAATGTCAGCCTGCGACCCTAACACCCCCAGTCAATGTTTTTACCCTCATTTACCAAAGTGAGCCTCAAACCCATGGCAGCTGACTGAAATGAAGTCTGCCCACCTGCAGTCTGGGGTCGATGGTGAAGGATCCAGAGGTGGGATTCATGCAGGCCACGTACTGACAGTTGTGGACGTCCTTCAACGTCAGCTTCTGTCTGTCGTACCTGCATGGGGGAGGCCAGTGTGAGGTCGTGCCACCAGCCTGGAGGAGCCGTCCCCGGCCCCCTACTCTGCCTTGCTAGTGACAAAAAAATAAAGACCCCAGTAAATATCGATTTTATGTGAAATAGCCGATTTACTTCATGTTCTCAAGAGAAATTTTGACATGGGAGGCCACAGAGGCTCAGAGTGCAGGTCTGGGTTTATAGTTCAGCTTTTCCATTAGCAGCACTGGGTAGGGGGTTAACCCCTCTGTTCCTCCGTAATCTCGTCTGTGCTATGGGGTCATTACGATGACTCGAAGGGCTGACACATGACAACACATGGAGCAGGATGCCTGAAATACAGCATGTGACCAGTGTTTACCACCAACCCATTATGGTTATAGTTACTGATGATTGTTATCAAATAGGCTGATTTCCTCGAAGTCAGGGCACTGACAGGGCGTCCAGGGGCTCAGATGAGTGAAAGGACGGAGGGTGGGCCCATCCTGTCACGTGCCCTTCCCTGTAGGGCATCCCACCACTGTGTACTTTTTCTGGCAGTCGCTGCCTCTTCCGGAACTCCGTGTACGCGGCACGTACTCAACCGCTGTTAGCTCCAGAGGTTCCGCCACGCTGTTAACTCTGCCCGTGGTACCTTTTGTGAACAATACTCCTTAATCATGATGCGAATCAAAGTAACCATTTTTGGCCTTCTAGTGTAAGCTCCTGAAGCTCATGTCCAAGAGGCCCTGCCCGCCCGCCCGCCCGTCCCCAGATCTCGGAGTGTCCTCTCCTCCCGCTTTCTTCTGTCAACTTGGTGGTCTCACCTTTGGCCTGTGGGTCTGCACTCCATGCGGCGCCCACCCTTGTCCACGTGGTAATGGCCTTTGGGGCTGCTTGCTGACAGTTACTAAGTGGTCGCCCTTCCCTGTCTATCACGGGCCCACCTTTATCTGATATTCTAGAGGGATCTTTCAAATCTGACTCTATCTCCCCCACTCCTAAAGAGCCTTTAGGATAAACTCAGGGGCAGGTGTGGACCCAGCGCTGAAGCTTCCGGCTTCAAGGGCCCTCTTTAAAGAAGAGAACACAGAATACCTCAGCTTTCCAAGTCTTGCAAGAACATGTGACCTGGGGAACCCATTCTGAGGGTGCGGAACCAGGGGCCTGGGTGCGGAGGCTGAGCCTCCCTGCGCCTCACGGGAGAGCCTCCTCACAGGGGTGTGGGCCGCCCTCAAGGTTTCCCTCCTGCCCTCCTCCGACTGGTTTCTGCTGGGATTTCTTGGGTTCCTTTGGTTTCAAAACCCAGATCTGGGTCACTTGTCAGGTCATTACAGGACCCTTATTTCAAGAGACGCTGAGTTTAACTGCACTGTGCGTCCTGATCTTTCTGAACTACAAACTTAAACACGCCGTCTTTGGCTCTCCATTGTCCTTGGGAGAAAGTCCATTCTGTGTCCAGCAGCCCATGGGTCCTGGGGTCTGGCTTCAGCTGCCTTGGGCGCCCTCTCCCTCCGGCTCCAGCCACACTGGTTTCCTTTGGTCCCGCCGCGTGCCATGCTCCCTCCTGCCACAGGGCCTTTGCACATGGTGTCTGCTCTGCCAAGATGCTCTCCCTCCGCAGTCTGTCTCTCATGGCTAGTCCCGACTCAGCCTCCAGGTTCCAGCTGTGCTGCGCTTCCCCAGGAGTGTCTCTGAGCCAGCAGGTGGGCTCACTGTGATGGCACTGGGGGTTCCCTCAGAGCTCCTCTGTACCTCTGCAACTGCACCTCTCCATCTCCTCTGCCAGATGGATCAGTTGATAGGAGAGGGGCCTGTCTGTCTCCCTCCACCTGAGCTCTAGGCCACAGCTGCCAGCCCGGGCCCAGCAGATGCTCAGGGCATGTGTGCCCAAGGGATGAGGGAGGGCACCCTGGTGTCCCCTTGGGCCCTGGCGCCCCGGCCCTGAACCTCCCCAGAGCCCACTTGCCAGTGCCGGTGATCCATGTGCTGCCGGATGAGTGTGTGTGGGGCCACCGTCCCGTACTTGTCCACCTCAGGGGTGTTCATGTCGTCGATGAAGTAGATGAGCTTCTTGGTGCCTGGTGGCCCGAAGCTCCTCCCAGATTTCTTCTCCAGCGGCTTTTCAAGAATCCCTAGGGAAGGATGGGTTGGCTGCCATTGAGCCTGGTAGGTCCCAGTGGGAGGCCCTACCTGACCCAGGGCCCCCAGCTCTGCACGCAGAGGCCTGGGAGGTGGTCCTGGAGGGGTCATGGACATGGGGGGGCTTGCACTCCGTCCACTCCCGGGAGTGAGGGAGGGCGCCGTGGCCACTGGGGGCTGGAGGCAGGGCTGCAGGAAGCTTGCCCTCAGTCAGCCTGGGGCCACCTCACGTCGGGTATGGGGTGAGCTCTTGTGGCATCTGCATGTGAGCACTGTGATGAGGCGTCCTGGCTGTCACTTCCGATGCCCTATCCCGGGGATAAAGGCCAGAGGATGGGGGCATGCAGAGTGCAGGGGACCCTGCCAAGTCCCTGGGTCTTTGGTGAGAAGGGACAATGGGGAATGTGGGGGCCCCCCGCACCCCTGCCCCTCAGCACCGGTCGGCCCACCCTGGCCGCACCCTGCAGCACAGCCGAGGTCGTGTAGAAGTTGAAGGGCACGGCCTGCACCAGGTACTCGTCAGCGCTCAGGCTCTGCAGCTTGTCGCCCATCAGCACCGACTTGCCGGTGCCCGCGTTCCCCACCAGCATCACCGGCCACGCCTTCTCCATGAGCAAGTCCATGAAGTAGCGGAGGCGGATGGTTTCCGTGGTGTGCACCAGAGAGGCCTGGGGGGCGGGGGGGGGCAGGGCTGCAGCCCTCAGACCCGCCGCGGCCTCCCCCACTCCCACACCTGGACAGTTCGCTAAATCTCATTTTACTGCAAAGGCTCTGCTGTTGGAAATGGTTTGCATGTGCACATCCCGCCAAGAGGGGTGGACCCTGGGGCCCTGCGACCTGCACGTTCAGTCCTGCTCCTGAATCGCCAGTCGACCGTCCCCAGCTACCTGCAGTGGGATGTCAGGGTCCAGCTCGAAGCGGGGCACTTTGTCTGTCCAGGGCAGGAACTTCTTAGTGTCAGGATCGATGTAGTAGTCAAAGATGGTTCCCTGCGAGGGGAGCTTGATCGTTTTAAACTCGCTGATCCACCATTTGCTGAACTCGACTCGATAATCTACAAGCTGTTACAAAACAACACACATAAAAAAGGCTGAGCTAAGAGGGAAGCCTCAGGCCTCATCCGGGGGCCTCATCCAGGTGGCCAGTCCCTGCGGCAGCCGGCCGCTCACCTGGTCCTGGAACATGGCTCCCCCAAAGGCCCAGAGGCAGGCAAACACAAAGTAGAGCTCGTATAGCTCCTTGGGGGAGTCGGGTGGTGCGTTCTTCTCCGTGAGCAGGCACTCGAGCAGGTACAGGGCCGTCTGGATGAGTGTGATCTCAGGCACCGGCGTGATCTTCTTAAAGCCAAAGCGCACTTTCTCCAGGCACGTGGGCAGGTACTTGTCAAAGAGGATCGTCAAGTTGGCCTTTTCTGACTGCACCGTGCGCCTCTCAATCCAGCTGCTCACCACCCTGGGGAAGGCGGGGAGGTGCTGGGTGACGGGGCCACCATGTTGCGTCTGCCCAGTTGTCCCTCCCCTTGGAGATCGCCTCCTGGCACCTCCACGCCATTCTGGTGCTCCTGCCTGGCCATGGGGCCAGACACAGACCTTAGGAGGGTCTGAAGAGGGTACTGGGGTTGTGGGGTGTGCTCTTTCCCTAGGATCCTGGCTGTGGGGGAGCCATAAGCCTGGAACAACTGTGAGCCATCCTTGCTACCCCAAGTGAAGCTAATACTGAGGTCAGTAGAGCTGGATATACAAGAGGAGAGGGGAGGGGAAGAGGCTGGTTTCATGAGGTCATGGAGGGAGGGAGAGAGAGTGAGGGGAGAGACCAGGAGAGGAGCAGGGACATCTCATTACATCACCTGGATTCCTGGATCCAGCCATGCCTGAAGCACCCCTTGGTGAATTTAGCCACTTCAAATTTTTTTTTTTGCTTCAGCCAGTTTGAGTTGAATTTGTCAAGATCAGTGAAAAGTCCAAACTAATACAACAGGCAACTTTTGAGGAGCTGTTTAGGTTTGCCTGGCACACTGCCCACCTCTAGGGTTGCATAGAGTGGCCGACCACAACGGAGAGGGTGTGGGCTCGGGAGCCCTGCTGCCAGGGCCTGAACTGGCCCTGCTGTGGCCAGCAGCGGCCTCGGGAAACTTACTCAACTTGTCTGGGTCCCACATTTTTCATCTGTAAATGGGAGTGATGATGATAACTCCCATTTCAGAGGACTGCCTGGGCTGATATTTTTAAACCCCATAGAAGGGAGTGAGTGCTAAATAAGTGCCTCCTAAAAGCATAGATGGTGTCCAGCTTCCTCGCAGGTCAGCGAGCACGTCATCTCCAGGATGCCTGGAGCGTGAACAGGAAGCTCGTGTTACCAAACGCAAGTGAGCTGCTGCCCGCAGCCCGACAGAGATGCCTCTGTGGGTGAGCTCGGGTTCTGGACATGCTGCCCTGACCGAACTCCACTCGAACAGAGGGCTGACGGCTAGAATCCACCACCACGTGGGGCTCTGGCTGATCCAGGATAGAAAACCTGTGTGCGGTCTGGGTCTGCAGGCAACACCCGGCGCCCCAGTGGCTGGCACAGTTCAGAACCGAATTCCACATACAGTAGGTCTTCAGAGTGGAGACTAATTTGGAAGTCTGTATGTGGATTGTTATGTTTACCTCCTATTTTGAAGGTGTTGATGTCAAACTTTAACTTGTGCCCTGGTTAGAGTCACTCGGTGCATGTAGGTGAGCACGCTGGCTGTGATTTGAAATGCAAGCTCCGAGAGACACACACACACTTAGGAGGATGAGCTGGCTTTCCTGTCCCTGGTCTCGGGGGGCTCCTGCCCTGCCCCCAGGAGGCGTCTGGGGCAGGTCCTGGAGCCTTGATTTCCATCCGCTCGGGATGTGCTCCGCCATCTCCTGGCCCTGAGTCCCCCCTGCTCCTCCCTGGAGCCGCCGTGCAGGGGAACAGCCACTTCACTTCTCTCCTCCAGCAAAACCCGGGTCTCCTCCTGGTCCCCAAAGAGCTGTTCCCCTCTTGGTCATTCCTGGGAGCCCCAAGAACTGCTCCTGGCTGAAAGGAGCAGTTTTCTACCTCTGCTTACATCTGCTGATCTTTCCGCTCTCTCCTCCCACCCTCACCGAGTGCCCCCAGAGTGACCCACGACCCATTTTCTGCCTGTCCCCCGATGTCTCAGTGTTTCCGCTTCGACTTCGCCTGTTCCCTCGCCTTGTCTGCTGCCCACCCTGAAAACTCTCAAATGTGACAGAGTGGGCAGAGCGGTGGCCCCTCAAAAGACATATCTACCCAGCACCTGTGAATGCAGACTTATTGGGAGAAAGGGTCTTTGCAGAGTAATCTAGTTAAAGATCTCAAATCGAGACCATCCTGGGTTAGGATGGGCCCTAACCCAATGGCTGGTCCTTAAGAAGAGGGAAGCTGGGATGCAGAGGCAGGCCGGGTGGCACGTGAAGACAGGAGCAGAGATTGGAGGGCACATCTACCAGCCAAGGAACACCAAGGATTTCCCGGAGCCCCCAGAATCGGGAAGGCGCCTGGAGAGATGCTCCCTCAAGGCCTCTGGAAGGAACCAGCCCTGCCGACACCTTGATTTTGGACCTCCGGCCTCCAGACTGTGGGAGAAGAAGCCCTCCAGACTATTGTTTGCGACTGCCCCATTTGCTGTGCTTTGCTGTGGCAGCCACAGGGGACTAACTCAAGTGGGGTGACAGGCATTGCTGGAGAAGACAGCACAGCCCGTCTCGGTGGCTCCCCAGCCCTCTGTGTTCAGGCCAGCTCTGGTCCCATCCCTGGAGGAGCTACTGCACTCGGGTGTCCTTTTCAAGCCCTGGCCCAGCCAGGGTGGCTGTGTCCCAGCCAATGGTCTCACTTCCTTTGCAGAGTGGAAGAGGTGGGTGACTCCGCACCTCCTTGCTTCCCACCTACGCACTTCCTGAGCCTGGAAACACCCATGCCTGCTCTCCATGCTCCAAAAATGCTCTCATCTGAAAAACAGACTCCCCTTCATCACCCAGCTATGAGACTCTTTTCCAGAAAGAGCTGAATCTCCAGTGGCTCCTCTCGGTTCCTCCTCAATTGTCTGCCAGCTGGCTTCCGCCCCGTCACACCATGACGTTGTTCCCTCTGAGTCAGCGAGGAGCTGCCTGAGCCTGTGGCGGCTGTCTGTCCTTGGCTCCTCCGCCCTCTGGACATGACCCTCTCAGCCCCACCTCCTTCCTGAAGCATCTTCCTCCCAGGGTGTGTGGGACGCCATCCGCCTGGATCCCGACTGCCCCTGGGACTCTCCCTCATGCGCTCCTGTCTTCCCAGCACATGGTTGGTTTACCAGCTTCTTACCACTCTCCACATCTTTCCTGGGGAATCCAGTTCCCCAGCGTGGAGTGTCCCAGGGCCAGACACATGGTAGGTGCACAGAAGGCGCTGGTAGGCTGGCCAAACGAGGGATGAGTGGAGCATACACAGTAAGTGCGCAGAAGGCGCTGGCTGGCTGACTGGGTGGCGAACAGACTGCCTCCGCCCCGATGTGGCCCCCGAGCCTTGCACTTCTTAAGATGTCAACCCTTTCTCACATCCGTTCCTTCCTCCCCTGTCCTGGCGCCAGCCATCAGCCACTAGCACAGGCGGCTCTAAGCTCAGCAGAAGGGCCCATATGGACCCTGCAGGCTGGTCCACACCAGCCCCTTCCTGCCGAGAGCATCCTCATGCCTCGAGCTCCATCTGTGGGCACCCAGCCACGTCCTGGCCCAGGAACCCCACGTTCTCACCCTCATGCTCCTTGTCCCCTGGTGTCAGCCCAAACTCCAGTTCCCGCGGGAAGATGTCCTGCCTCTGTGACAGGTCCCCCAGCCCCCAGCCTTGGGGCTCCAACCCATGGTGTGAGCCTCATTTCATCAGCTGCTGCATATCACGTTACTTATTTACAAGGCTGCCCCTCATCCTCTCACTGCTGTGGCCCCGGGGCCTGAGCAGCACCTGGCACATGGTGCTCACTGGCTGCACGCAGGCGCAGGCAACCTGAAACACTGCCGACCTTGTTCTCAGGGTGGGAAAATGAAAGCAAGCTCACGGGTTCCAGCCCAGGTCTGCGGGGTTGATGTAGAGAATGCCGGCTCTGGAGACGGTGGCCGGGGTGGCCGTCCTCAGGTGGCTGATCTCGAACACCAGCCTCATGGTGCGGTTCAGGGGGATTCGCTCGTTGCTGGCCAGGGTGAGGACCTAGGAAGGAAGACAGGCCTGTGGGTTTTCCGTGGCAAATGCGCCATCATCCAGCTGGTCATCACACGGGTGCCTCTCAGAGCAAGGAGGAGGAGGAAGATGGGGGCCCTGTGCCTGTCCCCACCCCAGCCAGCTCCCCCTAACCAGCGATTCTCACTCACCCACATGCCGGTCCCACCTCTGTCCTCCTGCCCCAGGAAATGCTAGAGGCTTGGATGTCACTCTAATATTGAATCTGCTTTTTCAAACCACGGCCACTCTCTTTCCCTGGGAATTCTTGAGTTTCCTCCTCCATCCAATTGAGAATCATTTTCTTAAGGTGCTTCTAGATAATTCTGAATACTGTTTCTGCTTTCCAAGATACCAGCCATCCTTTCCATGTCACGTCACATGTCAAGTAGACAGGAATGCTTTCCACACCTGCACCTTCCACACACACCACTGCTGAGAAACGCCCAAGACAGGGCACGGGGCATTGTGTCGCACGAGGAACCTCCCTTGTTCTGAGCTCTGTGCCCGGCTCCGGACAGCCCCTCCCCGAGTCCCAGCTCAGGCAGGCTATCTGCCATGCAGGGGGTGATGGGTGGTGCTTCCCGTTACTGCAATTCTGGGGGTTAGCAGTGGCATTCGGGACCCCTCAGACCTTGTTATCATCCATGACAGTGTTGAGAGACTCGATCCACATAGGGTCTATGTCCCCATCCAGGATGATCCACTTGGGGCCATCGTGGGCGATGTTGGCCAAGTCCCGCATTATGGTGGAGAACAGGCCTGTGGGTGCAGGGCGGGCATCTAAGCGGCTCTCCTCAGGGCCAGCGAAGCCCAGGGGCTCAGACCAACCCTGTCCCCCAGGCCGCACCTGCCTGACCTGACCCTGGTGGCCCTCGCCCGGAGGTGGCCTGTCCCCCAGCTCACAGGGCCAGCAGAGGCCCGACAAGGTGGTGACTGGGCTCCCTTCGGTCAGTCCTCTTGACCCCTAGGCTCTCCTTCATGCCTCCCAGGCCCTGCCTCTGCCCCCCTCTGACCCACCCCCACCGCCCAGTCTGGTTCTTCAGGTTCAACAATGTTATGTGGAGGAGCACCACCTCCCTGCGGGGCCCTCTGCCTACTTGGCTCCTCACCCATTCCCCTCTCACCCATTCCCCCTTCGCTCCCTCGCTCACTCTCTCAGCCACAGCCCACCCAGCACTCTGGGTGTGTTGGGCTTGGAGCAAGGAAGGGGCTTGGGGACAATCCCAGGCCCTGGCCACCTGCAGGGCCCGCATCCTTGTCAGGGGAAGGAGGCAGGCCTTCTGAGGGGGGGATCCTGGAGCAGCTCCCGGCTCCCAGTCCAGGAGGGCAGCTGGGTCCCCACTGCTCTTCAGAAGCACTGTCATGCACCACATGTATGTATGGCTCCCGCCCCACAACTAGACCTGCTGAGGGTTTTCCTCAGGGCGCCTGGCCAGGCACATGGCAGAGTCACTGCACAGCACAGTGGAGCGGCCAGAAGAAAGTGGGCCTGCTGGGGTACTGGCTGAGTGCCTGGCACGTCTGCTGGCTGCCCCTTGCCCCCCGCACAGCCCCGTCCCAGGCCCCCGCTCCTGTTACCGTCTTTCCATTCCCTGGTCGCCGGGTTGATGATGCCAAAGAGCTCATCACAGGTGACGGCCTTGGGGTCCAGGTCCACTGCGACCGGCTTCCTCTTCAGGCTCTGATACGTCTTGTTGAGAGACTTGAGGACCTGGGCAGAGGTGGGGGCATTCACTCGGGGCTCGCAGGGCAGCCGCATCCTGCACCCCAACCCAGCGGGGCTGCGGAGGAGCCGCCCCCGTGTGCAGGGAGGGCCCCATGGGAACCACAGGCACGAGCCCTGCTCCGGGTCTGCTTTGCTTCGGTGACCGACAGCTCAGGCCAAAGCGGCCCGGGGGGCGGCACACCTGACGCAAGTGCTCCCGCCCACCGACCGCGGAGAGCCGTGGGCTCGAGATCACGCTATGTCAGGAAAAATTCCGTTAGTTTCCTGATAACCAAAAAAAAAATCCTTACTGGAAAAAAATTTAAGGGAAGAAAACTATCCATAACTCCTCAATGCAGAGAAAAGATTTTTAAGGACATTTGAGGATGTTTCATATACAAAAACATACATATGTACATGTATATGTATATGTATGTATATATTTCTTTTTAGAAAATTGTGTTCATACAGTTTTGGCCTTTTACCAATTAGCTGTGAGCATTTTATTACTCTTTGGAAATGACCCTTAATGACTGTAACAACCCACCCTGGGGCATCTAGGCGAACGTGTGGCTGGTCTGGAATTTTCCCATGTTTTAGCAACACTGGCTGCGCTCTCTGCTTTCCACCCCACCCCAGGCAATGGCCGGGACAGGGGACAGGCGGGCGACGGGTCGGGGGCTGGTCACAGGAGCAGGGGGACAAGAGGGCGGGGGTGGGGGCATGCGGGGGAGGCAGGAACTGCTTGAGGGGAAGGAGCGCGACGGGAGAACCCCGAGAAGGGCTCAGCCCCGGGGCAGCGTCCTGAGGCCGCGCCTGGCCTCCTCCCCCACCCCTTGCCACCCCTTGCCACCCCTCACAGCCTCCTTAGCCCCCGACAGATTTCAGGCTGGGGACCTCCCAGGACGCAGTGGGCTGGGGCCGCAGGGGTGGGAGAAGGGGCGGAGTCCGGCCCTCCAGCGCCCTCCGTGCGGAACGGGCGGGGCCTCCGGTGGGGGTTGGGGGCTGGGGGCGGGGCCTCCGCGGGAGGGGGGGGGCGTGCCTGGGACTTCCCGCTGCCCGCGTTCCCGACGACGAACACGGAGTGGCGCACTTGGAGCAGCTCCTCCAGCTGCACGACCTTCAGCACGAAGCTGTCTTCCGCCTGCAGCCGGAGCTCCACGATGCTCTGCTTGATGACCTGGGAGGTGCGCACAGGAAGGGCGCTGGGCAAGGGTGCAAGGCTTTCCGGTGGGGGAGCTGCCTGCGCAGCAGGAGGCACGTGGGGAACAGGGCCCTGCAGGTGGCATCAGGCGTGGAAGGGGGCCCTGCAGGCCGCACGTTCTGCACCTTCTGCCTTTGTGCTGAGACCTTGGTATGGGAGACGGGCTCTCCTGAAGCCCCCTCCAGTTCTTCCTGCGACCCCCTGACCACCGAGTAAGAGGCTGGCCTGGGCTGGAGAAGCAGCCTGTAGGCTCAAGGTGTGTCCCGGAGCACAGGGAGCCGCCCACGTACTATGGCCGGTTGGCAATGTGCCTGCCACCTAGCCCAATGTTGCACCTGCCACTTAGGGACCAATCCCCCACATGGTATAAAGGAATGTCCTCGGCGTGGCGCCGTAGTACCTACCTTTTCAAAATTCAGGTCCCGTTTCCGAGGCACGTCCAGCGCCGGGAAGAGGTCCCCAATGAGCCCCATGAACACGGGCAGGTCGTCGGTCACAATCTTGGGGATGTTGAAGTCCCTCAGCGCCCTCATCAGCACCTGGTCCTCTGCCCGGCTGGGGTCGCCCCTCTTCAGGGAACCGGCCACCACCAGCACAGACTTGATGGCTCGCAAGCCCCAGTCGTAGTGATCCTGGGAGCAGAGGATGCGAGGGGACAGCTGGGGCCACAGAGGGCTGGGGCCACCTGTACTCCTAACCGCTCCCACCCCTGGCTCTGTGGGCCCAGGACACTGTCAACACACACCTGCTTCGAGAGCAGCTCTTTGCACAAGGTGTAGAGCGTGATGAACTTCCTGGCCAGAAGGCGGGCGTCCAGAAAGCCCTCAGCCACCAGCATGATCTCGCATATCAGTTCAAAGTCAGGGACGACCATTGCACAGGGCCTGGGGAGGCCGGCACGCCTGCCTTGGGCTCTCGCACCCCGCCTCCCCCCAGCCCCATCACCCAGGTGCACAGCCCACTGCCAGGGGCCCACAGCCATCTCCTTCCTCTCCTCCCCTCTCCCTGCCACCCTGCGCCCTGGGCACATCCATTCTATGGGCTCCTCCCTGAGAGCTGCCCTGAGCCTGCCTGCCACCCTCCTGTACCCAGGGCATGGCAGGCTGTGCCTCAGTGGGACCCGCGCCCCAGGCAGACAGAGGGCAGGAGGTCCGCCGCAGCCCAGGCCTGCTGGGTCCCTCTCTGTCAGGAGCCCTGTCCCCACGAGGCCCCTTTCTCAGCTTGTGCTGGCCTGGCTTGGCCCCTGACCCCGGCTCACTCTCCTAGGCACACCACGTACCTGAACAAGGCCTTCAGGTTCTCGGGCAACTCCGTGCGTCCAGCATACCCGGGGTTCATGGTGATGAAGAGGCCGACCATGGGGTTGAGGCTTATCATCTCTCCCAGGAAATTAAACGTTTTTTTCTTGGCCCGAATTGCATCTTGGACACATTTTACCTAAACCATCGGTACATGAACAGTCAGTGCGGGAAGGACCAGGGTCCCTGGGCTGGAAGACATTCTTTTGTGTTAAAGTGTGTGGCTACGAATTTGCAGACAACCTTCCTGGTCTCTCCTATTTTTAAATTAAACTTTTATTTTGAAACAGTTTCAGGTTCACATGCAGTTGTTAGAAATGATGCAGAGGAGATGCTGTGTGCCCCACTGTGGGTGTGTCCCCAGTGGGGTCGTCTTGCACCAATGTGACACAGCATCACAACCAGGACACGGACATCAACAGTCAAGACTCGGGACATTCCGGGCACAGCAAAGAGCCCTCCTGTCCCTTTTTATAGCCACACCCCCTTCTTCCCCGCCGGCTCTGTCCTTGACCACCTCCCCTGCTACTGCTAAGCTGTGCTCATTTCCGTCCGTTGGTCATTTCAGGAACATCACTGAGTGGGACCATACAGATGTCATCAGACGGGCTCTCGGCACCCAGTGCAAGGCCCTGGCGATGCCCTGATGACCCTGTGGCTCGCTGCCCACTGCTGCTGAGTGGTGCTCCCCCTCCTAGCGTGTTGTGCGTCCTGTCCCTGCCCCGCAGTGACCTGTGGGAGGGCTGATTGGTAGCCATCTCCACGCCACACCGTCTTTGAGACCTTGGCTAGCAGGTGAAACCTGTGCGTTGGGGCCATGGGCTGCCTTTGACCTCCAGCTCCCGCGGGGGCGGCTGTAAGCCTCCGAGCCACCGCTGGAGGGCGGCCGACGCTCATGGTTAAAACCTAAAAAGCCTCCACCTTCACAGCAAAACGCAGGCCCTGGTAGTCCTGGACTTTCCTCCCTAGTCCGCAGTGCGGGGCTCACACCCCGGCAGGGCTGGGGGCAGGAATGGACGCCTTGAATTCTTCCCTGCCTCCCCACCATGTAAGGCCTCCCCTAATGTTCTGCCCTCATCGTGCTCCTCCATTTGAGTAAAAAGAAAGTTCAGTGCCTAAAATAGGCTCTGTGTAAATACTCTGGGGTCTGTTTATTGACTGGGGGTGTGCAACTCTGCTCCCGCATTAGGGGTGGGGGTGCCCAGGGCAGCGGCCAGCACTGCCCACACGCTGGCCCGAGGAACTGGCTGTCCATCATTCTCTCATCGCCCTCCTGGTCTCTGTCCGGTCCCAGGGCTCACGCCCACAGCCAGGTAGTTGGGTGACAGCAGTGCAGGACGTCAGTACCCACAGTCCCCTCTGATTCTGTGGCAAAGCTGCATCAGGCAACCCATTTTACAGATTAGAAAATAGAGGCACAAAGAATTTAAATCATTGCCAAGCACAGAATTAGGGAGTCCAATTAGTAAAACGGAACCAGGCTTCACACCCAGGCGCCCAGGCTGTGGGTCCTGAGCGGCTGGGGCTGGTTTTGCCACATCCATGCCTTCCTCCGTCTTCCCCCGACTCTGCTCAGCCCTGTCCCAGCCGCGCTGTGGTCTAGAAGGTCCTGCTCCAGAAGCTCGTATCTACTTATCTATCTGTTGGGGTAGGAAGAAGGGTCTCAGCACCATCAACATTCTAACTTCCGACTCCTTTTGGAAAATCTAAGTTGACTCTGGATCTCAAGGTTGACGTCAGTTTACCTGAGAAAGTCCAGTGGTCCTCAGCTCGGGAGTGCGTAGGATCACCTGAGGCATATGTTTAAAACGCAAGCCTGTTCGTCTAACTGTGGGGTGGGGCCCACACGGTGGTTTGAATCTGCAGCCCCGGGGGGTGCTGACGCAGGGCCCGGCGCCCCCTGTCCGGGCGCCCCCTGTGTGCCCCGCACTCTGGTGTGGGTGCTCCCAAAGGACTCAGGCTCCTCCCTCCTCCCCCTTTTCTTCCTGTTCACTCCCAGCACCCTTGTCCAATCGACAAACTCCTGTGCATCCTTCAGTGCCCACCTCCATTGGTGTCTGTAACAGTGCCCTCTGTCCTTGACCCCCAAGCAAAATGAATCACCCCCTCATCTGTGTTCAGGGACAGATGTGCCACCGAGTCTGATTCTGCTCTCACTTCTGTTGGCCACCCGGACTGTATGGCCCTCAAGGGCAGGGCCGAGGCCCAGCTCATCTTTGTGCCACACCGCCCCCCATGCCCCTTGGGGGCAAGGAGGGTGCGTGGGGCTGAACTGGCTCTCTGGTGTGTGGTGTATGAGGGAACAGGAAAGCCGCTAAGCCTCAGTCTGGCGAAGCAGTGAGCAATGCGTGACCTGGAGACCACCGGTGGGACCTACCTGCACAGCGATTACCGACAGGACTTCCACAGAGATCCTGTTAAATTCGTCAAAGCAGCCCCAGGCTCCCGTCTGGGCCAGGCCCTTGTAGATATTTCCACAGGACTGGAAAGGGTGGGGTTGGAGGAGAGTGTGTTGGAGAGAGAGAGAGAAGCAGAGAGCTGGCGGGGCCCCCAACTGAATCACTGTCTTGTTCTTGGCTCCCGGACCAAGGCTCAGGCTGGGCGTTCTGGGGCTTTCAGAAGGCTACCGGGCAGGATGGCCCACGTCCCGGGAGGGGTAAGTACCACATAGGGCTGGGTGCCAGGAGCAGCCCATCCTTTGCCTGTGACCCTCCCTGGAATGGGGCGTCCCCCGGGTTCCCTAACTGGTGGGCCCGGACAAGTGCATTGCTGTAAAATTCAGCCCTTGCTTCTCTCCCTTGCACAGAAGGGAGGGGCTTCCCCCTGCGGCGTGCGGGGGAGGCGTGCACATCAGGAGACTTTCTTAGAGATTTTGGTGTGACTCCGGTCTTCAGTTGGGAAATCAGGCTGCCCTTTCAGCATTTTCAGATGGCATTCCCAGTGAAGATGAAATGCCAGGGGGCACGGGCTTGGGTCTCACTTCTCTAAAATCATTGCAGCCTTGACAGTGCAGAGGTGGGCAGCCGGCAGACCCTCAGCCTTAGGAGGGAGTCCTCCATGCTGCAGGGCTCGGAAATGGACGGGGAGGGGCCCACCTGCAGGCCTAGGCTCCTGACCACAGTGCCCAGCCCCACCTCCCCACAAGGGGCTGCTTTGGCCTGGCCCTCGAGGGCATGTGCTCTGTGAGACCGGTCACCTTCCTGCAAAGTCACCAATGATTGCGGGCACCTGGCCTATCCCCGGGTCCCCTCCCTAGCCCACCTGGCTTTGCCTTAGCCCAGATGCCCACCTGGCTTTGCTTTAGCCCAGAGGTATCCACTCTGCTGGAGCCCCCGGTTGCCCGGGCAAGCTTGAAACTGAGGTTGGGGCTGGTTACCTCCGTGGGTGGGGCAGGATGCTGGGGGCTGGGCTTGTCAACCCTGGGAGCCCCTTCCAGACATGCTCATCATGTCCAAGAGGCCCCAGCTTCCCAGAAGGACCACAGTAGCCAGCAGGGGCAAAGACGCTCGGCCTGTCTGCTGGGTGGAGGCTGTCAGCAAACTGGGGACCCGGTGCCCCCTTTCTGGGTGCTCACTTTGGGTGCTGAGGCTGCAGCCTCCTGGGAAGGCTGATGGATTTGGTCCCCCACGGGACCTCTGGCCCCAGTTACAGGCCTGGGATGCATACCTTGTAGTCCATTTGCTCAGAACAGTTGAAGACGTACACCATAGTGCCCAGGGCTCTGCCGAGGTCCTTGGTGGTCTCTGTCTTGCCAGTCCCAGCAGGGCCAGCAGGGGCTCCACCCATGATCAGGTGGAGGGACTGGGTCAAGGTTATGTAGCATCTGCAAGGGACCTCTGATTACCCCGTGAGCAGGGACCCCACAGCTGCCCCACTTGCCCTGTCACTGTGGTTTCAGTTATAGCCGCCCAGCCCCAAGGCTGACAGAGAGATGGGGCAGGGAAGGACGAGGAACCAGTGTTACAGGCGCTGTGCCCACCGCGGCCTTCGGGGCGGCGGCACTGCTAAGGGAACCGCGACGGTCATGTTACATTCATTGAACGTTTACTCTGAGCAGCTTCTGGCCTGAGCGCTTTTGTCAAATAATTCGCTCAACCTTCAACAAGCTCATGAGGATTCATAAAGTATTATCCCCATTTCACAGGCTCTCAGAGAGGTTAAGCAAATCCCCCAGGGCCACACAGCCAGCGGCAGAGCACTGGAATAAGAAGGCTGGTGCCTAGCAGGCGGCAGGCCTGAACCGGAGCACAGGCCCCCCACCAGAACACACAGGCCCCCCACCAGAACACCTGGTTCCTTCAGCCTCAGTGGGGCCCGTTTGGGTCTGACGGTGCAAAGAGTCATGGGGAGGAGTCCACAGACAACGTGTGATTTCCTTTCCTGAGCTGCTTAGGAAGGGACGGGCAGGCAGCCCCTGCTGAAGGCAGCGAGCGGGCGGGCACCGCACCTGTCAGTGAGCGGGGTGATGACAAGCCGTGGTGTGTTGCCCAGGTACTCGTAGGAATACTGGATTTGGGCATCGCAGATGTTGGCAAAGCAGTGCCTCTTCTCCTCATCCCAGCGATGCCGGAGCTGGGACTGCCAGGTGAAGGCCTGAGAGCTCTCCACCTGTGGGACGTGCAGGAGCATAAGGGCCAGACCCCACCCAGGAGGGCCTGCTTGCCTCCAGGCTAGTCCCTGACCTCCAGGGCCCACTTCCCAGCCCTCTGCTCCTCCTCAGCACCCATACCAACCTAGCACTGCCCCCGGCTGAATCTTGCTGGAGAATGGGTGCTTCCAATAGGACTGCTCATCTGACTGCTTACCAGGGGTGACTCTAGGCCAGGGATGTGGGGTGTGGTGTGTGTGGCCACTGCCCGGATTAGAGTCACTTCCCCAGGAAGATGTGCTAATGGGGGTTGGAATCCCCGAATGCCAGGCCCCAGCCCGGTTCCCTGGCCCTTCCTTGGTTCACATGCCTTGGCGGTGATCATTTTGGCGACCACGTCCCGGGCGTGCACATCGACGGTGCAGATGGTCATGATCTTCATCCTGTCGCCAGCGCTGAGGTTTCCAATGAGCAGGGTGATAAGTGCATTCAGCTGACTGACCTACAGGAGCAAAGGCAGCTTGGCTGGGACACCACGTGGTGCCAATCGAGTACACACACCACTCATGAGACTGTGTGGGTCCCCAGGAGCTCACAGTTAGATAGGGAAGACCACCATGCTCTTGTTGGCGATAATGAAACACAGACAGAAGTTCTCAAGAGGGCTTAGCTGTGAAACAGCCACCAAATGGAATACCATGGAGCTACTAAGAGTGATGTGGTAGAAGGAAATCTAACGCCATGGGAAGACGGTAGATGTTAAGAAGAGTGGATTTTAAAGCTGTATGGATAGTTCATATTTTTTTACATATAAATCAATTATATGCACACAGAAAGATCATGAGTCTACATACAAGTATGTTGATAGTGGCTACATCTGGGTGGGAGATTATGGGTAGCTTTCCTTCTTTCATTAAAAAAATTATCTCCAGTTTCTAAATTTCTAACAAAGTTTTTTTTTTTTTTTTTTTTAAAGACTCGAGGTAGCATTTGATGATTTCCAGATGAGAAGTTAAAGTTGTGTATTTCTAAAGTGGTTTCTCCTGGGCAGAACCCCTGGGGTTTGCCGATCCGTGACTGCTTTGCGCCAACAGAAACAGCAGTTCTGCAAGGTGCACCCTTAGAGAATAAGCTGTTTCCGCTGACCTCTCGGCGGAGTTTCAGATGGACACGCAGGACCACACACCTGCTTTTTGTTGTAATCTTTGATAGCGTTTTCATAGCCTTCCTCCAGCCTTGCAAACGCCAGGCCCACCTCTGTGGTCCACCAGATCTGAGTGCACGTGAGCGCAACCTGCAAACAGATGGGACCCCCCCATTACGCACACAGTGAGCAGCCTTCTACTCCCAGTAAAGATATTCATGCCACTAAGTCGGGCTGCTTTCCACTGGACGATGGTTAAACACAGGGAGCAGGTGAACACAGCAAGCCCCGCCCCTCATCTCCAGCTGTCCGTCTGCCCGCCGGAGACCTGCGCTGGGTAATCAAAGATCCACTGCTCCCTCGGCTTTTCCTCGTACGTCACCACGGCTTCTGGAATTTCATGTCGGAGCGTGGCGCACATTCGGTCCAGCACTCGGTTCAGCCAGACTTCCACCTGGGAACAGGAGCCACATTGACCAGAGAGGCCAGGAGCGCGTCTAGCTCTAATGAGTTGTTTTGTTGTGGAAAAAAAAAAAAAAATTACCATTTGTCATTGTCATCCTCCCTGGGGCAGCCATGTCAAGGTTTTTATAGAGCAGTAAGAGTGACCCACTTAAAAATGTGGTTAGGCAGCCCAGACTGGGCATTTGCAGACATACATTATTTCTAGGCAGAGCAGGGAGGGGATCCAGAGAAAAATCCAGAAGAGAAGACAAGCTACACCTGAGCCTCTGAGGTGCTGTCGATGTTCAGAGATGTGGTGAGCCCCTACCTGCTCCTCAGGTTGGTCATCACGGGGTCTGAGATTGTCACAACTTGCTGACAAGCCTTGTTTGTATTTTAAAATACAAACCCTCAACTAGCTGCTACTGGGGTGGAAAGGCAAACAGGAAAATGGGGTTGGTTTGCCTTTTTAACTGTACATGCAGTGCAGGTGGACCGTGCCGCGGTTGCTGGCATTGTCTGGAAGGGTTGAGCAGGGGGCCAAATCTGAACACACTGTGATGAATGGGTCTTGTCCTGGCCCCCACCAGCCCCATCCATACACAACAACCCTGCCAGGGGCTCTAGGTCCAAAGTGTTGATGCACAGGTTTTCTTGAATGAGATTTTCTCTTTTTTCCCCAACTGATTTACCTCCAAATTACATTTTGCTTAGGCTAACATCAAAATCAACTCAGTTGCTTGATCAATACTGGGGCAACGAGACGGGGGTGGGGGCAGCGGGCAGCTTGCTGTCAGCAGAAGGAGCCAGCCTTCTGGGGTGGGCTACCCAAGGTTAGGAGGCCCCTCTGATAAAGCAAAGCCATCGTTATTCTGGACAGGCAATAGAATTTGGTGGAGCAGGTGCGTGTGGGCCCCTTCAGAGCAGTCCTGTTGGCAAGCCACGGAACAATCCAATGGCATTAATAAACTCACCCCCACCCCTTTCTTATTTTCTCGTCTTTTTTTCTCAAGATGCACTCCAGACTGTATGGATAACATTGTGCTGGAAATTTGATAAGCAAGTCTTGAAGCTTTGGTTTGAGAGAAGGACAGTCATGCGCTGGTGATCTGCCAACACCCATCTGAGGGCACGTGGCCCGCACACCCATCATCCCGGGGGGGGTCCCCTGTCCTTTCGCTCTGCCACCTGCATGACACTCACCTGCCCCGAGAGGTCACACTCCTGATCAAAGTCCACATACTCGTCCTCCTTGCTGTACATGCCCAGACCAAGCTTGACAGGCCTCCCGTCAGCGTCCAGGCGGAACTTCAGTTTACAAAGGCTGTCGAAGAGTTTGGACAGGTGGCGGCTCACCTGGGGGGAGGGAATGCTGGAGACTAAGCATCCGAGGGACTCCAAGGGGGGACAGACCTGGGTGTTCCTGGCAGTTTTAAGCATCCTTTTTTTTGGAATATACCCCGCTTCTCTGATCGGTCTTAACTACACACACTTAACCAACCAAGAGAAAGGCAAAAACTGCTCTCGGGGAGACAGAGGCCAGCCCAGGGGTCCCGGCACGTTAGGGGAAAATGTCCTGAAGACTGCTTCTCCCCGAGGGCCTGGCCCAGGTTCTGCCTGCATCTCCCTGGGGCACACGCTCCAATGCTAATCTCAGGTCACCCTTGGGTGTCCCTTCTTGTGCAACTTTATGATTAAAGTAAAATACAGTTGTCTCCCTGACACCTACTTAGTTAGCCATCCTCTCTCTCAGAAGGCCCTCCAGAGAACATTTCTTCCTGGCTCCCAGGGCCCAGGATTCAGTAGGATGAGCTGGGGGGCAACCGAGTGAGTGGGTGTATCTGAGAAACAGCGTCTCACCCAGCTGCTGGCATCTAACCCGTTTTCCACATGAGGGAAACAGGGCATGGAGAGGTAGAGGGCAGGGTCAAGAACCGTCCCTCAGCCTTTCTGTGACAGGTGGCCCCAGGGCAATTTCTGATGTGGAGGTGATACAGGGACATCCATGGACAGTCCTCCAACATCCCAGGGCTGCCCAGATGTGGGGCCATGTCCACCTGGGTCTGCAGGTCGCACCCGCAGTCGGCTGTCCGTCAGCATGCCAGGGGCCCGCCGCCTACCTCCACGGGGTCATTTCCGTTGGAGAGAATGTCCAGGAGGTCAGCCGAGGAGACAAAGTAGAACCTTGGGAAAGCCAGTCTTTTGGTCTCTAAGTACTCTGCCAAGGCCTTTTCGCACACGGCCAGCCTGGGAGGGAAACGAGGCTGTTGGGGCGTACTCTCCGGAGGGTCTCTCCCAGCCCACCCTGTCTGCACCCGACCGTCAGCCCTGGGGATCAGCCTGCCGTTTGCAGCCCCTGCTGAACGCAGACCTTCCAACCTGGCGCTCGGTCCTGCCAGCCCCCGCCCCTGTGGGTGTCCCTAGGAAGGAGGGGGTATAGTTGAACCTCTGCGGTCGTCTCCCCTGAGGCTGAAGACACTGTGTGTGGCTGATGTGGCAGGAAGTGGCCGAGCGCGAGCTCCCAGGGAAGGGACGTGTTAACCCAGCACCCGGGGCGCTTGCTGCATCCTGGCCAGCAGGGGGCGCGTGACCCAGGCTCCTGCCCCAAGATGCCCCTCATCTGCAGGCGCGGGGACCCACCTCTGCTTCAGATTTTCCAGTTTGTCGCAGAGACCCGGTCTGTTGGTGGCGTCTAGCACGTTGGGTGTCTTCACTGCCTCTCCCATCAAGGCCTGGGAGGAGAAGGGCACCGCCATAGACGGGTGTTCCCCGAGGCAGCCATTTCTGAGGGTGCCCAGCAGGAGAGAGGGGCTGTGCTCACCCTGAAGCCCAGGTCGATCTCGTCGAAGCGCCGGGAGTCCTCCGGCAGCTGGGTGCGGATGTCTTCGGAGCCGATGAAGATGCTCTCCAGGTGACTCCAGGCTCTCTGGACCTCGAACCAGAGGGAGATGACCGAGTCTGCCGTGGACAGCTTCTGCTGCCAGCTCGTCACCTCCCTCAGGAAGTGGGACAGGTACTTGGACATCATGAGGTTCTGCAGCTGCACCTGGTGGTCCTCCAGGGTCTCCACCAGCACCTCGTCTGACCTGAGCATCGCGGTGCCCGTGCGCGGGTGCGGCTCGTGCTGGAACTCCATGGCGGACCAGGTACTCTCCAGGGCTGTCAGCACCTTTCAGGGCAACACAGAGACCCGTCAGTGAGCAGCCGGCATGTGGGGCCGAGAAGGGCCCAGGGTCTCCCAGAACACGGAAGGAAGCCCTGCTTTAAGAAGCATGTTCGTACCAACATTATTCACAATCGCCAGAAGGTGGGAGCGACCCAGCGTCCACCAACACATGAAGGATAAACCCCCTGTGGCCTGCCCGCACAGCGGGGTAGCATTTGGTCAGATGAAGGCACAAAGTGCCACCACACCCTAAAGCATGGGGGGACCTCGAAGTGAAAGAAGCCACAAAAGGCCATAGACTGTATGACTCCACTGACGGGAAGTGTCCAGGTTAGGCAAATCCACAAGGCGGAAGTGGGTTACGGTTGCTCAGAGCTGGGCCGGGGGATGGGGAGGTGGGGGGACAGCTCAGGGTTATGGGTTTCTTTTGGAGGTGAAGAAAATTGGCTGATTCTACTACATGATGGTGAAACATCTCTGTGAATGCGCTAAAAGCCGTTCAACTACACGCTTTAAATAGGCGAGTGGTGTGGATGTGGATTATACCTCAATAAAGCTGTTTGGAAAAAAAAAAGGTGAAATGTGACACTTCGAACTCACACACGAGTTAGTCAGGTGAGGACACCTGAATCGCAAAAGGAGTCTTCCAGGGGGTCCCTGTGCCCTGGCGGGTCCTCGGCAGCGCCGGGGCTGGCTGGTGGCCCGTGCCCCCCACCCTCCTCTCGCCTCCTCTCCCACAGAGGAGAGTCCTCCACAGAAGGAGGTCAGGCTGTTTGTAAAGGCACATGCCATTACGTGCTGCAGACAGAGCTATGGTCAGGAGTCAGGTCTTTTCTTTCAGCAGTAAATGCTGGAAATACTTTACACGGCTCCTGTCACCGGCTGGATCAGAGAAGGCCCATGGGAGCCTCCTTTCGTGTGGAACGGCTGCTGGACCCCACGTAAAACAAGGCTCATAAGGCACCAGATGGCGGATCAGCCTCAGCGTCATCCCACACAAAACACATCTCACTGTTAACAGAGGGCACCTTTTCCATCCCGGACTCCTTCACAGCCTTGTCTACGATGTTCCGGACCTCGTCCTCATACTCGTGTAGGTTCAGTCGGAGCAAATCCGCCAGCGTAGTCGCATCTGACATTTCGAATTTCACCTGGGGGAAAAAATAGGCATGTGCCTATAAGGTCCTTTGTATTGGATGGACATCGTTATCCCTCATGGAGAGGCCATTAGTGGGCGACCTCAGGCTGTGGGGGAGCAGCTGTGTTGCCATTTACTGGCTCCCTGATGGGCGAGGTACCTCTCCCAGCCTGGCCTTTCCTCCCTGTAAGGCTGCATAATAGCCAGAACCCATCTGTAGTGAGCTGAGTACCATCCCCCCCCAAATTCATGGCCACCTGGACCTCAGCCTATGACCTATTTGAAAATAGGGTCCTTGCAGAAGTTAAGGATCTTGAGATGGTAAATCATCCTGAATTACCTGTGTGGACCTAAGCCCAATAACAGGTGTCCTTATAAGAGAAAGGAGAGGGAGATCTGAGGTGTGATCACAGAGGCAGGGACTGGAGTGATGGCCACAAGCCAAGGAGCTCCTGGGGTCCCCAGAAGCTGGAAGAGGTGGGAGGGCTCCTTCCCCAGAGCCTTCGGGGGTCCCGCTGACACCTTGATCTCAGACTTCTGGCCACAGAGCCATGATAGAACACAGTTCCGCGGTTTTAAGCCCCGCGGTCGGTGGTACGTTGTTATGGCAGCCACAGGAGCTGATGCACCGCCCCAGGGCGCTGCTGTGTAAGCACAGGTGTGGCTGGGTCCCTGGAACCACTGCTCTGGGGACAATCTCGGGGGTCTGCACGGAGCCACCCAGGCCTCACATTCTTCTCGCTCTCACAGAGACAAACATCTGAGCTGGTTCTGAGCACCCCTCATCCCCCCAACGGAATGGTTTATCCAATTGGTGCAATAAAGTGTCTCTCAGTCATGTTTGGGAAAATACCTGCCTGGGTCTCTCCAAGCCCTCGGCTGTGCCAAATTCCCGGGACATTTCCTTGTTTGTTGATCAAGGTCCAAGGGGTCTCTCCCAGGACACCTGGCCCCTGGTTTCAGGATCAAGAACTCAAGACCCCCTGCCTGTCTTCCTGTTTCTCTCCCCCAAGCGCAGGCCACTTCCATGGGCCCCCGAAGCTTTTTCTGCTCTCCGGGCTCTTGGAGGTGACTGTCTCCTCTGAACTCATAGAATCGTTGCTGACTATCCCACCTGGCATGCCAAACGTGATTGCATGTGCTGTTATTTCTTTCTTTGTTTGCCTGAGAGCAGGGGCCATATTTTCTTTCTCTCTTTGTATCCTTGGCACCTATGTGGGGCCTCAGTAAATTTTGTTCAGCTGTGGGGAGTGTTCCTATTTGCCTTCTGTTGGTGTCAAGGCCAGTACCCCCACTTGGGGATATCCCTGGGAAAATTCGGGCACTAGGACTCTGTGCTCTGGGGTGCATGGCGTCTCTGGAGGAGCTGTTTATCTGAGCAAAGCTTCCTGGACCCTCTGGACACTACAACCTACAACCAGAACCAGCTACATAATTTGTGGGGCCTGGTCCAAAACAACGGGGCCCTTTGTTACAAACATGATTAAGAATTTCAAGATGGTGACAGCAGAGCGTCCAACCCACTGTGGGGCCCCTCTGAGCACAGGCCCTGTGTGACTGCCCAGGTCACATGTGCATGAAGCCAGCCTTGCCCACACCTGGCTTTAGAGCATCAGGCCCTGAGCACCTCGGCTGAGTAGCAGAAGCCTGGCTGGTTGCCGGGGGCAATGCCCTCCACTCCCACGACTTGTGGTACCTGGGTGGCCTGCATGAGCTGTTGCCAGTGGCGGTCCCGGATGGCGGGGTTCTGCAGCTCACTCACGGCACGGAGGGACGTGATCATGTTCTTCACGGTGTTGTCCAGCCCCATGAAGGCGTCCCAGGTTTTCGTCTCCTTGTCCAAAGACCTAATGTCTTTGGCAAACTTCTTGCAGTCTATGTCCATCTGCTCGACATTAATGTCTTTCCACCTGGTGGTCTTCCAGTCATCCATGCTAGTGTTAACCTGCGGGGGGAGACCTTCGTCAGGGAGACGCAGGAGGGCGTCTGTGTTACTTTACTGCCATTGCTGTTGGGGGCGGGGCAAAACCCAGTGTTTAGAGCTGATAACAAAGTTTGGTAAAGGGGTTGGATACACGGGGAAAGCAACCACTTATAAACATACAACTTAAAAGGCAGAAGCTAAAACATGCTTAGGCAAAATCCTGTGATGGGCTTTGTTACTGCTCGCCAGGACCCAGGTCCCTCCTACCTCTTGATGCAGCCACATTATTTCCCTCGACCAGTGAAAGATGAGTGACACCTGACACTTCAGGTAGAAGCATTGAATTGCCAATGCCCGACTCAGACTTCTCCTCACCTGCCTTGGCAACCATGGAAGCAGTACGGATACACAGCCTGGAGTGCTGAACTGCCCAGTGGTGCTGGGAACTAGAGTGTGGACTTCGCGTGAGTGAGAAATACACTTGTTCTGAACAAGGCTTTTTTTAGGGCTGCTTGTTACTGCACATTAGCTAGCTTATACCAACTGATACAGATGCAATAGAAGAACTTTCATTTACAACAGTATGAAACAAGACACAGCATCTACCTGGGAATAACCCTACCAAGAGAAGAGACAGAAGACCATGAAGTCTGCAGTCATTTGCTCGGTGAGGGCTGAAAGAGGGCTGTGACACTGGAAATGCTCGTCCTTGAGGGAATCAGGGAGTGTTGACACAGGTGCTTGTGGCCGACAGGCCTGGGCTGGACAAGCATCCGTGTTGGATAAAGGCAGAAAGTACAGGGTGTTTACGAAAGATTCACCGTAAAGATACTTAGACTCCAAACCTTAATCCTATAGGAATCCATGGCTCTTTCTGATAGGTTTAAGCGTATTCTGTATCCTGTTATCATAAAAACGCCCTGGCTCTATTTGTTTTGGAGAAGTTTTCTTGGAGTGTCCTGACTGTAAATGCTTATTGTTATCTCCTGGGAAACATGATGTCTAGTCTGTGCAAACTGCTGTTTATCGAGAGAAAGGGCAGTGTCCTGATCTCTGTGACTTTACCCACTGTGCTCTGCGGTGGCATTCGTACACAAGAGACGCAGGTTCAAGTTCATTGTGGCAAGTTATCAAGAGACTTCAACTTGTTCTCTCTTTAGGGGTGTTTGGAATTTGACCTGTGAGCACAAAGATTTTCCCCCATGTAAGAAGCATGTAGACTCACTATGGTCACAATAAAGACATCTACAATATTTTACAATGTTAAAAAGTGAAATAAAATGAAGACATACAGGAAAGCCGCTCCTGTAGGAGGACACGGCGCACTGCCGAGGGGGAGATGCAACCAGGGAAGATGCGATTCCATTTAAAGTCACATCATTTTCTTTTGGAGAGGAGGAGAATTTGACAAGGATTCTGAAGTTCATTCAAGAGACCAAGAGAGAAGAGCTAAAACATCTTTGACAGTAGATGGAGGAGGACGGCCTGGCCGCAGCTGACACGTGCACGTGCCGTCTACAGAGCCTTAGCACCAGGGGCCCTGGCTCCCCCCATCTGCTCTTCTTTCCAAGAAGAGCAGGGCTTCCAACTTTTGAATGGGGTTGTTGCATTTTAACAGCCAGAGGGTAATGGGGCATCCACACTCGGTGCCAGGAATCCCCGAGTGCCATCCATGGTGGCCCGCCCCACCTGCAGCTTGCTGACCCCCTCACCATGACGATCATGTCCCAGAGCTCCTTCAGCAGGCAGACCTCTTTGTGACAAACTTTGAGCTGCTTGTACTCTGGGACTGTGACTTCGAACAGGCTTCCGGACTTGCCCAGAGCCTCCATGACGCTCTCCATGGCCACGATGCTCTTTTGTTGCTGGGGGCAGGTAGGGACGGTGGTAAACAGGGGCACCCCCACTCAGGGTACCTGCTCTTCCCCGGCCACACCTGTCCTTAGAACCCTTCTCAGGGCCCTCGCCATGCGGCACTCCAGCCCCTGGTACCTATGGTGCCCGGCTGACTCCCCAGGCAGGAGAGCAGCTCCCTGCCCTTCCTGCCTCCACACGCCCCCTTCCTTCTGATCTCACAGGAAGATGGTTTATCTTTTCAGGTTCAGGCACAAGGACTTTTCAGGTTCATTTTAATGACATGGATGCCCAGTTTCCATCTGAGAGTTCCAACTTTCATGCTATATTCTTTTAATCTTATGAAAAATTATATAAGCAGTGCTTGACTGCTTTGAAAATTAGAAAAATCTAGATAAGCAAAGAAGAAGAATAAAGATTCACGCCCAACTCCTGACTTAGGGGCTGCTCTGGTGCTGAGCGTGTGCACGTGTGTGCAGGGCGGGGGTGTGTGCCCCGGTGTGCACCCTGCCTCAGCGCAGGCCTTCGGACCCGGATCCAGCCCTGGGGCGGAACTGCCACCCGACCTCCCAAGGACGCAGCCCGGGCCGAGGGCTAAGTGCTCTGGGGCTCAGTGTATCTACTGATGGGTAGACCTTGACCTGTGGGAACGGTGCGCTTCCAGGCTGGGTGAGCAAAAGAGCGGATGCTCGGGGGTGGCAGGGGGATGTGGGGGGGCCCTGGAGGGTGCCTTGGGGTCCACTGTGCTCCTGCCTGTGGTGCTGTGGAGGGAGGCGGAGGTATGGGCTGGGCCTGGCCACTCAGGTGCTAAGCACACTGCCGGGCGCACAGAGGCACTGATGGTACCCCCGCTGTGCTCTCGGGGCTCCCTGCCAGCCGTGCACCCCACGCACTCCTGCCCTTTGAGAATCTGTGGGACCCGAGCTGAGCGGGTTGCCAGGTCCAGGGCTGTGGAACTTGTATACTGGGTGCCGACCATGGATTTGGTGGGCACAGAGAGGGGACATGGGTGAGGCTTGGCCACCGGCTGCGCGTGGTGGCAGGCGAGTGCTGCCTGTGAACCTCGGGGCCCTGGCGTGGGGTGGGGCTGGGTGGAGGGTGTTCCTGAGGCTTGCAGGATGTTGCAGTGGGTGTGAACCAGAGGCCTGGTGGGAAGCTCCACCCAGCACCCACAGAGGGAAGACAGCATGGGACGCGCGGGTTTGTGTGTAGGTGTCCCCCCATCCCACACGTGCACACA
The DNA here is from genome assembly GCF_030020395.1 of Manis pentadactyla. Taxonomy (NCBI): domain Eukaryota; kingdom Metazoa; phylum Chordata; class Mammalia; order Pholidota; family Manidae; genus Manis; species Manis pentadactyla. Next base: position 187,269,692 of record NC_080022.1, read on the forward strand.
TACATGTGACCTCAAGGCCAGTCCCGTCGAGACCCTGTTTCTGGACTCCCCAAAACAACAGCTTGAGAACAGACAGAAAGCACTGGGTCCCCAGAGTTCCTCCCCCACCTCATCCTTGAGCAGAAGTACCTTACTGAGCGACTTGTAGGGGTCGGGGTCACTGAAGGTGAACGGGGCCTCTCGCCTGAACTTCTCTCTGAACTCGTGCTGCTTGAGCTGTGGAGACCAAGGCGCAGGGGTCGAGCTCCCGCACCCCCCGGGCCCAGTGCAGCCCTGTCCCCCCCGGGGAACTGGGCCCCGAGTACCTCGAACTGCTGGCACTTCTGCCTGAGGATGCTGACCTCGTTGGCCTGGAGGGGCGCCACGTTCTGCTTCACCTGAATGGCCAGCTTCTTGACGTTTGTCCACTGCTCGGGCAGCTCCTAGGCAGGCCAAGGCCGAAACCTGGTCTTTGTCTGTTCTCTTAAAAACTTTCTATCGTGAGATAATTGTAGACTCACTCATAAGGAGTCAGGAAAATAGGACAGGGAGTCCTGTGTGCCTTGCCCCGCCGTCCCGTGGTGGAAAGCTGTGGTTCCACTGGGCTTCTGCCAACCAGCTGGCAGCACCTGTCGGGTTCCCCCTGTGTTCTAACCCCAGCTGCGTGTGCATGTGTGTGCGCGTAGTCCCAGCAACGTTATCGCACGTACAGGTGTGGCAGGCACATACCACGCTGCCCATCGCCCTGGGGACCTGCCTATGTTCTCTCTGTATCTGTGCCCTCCCCACCACACACCTGGCCCTGGGCAGCCACTCACTTGTTCTCCATTCTATAATTTCACCATTTCAAGAATGGCTTTAACACTCAGGTAAATTTTCTTATTTTCCACGTTTTCCACACTTGGGCAAATACTGTATTTATAACCATAAGGTATTTTAAAGAAAAAAAATCCCAGGCAACAGATTCTTTGCCCACAAATGGAAGAGACGTTTCACGTTCTCCCTCCCAGGATTCGCTCATGTTTCTGTCGGCAGCGGCACGCTTCAAACTCTGTTTATCACGCCAGCTGTGCCGTCCCCTGGGGACCGGGCACGCAGGCTCCGGCTCCGCGTCCGCAGCGGGCCCGGGGCAGGGTGGCAGGACGGCGTGAGCCGTGTCGTTTATGGTCAGAGCACAGTGGGTTCTGAAGCAGGGCCCGGGCAGCGCGGAGTTGCCGAGACACCCGGTACCATGTGGCTGTGGGCTTGCCCATCTGCCCCACGACCTTGTCCCCCCTCAGCTGTGGGGTCTGGGGCTCTGGCTTGGGTCAGTGCCCACCGGCAGAGGAGCGGGACCTGTGTAAGCGGACACAGGGCAGCGGCAGAGTTGGGGGCAGGGAGGTGGAGGCAGCTGGCTGCGGGGGGGACGGCAACCCCAGGGCGGGGGCCCGGCAGTGGCCATGTTTCCATCTTTTCCAGCCTGGCTACGTCTTCTCCATCTTTCCCGCCCCCCAGCCAACGCAGCAGCCTCAAGCCCTCCCCCTGCCATGCCTTATGGCCCGGCTGTCCCATAGGGAGCCTGGAGCCAGCCGGGGCCTTCTGGGTCGGGTCAGTCCCAGAGCAGCTGACCCGCGGCCCCTCTGGGCGCTGGCCCCGCTCTTGGCCTCACTGCCGGGCCTCTGACCTCCACGGGGCCTCCGCTGATTCCGTTCTCTGCCTTCTGTCCCTGCATCGAAGGCTGACCTCGTCCGTAGGAGATATGGGACGGATGTGAAGGCATTTCTCATCTGATGAAACCCCACTCGGATGGAAGAACTACTGGTCCCACCACCTCGCTGTCCCCTCTTCCCCGAGGAGCCTTCCCCCACCTCCCCACTCCACAGGGACTCCTGCGCCTGGAGGCGGAGGGCTGGCCTGCAGGCCTTGTCCCGAGCTACAGCGGCCGCCTCTCTGGCCGTGACCCCACAGCTCCCGGCCCTGGGCAGAGCGCGGCCTGCTGCCGTCTACCTGCAGCTTCACGTGTATTTCCTCCGGCATCTCGTCCCCGTAGGTCTTAAGCAGCTCAATGGTTTCTTTCAGGGGCACAAACATGTTGTCGGTCACCATCTGCCTCTCCTTGACCTTCATCAGGTGGCCCATCACCTCCACAAGGCCATCATAATCCCCCTCCTTGAGGGTCTTCGTTAAGCCCATCCTGGTGACCTTCATGAAGGCTTCCAGGTCAGCAAGGCTAAGGAATAAGAGAGCCCCAGTGACAGGGAGGGGCTCGGCCCATTTGAGCAGGCAGCGCGGCCAGCCTCCCTGGTTAGCTAGAAGCCCCGCGGAGCGAGGGAGAGCTCCTGCCCGTCTCAGGATACCTGCTGCTGGCTGTCACCTGTCTTTGCGGTACGTCACCCCACACCTCACCAGCTCCACGCAAACTGACTGCACGTCTGCATGCAAGGCCACAGCTCAGAGGGGCCTTTGCAGGCACCCTGGATGGAGCCCAGCCCGGCTACACTCTCTGCTGGCACCATGCACAGGACTTTGACCACCACCTGTAACTGCATAGTTACTGGTCCATTCATTACAAGCCAGGCTGTAGGCTCCTAAAGGTTTCCTTGGCATCCGGTGCCCACACACCATCAGTGCTCAATAAACAGGCCTTGAATGAAAGAACCGGGTTCACTCGCAGCCAGGTGACACCTTTCTGCTGGGACCCACCCTTGGTGGGGTGCTGGCCTCTAAGCCTGAACTTTACCCCATGCCTTCCCTGGAGAAGGCACTTCCACAGAAGGCCACTTGCAGACGCCCCTGGTATCTTGGGCTGTCCTAGGGCGTGGTTAGGGGATGTCAGGACGGAGCCAGGTGCAGGGTCTGTGCCCACCTGTTGGTGACATGGCTGCTCAGGTGTCGCTTGAACATGAGGCCCCAGCGCTTGATGGTATTGAGGAGGGCCTGCTTGAAGGGGCGGCAGTCACACTGCAGCCAGCCGTTGAACACCTTGGTGTCCTCACACTTGGACACTTCCTCATACAGCTTCTCGTAGGAGTCGATCTGGAGACACAGGCTGAGCTCACCCATCGGGCTGCAGGTGCCCGGCCCTGTGCAGGGGCCCCGGGAGGCCCTGAACACATGTTGTTTCCTCATCCCAGCACCCCTAGGGCTCCTTGTGGCCTGGCAGTCTGTCCCCAGCTTGGGATAATGTGTCAGAAAGGGACATCGTCACAAGGCCAGTGGGCTTCTGAAGAACAGGACACAAGGTGCATGCAGCGTGTGCAGTGCAGGCGCCACGGGGTCCCGGAGCTCAGCTCTGCTCGCACAGCTTTGCATCCTCGGGGTGCTCGAGCTCCACCAGCCGTCCACACCCCGTGTGCTGCAATCTGCCCCCCGTGATTCTCCGTGGGGTGGTCACTTCCACACACCACACAGCGGCTCTCTTACACGTAGCAGGAAAAAATGTGGAGCTTTGTGTATTAACTGTTCTTTTTTATTCTATATTCTTTCTTTTTTTTTTAAAGATCTGTGTGTTTTTATTCACAGAATCATGAATCGAGCAGCTTCCCTCTAGCAAATAGAAAAAGGTTCCTGTCCTGTATTCTTGGTGCTCGCTGACCCTGGAGGCTGCCCCAGCCCAGGGCTGGCTCATTCCTAGAGACAGGAACAGCTCCCCACCTTCATTCACACACTAGCCACTGACCTGGAGCCCGTCCCCCCTCGACCGCACCCCCATCAGGCCTCACAGGGCCTTCCACTCTGGGCTAATTTCCTGCTGCCCCAACACAGACAGCCCGGGACCACCGGAATGGGTGAAACGAGCCAGTCCTAAGCCTACTGGCCCGCTGGGCCCACCCCTTCCCATAGACACCACGATACAGGCTCTTGGTCCCGCCTTCCTGCGCCCTCTGCCTCCTGACCGACACGGGTGCTTCCCCGAGTGGCCCCTTCCTGGCGTGGCGCGCCCACCTTCCCACCCCTCCTGGAACCGTGAATCACAAACTCTCTGTTCAGTGGCAGTCGTCTCCTGATCCACTGGCCTCCCCAGACCAGAAAAAATAATAAAACCTACATTTTAAAACTATTCACCCAAGTTTTCAGTCAAACCCGGTGACCCTCCCTGGGGGTATTCCAGAGGCACAGAAGCTGGGGTCCAAGGCTAACACCCACCTGCTGCTGGAACTGGGTGAGGGTGGGCGGCGCCTTGGGGAGGGCCTCCTCGGCCCGGCTGTCCAGGGCCTCTGGGGTGACTGCGCGCCCGTAGACCAGGAAGCTCCTCATGGATTCCTGCAGGTCATCCGTCCAGAGGTAGGAGTACGTCTCGAAGGAGTCCTGGTACTCCTCGGCCTCCTTCATGGCGCTGACGACCCGGCCGCACAGCTCCTCCCTCATCTCTGTGAGGTCAGTCACGTCCTCCAGGTCGGCCTACAGGGGCAGAGGGGAGCACACAGGCGGGCGCTTTGCCTGCAGCCACGACTCCACTCGCATTGGACCTCCCCGCCCTGCAGGACGGCTCTCTACTGGGGGAAGCATTGCTGACCTCTTGAGATAAGAAATAGGGAAATTGCTCATTTGCAATGTTCTCTGTGAGAAGATAAGCTGTGACTTTGGTCCAGCAGATCCCAGGATGCCTCAGATATTGATGCTTTATTTAATAGTTATCCAGCAAGGGCGTGGGCACTGGGGTATAGACAGGGCCCACATGGTTACGGTGCACGGATGGGGTCATTATCCAAAGAATCACAGAAATGAGGCATCGCGACTTGAACCCTTGCTTTAAGGTGTAATGGGGAGGAGGCGGGGGAATGTTCTCTGAGGAAGTAACCACGGGTCAGAGAGCTGATGGGCAGGTAGGTGAAGGGCAAGAGGGGCAGCCAGGTGCAAAGGCCCTGAACTGGGAGGGAGCAGATATTCCAGGAGCTGACAGAAGTCCACTGAGGATGGCTGGCCAGCGCAGGGAGCATGAGAGGCCTGTGCTGGACAAGGGGCAGAAAGCCTGACCCAGACTGGTGTAAGAAAAAGACAACTCATGGGCTCATGTAACTGGAGAATCGCAAGGTGGGGGATGTTTATTAATCATGCTTTTCACTGCCTGTATCTTAAGATGCTTCGATATCTTAAAAAGTCTTGCTGGTTGGGGAGAGACTGTCCTACCAGGGCCAGAGGGACAAAGGACTCAGAAGCAAGCACACCTCTCATGTCTAAACCCACTGACCCTGGGTCTACACCCCAACCACCTCCCTTATCTAATCCCCATACTCCAAGCCCACATTCCTCCTGCCCTCATCACCTGCGATCAGGCACCAGGCGCTGGAGGTGACCTCTGCAGCCCAGAGCCCCCAGACATCATGCAAACTGGCCCACTCCGGGCCGTCTGTCCTTCTCCCACAGAGCCCTGATGAGGTCTCTGGCCCGGGCTTCCGCCTCACTCCGGCTTCCCGCTGCTGCCCTGCCTGGCCCTCCCCACCTCCTGTTTCTGTGGGAACTACAAGCAACATTAAACTTGTAATGCCTTGTATAGTCATCTCTGTAAATTAAAATCCCAGGGGCATAAATCAGACCTGGGCGGGGTGTGCTCAGCTTTGGGTATGATTGATCCCGGGACCCTTGTCCTGCATTGCTCTGTTCTCCTCGTCAGAGCCCCAAGATGGGTGCAGGACCACCAGATGGGCATCCTGCCAGACCCTAGAGCACACGCAGGGGTCTGTTTGTCATTGGCCTGAATTGGGTCCCATGCCCGTTCCTATAAGCGGACCGATCCCTGGGTGCAAACACTATTCTGAGCTCTGCAACAGCTTGCTGCATGCACCCAGTACATCACCCCTTTGCGGCCCGGAAATCCTCAAGCCATTTTCTTTGCCTGACACCATTGCCTGGAAATCCCCGCCCACCCTCTAAAACTCAGCTCACACGTCAGTCAGCTCCTCGGGGGAACAGTCCTTGACCTTCCCAGGTGTTTCCTCTTGTGCACTCACCTCACTATACACATGCACACACACAAGTACACACACATGCACACATGCACTTATGCATATGTGGATACACAGACAGACACATGCTTCCTCCCTAATAATACAGAGCATCTTCTATAAACATCTGTTATTGAAAATAATATGTGCCCCTTATAAAAAAATGTCAATCAACACAGTCCTGCCCTCCATCCTTACCCCCATTCCTGTTTCCCATAAGCAAGCACTCAACAGTTTGGAGTGCATCCATGGAAGGACAGACTTTTGTTTCAATGAATGAAACCATATTCTAAACACTGTTCCACAACTTGATAAACACTTAATAGCATGTCACCACCATCTTTCCATCCCTGGCTCATTTCTGTGCCTTGTCCAGACGGCTTTGTGTGGATGGGCCAGAATCTACTCAGTGCCTCCCGTTTGGTGGACATTGAGGCCTTCTCCAATTTTTGTTTTACTGTAACATGAACACACCTCAGGGGAGCCAGACTTCCTGTGCCTTTTGAATTCCCAGAATCCGATCTGACTTTGGCTTAGTCGTGTTGGGTGCATTTAGAGTAGACGGCTAGCTGAGCGCTGAGAGTGACAGGTTTAAATCATGCAAGGGAATGAAAGGCCAGGCAGCGGGGTAAGAGCACCTCTCAGAGTCTTGTTAAGGACGGGAGGTGTCCCAGGATTGAAAACCAGGCCCCCTGAGTGGAAGCCGCTCTGGGAGGAAGGACAGGATTTGGGGAGGAGTGGGGAGAGAAATCAGGTTTGTGGTCCCGGGGGAACTGATGGAATAGGAACCTCTGGTCTCCTTGCACATTCAGAACCATCATCATCGAAAATGTAAATAACCAGGCATTGCTGAGGTAGGAAGGCAGTTCCGAACCAGGGAGAAATGGGCGCCTCTGCAGGGAAAGTGGGTGGGCTGCACGAAGCGCAGGCTGACCTTGTAGTTCATTCGGCCCCTGGCCAGTCGGGGGATGAGCTTGGCTGCGTTGTAGATGTCATCGATCAGGCTCTCAACCAGCATCAGGAAGCCACCGTCTGCACCCACCTCCAGGGATGGGTTGAAGACCAGCCTGTCTTCATCCAGCTCCATGTGTACTTCAAACAGAGGGGCGACGCTCTCCTGAAAGGTACAGTAGGGAGTGCCAATGCCTTGCCCTCGGTTGGACCATTCTCAATGCCCAGATGGCCATTCCACACCCCATCCAAGGTTCAGGGCTGACTCCTGCTGGCTGGGACCACTCTGGGGAGCATGCTTCTGGGGGCTCCTTGAGCAAGAGATATGAAGCCGAATGCCCCAAGGGGCCCAGAGCAGGTGCACTAGGCTGGGGCAGCAAGTGGAAGTGCAGAGGGCCCCCCCACCCCAGTGCAAAGCCTGTGCCTGCTGCTGACCAGCTGTATGGCCATGGGCAAGACGCCTCCCAGTTTCCCCAGTAAATAAAACTGGGATAACCATTTTATAGAACAGGGACACTGATTGTCTCCATCTCTTTGGGTTGTCTCTCAGAGACTAAATCAATCAACAACATATAAAGCACGTAGAGTGATGGCTGGTTCACTTCTAATGCTGGCAGCCATGGCCACAGCCATGCAGGGTCACAGCCAGGCCAGATGGCCTTTGCTATGCTCCAGAAAGGACAAGCTTTGACAGCCATCTGAGGTTTCTATTTACAAAGCAGAGGCACACCATGACCCCGTCTGGTCCTGGAGCCCCGCTGTGAGGCCGCAAGGTGGGGGTGACTGTCCTTATTTGCAAGGTGACAGGATGGAAGTTAGCCCAACACACCAGCAGTTCTCAAAGTGTGGGCCAAGGCCCACAGGCGCCACAAGATCCACTCCACAGCCACTGATCCTCCCCCAAACACAGCCCTGTGGTGGTCAGCTGGAGAACCCGTGGGTTTTCTCTGACCACGGTGGGGTGTTGACCAGGTTCAGGTGAGTTGCTAAGTGGTAGGAAAGGTTCATCGTCATAGACTCAGGGGACTAGGCTTTTCCAAAGCGTCTAACTCAGGGGTTTGCCCCTGCCTCTAGGCCACTTGCAAATAAGGGGCCGCCTGGGATTTCTGAGAAGGATGCTTTGTTATCAGGGAATCATCGTGGCTTTGGCTGGGGCTGCAAACCGGTCGCCCACACTGCCAGCCCTGCCGCCCTGTTGGCCAGGGGTAAACCTCACGACTGGGCGTGGTAACTACTTTCACCACCAGAATTAAGGGCCTGTGATTGGTGACAACCACCCCAGCAGACGTGTGTGCTGGGCTCAAGCGCAAACCATCAACCCTCTTCGACTTGTCCATGGTGTCTCGCTGTGGTCCTCACCATCCTCTCCTGCGGGTGGGCTGGATGGGCTGGGCGTCTTTGATCTTGCCTACTAGCAGCTATCAAAATCATTTGGGAATCATTGTAATGGAAAAGACATGGGTTGGGAAGGGCTCACCTGGAGAGAAAACATGGGAGAACTTCCCCGAATGAAATGAACAAGCACACCGTCTTTGCTGACCTGGTTTGCACCCGCACTGTACCCGGCAGAGGGCTGAATAGGCTAGTGGCTGATCCTGCTGACAGGAGGGCACCCCCACCCCGATCTGCATGAGTGGGTGCAGTGGTGCCTGACTTCCCTCACCCGGCAGCAGGGCAGGACCGCTTAGGTATTCTACAGCCGATGCATGGGGTGCCAGATTTAAGGTGACCAGACGTCCTCAGTGCCTGACACTGAGGAGGACCCAGATGCAGGGCTTCTAGTTTAAAATCGGGATGAGTTGTCGCCCTAGGCAGATTTTAGTAACTCCGTTTATTTATAACATGACAGCCTATTCTTTCACCAGGAAGCTGCAAACTATAGATTCCAACATCCTTATCTTACATTTATAATACAAATGTGTGCATATACCTATGCATACACATCTACACATACAGATCTTATAATAAAAACTCACATCTATAACCATGTTGTCCATTAGGTAGCTGAGAGATTTGTGAATGAAATCGTCAAATTCGTCTAAGACCATCTTGTCAATGTAGTTGATATAATCCTTCCAGGACAAGCTTGTCGTATCTGCTCTGAACAGTTCTGCGTTTTCCTGCAAACAGAACCACACAGTTGGCTGACATTTCACTGGTTTGTCCATCCACTCTTTAATCGGCTTATTCAGTGAGTCCTTGGCCCGCCCCGTCCTCGTTCACGCACTGCGGACACACGGTCCCCTCGGTCCCCTAGCGGTCGGGGCTCTTCCCCACGGCAGGCTTTGCGCAGGCTGCTTGCTCCCATCCTCCCTCCCACGTCTGGCTTCTTCAGTCTTTTAGTTTCAGCTCAAAAGTCACCTCCTCACAAAGGCCTTCCATTCATCTCAGGTTTGGTTCCTGTCCCTGCCGCCCACCTGTATCTCTCCAGCAATCCACTGTCTGCACCTATCATGGCACAGATGACAACTCGGAATCACTTTATTTGTCTTTGGTCTGTCCCTCCCCTCGATGCCAAGCTTCATGAGGACAGGGATTGGCCATCCTTTCTACTGTTGTACCTGCAGCATTCAGCAGGGTGCCTGGGACAGAGAGGGAGCTGGAGGGTGGGCGGGCGGGTGGGTGATGGGTGGAACGGTAGACGGACAGATAGTGCATCTCTAAGATACCGAATGCTACAGGGAAACACAAAGATGAGTATGACCCGCTTTGCAGCCTCAGGCAGTTATTCTAATAGAGGTGAGAAGATACAGGCTGAAATAACTTAATTGTAAGGTAAAAAGAAATGGTTCCGCTATATCACAGGAGTAGAGGACTCCCCCATGTGTGCAAACGGGACAACAAAGCCTTGTCTCAGTGACTCACTGGCCTCTCTCCCAAGCCCTGCCCCTGTTCCCAGCTGCCCTGCCCCTGTTCTCAGCTGCCCTGTCCCTGTGCTCAGCTGCCCTGCCCCTGTTCCAGCTGCCCTGCCTCCTTGCAGCCCTCTTGCTGTGCTCCTGTGCTGTGAAACTTGTCCTGACCCTAAGCCAAGTTTATCTCTCCTGTGCTGTTTCCAACACTTCTGAGAGTATTAATAGGTTAGCCAGTTAGCTCTTCTAAGTAATGTTTTTGCAGTTTAACATTTTAATTTGGTGGGACTTCCTGGCACCACAGCAGAGGGGGAAGGAAGAAGATCAAGAAATGAGATGAAACATCTTCTGGTCCAGTCAGTCTCTCCGCTGGGATAATGGCCTTCTGAGCAATGACTTGGCCCATGAGAGCAGCAGGGCCTGCGGGTCTGCCTGGCTGTGCTGACCCATCAGGTAGTCCTACCAATGACTGCACCACACACTGGGCAACCCCAAAAAACTGCCCTGAAAATGTCTTGAGCTCAAGGGAGAATTTCCTTTTTTTCAGGTTGATGTAGGGCTCCGCTTTTCATATCTGTCTGAGAAGCAAGCTAAGATGCAAGCTGGACAGACGGCTGCCAGGTGAGGAAGGCCCAGCACCCCCTGCGCTGTCAGGAGTGCAGGCTGAGCTTCCAGGGTAGCCTGGCCGCTGTCTCACAGGCTCCCTCTGAGCACGCCTGCAGGGACACAGGCCCACTGGCAGTTGATACTCTCGGCAAAAAGGAATGACCTGCGCTCTAGGCAGGTTGGCAGGGTTGGCAGGGGTGTGGCATCACATCGCCCGAAGAAAATGCACTGGCAGGGACATGCCTCACACACACATTCCGTGTCCCTCACTCCTTACGTGCTGCCGTTCCTTCCTCCCGCTCGGGGATGGGGACAAGGATGGGAAGGCAGCAGTGCTTGTCCTTGGGCAGCTTGTCCCCAGGAAACATGATTTGTTGACCTTGTGGGAAGGTCAGAGCTTGTGGGAAGAGGGGGGCAGACATATGAACAAGAGGAATTGGCTTCAAAGCAGACATTTAGGAGGGCCTGCTATTTTAAAATTAGACTCTTGGATTAAAGATGGGAGGACTCTGTGGCCACTGAAGTCATAGCTTTGTGATTTCTAGCCCTCCCCCTTCCCCCTCCCCAGGCAACGCGGGTGGGCGCTGGGGGGCTCCTGGCGCGTCCTTACTGCGACCATGGCTTGGATCCTCTGGCCGGCGGCCTTGACCATGGCGTAGCGTCTGTGGAGATCGATCACCCTCCCATGCAGGTCTAACAGGGCCTCTTCCTTGCTGTCCTTTCTTTCAAACATCGGGTTGGCCGACCACTCCTGAGAAAACATGGGAGTGAGAACAGCATTCAGAGAAAGCGCTTCTGGTCTTGCTCCCTCACCACGCTCTCCTTGGCGTGACTGTCCGGCCCCTTCCTGACCTTGGAGAGGCCTGCTGGCCAAAGAGCCTTAGATGACTGAACGCAAGACCGGTCAAGGCCCCAGGGGCCGCCAGGAGACACTTCCCGGGGAGAGGCTGAGGGCGAGGGTGTGGGGTCGGAGCCAGGCAGAGCGCTCGCAGCTCCAAACAGGCTGTGGGACGGGGTCCCTTCTGTGGGGGCGACTGACCTGCCGCCTAGGGTGGGGAAGGGTCGGCAGGGCAGCGGGGCTCCGGCTCTCCTGCACTTAGCAGTTTAAAAAGGGTGCTAGTCACCTATAATTATGATTTTGATTTTATTCTATTGGCCGATAGTTGGATAATTTTTCAAAAATTTCATCAAAGCAACACATATATGATAACAAAACACATAACAAGACAAGTTTTCTGAGAAAACGCACACCCTCTTGGCCCCATCTCTCCGTACCCATCCCCCCGATCCCATCCCACTCTGAAAACTTGGGGAAGCTTCTAGTGCCTGCCTCCAATGCTCTAGATTCTTTGTGACTCTTTATGTCGAGTTCAGCCATTTCTAGACCATCTCTGGGACTACAGTGTGAATGATGACGGCTCAGCCTCCTGTTTCCGAGGGTGGGGACCCCATGATGGGTTTAGTATCTTTATAAGAAAAGGAAGAGACTAGAGCTCTCTCTCCATGCAACAATACAGTGAGAAGGTGATCGTTTATGGCCCTTACCACAAATCAAATCTGAAGGCACCTCGAGCGTGGACTTTCAGCCTCTAGAACTGTGAGAAAGATGTCTGTGGTTTAAGCCTCCAGTCTATGTTATTTGTTTACAGCAGCCCAAGGCGACTAACGCAGTGAGTCAAGGTGTTTTCTCTCCCTCCTTAAAGGACACCTTTGCTGCTCTAATGCAGAGAGGGAGTCATGTCAGAAGATACTCCCACAGCCTCAGAGCCATCAGAAAGGTCGCTCCTTCCACGCCCAGGGACGCATGTGGACACAGTCAGAAAGGGAGACGTGTAAGAGAGTGCATGCGCACAGGAGGTGCCCATGAGCTGAAGAAATACTGCATTTTCAGGTGGAAAGCACTTAATGAAGTCCAGGGAATATTAACGAAAGGAGCCACACATCTGGATGCACTCTCATGGTGTTTCTGAACACTGACTGCAACGAAAATTGGAGATTGGAAAGAAAAACGATGGTGGAATAGGAAGGTAAGGCGGAAACCTCCTCCCACAAACACACCAGGGAAGCAACTCCAGCAAATACAACTAACCCTGAAAATGACCTGAAGACTGCAGGACAGATCACTCACACCCACGAAAGAAAAGAAAACCATGCAGAAGAGGGTAAAGTTGGCAGAGCCACCATCAAGTGGGACCCAAGCCCTCCCCCCACTCCAACCCACAGGTGGGAGGAAGAGGAACAGAGCAGGGAGGGGGTAGGAGCCCAGGATCACTGCACACCTGGCCCTGAAGATCTGCTCTGGGCTGATGAGTCTACAATGCTTTGGGTTCTGGTGATGAGTGGGACTGGCCACCAGGGACAGTTGGAGCATTCTGGGAGACGGAAACTCCAGCCGCTGTGCAGGACTGGCCCCACTGAGACTCAAAGCAGATGTGGCAGTTTGAAAGACTTGCCAGCAGTGGGAGGGGTGCCAGGGGGGTGAGGGTTGGACAGAGCTCTCTCCACAGGAGAACGTGCAGGTGGACATACCTCCCCAGCCCTCCCTTGGCCCAACAGGAGCCCTAGATGCTTCATCCTCCCTCGCCGGCAGCTCAGCCCCAGGCACTTCCCTGCTCACCACCAGCACGCCGGCCCACTAGGCCCAGAAATGTCAGACTTTGAGGCCTGGAGGGCAGAGGGAGGCTCTCCCAGCTTTCCTGGCCCTGTCTCAGCCCAAGTGGGGAGGCACCTGCAGGAGCTGGCTCCGAGATCTCCTTCCGCCCTGCTGGCAGCCAAGCCCAGTGCTGTATGTCTCGCCATCACCAGGGGGACTCACTGCTGCAGCACGCCCAGCCACCCTGCAACCTGTTGGGCCGGCCCTGCCCCAGACCACACAGGTGCCCGGTCCTCACTGCAGGGAGTCCCTGCAGATGCCGTAGGGCAGACAGAGAGCAGCCCTGCCCACAACGATCCCAGCAGAAGCCACTGCTCTGATGACAAAGGGCCGACTGGGGCAAACTGCCAGGGCCAGTGGACTGAGACAGCTGCTGGCAGACAGAAAGGCAGCCCCACCCACTTCCCACAACTGCAACTGGGGCTCCACTGCAATGGAGAACCAGGCACTGGATAGTAAAGGGTTTTGAGTGTCTGGGCACCACAAGATGCCTTCTTCATAAGGTCATTACTCTCTGGACCAGAAAATACAGCAGATCCGTCTAATACAAAGGAAGAAACAGAAACCCTGACAAAATGAAGAGGCAGAGGAACTGTTCCAAACAAAACTGTGGGATAAGATACTAGAAAGAAGATTAAATGAAATGGAGATCACCAATCTTCTTGATAAAGATTTCAAAGTAAAAGTCATAAATATGCTCACGGATCTGCAGAAAAGTGTTGAAGATGTGAGGGAGGACTTCAACAAAGAGATACAAGAGCTGGAAAAGAGCCACTTGGAGCTGAAGAATACTGAAATGAAATATACAGTGGTGGAAATGAATAATAGATTGCTGCAAGTAGAGGCAACAATCAATTAGATGGAAATTAGAGAATAGTAACACAATGAAACTGAGGAACAGAGAGCAAAAAGGATCTCTAGGAATGAAAGAATGATAAGAGAGCTGTGTGGCCAATCCAAATGAAGCAATTTTTGCACAATAGGAGTACCAGAAGGAGAAGAGAGAGACAAAGAGATAGAAAGTCTCTTTGAGGAAATAATTGTCGAAAACTTCCCCAATCTGGGGAAAGAAATAGACACTCAGATCATGGAAGTGCAGAGAGCCCCTACTAAAAGGTACCCCAGGAAGACAACACCAAGACATACAATAATTAAAATGACAAAAATTAAGGATAAGGAGAGAGTATTAAAAGAAGCCAGAGAGAGAAAAAAGATTTTTATAAGGGAAACCCCATCAGGCTATCAGCAGAATTCTCAGCAGAAACTTTACAGCCCAGAAGGGAGTGGCATGACGTATTTAATGTATTGAAACAGAAGGACCTTCAACCAAGAATCTCTACCCAGAGAGATTACCATTCATATTTGAAGCAGAGATTAAGCAATTCCCAGATAAATGAAAGCTCAGGGAATTTATAACCACTAAGCCAACATTACAGGGTATGTTAAAGGCACTGCTGTAGATGGAAATGTTTCCAAGGCTAGTTTCACTAGTGAAAATAAACCCACAGTAAAGATAGTAAACCAATTAATTATCAAGAAAGTATGAATTAAAACAAAACAAAAATAGTAAAACCAACTATACACAAAATTAGTCAAGAGATACACAAAAAGTGCAGATAATGACATCTAATAATACAATGTGGAGGAGGAAGAAGAAGAAAAAAGAAATAGTTTTAGATTATGTTTGAAATAGAGCAGTCATCAACTTAAGGTAGACTATTATATAGCCAAGAAGCTATCCTTGAACTTTATGGTAACTACAAACTTAAAGCCTATAATAGATACACAAAAAAATTAAAAAAGAGGAATCTAATCAGAACACTAAAGAAAAACCATCAAATATCAAGAAGAGTATAAAAGAGGAAGAAAGCAACAGAGAGAAACTATAAAAATGACCAGAAAACAATTAATAAAATGGCAGTAAGTACATACCTGTCAATTATTACCTTAAATGTGAATGGAATGAATGCACCATTCAAAAGACATAGAGTGGCAGAATGGATAAAGAAACAAGGCCCATCTACATGTTGTCTACAAGGGACTTGTTTCAGCCCCAAAGACTTACATGGACTAAAAGTGAAGGGATGGAAAAAGACAGTTAATGCAAATAATAGGGAGAAAAAAAGCAGGAGTAGTAGTACTTATATCAGAAAAAATATATTTCAAACAAAGAAAGTAACAAGAGACAAAGAAGGACATTACATAATGATAAAGGGGTCAATCTAACAAGAGGATATAACCATTATAAATACCTATGCACCTAACATAGGAGCACCTAAATATGTAAAACAAATACTAACAGAATTGAAGGGGGAAATAGATTGCAACACCTTTGCTTTAGGAGACTTTAACACACCACTCACATCAATAGGCAGATCAACCAGACAGAAAATAAATAAGGAAACAGAGGCACCTAACAACGCATTAGATCAGATGGACTTGACAGGTATCTACAGAACATTCCACCCGAAAGCAGTAGATATACATTTTCTCAAGTATATGGAACATTCTCTATAATAGATCACATACTAGGCCACAAAAAGAGCCCCAATAAATTTAAAAAGATTGAAATTGTATCAAGCAGTTTCTCAGACCACAATGGTATGAAACTAAAAATAAATTACACAAGGAAAACAAAAAATCCCACAAACACATGGAGGCTAAGCAACACACTCCTAAACAATCAATGAATCAATGAACAAATTAAAACAGAAATCAAACAATACATGGAAACAAATGAAAACAAAAACTCAACAGTCCAAATTTGTGGGACACTGCAAAAGTGGTGCTAAGAAGAAAGTACATAGCAATATGGGCCTACCTCAAGAAACAAGAACAATACCAAATAAACAGTCTCAACTCACAATTAAAGAAACTAGAAAAAGAACAAATGACCCAAAGTTAGTAGAAGGAGGGACATAATAAAGATCAGAGCAGAAATACATAAAATAGAGAAGAATAAAGCAATAGAAAAAAAATCAGTGAAACCAAGAGCTGGTTCTTTGAGAAAATAAACACAATAGGTAAACCCCTAGCCAGACTTATCAAGAAAAAAAGAGAGAGTACACAAATAAACAAAATCAGAAACAAAGAAGGAATAATCACAACAGATATCACAGAAATACAAAGAAATATTTGAGACTATTATGAAAAATTATATGCCAATAAATGGGACAACCTAGAAGAAATGGACAAATTCCTAGAAAAATATAACCTTCCAAGACTGACCCAGGAAGAAACAGAAAATCTGAACAGACCAATTACCAGCAATGAAAAAAACAAACAGAAGTCCACAACTAGATGGCTTCACAGGCTGAATTCTACCAAACATTTAAAAAAGATTTAATACCTGTCCTTTTTAAAGTATTCAAAAAAGTAGAAGAGGAGGGAATACTTCCAAACTCATTCTATGAGGCCAATATCACTCTGATACAAAAACCAGGCAAAGACACCACAAAAAAAGAAAACTACAGACCAATATCCCTGATGAACGTAGATGCAAAAATCCTCAACAAAATATCAGCAAACCAAATAAAAAAATACATCAAAAGGATAATACACAATGACCAAATATGACTTATTCCAGGGATGCAAGGATGGTACAATATTCATAAATCAATCAATATTATACGTCACTTTAACAGAAAGGATAAGAACCACATGATCATCTTAATAGATGTTGAAAAAGCATTTGACAAAATTCAACATCCATTCATGATAAAAACTCAACAAAATGGGTATAGAGTGCAAGAACCTCAAAAATAAAGGCCATATATGACAAACCCATATGTAACATAATATATAATGGTGCAAAGCTGAAAGTTCTTTCTCTAAGATCAGGAATAAGACAAGGATGTCCACTCTCCCCACTTTTACTCAACATAGTACTGGAGGTCCTAGCCACAGCAATCAGACAAAACAAAGAGATAAAAGGCATCCAAATTGGTGAGGAAGAAGTTAAACTGTCACTATTTTCAGATGATATGATATTATACATAGAAAATCCTAAAAACTCCACCAAAAACCTATTAGAACATAATAACTGGATTCAGCAAAGTTTCAGGATATAAAATTAATACACAGAAATCTATTATATTCTGTATACTAACAACAAACTAGCAGAAAGAGAAATCAGGAAAACAATTCCATTTACAATTGCATCCAAAAGAATAAAATACCTGGGAATAAACCTAACCAAGGAGGTGAAAGACCTGTACTCTGAAAACTACAAGACACTCATGAGATAAATTAAAGAAGACACAAATAAATGGAAATCTACCTCAAGCTCATGGATAGGAAGTATTAATATTGTCAAAATGGCCATCCTGCCCAAAACAATTTACAGATTCAATGCAATCCCTATCAAAATACCAACAGTATTTTTCAGTGAACTAGAACAAATAGTTATAAAATTCATATGGAAGCACAAAAGACCCTGAATAGCCAAAGCAATTCTAAGAAGGAAGAATAAAGCTGGGGAGATTATGCTCCCTGACTTCAAACTCTACTACAAAGCCACAGTAATCAAAATAATTTGGTACTGGCCCAAGAACAGACCCATAGATAAATGGAACAGAATAGAGAGCCCAGATACAAACCCAAGCATATATGGTCAATTAATATATGAGAAAGGAGCCATTAGCATACAAAGTGGAAAAGACAGCCCCTTCAATAACTGGTGTTGGGAAAACTGGACAGCTACATGTAAGAGAATGACTGGATTATTTTCTAACTCCAAACATAAAAGTAAACTTGAAATGGATCAGATCTGAATGTAAGACATGAAATCATAAAACTCTTAGAAGAAAACATGAGTCAAAATCTCTTGAGCATTTAAGTATGACCAATTTTTTTCTGGACATATCTCCTTGGGCAAGGGAAACAAAATAAAAAACGAACAAGTGGGACTACATCAAATTAAAAAGCTCCTGTACAACAAAGGACCCATCAGCAGAACAAAAATCATCCTTCAGTATGGGAGAATATATTTGTAAATGATTTTCTGATAATTGGTTAACATCTAAAATACATAAAGAACTCATACGATTCAACACCAAAAAACCAAATAACCCAATTAAAATAACGCAGAGCAGAGGACCTGAACAGACATTTTCCCAAAGAAATAGATGGCCAACAGGCACATGAAAAGATGCTCCACGTTGCTAATCATCAGGGAAATGCAAATCAAAATCACAATGAGATATTACCTCACACCAGTTAGAATGGCCAGTATCTCAAAGACTAGAAATAACAAGTGTTGGCAGGATGTGGAGAAATGGGAACCCTCCTACACTGTTGGTGGGAATGTAAACTGATGCAGCCACAGTATGGAGGTTCCTTAAAAAACTAAAAATAGAAATACCATTTGACCAAGTAATTCCAGCTCTAGGAATTTACCCAAAGAAAACAAAAGCCCTGATTTGAAAAGATATATGCACCCCTATGTTTATCACTGCGTTATTTACAATAGCCAAGATATAGAAGTGACCAAAGTGTCCATCAACAGATAAAAGGATAAAGAAGATGTGGTACATATACACAGTGGAATATTACTCAGCCATAAGAAGAAAACAAATCCTACCGTTTGCAACAACATGGATGGAGCTGGAGGACATTATGCTCAGTGAAATAAGCCAGGTGGAGTAAGACAAATACCATATGATCTCACTAATTCATAGAACATAAAAACAAGGTAAAACAGAATGAACAAAACAGCAGTAGACTCACAGACACTGAGAAGGGACTGTGGTTACCAAGGAGGAAGGGCTGAAGTGGGTGGGTGAGGAGGGTGAGGGGGATAAATGGACACAAAAATTCTCAATCATAATCTAAGTTGGTCACAGGGATAGTACAGCATGGAGAATGTAGTTAATGATTCTGTCCCATCTTCCTGTGTTGACATAGAGTGACTGCGCTAGTGGGGGTGAGGATCTAATGATATGGGGAGCTGTTGGACCACTGTGCTGTATATTTGAAGCCAATGTAAGATTGTATATCAACAACACTTTGATTAAAAAAAGAAAAAGAAAAGCTTTGACTGCCTGGAGACAGCGAGAACAGGGGCCCGTGAAGGCCAGTCGTGCCATCGTCAGCCCTGTCAGCACTTAAGTTATGGAACAGGCCTGCATAGGCTGAATTGTGTTCCCCCGAACTATACACCGAGGCCCTAAGCCCCAGGATGTGAGTGCATTTGGAGAGAGGGTTAAAATGAGGTCATCAGGGCAGGCCCTGATCCAACCTTATACCCAGTGGAGGTCAGGACATGCACACGTACGTCCACGCGAGGCCACAGATGGGGAGACAGCGTGTACAGCCCTGGAGGCACCCTGATCTCAGGCTTCCGGCCTCTGGGACTGTGAGGAAACAAATCTCTGTTGTTTCAGATGCCCAGTCTCTGGCTCTTTGCTGTGGTTGTCCTAGGAAACTAATACAGGGATGTTTCCCCGGTGTTGAAAGAAAAAGACCGTATCAAAAAGCACAGGTGAGGTAAGATGTTTTTGGATAAGCAGGGCCTCAGAAAAGATGTCATCAATGCACCCTTTCTGTGGAAGTTCATTGAGGAAATGTTCCATTCAAATGAAAATGGAATCAGGAAAAAGAAAAGGGGGCGGAGCAATGATATTTGTCTAGGATTTATTGAGTAAATCCAAGTGGATGGTGATGAAACGAATATCATTTATAACGTGAAAAAGAAGGCTCGCACTGTGCTAAGCCAGAGGAGGCTCAAAATAGATGCACCCTAGTGAAAAAAGTTAATGACGGCCTGGGTCAGAAATTCTAAAAGATTTGAACTCAGGAGTTTGCGGGGTGGAGTGGCATGTGGTGGAAATCAGCACGAGCTGAAGGCCCATCTTAGTGGGGGCCAGGGGCATGGTGGGCAGGGAAACAGAGGTGCTGGTGGGGCATTGTGATCATTGCATTTTGCTGTGTCGATAGAGAAGTATAGCTTACCCATGATTCTTGTCAGAATAGTTACATAGGAGACATTGCAAATTAATGGGGGATTTAAAAAGACTTCCTTTTGGACCGATTGCTGCAGATGGCTGCAAATTAGAGTGCTGATGACAGACCATGGGGGAAGCTCATGAAAGATCTCCCCAGGTTTCTGGATTGGGCTTGAGGGAAGGGACCCTGCTGCTTCTGTATTGGTCAATGAGCCTGTTCCAGGCGGGGCTGAGTTAGGGCATCTTTCTACCCCTTGTTCCTGGAGCTGGCCCTGCATACACACTTGCTGAGCTCATCAGAACGGAACAGAATTGAACTCTGCAGAGTGACCTGGGCCTCTCCTGCCCTGGGACCACCCTGACTTCGTTGTGCAATCCATGCACGTGCTTTGGTACCTCAAACAGCAGGTTCCCACTGCCTCTGGCACTTGCCATGAGCATCTCTGCGTGGCCCATTTCCCCCAGGACCCTCTCCGAGCCTCCACCGAAGCCCTGCCGGTGTGCCTTGCAGCTTTCTCACCTTCATGGCCTGGGAAATCCCATCTACATTTTGCTTTACTTTCTGCATCCTGTTCTGCAAGTTATGTAGAATTTCTCGCATCTCTTGAATATATTCAAAAACACCTAAAATATAAGTTTATAGTAATCTGATAAAATGAATGATTTAACAAGATGAAAACTTCCCTTGGGCTGGTTTAACACCCATTATTACGAGACAGCTCTTGGAAACCACCTCCTTCAGAATGTGGAGCAGAAGAGGTCACTGCGAATTCCCCGAAATGCAGTGCTGGGGAACAATGCATACTGTGCCTCTGTGGAAGCAGGACTTCCCTGTCCCCAAAGAGGTGGATCATTAACTCCCCCTAGGAGCTCTAGACTCCTGATGTCAAAGGGCCCCTCCCCTGAGCTTCCTGGCCCCTCCAGTCATGAACAGAATGCTGGACAGACTTGAGCTTCATTACAAAGTATATGGCTGCCCTGCACAGAAAGGTCCATGCAGACCCTGGTTTCACTTGATGGACAGTCCCCCCTTCTCTTTGAGATACCGGAGGCAGGAAATGGCAGAGGACGGCTGAAAAGATGGCAGAAGGCAAGGTGGGAGGTTCGATGGAGGCAGGAGCAATGGTGGTGGTGCCCACCCAGAGGTGGTACTGGGCATGAGGGAAGTCAGTTGGGTGCCTTCTGCCTGGTCCAGGGGTGGGAGGAAGGGAGGAAGAGGCTGCTGGGTGCACTTCTTACTACTTCTCCAACAGGTGCCCGAGCCACCTGCCATGTGCATTGGCTCTGCCCGTCAGCTGTGCCCGTGGGAACCACCACAAAGCCCAGCCCTTGATGGTTCCCAGGAGTCTTTGCCTGATTCCATCTGTAAGCAGCACAGACAGGCTCTCTCGGGACTGGGTGAGCAGGTGAAACTACCCTTTAGCTTAAACGTGACCCTGTTCCATTAAATCAGATCCATGTAGTCACAAGACAGAAGTGGCTCCTTGGCTATATTTTAGGACAGACGCTGGACAGGCTGGATCCCCTCCCCCCAACCCTGTCCTCACCCAAGTCTAACCCAAGGTGACATGGTATGGCCTTGGTACCTTCGCCATCCCAGAACAACGTCGTCTCAGCGTCCAATAATTTGGCATCAATTGCTTCCAGTTCTGACTTCACTAGTGGAAACTCTACATCCATCATGATGGTCTTTATCTGCAAAACAAAAGCTCCAGTTTCAGGGCCTTTGTTCCAAATTCAACCAGATTTTTCAATTGTCTCATGGTAAGGATTTTTATTACTCAATCCCACCCAAACTAGTTAACATTAGTGTGTTTGGGAATTATATGTAAATCGAATTTTGGGAGACTTCAACTTTTAAAATTGTTTTCATCCCCAAGGATTTATGTATATACTTCACTCTTAATTACCCCTGGTAACAGATAGAAAGAGAAGGAAATACAATAAGGCCAAAACAGTGAGTGTACAATCCGAAATTTTAGGAAGTTTGGCTAAGATTCATAAAAAGAAAGTCAGAGAAATAGCTTGGCTAACTGGGACATTTCTGGGCTCAGAAGCTCCACATTTGTCTACACAAAGAGATCTAGGAGCTGCAGAGATGCCATTCAAGTTTAAGTGGGTCACAGTTAGCAGTAGTGTAGGCGCCATGCAGTCTTTGACCGAGTGCCACCCTGCTCTGCGAAATGAGTTTAATGCCTGAAAACCACAGTTCACAAAACCCAAAAAAAGAAGGCCAAGGAGGGAGCATACATTTTTTTTTCTAACATAAATTATTCTTTCAAATAACAAGCACCATTTGAGTTTTGGAATATCATTCTACCTAGCAAAATTTTGATTTTTACATAATTTTTCACGAACACTTCTATAGAGTAAGGGACATACACAGGAATAAATTGTGCATCAGGTGCTGTCTGTTTGCCTTTCAGAATAGTTCTCCACATACATTAGGGGCTTTAAACGGTGCCTCCGCCCCCACTAGGATTCCAAGTGTTTTCAGGCAATTGATTCTTAGAAAAGGTGGGCAGGGCTGGAGAAGTAAAGTGAAGAGCTATCACCAGTGGAAACCAGACGGAAGTAAAGGAAAGCGTCTACGGAATTGCAAAGTGGGTCAATGTGAAATATCGATGACATCTATCAGAGTCTGGCTGCTGAACAATCACACTGGGAAGCAGTCCCCTCCCCACGACTGGTCCCCTTGCTTTGATGGTATATCCTAAGTAAAATCATCTCATTAGGTGCCTCTTCAGCATCTTTGCAGCTAAATCCCTGGAATAGGGTTCAGAGGGGAGCCCTTGATACAGAATTTAAACACCTGGGAAAAGGTGCTGAGTTTCTGAGGACTGTGCTGTGGGCAAAGGTATTAGGGCTGCCCCCTCCCACCCCATCAGACACCAGGGCCAGCCCCCCTGGGGGAGCCGGGGAGGGGGTGCTCCTCTGCCTTGTGAAGGCTGGGCTACAGGGCTTGCCCACCAACTCACGCGGATACTCAGATATTTGGAAAGGCAGTTCCCACCTATTGGTTTTATGCCCAGAAAAGTAGCTAAATATCATCATGCCCTTGTAATTGCTGGAGCAGACAAAGCTTGTGATGGTAAGAGCCATTTAATACACCCAGTTTACTATTTTTCAACAGCCAGTGTTATAAATCCAGACCTTTAGGGCCTTTTTTCCCAGAAATGTGATCTGGGGAAAAAACACTCGTAAGCGGTCCCTCAGACACCCCAGTGGATTCCTGCCAGCACCACACGCACACTGGTCTAGCTCGGATATTAACAGATGTCACCGGTCTGGTGTCACCGGCAGCAGAAGCTACGCTGAGGATAAGAAGCACTTGGAGGGACCCGGCGTGTCTCCAAAGAGGGAACCGGTGTGGATCCCGCAGCCACCTCAGGCGCTCGGCCGGACCTAAGACCTCCCTGCTCCCACCCGGGCCCGGCACTCCTGTCCCCAGAACAGCGCCCTGCCCAGCCGAGGTTAACGGGCTCCACAGATCGGACAGCATGTGCTCAATTGGGTTTTCTTTGGAAATACAGAAGGGGAAGACCAATTTTTTTATCCTAAATAACATGAAACTGTTTTTTTTTTCTTCTGGATTGCACCATGGCAGACAAACTTTTTCACTGAACGTAAAGCCACAGATGGTTTTCCATGGATTCACAGTATTCTCTAAAGCTTCATTTTCTTTAACCGCCACGGCTAGGAGGCGTTCTGGAGACCCGGTGAACACAGAGTTCTCTGAGTCCCAAGACGGGGGGTTCTGCAGAGCCCTAACTCAAGGAAATGCCCTTAAGGCAGACAACGGGGGTTCCTAGCCTGTAGCACAAATAAGCGGGCCAATTAAAATTTTACCTTGAAAAATGAAGCTAATGAAAATGAGTGTACTGTAGTATATGTTGCACTCGTCTTAGGTCACACACAGCCTCGCCCTCATTCCTGGAATGGAGTTAGGCACACATCATGGCTGATCTCGTGTGTGTGTGTGTGTGTGTGTGTGTGTCCACCCGGCACCTTTGCTTAGTCTTTGTCTTTCCCAACCTCCATGAAGGAGGTGGCTTCTATCTTCCTCAGTCCCCAAGACCTGGCTCTGAATCTTTTGATATTCCCACCCTTCTCTTGGTTGGCATCTGAGGTGGGTATCGAGTTCCTGGGCTTGGCTGAGCACACAGCGTCGTCGTCACCATGCCCTGCATAGGGCGCCTGCTCTGCACTTCCTGGGTGACAAAGAAGCACCCTTGGGATTCACAGTGTTCCTGGTAGGAGGAGGGTGCATGTCACGCTACGCTCCGGTTACTAACACCTGCTCGGAACTCCGCAGGGAGGCTGGGAGGGCAGCACAGGATGCAGAAGCAGCTCCCTCTGCGCATCCGGTATGGACCTGGGCTTTGGGTACGAGGCCCCAGTAAGGGAAGGCGACTGAGGCACAGCCCCAGGCGGCTCTAGGAACAGAGCCCTCACATCGGGAATCTGGGAGTCCGTAGGCGTCTCTTAGACATATTGAGACACAAACACAGGAACAGGGATATTCCAGGTCCCAGACAGTTTTTCCAGCTGGGGGCCAGTTGGCTGCAGGAAGTTAACTCACTGGAGTGAGTGCAGTGCGAGGGCTGCACCAACAGCTGAGGCTACAGAGGGGGCCACAGACGCACCGCGCCCCGAGGGTCCCGGAACTGGGGCTGCTAGGCCACGGCTGGCTCCTCCTCTGTGTCCGGGGGCCTCTCAGGCTGTCTGCTGCTGCCTTCCTCCTGCAGCCGAGGTTTCTGCTCCCCTTTGGTTTCTCTGCTCCCCCTGACTCCAGTGTGAGTGAGGTGGGACCCAATTCCAAATTCCCAGCGTCCTGTGTAGGGCTCCCCAGAGAGCTCTGCTCCTGATCCCAGGGCCCCTGCACACGCCACCTCACACGGCTAAGCAGGCTTGTCCATGAGCTTCTGGCAAGGACCTTGACTTGGGGAGAACATGCTGGATTCCCCGGCGGGCCCAGTGCGGTGACAGGCCCTCACAAAGGGGAGGTGAGGAGTCCAGAAGTGAGAGCAGCAGGTGACACTGGAGTGAAGCCGCTTGAAGATGGGGTGGCTTGGCCACGAGCTGAGGAGCGAGGCGGCCTCCAGAAGGCAGCGGCGTCAGTAGAAGGAAACAGGCTGTGGGCTTCTGACACTTGTGCAGTAACACGCTTAATCTGCTGTGGCTTGGGGAAGGGGAGGGGTCATGGGGTGCAAACGGCAGCCTCTCCTGGGGTCTGGGGTGGGGTCCATATTAAGGGGGTGCCCATATCTACTGCCTGCTGTGTCCACATCCATGCTCTCTGGGTCCCCTTCTGGTTGCTATTCAGCTTCTGGGGGTCCTCATGCCAGGAAGGAGGTGCTCTGAACAAACAGCCCCGCTGCTAGGACAGCTTGTTCTCCACATCTGATCAATAACTGGGAGTGCTTCTTGATGATCAGTCTCTTTATGGTTCCTTGGGCTGGGTCCCCAGATCGGATGGATAGAGCTGAGGGTGGGCCGGCCGCCCCCCAGCCGTCTGCTGACCTCGAGGGCGGCCCCCTCACACCTGCTTCCTCACCACACACGGCCGGGAAGTCTGTAATCCTACTCAGATTCTGGGAAATGCCACCCGCCCCCAACTTCGATGGAAGTAATCTTGAATGACTGACATTATCCAGAGCAAAATGTACTTAGGAGAGTAGAGCATCTACAGACGATCACGTGATCACACCGAAGTCCAGGGGGAGGAAGGTTCCACCACCAGCTGCGCTGAATCAGCACCATCTTTGCTGCCAGCGTCCGTGTGAATGGCTGGAACCACATTTCAATATGAAGATGTGCTCACTTGTTCTATTCCACCGGGAGCTCTTGCGGCTGCGTTTGTCCTAAACAAAACCCAAAACTTGGCCAACTGAACAGAACAAAACTACACCAGCTCACCTCATTGTACCAGCCAACGATGAGCTCCAAGTTGCCCACAAACTTCCGGAAGGTCTCATGCTGGGAGAACAGATTCTTGGCACTGCTTGGAATCTCTTTCTGCTGCTGGAAGTTCAAGTACTTGACTTCTCTGAGAACTGCCACCAGCTAAGGCAAAGGAAGGTCACGGGAAAGGTTGGTGTGAGCTCAGTGGGACAGTATTTAGCCACCCAAGTGAAGGTCTGTCCCTCGGATGCTCCTAGAGCCTGAGGGAAGGTTGGGGGGAGTGTTTGGGGAGGCAGGTTGTTGGTGGGACCAGGATATCCTCACCCTGTCTGCTGCTCCTGAGCCAGAGCACGCGCCAGCCAGGGTGGACGACAGCATCACTACCAGGCGGTCTGGGGAGGCTCCAGGTCTGCGCCTGGCTCCTCCCTCGGATCTAACCTTCCCTCCTACATCTGCTGTCGCCTGGTTCTCGCCCAGGTCAACACCGGGGCATCACTTCTGACAGAGTTTCTGCCCTGTCAGTAGATGCTCAACAGATATTTCATTCAAATGTTTGTTGAACCAAAGAATGAATGACTTTTAGTGGAAGAGAAGGTTTCAGAGGAAAGGTCACACCCGGGCTCCCTGCCTTCCTGGTCCCACTGCCCAGAGCAGCGCAGACACGTCCACGTTGGGCGAGCGCTTGCAGGGGTTCAGGCTGCTCCCGCTCTGTCCCCCACACACATGCAAACTACCCGGGTTTTAGCCCCAGGACACACACCCCACAGCACACACCGTGAGCTCCTTCCAGCTTACCCAACTTGACCCAAGTCCATTTGATCAGACCCTGCAAAGACCCTTTCTTTTTTCTTTTTTTTTAAAAATTCTTAAATTGACATTTCCTCTTGGGATCCCATGAAAGGCTGCTGAGCTTTAGATGTACTCATTGAAGCTATTTTCAAGGATGCTACTATTTTATCTCATACCTTAAATATATCCTGGACAGACTTTAAAAAATACTTAAATAATGTAGCTAAATACGACATAGACACCAGCCCCCACAAGCTCGTGCTGTTGGCAGAGGAGGACTGAGCTCAGCTGTACAGGGAGCTTTGGTCTCACCCCCACCCTCCACAGTGGAACCTCAGATCCCAGGGGTGGCCTTTGACACGGGCACCTTCCAGACCCAGCGGCAAGGTGGCACCCACCGCTTTGCTGAAGTTGACTCGGAGGAGGTTCATGGCAGGGCCCCGCCGGATCAGGGGCTGCCCCAGGTTGAAGTGGCAGGCCTGGTCCGCCCCTGCCACCCACTGCTGATAGACCTCCTCGCGGTAGCGTCTCAGCAGCTCCATCATCTCATCATACTTCTGGTAGATAAGCTTGGCCTCCGCACTGGACATGACCCTGCAATCACGGTCAGACGGGCTGGTGAGGCGCCCGCCCCACGTGCACATCCTCAGGTCCCCTGGGCGCCCCCGCCACGGCTGCCAGACCTCGGGGCATGGAGCAGCCAGCCAGCTTTGTCTCCCCCAGCTGAGGGACTGAAATACACAGGTGGACGGTAGCCCTCAATCTGCAGCAACTGGCCCAGCAGGTCAAGCAAGAGCCCTCGTAGCAACTGGCCCCAAATGCCAGGACTTGATTAATAACACCAGCTTCCCTAAGTTTTGCCTCCCTTCCAACTGAGGACCAATTGGAGAAAGCCAGGTATGTCTCCAACCAATCACATAGGTTGCCCCTCCTCAGTTCCCCTGCCAGCAGACCCCCATCGGGGCACACCTGAGGCCCGCCCTCTGTCCTGTAAGCGCTCCCACCCCGCTGCCGAATGCTTGTTCTTTCCACCAGGCGGGCCATCAAGGGGAAGGGGCACAAGAAGGCATCCAGAGGAGGAGACAGGGACACACTCTTCTGGACTGTGCCTTGGGAAGTGAAGGCGTGGCCGACACAGAGGGAGGGGTAGGCTCTCCCAGCTGCCCGCAGCCCTGGGGGTGCCGCCTCCCACACCCCGGGGCGGCGCCCCGACTCACGGGTGCTCTATGTGCTTCAGGTCCCTCATGGGCGCCTCCAGCCTCTCCTGCAGCTCCAGGCTCCACTTGAGCTGCCCGGCCACGGAGGGCATGTTTCTGTGGATCGGGGGGACAGCCCCACCTGCGGATGCTGAGGACTGGGCATCATACAAGACTTTGGTGTTGTCCAGCTCAGCATCAAACAGCTGCAGCATGACCAAGTACCTGGGCACCACCTCAGCAAGAATTAGGGGCCGCTCCAGGAGGCCCCCACACATATGCAGGAGCTGTGGAGAAAGGAGACACACCTTTGCTGGGGTGCCCGCCGCCTGCCCCATCCCTGGCATCGCCCCGACCTCTCAGCTGTTGACACAATTAGGGAAAATATGTGCCCCATCAAGACAAAGAGCCTCTCTCTGTGTGGCAACAGGTTAAACGAACATCTCTGAGATCTTCCTATTGACATATGCTGGGTCCCCAAATATGTGGCTTGTAAACCAACAGTGTAAATAGGTCCAAGGTCTGGAAAAATTTATTCTGGGCTTAGAAGAAATGAGGTTTGGGGCAAAGAAGATTTAAACAATTAAAAAATAAAATTAATTTTTTAAAAATAGCCATGATACTGCATTTATGTAACCATTATATAACCAGGGCTGACTCTACAACCAGATGGAGAAATGTTTCGGTCAGAATTACTCCCCTTAGGAAGAGCCCCTTAGGAAGAGCTGACCCTCAAGGCCCCGTTCAGGCAAGGAAAACCACCACCAGGAGGCTTGTTCGGCTCTGAAAAGAGCCGTGGGCAAAGGGGAACAAGGAGAGAACAGAGCCAGAGGAAAGGAGGAGGGGCCCCAAATGATTACATTCACACAGCGCTGGTGCAAGTGTCCTGGGGCTGCCGTAACAAAGGACCACGAGCTGGCAGCTGGGACAATAGAAATTTATTCTCCGGAGGGCAGACGTCCACAACCCAGGTGTGGGCAGGGCTTGAAGGGAGGCTCTGCCCGGGTCCCTCTCCCAGCTCCCGGGGTGGCCGGTGGCACAACCACTCCAGTCTGTGCCTCCATCGGGGCGTGGACTTCTCTGTGTCTCTGGGCCTCTTCTCCTCTTCTTATAAGACCCCTGGACATCCTGGATGAAGCACCCACGCCGTTGCAGCAGGACCTCATCTAATTATATCTCCAAAGAGCCTGTTTTCCAGTAGTTCACAGGTACTGGGGGTTAGGACTTCACCATGACTTTCTGGAGGGCACAGTTCCACCCAGCAGCACGGGGAGACATGTTTCGGCCTTGAGCTGAGCAGGGTGGAGGCGGCGAAGAGGGCAGGGGCCCAGATAACATGCACAGACGCCGAGAGTTCGCAGAACGGGCTGGGAGAGCTTCGCCCCCGAGGACTTGAGGCCATTATAGGGAGAGCTTTGCGATGTTTAGAGGCTGCGGCCCTGGGGGTTCAAATGTCCGAGGAGCAGGGGCAGCCTGGGTCCCCTGGAATGCGTCATTTCCATGAGAGGAAAGCCCGGACCTGCACACCCGTCAGCTGGAACGCCCCTGACCTGAACTAGTCCAGGGGGCCTCGCAGCATATTTCTGAAAGCGGTAACGGTGCCGGAGGGCCTTTGCAAACAGCTTGCTCATCGCCCTCTCCGTCTATGATAGACATCGGGAGTTGTTTAACAAATAAAAAGATTTTTAGAAGAGAATAAGATATTTTATCTGGGTGTTTTGGTTCAGGTCCTGGCTGGAATCAGAGGGTGGCTCAAATTGGGACCAGAGGGGCATTTCATAAAGGCCCCTGCAGGCCAGCGGCGGCCAGGGTGCAGGGCGGCCCAAGGGGAGCACAGAGCCCGAGGCGGGGCCCGAGGGGGAGGGAGGTGCCCTGGCTGGGACCCAGAGAGTGAGGCCTCCTGTGGAGGGGACCTGAAGGAAGGTCCCCCAAGTCAAGGCTAGCCCCAGGGTGCGGGCACAGGCCCCCACTGCTCTGGAGGCCCAAGGGGCTCAGCCAGCTCACAACAGCCCGTTCTCCCTGTGGGCACAGCCCGAGCTCCGGGCGCCTGAAGGACTGGCCCCAAGTCTCAGATTTGCCTCAGACTGTGGTTTGAAAAATGTGACCATTGTCCCAAAGATGGCCTTTGGGGAAAGAGTGAAACAGTTGCAGATACAGGAGGTGAGATTTTCAGGTCCCAAAAAGCCAGATGGAACAGCCACCGAGTCTGGAAAGAAGCTTAAACTCTGATGTTCTGACCGTGGTTCCCAGCAGGGAAGAGACGGACACATCAGGACCCCGGAGACATTTTTAAAAAATCGACACATGACAGTTGGTAAAAAAAAGGTTCCTCTTGTTGGTTTGTGACCTTTCTGACATTTTTTTTTCTTTCCCATTCTTCCTTTCTTTTCATGTTTACATATATATATATATATATATATTTTTTGGCTTCTGGTTTCTGGGAAGGAAGTTAATTTTATTTTATACCAGGAGGAGATCATGTGGAAAATTGCTCTAGAACTTTTCTGGCTGCGTTGCATTACTGACCGTGAGAAATAGCATCGAGGCAGCTTGGGGACGCGCAGGGGTGGAGGACAGATGGGAGGGCGGGAGCCCCAGGGGCCCATCCTAACTAGAGCTCAGGGCCAGCAAACGGGAAAGAAAAATGAATGTTCTTCGGTACGGAGAGAAGATGAGCAGACGGAGATGGAAATGGTTCACAAGCGCTGTTTCCTCCCGTATTTCCCTCTTGCTTTTTCTTTTTCATCCAGCATAAATATAAAGTGAAAAATGTGGAACAGGGCTTTTCCTTCTGGGCGGAACGGCGCGTTGGAGTTTTAGCTCAGGCACCACAGTGTTGCCTCCTGGACTGCCTCTGCCCCTCGGAGCGGGGTGACCTACCTGCTCGGGATCACCTAGGGGACAAGCACGTCGCTTTGGACCCCTGGACCTTCTCGGTCCATTTCCATCCCCAAGGAAAACAAGGTGAAGTCACACCCTGCCCGTGGGGAGCCCAAGGCGCCCTACTTGGCTCCGCCCGCCAGAGGTGAGGGGCACCTGCCTGGCACCACCTCTTGGTTAGTGTTATCTTTTAAGTTTTGGAGGCTCCACCACAGGGAGGACCTGGTGTTTCCAAATTAAAGGATTGGCTGGAAACCTGCTCAGGACCTCTCTGCACTTGCAGCTTTGTGACACCCTCTGGGGTGTGAGCCTGAGGTCACCCCCGATGACATGGCCTCCCCACGACTCCAGTGATCGCTCCCCCACTTCAGCTGGAGCCAGTCCCTCCACAGGGGAAGTGCCTGGGCTCGGTTCTGAATGGACCCAAATCCAGCGCCTGCCCTCAGGGAGTTTATATTCTAGTTGGAAGACAATAAACACAGAGCATCAATACACAGCAGAATCCAGGGCCTGGAGGGAAGGACAGGGAGAGGGGGAGGCTGGAGCTCCAAGGAGGAGAGTCAGCAAAGGCCTCTCCCTGTGGTGGCAGAAGGCAGCTCCCTGGGGGTAAGGGCTTTCCAGAGAAGGGAAGGCATGGGGGCCCTGTGCTAATTTAGGTTCATTGATATTTTGCCTGGAGCATCAACTCAATCCAAGACTTAATTGATCGTTACATATGCAGAGCTTCAAATTCCCTTGCATCTGCATTTTTCAAAGAATGTCTGAAAGGCAAAGGAACATCTTGGCATTTGTGATAGAGAGATCCTTGTGCTCAGGGTTGGGGAGCTGAGCTCTGACACCCTCTGGACAGAGGGTCCCTCTGGGCTGCCCAGGCCAATCCCACTGCCTTCCTGGCATGGGAGCCCACTTGGCGGAGCGGCTGGAACAGAAGCCCTGGAAGCAGTCAAGCTCAGGGCTGGTTTGGGGTCCTGGTTTCTCTACTTGCTGGCTAACTGTGTGACCTTGGGCAGATGTCTTGACTTGTCTGAACTGGTAAAATGAAATGGATAATGCAGGTACTGAGTTTAGCAAATATCTCAGGAACCTGTGAGAATTAAGTGAGATAATAGTGCTTAGCAAAGTGTGTGGGTGGGATCCAGGATGCTAGAACAGTTACTGGGCATCTGCAGGCACTGCACTGCCCACAGCAACCTGGAGGCTGGCAAGTGAGGGCAAGAGATAGCTCTGAACCCAGAGAGTCATAGTTGGCAAACATGCACAAAACTGGGCAGAGAAATAAGGCTACCCAAGCATATCCACGTACACTCATTTAAATACCCAATACCCATTCTGCAGACAAGCTGTAGTCAGACACAATACATCCTGCAGAGAGGCCCTCCCAATTACTGGCAGGGGCGAGGCAGGTCACATAAATGCACAAAGAAGGCTGGGCCAGGACAGCAAGGAGTGGTGGGGAGTGGAGCGACCTGGACCGCTTAGGTTCAGTCCACAGAGTAGAAGCGCAGTTCCTTTGCAGCTGCTTGTCACCCTGAGGGACTGAGTGTCCTATGTGGGCAGACATGCCTTTCCAAGAGAGGGTGAAAACCTGGACTTTGATGTGAACTTTCTCAATCTGTACATGTTGGCAACTGAATAAAATTTATTTCAGGTGCCATGTGAGACTAGGCAACTCTATGGGGATGGAGCAGATTAGCGACTGCCTAAGACGGGGCCAGAGAAAGCCCCACCAGGGCCTTGGTGTGGGCCAGGAGCTTGTGAATCTGGTGGGCACAAATGCCCAAGTTCTGAGTTATTTGGTGAGACAATGGTGTATGCAAAATGCTGGAAAATCCAATGGCCATCAGATCTAGTTAACTTCTGAGCACTGTTATGTTGAGTAGGGGGGCGGTGCACATTTACTTTGCTCATTTTTCTGATTTTCTGATATTATGAATTGAAGGTTAGCAGGCTTCCCTTTGGTGATTTACTATGGCAGCAACGGAAAGAGAATACAGAGGCTGACGCTGTGAAACCCTTGATAACCACGCAGATTCTTCCTGTGCTCATTCACACTTACTCAGCCCCTCCTGTTTGCTGGGTGAGGGTCCGGGTTTGTTGGAACTGAAGGGATCCCCAGAATACAGGTCTTTCAGTTCCAGACCCAGACAGTCCTGGCAAAGCTGAGGGGCATTGGTTGCCCTCAGTGAAGAGGGCTGCCCGGAGAGGAGTTTGCCCGGCGTTCAGCAGCTTGTTCACCCTCCCAGTTAGCGAATGATGTGTTGGAGCTGAATGTCAGCATGGACCAAGAAGGTCCAGGGGCCACCTGCATGCCCCCCAACATGCCCATAGCTAAGGGATCCTCGGGGGAGGGGGGCACCAATCCACAGTGGGGACGATGGTGTCTAGTTCCTCATAGTCCTAACCAACTTGACGATGGCACCTGGCTCTTTTAACTGGCATTTTTCTGATTATTTGTGAGGCCAAACTTAAAGCATACACGTGTATTGGCCTTTTGTGTTTCTCCTTTGAGTTGATGTTCTCTGGGGGATTTAGTGATTTTCTACCATCTGTTTCTTTTAATTCTTTTCTTACAGCATCATTTCTTTTTTCTAATTGTAAAGGCACTACATGCTGAATCCTTGCAGCTTGGAAATCGTAGAAAAAACACACTGAAGACAGACAACTAGCCATCACCCCATTCACTGGAGGCGCCTTCCCAGTAATGATCTGTGTTTGCTTCTTGAGCCTCACACGGTGAAGAGCGTGTCAATTCACTCAGTGGCTCAGAGTGTGCGTGTTTAATTCTTTTAGCAATGTGGCCTCTGTGTACTTATGTTCCTTTTAAGTACTGAGAAAGTGGAACCGAGTAAGAACAAATGACATGTTTGCTCGGTGAGCAGTGAGAATCGGGGAGCAGCTGTTCCCCGTTCTCACTCTCTTCTCTCACTATGACAGGGCGTGGCAGTGATAAAGGCCCCTCGAGGCGCTTACCGCTGGCCCAGCTCTGAGACACCGAACCAGGCCCCTGCCCTTTCAGGGCCCAGCTCTTTATCTGTAGCTGAAGACGCGCCACTCCATCATCTCTGGGTTGTGGTTCCCAACGTCAACCCTGCGGTCGGCACAGGGTCCCCACCCATGCCTACCTTTGCACAGGACTCGATCGAATTGCTGTCGTCAAACCCTTGGCAAAAGATGGTGGCCAACCTCCTATCCAGATCTTGAATTTTGTTCTCAAAGTCAGCGTAATCGTCATCAAAGCTCTAAACGTGAAGCAAAACATGAAGCTCACTAACCAGCACGCAGAGCAGGGGTGGCCCCATTGGGTGCCGACAGCCCACGGGCGGGGCTCAGGGTCAGTCTGAGCGGACGCGTTGCCCTGTGGATGCTGCGTGTGCAGAGCTTTCCTGATGACTTTAGAATGTGACTGTCTCCCGACACACACCCTCCACATGTCTGCCCGCTCCTGGGGCATTTGCCACTGACCAGCTGAGGCCCCCGCCTTACCGGATCTCCAGGGTCCAGGGGGTCATATTTGCAGTCGGCAAAGACCTTCACCAGCTCGAAGACCTCACTGTATATCTGAGCGATCTGGCTTCCCAAGATGTTGCCCCTCACTCCCCCAAGCTCGATTTTCTCTAGCTTCAGAAACTCAATAGCTGTTTTATAAAGATCCTGGTGGAGACAAAACCCAGTTCACCTGGTCAGTTTGTACTAATGACCAACCCCAGGGGCTCAGTTACTAAGGTAGCTCGGACCCCGGCAGGGAGGGACCGGGGCCACGTGGCAGTGAGGGGCTCTCTGCGTTGGTGTTTTCTGAAGTCATTTCTGGAACACAGAGAGAAGGGATGGAAGGAAGGGCTCCCCAAGTTGTGGACATGGAAGGGAGGGGAGAGATGGAAACTGGGCCTTGTCCTGAACCCATGCTGGTGGAAATGAGCCTCTAAAGCAATCACACTTTACTGGGGCCCCCAGTTCCTCAGCTGTGAACGGAAGCAGTCGTAAAGGCAAGATGCTCTTGCTAAGTTTCAAGTTCTCTGCTTCCAGGAAAACCCTCCCCGAAGGTGCCCTGGAAGGGTGCCTAACGGGTGTTCGCCTGTGAACCCCACCTCCCCTCAGGTGTGGCTCCCGTCTCTTCCCCTGGGATTGACCGTTGTGCTGGGCCCAAGGCTCTCCCTTCCAGAATCCCATGTGTTCTTCATTTTGGCGTTCAACGCTGCTCAGCCCCCCAGTCACCTAACACTGTGCATGTGGTTCCTGTTGCCTGATCCGGATCCCAAGGGCTCCTGGAGGGTCACAAGCAGCTTCTAGGTGCCAGACCCTGTGCCCTGTGCTGTTTAGACTGAAGATGCTCATGGGGCACTCAGACCTCTCCCCCAGCTAGTGCCAAGGTTGGTGTCATTTTCTCAAAACGTCCAAGGTACATCAAGCCACAACCAAAGCAAGCCCAGCAAAAACACCAGCACAGCCATGCCCTGACCTCCAGGGCTCCTGCACACGAGGAGGAGGCGAGGCTGGCCAGCCTGCCCCCCACCCCACCCCGCCCACCCTGCCTGCCAGGTGGCCTGCATGAGAACCAGCCAGGCCTTCCCAAAGCCACTGCTAACCAGCGTCCATCATAATATCAGCGCTCAATGGTTCCAGGATGATTTTTCCCCTCTTTTTTCATGGTATGACTAGTATGTATACAAAGTTAAAATTGAAAAAACCCGGATGAACCACACAGGAGATTACAAAACAAAAAGCAGAACTTTCTGGTCCTGCCAGGGTCCCTGTCCCTCACTCTTTTCCGCAGAGGAAACCGCTGGAACCATTTTAAACTCTGAATCGGCTGCGGGCCATGTATCTAAACAGGGCTGCGGCACAGCCTTCTGAGGTCTTCACTGGCACCACCCAGTCCCGCCGCCTCTGGCCCTGGCCTCCTGGCTTCCCGACCATGGTCATTCCCTGGGTCATTAGTGTGTCATTCTGCTGGGGGGCAGGAGGCAGAGAAGGGCAGGAGCAGCCAGAACGGGTGGCTTTTGTTCCTGGCTAACAGCCCCAGGCACGGAGTAGACTGGCCCAATGACGGCCTCCGGGGGACATGGACTTTCGGCGTGACTTTCATTTTCCCTGCGGAGCGACTACTTGGGAGCCGGATAAGGATGGAAGACACAGTATCCTAAGGGAAGGGCGGCCTGTGACATGCAGGTGAAGTGAACCAAATTTCACCTTTACCTCAATGGTCTGGATTCGGTGGAAGAAGGAATTCATTCTGGAAAATGCAAGGGAAGAAGGGAATTCCCAAGGCACCAGCTCCTTGTCTTTCTAGGAGAGAGAAAGAAGAGGCCGTGTTTGCGTCAAACATTTCTGCGTGTTCAGACGTCGGGGCCATATTGACCCCACCTCGTTTCCACCTTGACTCGTGTTCTGCAAATCAAGCCCTACCTTAAAGAAAAGCTTCATGTTCGCACAGCAGAAGTCATAGGTTTGGTAAAGCGCCTTCAGAACGTTCACGGACAGGGAGATGCCGTTCAGGACCTCCTCTATCTCGCCTTGCAGGCCCTTCAGCACCTCATCTGGGCTCAGGAAAGTGCGTGTCTGGGCAAGAGAAGACAGTCCACGGTTCCATCAAGCAGTCTGGGGAGGCGCCTGGGCGCCCCGGTGGAAGCAATCCACCCAGGGGCCCGTGATCTCCTCCTTCTGACACACGGACTGGCCCTAAAGCTCACGTCCCGACCCATCTGCCAGCCACTGGGCTGTTCTCAGGAGACTGAGCAGCTCCTCTCGCCCGGCCCCTCATCCTGTGATAAGGCCCAGCAAAACCATTTTGGTCACAGATGACCAGGGTCCCCTAGGGGCACAGAAACACAGTCCTGCTGCAGGTTGCAGGGTCCTTGGCCGCAGTGCCTGTCCGGGCCCGCAGACAGGGCCTCAGGCTCCAGGCAGCCTGGCCCAGGGTTCAGCTCAGCTCAAATGTCGCGGGTGACTAATGCACGCTTGTGGAAAGGAAGAAGGGAAGGGGGTCTGTGTCAAGGGCAAGAGGAGGGGGCTTGGTGTAGGAACAGACAGACCCCACAAAGCCCCCAGCCAAGTCTTGGGGCACTGGGACTCGGGGGGCAGTTTCCCCTCTCTCCTCTTGCCCCTGACCTGGGACAGGTTGGGTGGACACCTCCCAGGCCTTGGGACAACTCTGGGTGGGCCACCTCTGAGGGAGAAAAGAGCAGAGAGAAAGAGCAGGCCCAGTCGGCAGGAAGGGAAGGCGGCCGCGGGCGGGCGGGTGGCTACCATCTCGATGAGCTGGTTGCAGAACTCCTGCAGGATGACAAGGACCCTGGAGGGCATGCGGTAGTGCTCGCAGGTGGCCCAGATGAAGCAGATGGTGTAGAGCCCCTTGGCGATGAAGGCAGGGAGCTGGGGGAGATGGTGGGTGTCGGCTTTGGGTGGCATCTCAGCCCTCCCCTCCCCAGGGCTCTGAAGTGGAGGGAAGAGGCGCCCCCCAGGCCCACATCACGGCACCCCTGCTCCCCCACGGCCCGCGACCAGCCCCAGCAAAGCAACCCTTCTCTGGCTGACGTACCACCGTGAAGTCGGCCTGTTCCATCTCCTCCAGCAAGATCTGCAGAGGCTTCAGGTACAGAACAATCTCGCTGGCTTCCTTCAGCCCTGCACGGAGCAAGAGCATGAGCTCCCCTATGCAAGGGAGCAGAAATGGGGCTCCCTCTCCCCCCACGCTCAGGAGCCACGGCCACGTGGTTCTGTGTGTTTCTTCCTATGGAAACAGGATCCTCCTCAAAAGGTGGGAGCTGAGGAAGCTGAACGTTGTGGGGAGCGGGGTACACCCCCCCAGGATGGGTGACAGGCCGCCCAGCATCCTAGGTCCCCACAGCCTCTGGGGGTTCTGGGAGGGTCCCGGGCTCACCTTCAGTGACGCTCGTATACACGTTCTGCAGCGCTGGCCAATAGCAGCTTTTGGCTTTTTCCAGGATCTCAACTATTTTGTTCACTTTGGGCCTGTTCAGCTGAGAAGAAGAGAGTATTACCTTTCAACAGAAACTCCCAGGCCCCAGGTGACGGTGACCTGGCCCTGCCGCAGGCTGGGGCCGAGGAGTTTTGCACCCATTCTCAGCCCCTCGGGGCCCCTGCAGTCGGCACAGAGGCTGAGCGTTTACGGGTGTGCCTGGCTGCAACATGCACCATCCCGCCCTGGGCAGCTGAGTGCCAGTCCCCATGGGGAATGAGGCATCACCTGCTCATGGATGCACTTGAGGTTCATCAGACGGGTGTCCCAGAACTCAAACTCAACCCGGGGAAGGGGGTGCAGCCCGTCCAGCAGCGGCTGGGCTGAGTTTTTGCTCAGCACGTCCCTGATCTGGTGGGACCAGCCAATGATGACCGTTTCGACGGCATGCAGCAGCGAGTTGTCCAGGGAGGGGGGGATCCTGCAGAGCAGAAGGTTGGGAAAGGTGCCCCCATAGTCCCTCTCACAGTGGGCATTGTCCATCCCCAGTGACCCTCTGCCTGAAGCCCTGATCAGCCACCAGTGACCTGGCGTCTGGCCTCATGTCCCTGAGCTCCTCACAGCCAGCCTGTGGGGGGCTATAAGAGACACCCTGAGCAAACAACAGGGGTGGCCATGGCCATGGGTGCCCCAAGAAAGAGGAGACCAGCTGTGGACTAAATCCACGTCCAAGGCAGCTCCTCCCCACAGTGCTCATGGGGCCACACCGGGCACGAGCTGGGGGCTTAGCGGACGACCGTGGGGGACCTGCCTGTACGATGAGCCCCCGGGAGCAGCCACGCTCTGATGGGAGTGAACAGAGCCCGTGTCACACTGGCACAGCCCCAGGAGCCCCGCAGCAGACAGCTGCAAGGCACTCGGGCGGCGTGCGGGGACCACTGGGAGTCCTTGTGCTGCCTGGGGCCCCTGGGACGCCACGGCCTCTGGACTCCTGCCTCCCCCCGCTGCACACCTGTTCTGTGCCCCTGGGACCATGTCCTAAAGGCGGCTCCCTGCTTTCCTGGCTGTGAGACACGTGTGCCAGTGCGCCTGACTGTGCATGCGTGTGATGCCTGGCCTGGCCCTGTGTGTGACAGAGGAGGGGTCCAGCGCCTCGTCCTGCCCTTGGGCCCTCGGCCTCAGACTCAGCCCCCATCATGGCGCCATCTTGCCCTCGGACGTTTCATTAGCTTCAAAACCAGTTTGCAGGGAGGCAGTGGTCCTTGGCGGTCACGGATCGGCCGCTTCTCTATCCCACTGGGTTCCTGGGCGGCCGCCTACCTCTCCACGGACCCCGGCGTGCCATCCGGACTCTGCAGGTGCTCTGGGATGGGCAGCAGCGTCTTCCCCTTGATCTTGCCCCCCATCACAAGCATTTCATTCTTCAGCTTGTGGACTTGCTTCACAACGTCTTCCGACACCACCTGGGGCCATCCGCTCATGTCCTCGCTTTGGTTTAACAGAGAGTAGAGGACCTGAAAGGACAGGGTTCCGGAGTTCTTCCCGTGCCTGCTCCAGCTCGCCGACACCCGGGAGGAACGGGGAGCCCTCAGCGTCCGGCACCTGGGGAAACCAAGGCCCTCCGCCACACCAGAAGGAGGCGGGCCGGTAGAGGCGTTCAGACCAAGGGTGACAGCCCAGCTCCCACACCCTTGCAGCGGCACACCCATCTCCGTGAAGGGGGACCTGGCTCTTGCAAGACCACAGCACGTGCTCCTTGCTGAAAGCAAATGCTCCGAGCACCAGGGAACGCTGCTAGGGGCCGAGCTGGGTACCCCTGGATTCACATGCTGCAGCCCTGACCCCTCACACCTCAGGATGTGACTGCATTTGGATAAACGGTCTTTCAAGAGGTGATTAAGATAAAATGAGGCCATATGGCGGAGCCCAAACCCAATACGAATGGTGTCCTTATAAAAAGACATTAGGACACAGGCACACACAGAGGGATGACTCTGGGAGGATACAGCGGGGGACAGTTACCTGCAAGCCAAGGAGAACAGCCTCAGAAGGAACCCACCCTGTGACACGGAGGCCTCGTGCTCCCAGCCCCCAGCCCCCAGGACTGTGGTGCTTGGTGACCGCAGTCCACACAGGCTAATACAGACACTGCGCTTTTCTGCTCTGGGCCTGCCAGGCACTTCATCCAGACGCGAGGAAGGCTGGCCTGGGTTCTGGCTTCAAATCTGCACAAGGCAGGGATGCAAACACCCACTACACGGATGAGGACCAGCAGCGACCAGAAAAGCCAAGTCACCCGGACTGTGTCAGGTCTGACCGCCCAGAGAGGGCTGTCCCTGCTGAGGGTGATGCCGGGGAGGAGGCTGGACAGTGAGCCGACACAGAAAGCAGCCCCCTGAACTTCCCTTTCCTTACTCAGAGCCTGGGAACTGGGGAGACCCATCTCCAGTACTGGAATGGCCTGCACCTTCCAAGATGATGGGTAGGGACCATGCCCGGCATGGCGAGAGGACCAGGTGATGGCCGAGGCCTCTCCGCCTTCAAGAGCACAGCGTTACCTGGAGGCCTCGCCAGGATGCAGGTGTCCCAGCCGCCTGGGTGGATAGGGCCCGAGCTCCTGCATTCCCAGGCTCCCGGGGCGGCTGATGCTGCTGGTGGGTGGACCACCCTTCCAAGCGGGGGTCTGGGCCACCCACCAAAAGTACGAGAAACAAACTGTTCCTCCTGAGCCCTCCGCCCCCTGCTGCCCTGCTCAGGCCCGCTGGAGCACACCCACCTCCTCCACGATGGCGATCAGCTGGTCCACAGGCGTGGGGCTTATGTCCCCATAGATGAGACCGTCCCTGTAGTTGTCCCTGCTGATGTTCTCAGGTCTCTTCTTGATGAAGTAAACCCCTTTGGACTTGAGGGACGCCGGGAAGCCCAGGCAGGGTGTGATCCCTCCAGCAGGACTGAGCGTCATCACCAGAACCAGGACGTTGGGCTTCTCAAAGAATTCGGTGAATAGGGCCATGTTCTCTTCCATGGCCATCATTTTGCCCCACCTGTCTGGCTTGAACTTGAGGATGACGGAAGCCACTCCCTCCAGGTACTCTACTCTGACGTCCGATGTAATCGCCATCTTGACGTTTCCTTACACTGAGGTCGCCTGTTAAGTGAACAGAGACTGCTCGGCACTGGCCCTGGGACCTCATTTCCCACCTAGCCCTGGAACCATGTGAAGTCCCTGCCCTAACCAAGCACGGA
Organism: Manis pentadactyla; assembly: GCF_030020395.1. NCBI lineage: Eukaryota > Metazoa > Chordata > Mammalia > Pholidota > Manidae > Manis > Manis pentadactyla. The sequence goes on from NC_080022.1 coordinate 187,310,529, forward strand.
CAGAAAGGCTTGTCAGGGACGCACGGCTTTCGGCCAAGGGTGGCCTGGGGGTGGGTGAGGGCACGGAGCCACGTCTGCTGCTCTGGCTGCACAGCTGCCCCCTGCCCCACTGGGGGGGCGTCCCCGTGGGGCAGGGCTGTGTCGGTCATGACCCCACAGCTAACAGGATCGCTGGGAAAGGTAGGGCTGGGGAGATGGGAGACAAAGAGGAAAGGAAATGATTGTAGCAAGACAGCTTCGAGGTGATGGGCAGGAAAAGGCCAGATGAGACATGGAAGGTCAGGATGAAGGCCCTGGAAGGGGATGCCTGAAAGGTGTCTCATCCCTCAGAGACAGCAAAGCTCGGGGAGAGGCAGGGGGTGGGAAGCTAGCCATGCTCTTCCTGTCCTGACCCCGGCCATAGGGACCCCCAGCTTATGCTCTGCCCTTCAACCCCTGCCCCCCACTAAATGCCCATAAAGGGATCAAACTGCAGATTTCCACTGGTCCCCCAGAAGCTGCTTATGTTCCCCTTAGAGACACCCACGTGGGGAGGGCATCGCTCAGAAAACACCCTGATGTCCCTCCAGGACAAGGGGTTGGGCCACTCCCCAAGGGCACAGCATTTAAAGGTCTGCCCCAAATCTCTATGTCAATATCTTTAGCAATCAAAATTAGGGCAAACAAATTCATAATGAACAAAATACTCAAATTCCAAATAAAGACAGGTTCTGTCAAGCAGGCCTGAATAGGGGTGGGGGAGGCAAGAAGAGTGAGTTCTGCAGGCTTGGGCCTGTCCTTCCTTGGCTGAATGGAGAGTTGAGCCTGCTCCTGCTCTTATCACAGCCTAGGAGGCAGGCAGCTCCTAGATTTCTGGGGGATCCTGGGGCTGATCAGCTCCCCTGGGGGCCTGTGGACTCTGGTTGACAGGGGGGCGTCAGGCCAGCAGCTCTGTCATTCCTCTGGCCCCAATTCTAGGAGCTTCCTTCTGTTCCAGGCCTGGCAATTGCACTGTGCTAAGTGTCTGTGTGGACAGACGAGGCTGGAAGCACTCATAGATTCCGGCTTTTGGTTTGACCAGAGCCACTGCTTTGAAGATGATTGTAGTCGCCAAAAAGACACCTATACTATGAAAGAGGTTGTATTTTATTGTGTCCACTATATTATGGCAAAATAACTCTATGCCGGGAGGGAGAAGCCTATCGCATGCTATTCACACCATCTGGTTTTTCTCAGAGCATCAAGTTTCTCCATGAGAGAATTCAGATAAAATAGACACAGTGATATACACAATGGAATATTATTCAGCCATAAGAAGAAAACAGATCCTACCATTTGCAGCAACATGGATGGAGCAAGAGGGTATTATGCTCAGTGAAATAAGCCAGGCGGAGAAAGACAAGTACCAAATGATTTCACTCATACATGGAGCATAAGAATAAAGAAAAACTGAAGGAACAAAACAGCAGCAGAATCACAGAACCCAAGAATGAACTAACGGTTAACAAAAGGAAAGGGACTGGGGAGGATGGGTGGGAAGGGAGGGATAAGGGTGGAGAAAATGAAAGGGGGCATTACGGTTAGCATGTATAGTGCATGGGGGACACGGGGAGGGCTGTGCAACACAGAGAAGACAAGTAGTGATTCTACAGCATCTTACTATGCTGATGGACAGTGACTGTAATGGGGTATGTGTGGGGGACTTGGTGAAGGGGGGAGCCTAGTAACCATAATGTTCTTCATGTAATTGTAGATTAATGACAACAAAACAAAACAAAAAAAAATAGACACAGTGAGCCGAGGGAGGTGTTGGTGGTCAGTGGGCAAAGCTGTCTGATGCAGGCACAGCTGTGAATGGAAAGGGACACAGCAGACCCCTCAGCACACAGGGAGAGCTAAAGGGGCATTTGGGGGACACCCACTGGATGCAGGCACCCCCCAGGGGCTTTGTGCAAGTTGCTAAATTACACCGCACGGATCCTCATTGTATAGATGTGGGAACAGGAATGCAAGGGAAGCCCTGAGGGTTTCAGCTTATGGTAAGTCTTGCCAAGCTGGCAATGCTCCTGGAATTCAAGGAAACATCCTCTGGTTTGCTGATTTTGCAGATTTGGGCTTTTATAAAACCAAGTGTCCTTCCAAGAATGGTACCAGGGGGCTCCCTCCTGAGCCATACTGTACGAGATCAGAGAGGTCTTGGTGTCCCCCCAGGTCTTTCTCCTAATCAGCTGGTCTTATCTCAAGCTCCCATCTAGCCGTGTTTTCTGGTAAAGCAGGAGATCCCAGTTAACAAATAGTGTCCCCTGTGGTGCTTCTGGAGGATAACCGCAGTTATTTGGGGGTCACAAGGACAGCTTCTCAGGGAGGTGGCCCTATGCTAGGCCCTCAGGTCTTGACAGGAAAAGCCAGGGAGAGAGGAGAGGCCGGGAGGAGAAGAGCCGCCCCTGGTGTCCGCACTCCAGCCTCTCCGGGCCCTTCTCCACCCGGCCTCCCTTCTGCCTGCCCAGAACGGGGAAGTGGGCTGGGAGCCATGGGCAGCCTGCAGGCCAGGCCAGAGCCCTAAGCAGCTCTGAGTAGGAACAGAGCAACTTCTGGGGTAGGTGAGGGGTCCACTGTGCACCAGGGCCTAGGCCCCACCTGTGACCTCTGCACCCCTTCAGCTTTGCCTCTGCGCACCCTCATGCGATAAAGGCCACTCACCAGTGACGACAAACGGTCGCTCCAGCAGAGAGCAGGGCGAACTGACGGGCAGCTCTTTCCCAGACCAGTAAAGGAAACGGCTCCCTTGATGGGCTCCAACTGCCATGGAACCTCTGGAAGCCTCCTCTTGGGATTTCTGGAACCTTCTCGGGACCTGAGTGACCGGTGGTGGTGCAGCAAATAAGCAACCCTCCGCCACCTGCCACAGCAGGAAGGCACTTGGGCTATAATATTTTTCAAACTCCACTGAATGATTTTTGCCTTTGAATTAGACCATTTAGTCCATTTCCATTTCATGAAATTCCTAATATATTAGAGTTTGAATCTGCTGTCTTATTTAAGTGCTTATTATCTGTCTTGCCTCTGCTAGACTCCCTTTCTTTTCCTTTTGTGCCATCTTCTTGATTACATAATTTTTATTACCCCTCATTATCTTGATTATTAAACATCCTTTATTTTTCTTTGAAAGATAGACATCATAACATCCTGACTTACAGCATCCTGACCTCTCCCAGGATAACATTCATTGCCACCCGATAATGAAATTCAGAAAACAATTCCATTCATAAGATTGTCAAAAAGAATAAAATACTTAGGAATAGATTTTTTAAAGTGCAAGGACTTACACACTGAAAACTACAAAATATCATTAAAAGAAATTAGAGAAATCAATGGAAAGATACCTGTGTTCATGGACTGGAAGACAATTCTCTTCAAATTGATCTATAGATTCAACACGATCCATGTCCAAATCCCAGTTACTCTTTGCAGAAATGGAGAAGCTGATTCTTAATGAGGGAAGTGAGGGAACCTGAGGGAAATGTGAGGGATCTAAAATAGCCAAAACATCATTGAAAAAGAGAAACAAAGCCAGAGGACTCACACTAATTTCAAAACTTACCACGAGGCCACAGTAATCAAGGCAGTGTGGCACTGCCATAAAGACTGACATACTGATTAACGGAATAGAACTGAGAGTTCAGAAATACACCCATACTTGGTTTTCAACAACTGTGCCAAAACAATTCAGTGGGAGAAATAACAGTCTTTTCAAGAAACGGTGTTGGGACAACTGGAAATCTATGTCAAAAGAATGAAGTTGGACCCTTACCTCATACCATATACAAAATTCATTAAAAATGGATCAAAGATAGACAAATGACGGTGAGCACATGAAAAGATGCTTAACATCATTAGCCATCAATATTTAAATATAAGAGCTGTAAGACTTAAACAAAATTCTTAGAATAAAACATAATTTAACTTCATGACCATGGATGAAGCAATGCTTTCCTATACATGACACCAAAAGCATAAGTGACTAAAGAAAAAAATTAATTTGGAAACATCAGAATTAAAAACTTTTGTGCTTTAAAGGACAAAATAAAGTGAAAAGACAACACATGGAATGAGAGAAAATCTTTGCAAACCATAGATTTAAGAGACTTGTATTCAGAATATACATAGAACTCATAACATAGTAATAAAGACACAAACAACATAATTTAAAATGGGTAAAGGATACGGGAAGACACTCCCCAGGAAAGACAGACAAATGACCGCTGAGCACATGAAAAGATGCTGACCATCATTAGCCATCAGGGAAATGCACCCCTGGGAGGCCCCGGAGGGGTGACATTCATAGAGGCAGGCTGCTGGGGGCTGGGGAGGCGGGTGGGGGGCTAGCGTTTGTGGGGACAGAGCTTCAGTTTTGGAGGGTGAGAAACATCTGAAGGCGGTGGTTCCACCGCAGCGTGAGTGGGATCGATGCCACTGAGCTGCGCTCGTGCCGTCAAGAGGGCGGATTTTGTGCTGTGTGTATGTCACCACACATAAAAATGCCGCTTCACCTAGAGACCCAGGCTTGCGGCTTTTGACCCCCTTCACATCTCGCATGCGCCCAAGACTCTGGTTCTGGATAATTGTCAGACTTTATTCCCCTGCATCCCGGCCCACCACGTGACCCCAGGGGACTCCCAGGGCTGTGTAGACGGCGTCAGCAGTCCCCTGGCCGCCAGACCCCTCATTACTCCCACTTCGGTCAGCCCCTCCGGCCCTGTGCACACCTCCCTTGCCCCATCCATCCTGGCCTGTCAGACCCCAGGGCTGCCGCGTGTCACCCCCAGGCCTTTCCTCATGCCCGCTGGTAACGGGGGTCAGCCACCTCAGCTGCACTGGCACCTGGGCACCTGAGCACTGCCGTGGAAAGTCACTGTCCACTCACCGAGGCCCACGCACCCTGGCATTTTGGCTGGGTTGCTTTCTCTTTCATTACAAACTCTTTTGTCAACACACTCCGCTGTGCTCCAGAACCTTCCTTTTCCTCAAGTCCCTGGCCTTTCTCTTCCCCCTCAGCAGGTGACCTCACCTTTTACCATCAGAAGCAACTTCCTAAATTGTCCACAACCAAACGGATGGACCAGAGGGGCAGCCCTCCTCGCAGTCAGCCCTTCCCAAGCCTGGGTCCCCCCTCCTGCCTGCCCTCTTGTCTGTCTGCAGACCTCTCCTGTCCCACTGTCGCATTTGAACCACGTGCAAGCTGCCACCGTCTGAGAGAAAAACTCTCCTCAGGCTCACTTTGCCCTCCGGCCCTGCTCCCCGTCACTGCCGCTCACGCCGCCATCTGTCCTCACCCTTCATTCCTGCTTGGCTTTCTCTCCACCCACGGTGCCTGGCAAGGGGAGGAGTGGAGGCAGAGGGGGTGAGTGTCATCAGCGAGAAACCTGGGCAACGCCGCCCAGGGACCAGTGGGGGGGGCTGCGGTGTTGCTTCCCTCTGGCACCCCTGGGTCCCCTCGGACTTGGAGGCTGGGTGGACGAAGCGCCCTACAGGCAGTTCCCAGTCTCCACTACACTGGCCCAGACCCAGGCTCGGAGCTCGAGGCTGCCACCTGAAACCCCATGGGCACCTCAAACTCAGTGTGCACAGAATGACCCTCCTCCCTTCCCCACCCTGCTCCCGTGCCCCACACACCGGGTCTTCCTTCGGGGTTCCCCGACTCAGTGGCTCGGGCACCAGCTGGGTCCTGATCCCCTCCATCCACAGCCCCACCTCCTCCACGGCTACTGCTCTCTGGCCCAAGCTGCCGCCACACACCCTCCAGCACCGTGACGGCAGCACCGGGACATCAGTTATCCGCTCGCCCTTCTAGTGCCCGACCCTCGCGATGAGCATGGCCACCCCAGCACCCCCAGCTGGGCCTCCGTGGATGCCGCGGAAGGAGCCGACTTGGAGGAGCCCTGCGGTGCAGACCTCTGAGACCTCGTCTCACCCAGCGTTCCCCCAAACTCTTCTGACCGTGGGGCCCTTCCTTCCTTTAGAGCCCCTCACCCTTCCTGGAAACCCCTGACCAAGGTTTCAGCTGGTCTAACTTGCCCTGTGGCTGCGCTTCCCCAGGGTCCGTGCGGCCCTGAGACACAGAGGAGCCGACATCTCGCGCCGAAACCCTGGGTGTGGCGGGGAGTCGGGGGGACGGCCCCTCGCCCTCAAACCGCAGCCCTAGCGTCCAAGCCACGGGGTGGGCCCTCTACCTGGGGTGAGGGAGACTCGCAAGTGATGTGGACAGAGCTTCTCAGCTTTCTGGTGGGTCACACCTGAGGTCCTACCTGAGCAACGGGGGTACAGAAGGGCGCATGGTTCGCAGCTTTTCTGGTGTGGACACACCGTCCGCGCTGTAGCGGGAACAGCAGGACTTTCGGAAAGGGCCGGGGCAGCGCGTGTGCGGCTCCCACCTGGGAACTGCGTTTGGGGCGGAGCTGCGGGCGGCCTGCGCTATCGGCAGCCCGGCCCCCAGCTGAGGCGCATCACCGGCTCACTCCCTTTGCTCCAGCGGCCACAGCCCAGGAGCACAATCGATCTATGGGCTCACCGTCCCGGGGGCCCTTAGCCTCCCTGCTGGGTGAGCTTGGCAGACAAGTTCATGACGGACACGCCCACCGTTGCTGACAGGTGCAGCACGGTTTTCCCTGCTGGGGGTGCTGGCAGACAGCGGGGGGCCGGGCCAGCCCTCCCTCCGCCTGTTCTGGCCCTGCCCTGCGCCTCACGCTGAGTTCCGGCAGAGGGGACACGGAGCACAGGCAGCCTTTGTCCCCCCCGCCCGGGCTCATCCCTGCCCCTGGCACTGGCAGGAAGGGAGGGCTGACCCCTGCCTGCCAGGCCGGCGCAACAGGGGACTCTCCTGTCACAGGAGGGCAGTGTGGCCAGAGAAGCATCCCTGTCCTGCTAGTTTCCAAAAGTCACCGAAAGGGTAGGCACCGTGGAGGCCTGGGGACCTTTTCTCGTTTGGGGGTCTCCGTTGGGCAAGCCTGTGGTAAGGCCCCCAGGGCATGGAAATGCATGGACCCCAAGCCGTCCAGGCTGGGGGACAGGGAGGGTCAGTGTGAGGACTGCGGGCAGTCGGCCTCTGCTCATACAGGGCAGATGGGCTGGGGGGGTGCCCCCCATGGAGGCCGGGCTGTGACAGGCAAGCCTGATGGAGGCTGGTCAAGGAGAAACAAGGCCAGACACCAGTTCAAGGGGACAGGGACAGGTTTTATTCAGCAGTGTTGTGACAGAGGAAACAGCTGTCCTCAACCCTGAATGCAGCAGAGATAGCTGGGCATCTATAGCACTGAGCACTGAGGGGCTTGTTGGATGGAAAATTACTGACAGGAGACACCCACGGGATGGGGGCCCCTGCTAAAGGCAGCCTAGGACCGAGACATCACAGGCTGGCAGCGAGGAACCAGCCCCAAGGACAGGCCTGTCAGAACGGGGGCTCAGAGGGGCCGGCCCACGTTTGCTCTGGGAGACAGTCTAATGAGAGGCTCTGAGTTTGGGGGAGCAGGGGGTGTTGGTCCTCAGGGCTCCTCCCTCCCTGCGCTGGGTCTGCGGCACTGAGTTCTCTGCAGGCAGAGGGAGGCCTGTGGTGAGGTCCCAGCCCACGGATGGTGGTGCACTTGCCTGGGACCCTTGTACACAAAGGACTCACTTCAGCAAAACTACCAGGACCTTTAAGGGACAGGATTCATGACTCACAAGCCCTGGGGGGTACAGGCACAGCTGGGACCACACAGCGGGGTCACTGGGAATGAGTGGGAGCCACAGCACAGCAACCCCGGGCTCTGCCTTTACTGGGGTTCAGGGTGGGGTGTCTGAGGCTTTGGGGGCCGCTGTCATTGGCTATCTTGAAGCATAAGAGTGGAGCTGGGGCTCGGGAGAGGCGACAGGCTACTCAGGGGGTCAGCTAGTTAGGTCACCCAGGGTTTTCCAGAAGGGGGCCTTCACGGCATGGGGCCCGGTCCCCTGTCTGGCTATGTCACCAGGGGCTGTGCCAAACAGCTGGCAGCTGCCCTCCTGCCAGCTCCCTGTGTCCATCAGAAGCAGCTGTGAGTGGTGCCAGGCCATCGCCCTGTCCTTCTGCCTCTGCTTCCTCACTTCAGTCACATTCACACTCAGTTCAGTCTGTGTTTCTTCCAAGAATTTAGGACACCCTCAATCCATATTTTTATTAAATGTAAGATAAAATAAACGCTCCATAATTTTCACTTCTATGCTTTAAAAGTGCTCCAGCCAAGCCTTTCATGTGTGTTCCACTCTCTAGACAGTGGCTCTCAGAGTGGGGTCCCCGTAGCAGAGCCGCAGCCCCCGGGGGCCAGTTCGGGATGCAGGCTCCCCGGCCCAGCCCAGACCTGCCGGAGCAGAGGCCCCCGGCCCGGGCCTGCGGTGTGTGTGTTCACAAGGCCCCCGGAGATTCTAATGCCACAGCGTGAGCACAGGCCTCCTCCTTGGGCCAGGTCTCGAATCCCTTTCTTTGGGGTTGATCATGATCCCAACCAGCCCCACAGTTACCTGAGGAGCAGGTGTAGCCCAAAGCGGTGGATCTCTGTGTGGACGCGGAGCAGAACCAACCTGGGAGCTTCCGAAATGAATGGCGCTGGGCCCCACCTCCTGAGGGTCAGGACCAAACATCCAGGTTTTCAAAGCTGCCCTTTGGGTCTAAGTGTGGGCAGGGCGGGGAACCCCTGGTCCGGGGAGGCCAGTGCCCTGCAGTAGCGAGTCTGTTGCCCCTGACTCGCTGCAGCAGGAACAACTGAGGACAAAACAAGTTAGAAATTCAGACAGATTCGAGTCAGAGGCAAGTGTTTTCCAGAGGGCAGCAGGGCAGCACCCCAGAACTACTGCTGAGGGGCTCAGAACCTGCACAGACAGCCACCCTGGGCCCCGGAGGCAGCATGCACCCCCAGGCCCAGGCAGCCCAAAAGCTTGTTCACTGCTGACCATCTGCCTAAGGGGACAGGCTTTGGACGTCCCTCGCCTTCTTCCAGAGAAGGTCCTGTGAGGCCCTGGGGCCACTCCTGACCGGGTGGCCTCTTTCTCTGCCCGGCTCCTGACCGTCTTTTTCTGTGCAGGCTGCTCATGATGTGCGTGTCACCCACCGGAGCACACGGTGTATCTTGAGGGGTGGGGCATTCAAGGACAGGCTGGGCTTTAGGAGACCTGTGGTCTCTCCAGCGCAGCTTCTACAGAGACCTGGAAATATCAACTATTTCTTTCTTTAAAGGATCACTTTTCTTTGGAATATTTTTTAAAAATTGAACTGTGTTATAGAATTATCTTCCCTTCAAATGACTTAGTTTATAGTATCTCATACTGGAAAAAAACATCTCCAAGATGAAAATCAAGGGCTCTGAGTAATATCTGAGCGGCGAAGCAGTGTGGCAAGGGCTGCAGGCCCCCGGGCTTCTCCCGCGAAAACAGCACCAGCCCGCCCGCACACCCTGGGTGCACGCTGACGTCTGCCCTGTTTTGCCTGGGAGGGGAAGGGAGAGAGAGAGCTGGCCCTGGGTGTCCTCAGCCTTGTCTGCAAAATTAAACGTGCTTTGAATGTAATGAGTCAGGAACGAAGAATTTGAATGAGGTCTGGAGATGAAATTTCCTGCCTGTGGTTTGACGCTCGCCTGACTGTCTCTAAATCTCCCCAAGGACATTCGTTCCACTGTGACAGGGCTCCTGCGCCGCCCGGCTCCCCAAGGGGGCAGCTTATCTGGGCGTGGATGGGAAGCAGGCTGGGATTCTGCAGGCTGCCTTTCCTGACTCCCCCGGCTGATCACCACGGTGACCGGGAGATTTATCACCCGCAGCATGTTCCCTTCAGCCTGGCCTCTGGCCCTGGAGGCTTCCTGAGAAATGAGGAGCGTGAGTCCCAGGGGCCCCTCTCTCTTCTGTGTCTTTCTCTGCTAGTGTAAAGCAAACAGTAATAATTCAGGGAGATGGAGGGATTCCCCAGGCGCGAGGTACTTGCAGAACTAAAGCTAGGGAAGCCCTGACACTCTGGGACGGGCGGGCCGCCCGCATGGACTGCAGGTGAAGTGACAGCGCTGGCCGTTCCCTGGGGCCTCTCAGGAATCCAGAATTCCCTTACGGTTCTCAGAGAGGCCAGGCACTTTCTCAGGACACCCCTTCTGCAATTAGCGCAGCCAGGATTGGCATCTGATTCTCCAATTCATCAAACGCTGCCGGCTCAGCCCCTCAAGGGACTATTTTGATGCAAAGCTTTATTTTAAGTTCTTTGACCCCTAAAGGGTGCTCCTCTGACCAGGCCACCTGGGTCTCTGGTGAGAAGACGACCCTCCCACGACCAGACCCTGTATGTGACCCCATCCCCAGGTGATGTGCATGCTCTTCCAGGCCACAGGAAGCCCCCCACTCCAGGGGCAGAGGGGCAGGTAGAAACGGCCCTGGAGCCATCACTGATGCTATTTAAAGCCACAGTTTTTAATGGAAGAGAAAAATTTTCAAACATGATATTTAAGAAAGAGCCACAGCCACGTATTGTGTGATTCCGTTTATAAGAAATGTCCAGAGCAGGCAGATCCATAGAGACTGGTAGTTCCCAGGGGCTGGGGGAGGAGAGAACACCGGTAACTACTAATGGGTATAGGGCCTCTTTTTGAGGTGATAAAAAAGTTCTGGAACTGAAAAGAGGTGAGAGATGCACAACATTGTGAATGTACTAAATGCCACTGAATGGTTGGTTCACTTTAAGATGGTTAAGATGGTAAATTTGACATGTATTATACCACAACAAAAAAAAAAAGAAGGGAAAAGAAGCAGCCTCTGCAATGAGGGTGTGTGAACACTGAACCAAATCCAGGGGACCCCCCAGGCATCCCCCGTGGAAGCAGCGTCATTGGGGGACTTCCCTCCCTCCCCGTGCACCCCGTGCACCTGCTCTTTAAGATCCACGGCTGCCCCCTCCCCACACCAGGGTCACAGTCCTGGGATGCATCACCCCCTCTGGGCCTCTGTACCCTGACTGCAGCGTGATTCTGACCCTACAAAGCCCCCCGAGAAGCCCCTACCCAAAGCGCCGGCGTCCTGCCAGGAGCAAAGCCCTATTCCCTCCTGATCTTGGCCTTCCCCGCATGCCCAGCCCCGTTCATCCCTGGGCTCCCAGGCCCCCTTTGACGTCCCAGGATGTTGAAGGCCGGCCCTGGGCCTCCCCCTGGCCCCATTCAGAGTCCTCAACGTTAGGGGATGCAAACGGGAACCCCAGCTTCTGTTTTCCTCTTTGTCATGATTAAAAACAACTCGTATTTGAAGAAGTCACTGTAAGTAAAACCCAAATGACACTTTCATGGAGCAAAATCCAAGACACAAGCCCGGGCTCCCACGGGGCTCCTCCCCTTGAGGTTTACCCCCCGCCCCACCCCGGGGGGTGGCCTTCCGCCCCTTGGCCTCCCCGGGAACGTTCTTTGCATGGGGCCCGCCCGGTCTCCCCTCCCTACCGGCGCGCTCCTACCGGGCTGGAAGTCGGGACTGCCCCTCTCAAGACGGGAGCCGCCCCCTCCCGCCCCGGCCCCGGCGCCTGCTCTCCGCCCTGCACCTCCGCGCTCGCTCGCCCCCTGCCGTCGGACCCCGCGAACGACCCCGCAGTCGTTTTTGCCTGAGCCAGCGAGCAGGCCCCGCGGGGAAGGTGGGGCGTCTGGAGCCCAAGGAAAGGAAGCGGAGGACGCCCTTCTGAGCCTTCCGAATCCGTACCTGCCTGGCGCGCGGCCCAAGAACGGGCGAATGCCTGATTCGCAGGTGGCTTTGCTTGGCTGGGGACACCCGCTGGTTTACAGTATTTCCCCGGAAGTCACGTCGGTTATGAATTTCCAATTCGCTTTTTTGCCGGGACTATTGAATTGCCAGGAACGTACAGCCCACTCTCCCGAATCCGTGGGTTTGCCCCGTGGTTGCTTTGGGGCCCTCGCCTTTTATCTGTTGCCTAAACCCAAGTCCCTGCGGGGAAACACGTTCTCACCCAACTGCCCCCTTTCCTCACGTATAAACCAGAGAACTCTTAGTTCAGGATGTCACATTCCTGGGCCCCCCGTTCTCAGCGGCCTGCATTTTCAGGTCGCTTCAGCGAAAAAATCCACAAAACCAGAGAGAGCGCTGGGGCCCTCGGGGAGACCCTGCCCCCCCACTTTGCTGGTGGACACCCTCAGTGAACCATACTTGGGCATGCGCCCCCAACCCACCCCCGGGAATATATTTTTGTTTGTTTTGGAATTTATATTCATGTTCCGTAGTATTAATACATACTTTATGAAACATACAAGACAATGTCTACCTGGATGACAAAGATGAAACAGTGGCATCTAAATTTAAAAAAATCTAATTTGTTAGGGGTACAAGGAACTTTGTAATGAAATGACCTTTCTTGTAACAAAAAAAAAATTGCTTGAACACTTCCTGATTTGGAGGTCTGGTATTGTTTGTTAGGCATTAATTATTATTTTTTTAATTCAAGGTTTTAAAAAGATGGAGATATAATTAACATAGTATAACATTGTGTGAGTTTAAGGGGTACAATGTGATCATCTGGATCACATACACATGGGGAAATGATTCCCTCAATAAGGTTAGTTAACACATCCATCACTCACATCATCACAATTTTTTTTGTTATGATAACATGTAAGGTCTACTCTCAGCAACTTTCAGTCATAGGACGCAATATCGTCTGTGGTCGCCATGCTGTACACTACATCCACAGGACTGTTCGTCTTATAACTGGAACTTTGTGCCCTTTGACCAACATCTCCTTTCCCCCACCCCAAACCCTGGCAACCACCATTCTACTCTCGGATTCTATGAGTTTGACTTTTTTAGATTCCACATATGACTGAGGTCATACAGTATTTGTTTTTCTCTGTCTGTCTCACTTATTCCGCTTAGTATAATGCTCTCAAGATTCATCCATGCTGCCACAAATGGCAGGACTTCTCTCTGTTCCATGATTGAGTAATATTGCATATTGCAATTGAGTAATATTGCACACGCGCGCGCGCGCGTGTGTGTGTGTGTGTGTATCCTTGCCAACGTTTGTTCTCTCTGGTCTTTTTGAGAATAGCCATTCTGACAGGTGTAAGATGACGTCTAATTGTGGCTTTGATCTGCCTTTCCTTGATGATTGGTAATATTGAGCACATTTTCATATTCTTGTTGGCCATTTGCGTGGCTTCTTTGGAAAAATGTCCATTTAGATCCTTTGCCCATATTTTACTTGGAATTTTTTTCTATTGAGTTGTATGAGTTCTTTGTATGTTTTGGATATTAACCCATTTAATTAAACCAGATACATGGTTTTAAAATATTTTCTCCCATTCCATAAGTTGTCTTTCATTTTGTTGATTGTTTCTTTTGCTGTATAGAGCTTTTTAGTTAAATGCAATCCTCTGTTGATTTTTGCTTTTGCTGCTTATGTTTTTGCTTTCATATCCAAAAATTATTGCCAAGATCAAAGCCAAGAAGCCTTTTCCCTCTGTATTTTTTCCAGAAGTTTTACAGATTTAGGTCTTATGTTTGAGTCCCTAATACATTTTGAGTTACTTTTTGTGAGTGGTGTAGGATGGGGGTCTAATTTATTTCTTTTGCATGTGAATATACAGTTTCCCCAGTACCATTTATTGAAGAGATTATCCTTTCCCCATGAGTACTCTTGGCTCCCTTGTCAAACATTAGTTGATCATATATGCATTTATATGGGTTTATTTTTGGGCCCTCAATTCTGTCCCGCTGGTTTATGGGTCTGTTTTTATGCCAGTACCACACTATTTTGATTAGTATAGCTTTGAAATATAGTTTGACATCAGGACATGTGATGCCTCCAGATTTTTTCTTTCTCAAGATTGTTCTGGCTATTTGGGGTCTTTAGTGGTTCCTTACAAATTTGGGGACTTTTTGTTACATGAAAAATGCCACTGGAATATTTAGAGATTGCATTGAATCTATAGGTAGATTTAGGCATTATGAATATTTTAGCAATATTAACTTCTTATCCATGAACATGGAGTATCATCATACTTACTTGTGTCTTCTTCAAGGTCTTTTATCAAAGTTATATAGTTTCTGGTGTGTGGGTATTTTACCTCCTTGGGTAGATTTATTCCTAAGTATTTTATTGTTTTTGATGCTGTTGAGAATGAGATGGTTTCCTTTCTTTTTCAGATGTTCCATTGTTAGTGTGTAGAAACACAAGTGATTTTTGTTGTTGATTTTGTATCCTGAAACTTTACTGAACTTGTTTATTAGTTCTAACCATTTTTGGTGGTATCTTCAGGATTTCCCACATATAAGATCATGTCATGTGTAAACAGACACAATTTTACTTTACTGCTTCATTTCTCATTTGAATGCCTTTTCTTTTTCTCGCCTGGTTGTTCTGACTAGGACTTCCAGTACCATACTGTATGGGAGACGTGAGAGTGGACAACCTTGTCTTGTTCCTGATCTTAGAGAAAATGTTTTCAACCTTTCATCACAGAGTATGATGTTAGCTATGGGCTTGTCATATATGGCCTTTGTTATGTGGAGGTATGTTTCCCTCTATACCCACTTGATTGAGGGTTTTTATCATGAAAGGATGTTTTAATTCAGGTTTTGAGATACAAATTATAGGTAGTAAAACTCTCCCTTCCAGGTACACATTTTGATGAGTTTTGACATATGTATACAGCCACTATTTGTTATTTATGTAATGTTATTATTTCTTTTGGGTAAATATCTGAGTAGGGTTACTGCATCATACCAAATGTAAATGTTTAACTTTTTAAGAAACTACCAGATTGTTTTCCAAAGTGTTGTTTCCATTAGCAATATATGAATTTCCTCCTCACAAGGAGTCGGTATGGTCAGGCTTTTAAATTTTATCCATTCTAGTAGGTGTGTATGATACCTCATTGCAGTTTTAATTTGCATTTCCCTAATGGGTATGTTGAGCATCTTTTCATGTGTTTAATTGCCATCTGTATCTCTCCTTTGGTGAAGTGTCAGTTCAAATCCTTTGTCCATTTTTTAAATTAGGTTGTTTTCCTACCGAGTTTTGAGGGCTCTTTGTCTTTTCTAGTTATAGATTCTTTAGCAGATATGTGATTTTCAAATATTTTATCCTCATCTGTAGGTCGATTTCTCATTCTCTTAACAGTTTCTTTCAAAGACCAGAAGTTCATAATTTTGATGAAGTTCAATCCATTAATTTTCCAAGTATGGATTGTGATTTTGATGTATCTATAAAATCTTGGTCTCACCCAAGGATACAAAAATTTTCTTTGATGTTTTCTTTCAGGAGTTTTAGAGTGTTAGATTTTAGATTTAGGTCTATTGTCCACTTTGAGTTAATTTCAAAATGGGAGATATGGTGGAGGCTTATACTTTTGCATATGGATGCCCAGTTTTCCAGCACCATTGGTGGGGAAGACTATATTTGCTCTATTGAGTTGCCCTCTACCTTTATTGTAAATAAACTGATCGTGGTTACTTGTGTCTATTTCTATAACTTCTGTTCTGTTCCACCAACCGATTTGTCTGTCTTTATGCCAATACTACACTGCCTTGATTACTGTAACTTTATAATAAGTCTTAAAATCAGGTATGGTTAGCCCTCCAAATTAGTTCATTCTCACAGTTATTTTTGTTATTTTAGGTCCTTTATATTTCCTTAAAAATTTTACAATCAGATTGTCGATTTCTATTTTTTTTAAAGCTTCTGGTGTGTTAAGACTATATTGAATCTAGATGAATATGGAGAGAATTGGCACTTTTACAGTATCGAGTCTTCTGATCCATGATCATGGTATATGTCTCCATTTATGTATGTCTTTTAAAATTCCTCTCAGTAATTTTTTGCAGCATTTTGTCAGCAAATTGCTACCCAGAAGATATGTAAACATACACACACACACACACACACACACACACATCTGCTTCTCTAATGCAAAGAATGTTTTAACAAGGAATGAGAAAATAACCACTTTTGAAAGAAATCCTTCCTATAAACCCTATTATTCTGAAAACAGATATTAAAAATTATCTCCCAGGTTATGTTAATCTTGTTGCCAAATATAATTCTTTCACCTGTTAAAAATTCTTGTATTTGTTCACTTCAAATAATCTTTGTACTTCTTTAGAAATCCTCATGGGGACTGTTCTAGTGGTATTTTAACTGATCTGTTAAACATTTTAAAATACAACATCTTTTTCCCATTAGTTTATAAGAAAACTTGACCAACATGAGGGGAGATGGAAATCTATGAGCCAAGTTTTTTTAAAAATTACATAATTGGTAGGTGACACTGAACAATTAGTATCATGGTTTAATAAGCAGAGTCAGTGAAGTAACTCAGCCTCCGGATCTCTAGGAGCTTAGTTAAGTGCTGATGTGACCGTATCATACACAATTGGAAAGTTCTTTTGCTTAATGACAGTGGCGACCAAAAATAGAGTCTGAGTGGGGAGAGTTAGCCCTGCACAACCTCATGCATCCAGAAGCAAGGCTCAGACTGGACTCCACCACACAGAATGACACTCAGTAGATGAACTTCAGTCAGCAGAGCAGGCACTAACCCGTTCACTGAGCCTACGCGCAGGACTGACATCCCGGCTCTGACTGGGTGCTCTGAGGACGCCCCTGGTGCAGACGGGGCAGGCCCTGCCGCCTCTGGCTAGTGACGCGGTCAGAAGTCCTCCTGCACCCATGGCTGGACGCAGGGCCTGTTAGGGTTCACAGCTGCCTTGCCTGAGGGCAGAGTGGACGGGTAGACTCTCCATGTGGGAGTGGGGAATGTCTCTGAATTTTGACTGACTCACATACCTGTCATGGTCACTATCAGGTTTCCAACTTCAGAAATTAAAAATAATTATTTTAAATGCTCTCATAGGTACATATTGGCAAAGTGCTAGCTGTGGACTGGATAACAGGGAATGGAAGGATATGTGGTTGCCACCTCTAGATGGTGGCCCTTTCTGATAAAACGCCAGCTGACCACCAGGGCTGTGCATTCCATTTAGGACAGCAAGTTAGCCAACAACTCCTAGGTTAACACTTCAACTCTCCGACCTATAGATGATGGCACACTGAGGAGGCTGGAGTATCTTCCAGTAAATTGCAGACATTGCAATAGACACATGTATTTTTGTATAGTTACCTGCATAAGTAAAGCCAAGTAGCTAACATATTGTAATTTTACAGCAACCACTAAAAGACAACAGGAACAGCCACTGTCTTACCAGCTCAGGCTGCTATAAAAAATGCCACAGATGGGGTGGCTTAAAGAAAAGACATTTACTTCTCACAGCTCTGGAGGCTGGGCAGTCCAAGGTCAAGGTGCCGGTGGATTTGTTTCTTGGTGAGGTCACACCTCCTGGTTGCAGACAGCTGACTTCTGGCTGTGCCCTTACAGGGCAGAGCAAGCAAACAGGAGGGGAGCTCTGATATCTCTTCCTAAAAGGGCACTTATCCCAGCCTGAGGCCCCACCCTCATGACCTCTTCTAAACCAAATCACCGCCCAAAGATCCACCCCCAACACCAGCACAGGGGGCATGTGTGTTGAGGGGACACAGTTCAGTCCATAGGAGCCAAGCCAGTAGGACAACCATGGAGGTAAAACAAAAGACTTCAGCTAAAAGAAAGTAGGAAAATAGAGAGAAGGGAAGAAGAAGACAGATGGGGCAAGTGAAAACAAAGAGCAAGTGGTAGGTTTAAATTCGGTCACATCAGCCAGTACACTGACGTCCCCTCCCAGCCAGGCCAGAGCAGAGAGCTGGGGGAGGTGAAGGGGGAGGGCGGGTGCGGAGAGATGGGAAGGGAATAGGCAGCAGGGAGAAGGCTTTTAATGGATAGAGGTCAAAGTTATGATTTAGACCTCTGGGCCTCTGAAACCTGAAAATGAGACATTTCTAACACTAAAAAGTAACCTATACAGCTTTGGAATCTGCCCAAGGTTATACACAGCTTTAATGAAACAGGGAGCGAATGCAGACGGCACCAAGGTGTGTGGGGGTCAGGTGGAGATTTCTACCTCCCTACAAGCCTTTGTGCTGACAGACGCCCCCACCTATTTCTGACTCCCAGTAAGGAAAGGAGCTAAGTGTTGGTGAGCTCAGACCTGCACACAGCTTATAGTCTCCCCTACAAGGCAAATGGAAATTATCAGCAAAGAGCAAAGCAGAGCTCATGCAGTTTATATCTCTGGATTTGCAAAACAAATGACACCTTTAAAAGATGGGCTCATTAACTGCTACACGCATTCCCCACTGTTTCTTCAAAACACACATGGGTGGCCTACTGCTTGTGAGGTCCTGTGTGGGGCTGCTGGGACTTGTTTCCAAGACTTGCGGTGTGTTTATACAGGGCAAGGATGTGCTGCTAAGGGTGGAGAGAACACAGCTCCGTGCTTCTCGGTGTAGGTCTGCGCTTTCTGCCTGCACTCTCTCCGTGCAGGCATCCTGCAGGCTGGGGCTGACAGCCTCTTCCAAGGCAGATGAAACGCCTGGACAGAGGAGCCCGTGTCCTCTGATGGAGCCCAAGTCTGTCCAAAGGAGCCAGAGGGCATGAGTACTGCCCACTCCCAGCCCCAAGCTCCCGGCCTCCGAGCTAAACGGCTGGAGGACTGTGAGTGGCTGGGGGCGAGGGCTCCTGGGGCTCAGTTTGGCCCCCCACAGAGAGGACTGGGGCAGGTCTCGGCCGCAGCCCCTTGGGAAATGACCACGACACAGCTCTCCAGAGTGTAAGGCTGCCTGGCACCCGGGCCTGTGCGTCCACTTCCAGAAGCACAGTGAACCTATAGCACGCTGCCCACCAGAGCGGTGCAGAATTCGGGGAAGCTGGCTTTTGGAGAACTTACTCAATTAGCATGGGAGACTGAACGTACAGACTGACCAAGGCCTGGCCGTTTATGATAATAAACTCTGACCGTAACCCCTGCATCAGTCGGGCCAGAGCAGTCAGGACGTAGTCAGTGACCACATGCTGCCCTCATTTTTGTCCTGCTTTCACCTCAGGGCCAACCGGGAAGAAACAAATGTGCCCCTCACCAACTGCAAAGGATGCCCGGCTCTCCAATCAGCCCACCGCCAGCAGCCTCCCTCGGGGGCGCACCTGAGGCCTTCCCTCTGTTCCACTGCAAGCTTTCCTGCTCTGCCAGCTCCGGCTCTGGCTCCGGCTCTGGGTAAACAGCCTGCACTTCCTTGGCCAGGTGTCTTCGTTCATTCCACGAAGGGATGGGGTGGCCAGGGAGAGAGGCCGACCTCAGATGGGCCGGGGCCTCACCCGCTATGGTTCTTGGGCTCTGTGCCCCCTTCCTCAGCCAAGGGAACCCAGACAGTGGTTTTTCACCCTAATGTGCTGGTCTCAGGCTGCCACTGCAGAAATGGTGGGTGGCTTTCTACATGTTTCTGTTTTGGTCCCTGGGTGTGGGGAGCCTACCTGGGGTGCTGGTTTGTCCTGGACACCCATCTCTGAGTGGCTGAGCTGGGGCTTCCCGGGTACTGTAGGAACAGCACCCTAAGTGTTCTGGCTGTTCCTTCCACCCAGGACAGCTTCCCCCAACTTTCCTAGAGGGATTTGGGGTGCATCTGGGGGGCTGCAGTGGGTAGGAGCCCAGACATGGAACCAAATCACCAGGGTTTGTGACACCAGCTTGCCCACACCTAGGCCAGCCAACCTCTCAACACCTCATTTTGAAAGGGGGGTGGCCATGAGGATTGAGTTAATATTGGTGGGCTTGGGAGCAGTCCTTGTGTGTATAATGGGTGGCAAAGACACCTACCTCTTGTTATCTCCTGTCTCCATTTTACGTACTGCCAAGTGGAACTATAAACTCACATGTTCTCACGCTATTCTTTTTATCACCCTAAAAGCTAAAAAAATACTACAAGATCCCTAACCCCACAGCGGCTTTTAGACATCCTTGACACTGTTTCCAACCTTTCGTGCACATTCTTTAATTTTGCTCTTTTCCTTCATAGTTGAACACCCAGTCCACGGGGTAATGCCAATGAGCACATATCATTGCTTAAGAATCGCTAATCACGGCAGGATTCATGATCCCCAGGTTACCTGCTCCTCGTTAAGGCCTGTGGGACTCACCTGCCTCTTCCCGTGCCACCTCCTGCTCGGCTGACTCTGCAACTGCTCCAGCCAGAAGCTTCCTCTCGCTAAGCAAAATGGGCAGCAGGTTCCTGGCTTCTCAGGGCGGCTTTTCTGTCCCCTTTTGTTTTTCCTCTTCTTCTCACTGCTCCTGTCTTTGTTCAGGAAGTCCTCAGGGCTTGCCTGTGCTCTTCCTTCACAAATGCAGAGGGGTTTCCCGGACCCCAGGGTTGACCTGCCCTATAGTCTTCCTGCGAGTCAGCGTCGACCTCAGTTCTCATCCGGGGCACCTTTTTTATTTGTTTGTTAATAAGAATGTTCCTGTTAAAATACAAATGTGTTCACTGCTGGGGAAAACCATGCACACCTTTCTAGATCAATATACATCATTAGTTTTTATCCCTGACACCCCCTTTTAAACTTGCGAGACCCCACCCAAGAAGAAAAAAACACAACCAACTCAGCACCCTCACCCCCCAACGCTGCTTTATTTTCCCATGGAACATACCACCTAACATGCTGTTTCATTTACTTATTTATTGTCTATCTCCCGCCATTAAAAGTAAAGTTCCATGAGCTAAAACAGTGCCTGGCATGTAGGAAGTGTTCAATAAACATTCACAAACTAGTGGGAACACCTGGCCCATGCTCAGGAACAGGCTGAGAATCAATTGTTCTGGGCCCACGGCGAGCTCAGAGCATGACAGAGAGCATTCAGAGACTCTGACAACACCTTGACCTTCCCACGGCATCTAAAGTGCACAGGTGTTTTACTGATAGTTCATTTTTATTGTATTTCTAAAAGTATTGGTCCTATAATGGATTGGATATTAAAAACAAAACAAAGCAAAAGAACAGGTCGTTTGCCACAGATAGTTTCTCTGAGAATCACCAGGCTAGCAAACAAAAGATGTCTATGAAAAGGCCTGGGATGCAGGAAAAGTATGTTTCTTTCTAAGATAAAAGTTTAAGACTAGTATAAACCCAGAGTGTGGGGTGCTGTGTGCATAGCCACCAGAGAGATTCAGCCACAGTGGAGTCCCAGAGCAATTGGGGTCAGGCGGAGGGCGTCGAGACCTGCAGCCATCTGCCCCAGCCTCCTGTCTCCATATCCACTTGCCATGTCACCACACTGTCCAGCAGAAAGGGTGCAGGTGGCTGCCCAAGCCTGCTGGCCACGAGACCTCCTGTCCTTTCTGGATGACGTGTCCCCACTGTCCCATGGCTTCAAAGTCATGGGTGCTGACCCTGAGATGGGCACTCAATGCAGCTACACCATATGTCTTGAACTTGAGGGCTAAGAAGAGCTGAGCAACCCTTTCCTGGGGCTGAAATCGTTACACGGAAGGTCAGGAGCTGTGGACTTGTTCTGCCGAGAGAAGGAGAGCAGAGGAGCAGGTATGCAGAGAAGGAGGGAAAATGGAGACAGCCCCAACAGCATTCCAGAATGTTCCAAGTGTCCCAAGACCCATCTACCCTGAGGCTTTGATCCTGTGAAAAAAGTCCCCATCCATTAGGCTTGAATAGCATGAGTTGGGTTTCTGTAGCTTACATGCCAAGGAGAAGGGCCTGCCCAAAGGGGACAAACACATGCCCAAGAGTTGAAGCCACATCCTTACATGGGTTTGACAATTTGGGGTTTCTTTCCCCATCCTGGGTCTTTGCTGGCCAGGGCCTGATGGTCAGTGCCTCCGGAGCTTAGACTGGAAGGAGTTGCAGTAAGTCCTGACAGTGTGTTTAGGGACTGGGTCCAAATTCCTGTCTGTTAATAAGTCTGTAGCAAAATGATGAGGTCTGTCATTTCTGTGGCAAAACTGACATTGTTCAGCAAAGTGGAGTTTTGAGGACTGGCCGATATAAAGGGGCTCCTTCTGCAGAGACAGAGTGCAGGGGTCAGCACCGTGTGTCTGTTGGGGTGGGAGGCTATGGCCTCCCGTTATTCATTCAGACACTAACCTAGGTGTTCCTGGGAAGGTATTTTGTAGATGTGATAAAAGTCCATAGCTAGTTGTCTTTAAGTAAGCGAATGTATCCCGGATAATCTGGGTGGGCCTCGTCCAATCAGTTGAAAGATCTTACGATCAGAGCTGAAGTTTCCCTGAAGAAGAAAGAATTCCATCTGCGGCCGGCAGTTCTCGCCAGTGCGGAGGACTCAGTCCGCCGGTCCCATCTGCCAGCCCTAGCGTTTCAGACCTGCCTACCCAACCCTGAAATCACGTAAGCCAGTTCCTTGCAATAAATCTACGCACACACACTTCCTCCTGGTTCTGCTTCTCGGGCTGAACCCTGATTGATACACAGCGTCTCAGTAACAAGGGCCAAGCTTTGGTGTAGTCAGAATACCAGACAATCATGAGAGCCTTGAGTACAGCCATCAGCAGGACTCCTGCACTGTGGGGGGAGCGGCTGAGATTCGTATTTACTTAGGCCTCAGCAGCTCGGTGGGGTCACGTGTCTGTGTCTGGAGCATGCCCTCTGCCAGTCCACAGCAGCTGGTATCAGACTCCAGAGCCTGGCAAAGCTGATACCGTGGCTATCCCTGCACCTCTGTGCAGGCCGCAGACCCACCACAGGACGTGAGGCTATTCCTCACCCAGTCAGTGAAAAGAGATTCTGGGACACACAAGAAATAGAAAAGGAATCCATGAGCTCTCTGACCCGGAAGAGAAGACTCGGGGCCCCCAGCCTGGCACCACGGGAACAGGACTGTGGACGCGCAGTCGACAAGCTTGGGGAGCAGCCCCCCACAGCTTAGCTCAGCCACCGTGGGAGGCACCCTTCACTCTGTGCCCCAGTTTCCTCATTTATGCGATAAACTGGCTGGTTGATTTCTGAGACTCTCCCTCCTCTGGCTTCCTGGGGTTCAGTCCACGAGACACCAAACTCAGCACCACCGAACAGCTGCCCGGTCCGGACGCCCGCACTTGTGTTTGGTGAGCCTCATTCCTGTGGTGCCCCGTCCTGTTCTGGAATCCCCAAACAAGCTTTGAGAACCTTTGAACTTCTTAAATGACGTGCAAGGCCTCACCTGCCGCTGGTTGCACAGCGGGTGCCGCGGCAGTGCGCCTCAGTGACCCAGCTCGCCAGGGCAGGAATTTGGGCTCGGTCCCAGGGCTGCGCTCCCACTCATGTGCCCGCTCCCCCTGGGTCTTTCTCTCTAGTGCACAGACATTTGATTCTGGCTTCAGTGCCTGCCCCTTTACTCTGTCTTTGCACAGGAAACAGTGGGAAACGGCTGCCCCAGCAGAGGGCTTGGAAAAAAAGCTGCTGCCTTCAGGAATGTTCCTCACATGGAGACGTTACCTGGCGTGGGAAACAGCTGTGGAAAAGCCACCACAGCGCTCCGCCAGGACGCGAGATGCCAGTAGGTCAGGGACCCACCCACCCGCGTGGAAGGTGCCCGGCACTCTCCTCTTCACCCCAACCTTTCATTAGCTTGAGAATCTGCTTCTGCTCCTCTTAAGTAATTTATGAAAACAGCCACAACGCTGGAAGGTTTGATGACTCAAGTTACCCTAGGGAACGTTAAAATGGGCAAAGCTGTCTCTGCTTTGAATGTGCACAGATATTTGACATGAGCCATGAAATGCAGAGGAAGCCTCCGGCTTTCCAAACCTAAGGCTGAGGCTTGGGGAGGGAGCACCCGCCCGCCCCCGAGCACTCTCCACTCTTCCCACACGGAAGAAGCTGTAAATGATGAAAACCAAACGCCCTGGGACCTCTTGGAAATCAAAACAATGACAAAACAGGGGGAGCAGGACTTTCCTGCACAAAAGGTGCTGCACTTTGTCACGGAGCCTGGAGGCGTTCCCTGGTTTATGTTTAGGCATGTGAGTTATTTTCAGGGGCAGGAGGCACAGGTGTTTATGAAGCTGGAGAGGAGAGCGTATGAAAACACACACATACCAGGCCTTCAGAATAAAAATGGGCTCCCCTACCTGGAACAAGGAATCCGGGGAACCAGCTGTGTGGCTCGGCCTGGTCGGTCTTTGGACGGACTCGGTGTTTTGGGGGTGGCTCCTCGAGTCTCCCAGACCGTCACGGCTCTCCTGCTTCTTAGGCCTTCAGATAGATTTGGAGTGAGCTACACCACAGCTTTGTTTACTGGCCTCGAGAAGGCGTGGAGCCTCTTAATACACTGTTGGGATGACCCCTTAAAGCCTGCACATTATGAGGACCTGCAGTGAATCAGGGAGAGAGGCTGGAACTGTCCTGGCAGAGCTTTGAGGTAAGGCTCAGAGGGGTCAGGGCACTGAGCGAGGTTAAAGAACTCGCCACCTGACTGTTCCCCAGGAAGGTCCAAAGGACACCCCCTTTACAAAAGCAATAAAAATGCTTTGGTGAGAGGGGCATTGACATATCTGAGCTGCTCAGGGATAGTGTCCCCTGTGGGCCGGGAGTTGACAGGAGGGGCAGCCATGGACCTGGGCGACCAAGAATCGGATGGGAGACCTCCAGTCGCCTGATACCTCTCTGGGGGGCCCTGCTGCCCGGTGCCCTCCAGGCTGCGAGTGGGGTGCCTGGGACAGGAAGGGGACGGAGCTGCCATATTCTCGTCCCCTGTAGCTGGCCGCCTGGGCTGGGAGAGGAGCTGGGGCCCAGCTGGGGTGCACACCCTGGACCTGGCTCAGACGTGCCCCCGAGAGGGACCAAGCCGGTTAGAGAACAATGCCTGGCAGAACTGTTTACTGGATTACATTGAGTTAAATTTCGTTTTCTTTTTGCCAAGAAGGAAAGAGAACCTGTCAAAGGAACATCCAAGCGCCCATGGAAGAGAGAATTGAATGCTTGCACACAGTGGATTGACAACAGTCAATTCGCCTCCTGCTCTAAGACAAAAAGATTAACAACGCGTGAGCTAAGCGTTGAACTCAAACAAAAGGACAGCAACTACCACACAATAAAGAAAGAATGCAGAGTTAATAAAGAAGCAGGCATGAATGGACTGGTCCGCCCAAACCCAAGGAAAACTCATTCTAGATCTGAAATAAGATGAAGAGCTGGATATTTGGAAAGATCAACAAGACAAGCAAATGTCTGGCAAGATTAATCCAGAAAAGAGAGAAACCACGAATGCACATTAGGAATGAGAAAATGGTTAGAATAAAAAATGGAAGGGTTCAAAGAGATGAGATCGGTACGTACCATTTCACACCTATAATCTGAAAATCTAGAACAGTGTTTCCCAGAACAGAGTCTCCTGATCATGCTGTGTTCACCCAGGAAGGGGAGGCAGGTGGCTAGCAGGAAGCCAGCAGCTGTTCTCTCTCTCTCTCACACACACACACTCACACTCACACTCACACTCACACACACTCACACTCACACACTCACTCACACTCACACACACTCACACTCACACACACACTCACACACACTCACACTCACACACACACTCACACACACTCACACACTCACACACACACTCACACTCACACACACACTCACACACACTCACACTCACACACACACTCACACACACACACACACTCACACTCACACATCCATACGCAGAGTGGCCCGTGAAACGACAGCCTCCCAAGGCCCTCTACGAGTCACGCTCTCTGCTTCCCAGTAAGTGACCGTCTCAGTCCTGCTGTGTGAGTCCTCCCGTCATCCACCCGATGCCCCTGCTATTTCCCTGCTTCCTGCTCACCGCCCTCTGAAGGGCTAGATTATAATAAAACACAGGCCATGTGCATGTAAGCAAACATACACTCGGCCTGCTGACAGTCCAGGAGAACATTTGCCCAGAAAGCAAAAGAAAGGGAAAGCTGGGCTGCAGAACATGCATGGGCTTCATTAGACTTAAAAAAGTTTTTTTTTGTTTTTTTTTTACAGAAATGTAGCATTTGTACAGAAAGTACAAGAGCCCAGCTCAGTGTTTTGAGGATGATTCACAGCACAGGAAGCCAGCATCAGGGGTACAGGGCCTAGCCTGGTTTCCAGGGATGTTTAAAGGGAAACATCCCTTCAAGAGCTATTTAAACAACAAAGAGATGTTGTGGGGTTTCAACAAAGAGGAAAAGGTGTGCCAGACGTAGGAAGTGGCTTTGAAAATGATTAGATCAAAACAGAAATGGTTTGAGCAGACACAGCTGCAAAGAGCTGTGCTCCCGGACGGTCCCCACGGCACACCCGTCGGTCATGAGATCGCAGTAAGTGTGGCTTTCAGGAAGTGCTGCCCCCGACTTCAGATGCCAATCTCAAGAAGCAGGCTCCCAGGGCCCCCAGGACTTCTGTCCAACGCGGCTACTAGATGGAGGTTCTCATGATCCCTTCTAGGGTCTGATTAATTTGCAAGAGCAGCTCACAGAACGCAGGAAAACACTTAGTTCGGTTTACCAGGTCATGAAAGGATACGATAAAGGATGCAGGTGAACAGCCAGATGCAGAGACACACAGGGCGGGGGCTGGGCGGGTCCTGAAGAATGCTCGAGTGGCAGTAAAGCCAAAGAGAGGGAGCTGGGGTCCCAGGTCTCCTCCTGCACGTCTGCCATCTCCCCGCAGCAGGTCACCCCTAATGCCTCTGCCGTCTGTGTCAGTTGAGCCAGGGTTCTCAGAGGCGCAGGGCCAGCAGGCCCCAGAGAGCTCGCCTCCTCTCCCTCACGTGGGACGCAGCGAGGAGCCTCTCCCACGGGAACTGAGTCGGCTGCCCCTCCATCCTGGAACACCCCCCCCACCCCGGAATGGTGAGGAATATGTTCCTGTTGGTTAAGACGCCTACTCTGTGGCCTTTTTGTTACAGTAGCCAGAGCAGACTAAGACCACAGAGGGAACAGACACAGACCAAACAGGCAACTTTGAACCAAAAAGCAAGACTTTCTAGTTTCCAATATATAAGGGCGCCCATGAGTTACTTAACGATGTGGGCAGGCCTAGGCAAGGCTGCTTAATCTGGAGCCCATGGAGGGGCTCAGGCTGACGGGACTCCACCAACTTGGCACCTGCGCTTTCTGCTGGCTTCCCTCCCGACTGTACGGAGGCAGCCGGAGCTTGAATTCGCTTCACAGAAGAACCACTTGCCTGGAGGTTCTTGGGCAATGCAGACATAAGATTTTGCCAGATTGGAACTTGCCTCCACAAAGAAACTACAGTTTATCATATCAGGAGGGCTGATGTATCAAGACCAGAGTTCTTAACAGCGGTGGTCTTTGCCCCCGATTCAGAAAGCAAAGCGAGACCCAGCTCTGAGTCCCAGGAGGGTTGACCAGCAAGCCTTCCAACAGGTGCTACGTGATGCCTCTGGGAGGGACTGGCTTAAGTGGTGGAAGGCACAGTAAAGGAGGAAATGTCAGGCGTGATGTGGCTCTGCTACGCTGGGGGGACCGGCGCTGGCAGCACAGTGCATCTGAACGCACCCCGTGATGTTAGGTCCACATGCCCGACGAGAAGAGGCCTTCATGCTTGCTGCCCCATCGATACAGGGTTACATTATCTGAGCGGCCGCCAGACTTCATTTCCAAGGAACTGTGTCCTGCTGACGGCTGGGTAGATGGCACAGAGGCAGGCAGGTTATGCCCGCATGGCCCACCCACCCAGTAGAGTGCACTCATGTCCACGTCCTTCAGCGACGTGGAGGATGCAGCCGCGCCAGGATGGCCTGTGTTAAACGCAGCCTGCAGCCACCCTGGGACAGCAGCACGGGGCAAGGCACTGAGCAGGGGCTCCTGGGGAAAGCCGGGGGGCCCCTCGAGTGCTGGGCCACTTCCTGTCTCTGGACGGTTCTCAGGAAGAGCTCTCGGCCTACAGTTCTCAGGATCACATCATCATTTTAATGACAGTGAAAAATTTATGACCTCATATCCACAGTGTCTGTAACTGTCTATTCCTTCATGAAAAGCCATTCTCCGGCAGGTGCCCACAGGGTTTCAGAGTGTCCCCCTGAAGACACAGGTTTCTGGCAAAATCTGACAAGGCAGACAGGGAACAGAATTTGAAATTGCTAGGACTGCTCCCGGGCAATTCGGGAAAGGATCACCGTGCCTGGACAGACGATCTCAGGGAGCCTGACCCACCAGGGAGGGGTTTTAGGGTCAGTTCTACATTCCCAGTGTCGCGGCTGCCCCGGGCCGGCCTCCTGTCCCAGTCAGTATGGATCGCCGGATCTCAGAACCGACCCCAGGAAACCTCCTGCCCCTCTTCAGGCCTATGTACTCTGCAGTAAATGGTTCCACTTTCCTTCTAAATAGTCACAGAGAAAAAAAATCACAGACCTCAAGGATACAAGTGTCTAACAGGCATAACGTTGCACCAATTATTCCAGGAATTTTAAAGTTTTTGTCCTTATTTGTTCATAAATGGTGAATGACTTTATAATAAAAATTCAGATTTATACTATGGTAACAATAAAACTATAAAGGACCAAAAATGTAATTAAAAGTGGAAAGAGCAGCCTCAGACTATATGATTTCAATTCTATGACTTTCTGGAAAAGGTAGAATTGTGGAGGCAGTGAAAAGACTAGTGGCCGCCAGGGGTGGCAGGGAGGGAGGGTGACCGGGCAGAGCACAGGGATGTTTAGGGCGTGAACTACTCTGCACGGCACTGTAACGGTGGGTCCGTGACATCATACTTTACCCGAGTCACAGACTGCACACAGCTGGAGTGGGTCCTGACGTAAACATGGGCTCTGGGTGGCAGGATGTGTCCATGTAGGAACCTACAACCAACCACGACAAACGCACTCGCCCCCCTCCAGGGTGGGAGATGGATAGCTGGGAGGCTGTGCCCATGTGGGGGCAGACAGTGTGTGGGAGAGCTCTGTGCCTGCCTCTCAAGTTTACTGCAGTACAAAAACTGCTCTAAAAAAAACAGTCTATTAATGAAAATGAAAAATGATGAGCAGGATTAACTTGAGTGTGATGAGGAAGTGTGCCCCTGACTGGGCTCTCTGGCAGCCAGGATGAAGAGCAGACAGTGGTGCCCAGAGACCCCGGCTTGCTTCACTCAGAATTATGAACAGAGGGGTCTGCGGGGTCCTCCTCTGAGGCCCACGGGACAGGACCAGGCTCAGCAAAGCTGCCTGTGTTCACAGCCCCCAGGGGTTTCCAGAGACGCCAGCCAGGACACTGCTGCCTCGTCGACCTCAGCTCTAACTGGCCAGGGCCGAGTGGTCACAGGGGACTGGACTGGGTGTCAGAATTGGACCCTGAATCCAGACGTTTTCACTGAACTGGGGGAGCGCTTGAGTCACACGTAGGGCCCTTTGACATCAAAGCCTAAGAGTTGGACATCTCCCAGGTACAGTCAAGAAGGACAGAGGAGAAGCCCCACAGAGCTTCCAGAAGAAGGGCCTTTGGTGCCGGCCAGGGACAGAGCATGCCTAAGCCCACCAAGCTCTCTGAGCTTTAAGTTCTCCGTGTGAAAGACCAGGCACGTTCCTCCCTCCCTGGGTGATTCACTGGCAGCGAATGAGAAAAGCTCCCAAGGACATTGCCTGGTGAGACACAAACTGCTGTGAAATTAAAATTCAGTGTGATTATGTGAAACTCGGCAGGCTGTACAATTAAGAGCATTACTTCCCAAACAGAGAAGAGTCAGGGTGGTGGGGATGGTGATGGGGAGCCCGGGTCCCGGCAGGGAAAATGCGTGAGGATCGAGAAGACCCCTGGGGGTGGGGAGGCTAGGCTGGGACCTTGGGGAGGAGCAGAAGCACCCTGGAGAAGAGGGAGCCGCGAGGACTCCCGGGTGGAAGGCAGAGGGACTGCGAGGGCCGCCAGGCAGGACGCAGACGGCCCGCGAACGATGCGACGGCAAGTCGGAGGCTGGATGAGGGAAGCAACCTGGAAGTGGCACGAAAGAGCTGGGACCGGGGACTAGATTCGGAAGAATGTGGAGACGGCCAGAGGGCGGGACAGCCGGTGAAGTCAGGACGCGCCGGGCTCTGAGCAGGCAGTCTGAGGAAAGGGGTGCTCCAGAGAAGGGCAGGGCTGGCCCAGAGCAAAGGAACACTGGTCCACCTGAGACGCCACCTGCAGAGGCAGCCACAGCACACGGGTTTAGGAAACGTGACACACTCTGGACATTTGCAGAAACTGAGAAGGCCTGCAGAAGAGACACAGGCTCTGGGGCCCAAACCAGCATTTCCCAGGTCAGTTTGAGTAACACCCAGGAGCGTTCAACACCCGGCAGGATGCGAGACTCCAGGTGATCGCTGGGGAGATGGTGTGGACAATCACAGAATAAAGAATATCAGCTGATGGGGGCCCCCTCTGGACCCCCTGCAGCGGGGCACACCCATGATTCAGTGGAAGGGCCCTTGGTGGGGGACTTGCTGTGGGCCCACCTCAGAGACACCAGGAAAGTGGATCAAGGATTTGGCAACACGTTGCAGGTCTGGATTAATGGCACAAATAACAGATGAGTTGATAATTTCTGTGAAGAGAGTTTTTGCTTTGAAGCTAGACTTAGACTTGAATCCAATCTGGACACACAAGTCCATCTGGAACTTTGTTCTGGTTACCTAACTACCTCGGTTTCCTGGGATAACCAGTCTGTCACCTTGTGAGAGTTAAATGTGAAGACGAGAATCAAAAGGCCCAGAGCACAGGCACTCGGTGAACCGTAGTTATGTCTTGCTTGAGATCACAAAGAAATGAGGCTACTGTGCATAATAAAAACCAATTACATGATGAAACTGGATTATTATCTAACCCATACATACAAGTAAACTCAAAATGGATCAAAGACCTGAATGTAACTCATGAAACCATAAAACTCAGAAAAAAACAGGCAAAAATCTCTTGGACATAAACAAGAACAACTTCTTCATGAACATATCTCCCTGGGCAAGGGAAACAAAAGCAAAAATGAACAAGTAGGACTATATCAAACTAAAAAGCTTCTGTACAGCAAAGGACACCATCAGTAGAACAAAAAGACATCCTACAGTATGGGAGAATATATTCATAAATGACATATCTGTAAGGAGTTGACATCCAAAATATACAAAGAGCTCACACACCTCAACAAACAAAAAGCAAATAATCCAATTAAAAAATGGCAGAGGAGCTGAACAGACACTTCTCAAAAGAAGAAATTCAGATGGCCAACAGGCAGATGAAAAATCCTCCACATCTCTAATCATCAGGGAAATGCAAATTAAAACCACAATGAGATATCACCTCACACCAGTTAGGATGGCCAACATCCAAAAGACAAACAACAACAAATGTTGGCAAGGATGTGGAGAAAGGGGAACCCTCCTACACTGCTGGTTGGAATGTAAAATATTTCAACCATTGTGGAAAGCAGTATGGAGGTTCCTCAAAAAACTAAAAACAGAAATACCATTTGACCCAGGAATTCCACTTCTAGGAATTTACCCTAAGAATGCAGGAGCCCAGTTTGAAAAAGACAGATGCACCCCTATGTTTATCACAACACTATTTACAATAGCCAAGAAATGGAAGCAACCTAAGTGTCCATCAGTAGATGAATGGATAAAGAAGATGTGGTACATATACACAATGGAATATTATTCAGCCATAAGAAGAAAACAGATCCTACCATTTGCAGCAACATGGATGGAGCTAGAGGGTATTGTGCTCAGGGAAATAAGCCAGACGGAGAAAGACAAGTACCAAATGATTTCACTCATACGTGGAGTATAAGAACAAAGAAAAACAGAAGGAACAAAACAGCAGCAGAATCACAGAACCCAAGAATGGACTAATAGTTACCAAAGGGAGAGGGACTGGGGAGGATGGGTGGGAAGGGAGGGATAAGGGGGAAAAAGAGGCATTATGATTAGCGACATAATGTGGGGGGGCACGGGAGGGCTGTGCAACACAGAGAAGACAAGTAGTGACTCTATAGCATCTTACTACGCTGATGGACAGTGAGTGTAATGGGGTAGGTGATGGGGACTTGATGATCGGGGGAGTCTAGTAACATTAATGTTGCTCATGTAATTATACATTAATGACACCAAAATTTAAAAATTTTTAAAAAAAGAAATAGCCACCACACCTAAAAAAAAAACCAACTACATGTTTATGTATGATATTGGTCATAAAAGTGGAAAGTCGAATTTGGACCTGAGATTGGGCCAGGTGGGAAACAAACAGATTTGTTTTGACTGAATATGTACGATGATAAACCAGGAGCAGATCAGTATATTCCGTGAAATGCAATGCGGGTGAGGAGGGGCGGATTACGGAAGACAGGCCTGCATTGGCTATAGTTATTCTTGTCTGTCTCGGTAGGGGACACGTTCTGGTATCCGATTCACATGGCCCCCTGTGGGCTGTCAGGGCCGGGTCTTTCGTTTCTTCTCTGAAATAAGTTACAGGACAGCAGCCCGTCTGTTGAGCACAGTTAAGAAATCATTCACTCTGGATAGAAGATGGAGTTGATCTCAACCACGAGAGCCCAGCAACAGCACCGGCCGGTCAGGCGATGCCTGAGAGCAGACCCTTCGTAGCACAGACTTGAGTGACAGTGGCTGCCTGCGGTGCAGCAGGAAGTGATCACAGCTGCCCGAGGTGAAGCTCTCCTGAAGTGCAGAGAGACAGAATGAGCAGAAGCTATGAGGCAGCCCTGGAGACGGTGGGCTGCCCATTTGGCCTTTCCCTGGTGTGCCGAGACTGGGACGACCCTTGTAAGGAAAACACGGCAGACAGCTTCGTCCAGTAACTGCATTCCTCAGTCTTACATGTTAACGTCCACTGGGAGCTGGTCATTTCTGTTGAGGAGCCCTTTTGGTGCTCTCTGGGAGGGCTCTGATGTTGCCTGACACGAAGGAGCAGCTGCTGGGCCCTGCCACGCGTCACAGCTCAGAGAAGTCTCTCCCCTTGGCACAGCTGTCCACTCGCCCGAGTAAAGGGGTGATTCAGCCGGCCCATTGCTCTGGAGCCCAAACTACACATGGAATTTTCATGCATAGCATGTAGAGGACCAAATTTCCCATTTGATAGGCAAAGGATTCCATAGTTTTTAGTAATAATACTGATAATAGCTAAAAAAGACCACGCTCTATGTCCCAGGCATGGGCTAAGTATTTTTTTTAGTTTGAGGGTGGTTTTTTTTAAAACATGCATCTTCTCATTCATTCCCTTTTAACCCAGTGAGGTATGTGCTGTTACATGTGTTAAGTGTACATGCACTAGTATGTGTATATACATATGTATGTATATATGTACGCATTTCCTAGCTCTGTCCACTGAAAGGCTCATTGGTAGCAATGAGCACAACTAGAGCCCAGATTTTGGTATCTAAAAGGAACCAGGACCCTTCAGAGAAATGGCTGACCCCAGATCTGGAGCAGGGTAGGGACGAGATAACATCTTGTGCTGCTAGAATGGAAGTCAGTGCTCAAAAATGAAGGGCATGTCACAAGACAAGGAACAGACTAAAGAGGCTCCCACTAGCCAAATCTGGGACAGTCTGAGCACCAAACTCACTAGGACAGTTATGCATTAAAGACCACTGGCAACAGGAATCTTTGCATCTGTGCCAATAACAGCGTCTAAGTGGATAGAATCTCAAGCCTCCTCCTCACAGTCAGGATGCTAAGGGCCAATTGGTCAATTGGAGGGGCCACTGGAGATGGGGCATACCATTTTGCAGCCACCAGAGTAAAGATGTGTTCAGGCAAGAATCCTCGAGGAAAGCTAAGCACGGGAGGAATGCCGAAGAGGAGCATTCAGGGCAGTCACACATGCTGAGCACGGGAGTCCCAAGGACACCCTGTGGGGAGTCAGTCCAGTACGCAGTTGGTGCTTCGGGGAGGCTGGAATTGCACAAGCACATGTAGGGTCCCCCGGCTGATAGCAGCAGTGGTTAAGCCATGGGGTTGGCCAATGCTCAGGAGGACAGTGTAAGGACCCTAGATGCTGCAGCTCCAGAGAATGCAGCAGTTGGCAGGTGGGCAGAGAGGAGAGGCCAGTGGACTGGAATAAGCTGACCCCGAGCCACCAGAGAGGTCGGTGAGCCCAGACAGACTCGCCCATTGAAGCTAAGGGGAAAGCAGAGGCACTGGGCTGAGGAGGGAATTGGAAGTGAGAACATAGAAGCCACGAGTGAACTGTCAACACTCCAACAACACACAAAGAAACTTGTGCGTGAGTGTGCATGGCAGCATTATATAACAGCCAAAAAGTGGATTAACCCAAACGCTCATCAATGATGGATAAAAATGTGGTTTATCTATAAATGAGGTATTACTCAGCAATAAAAGGGAATGAAATTCTGACTCTTGCTACATTGCAGATGAGCCTTGAAAACATTATGCTCAGTGAACGAAGCCTGACACAAAGGACTACATTTTGTACGACTCCATGTGTATGAAACGTCCAGGACAGGCAAATCCATGGAGGCCGAATGCAGTGTGGCCTAGGACTGGGGTGACTGACAACGGGGACAATGACATTTGGTTTTAGATGAATATGTTCTAAAATTGTGTTGATGGCTTAACGATTTGCAAATATACTGAAATCATTGAATTTTGGCACTTTAAGTGGGTGACTTGTATGGTAATCATACTTCAGTAAAATTGCTTTATATATATATATATATATAAAAGCCCAGCAATGAAGGACAAACGTGGACTGGCAGGTTAAAGCAGCGGTTCTCACACTGCGCTTCAGAAGTGCCTGGAGAGCTTGGTAAACCATGCCAGGCCCCAGCACAAAAGAGACTGATTCAGTTGGTGGGGTTGGGGCCTGGTAACTGGCATTTCAGACAGATTCCCAGATGCTATGGAGAGGCTGATGTGGGAACCACACTTTGAGAGACAGTGAAAACATTGGAAGTGATGGTATTTGCTCACTGTTGTTTTTAAATTGACATATAATTCACTTACCATAGAATTCACTCTTTTCAAGTGTACAATTCGGTGGCCTTTAGTACATTCAAAATGTGCAACCATCACTACTAACTGCAGAATATTTCCCATGCCCTGAAAAGAAACCCTGTGCCCATGAGCAGTTATCCTCCACTCACCCAAATACCTGCAGCTTCTAATAACCAGCAATCTGTGTCTCCACAGATTTACCTTTCTTTTAAAAAAAATTATCATTAATATACACTCTTACAAAGGTTTCACATGGAAAACATTGTGGTTACTACATTCACCCATATTATCAAGTCCCCCCCAACCCCATGCAGTCACTGTCCATCAGTGTAGTAAGATGCCAGTCACTACTTGTCTTCTCTGTGCTACACGGTCTTCCCCAAGACTCCCACCCCCCAACCCACCACATGTACTAATCATAATACCCCTCAATCCCCTTCACCCTCCCCTTTGTTAGCCGCTAGTACCTTCTTGGAGTCTCTGAGTCTGCTGCTTTGTTCCTTCAGTTTGGCTTCATTGTTATACTCCACAAATGGGGGAAATCATTTGGTATTTGTCTTTCTCTGCCTGACTTATTTCACTAAGCATAATATCCTCTAGCTCCATCCATGTTGCTGCAAATGGTAGGATTTGCTTCTTTCTTATGGCTGAATAGTATTCCATTGTGTATATGTACCACCTCTTCTTTATCCATTCATTTACTGATGGACACTTAGGTTGCTTCCGTACCTTGGCTATTGTAAATAGTGCTGCGATAAACATAGGGGTGCATATGTCTTTTTGAATCTAAGAAGTTTTCTTTGGGTAAATTCCTAGGAGTGGAATTCCCAAGTCAAATGGTATTTCTCTTTTTAGTTTTTTGAGGAACCTCCATACTGCTTTCCACAATGGTTGAACTAGCTTACATTCCCACCAGCAGTGTAGGAGGGTTCCCCTTTGTCCGCATCTTTGCCAGCATTTGTTGTGCCTAGTCTTTTCTATGTTGGCCATCCTAACTGGTGTGAGGTGATATCTCATTGTGGTTTTAATTTGCATTTCCCTGATGATTAGTGATGTGGAGCATCTTTTCATGTGTCTGTTGGCCATCTGAATTTCTTCTTTGGAGAAGTGTTTGTTCAGATCCTCCACCCATTTTTTAATAGGGATTTGCTTTTTGGGTGTTGAGGCATGTGAGTTCTTTATATATTTTGGATGTTAACCCCTTGTTGGATCTGTCATTTACAAATATATTCTCCCATACTGTAAGATGCCTTTTTGTTCTGCTGATGGTATCCTTTGCTGTACAGAAGCTTTTTAGCTTGAGGTAATCCCATTTGTTCATTTTTTATTTTGTTTCCCTTGCCCAAGGAGATGCATTCAGGAAAAAGTTGCCCATGTTTATATTCAAGAGATTTTTGCTTGTTTTCTTCTAAGTTTTATGGTTTCATGACTTACATCCAGGTCTTTGATCCATTTCGACTTTACTTTTGTTTATGGAATTAGACAATACTCCAGTTTCATTCTCTTACATGTAGCTGTCCAGTTTTGCCAACACCAGTTGTTGAAGAGGCTGTCATTGCCCCATTGTATATCCATGGCTCCTTTATCATATATTACTTGACCATGTATGGTTGGGTTTATATCTGGGCTCTCTATTCTGTTCCATTGACCTGTGGGTCTGTTTTTGTGCCAGTACCAAACTTTCTTCTTTACTGTCACTTTGTAGTAGAGCTTAAAGTTGGAGAGCATAATTCCCCCAGCTTTATTCTTCCTTCTCAGGATTGTTTTGGCTATTTGGGATCTTTTGTGGTTCCATATGAATTTTAGAACTATTTGCTCTAGTTTGTTGAAGAATGCCATTGGTATTTTGATAGGGATTGCATTGAATTTGTAGATTGCTTTAGGCAGGATGGCCATTTTGACAATATTAGTTTTTCCTATCCATGAGCACGGGATGTATTTCCAATTATTGGTATCTTACTTAATGTCTCTCATGAGTGTCTTGTAGTTTTCAGAGTATAGGTCTTTCACTTCCTTGGTTAGGTTTATTCCTAGGTATTTTATTCTTTCTGATGCAATTGTGAATGGAATTGTTTACTTGATTTCTCTTTCTGCTAGTTCATCGTTAGTATATAGGAATGCAACAGATTTCTGTGTATTGATTTTGTACCTTTTCAACTTTGCTGAATTCAGTTATTAGTTCTAGTAGTTTTTGGGGTTGATTCTTTAGGGTTTTTTTTGTACAGTATCATGTCATCTGCAAACAGTGACAGTTTAACTTCTTCCTTACCAATTGGGATGCCTTTTATTTCTTTATGTTGTCTGATTGCCGTGGCTAGGACCTCCAGAACTATGTTGAATAAAAGTGGGGAGAATGGGCATCCTTGTCTTGTTCCTGATCTTAAAGGAAAAGCTTTCAGCTTCTTGCTGTTAAGTATGATGCTGGCTGTGGGTTTGTCATATATGGCCTTTATTATGTTGAGATATCTGCCCTCTATACCCATTTTGTTGAGAGTTTTTATCATGCATGGATGCTGAATTTTGTTGAATGCTTTTCAGCATCTATGGAGATGATCATGTGGTTTTTGTCCTTCTTTTTGTTGATGTGGTGGATGATGTTGATGGATTTTCAAATATTGTACCATCTTTGCATCCATGGAATAAATCCTACTTAATCATGATGGATGATTTTTGACGTATTTTTAAATTCGATTTGCTAATATTTTGTTGAGTATTTTTGCATCTATGTTCATCAGGGATTTGGGCCTGTAATTTTATTTTTTGTGGTATCTTTGCCTTGTTTTGGTATTAGAGTGATGCTGGCCTCATAGAATGAGTTTGTAAGTCTTCCCTCTTCTTCTACTTTTTGGAAAACTTTGAGGAGGGTGGGTATTAGGTCTTCACTAACTGTTTGATAAAATTCAGTGGTGAAGCCATCTGGTCCAGGAGTTTTGTTCTTAGGTAGTTTTTTGGTTACCAATTCAATTTTGTTGCTGGTAATTAGTCTGTTCAGATTTTCTGTTTCTTCCTGGGTCAGCCTTGGGAGGTTTTATTTTTCTAGAAAGCTGTCCATTTCTTCTAGGTTATCCAGTTAGCATATAATTTTTCATAGTATTCTCTAATAATTCTTTGTATTTCTATGGTGTCTGTAGTGATCTTTCTCTTTCTCATTTCTGATTCTGTTTATGTGTGTAGAGTCTCTTTTTTTCTTGATAAGTCTGGCTAGAGTTTATCTATTTTTTAAATTTTCTTCAGAAACCAGCTCCTGCTTTCATCGATTCTATTATTTTATTTTTCTTGATTTTATTTACTTATGATCTAATCTTTATTGTGTCCCTCCTTCTACTGACTTTGGGCCTCATTTGTTCTTCTTTCTCTAGTTTCATTGTGAGTTTAGACGGTTCATATGAGATTGTTCTTCTTTCCTGAGGTAGGCCTGTATTGTAATATACTTCCGGCTTAGCACGGCCTTCACTGAGTCCCACAGATTTTGCAGTGTTGAGTTATTGTTGTCATTTGTCTCCATATATTGCTTGATCTCTGTTTTTATTTGGTCACTGATCCATTGGTTATTTAGGAGCATGTGGTGAAGCCTCCATGTGTTTGTGGGATTTTTCATTTTCTTTGTGTAATTTATTTCTAGTTCCATACCTTTGTGGTCTGAGAAACTGGTTGGTACAATTTTAGTCTTTTTGAATTTACCGAGACTCTTTTTGTGGACTAGTACATGATCTACTCTTGAAAATGTTCCATGTGCACTTGAGTAGAATGTGTATCCTGCTGCTTTGGATGTAGAGTTCTATAGATGTCTATTAGGTCCATCTCTTCTAATGTGTTGTTCAGTGCCTCTGTGTCCTTATTTCCTGTATGGTTGATCTGTCTTTTGGAGTGAGTGGTGTGTTGAAGTCTCCTAAAATGAAGAAGCATTGCATTCTATTTCCCCCTTCAATTCCGTTAGTATTTGTTTCACGTATGTAGGTGCGCCTGTGTTGGATGCATAGATATTTATAATGGTTATATCCTCTTATTTGACTGACCCCTTTATCATACATAATGTCCTTCTTTGTCTTGTTACTTTGTTTTGAAGTCTATTTTGTCTGATACAAGTACTGCAACTTTCTTTTTTCTCTCTGTTAGTTGCATGAAATATCTTTTTCCATCCTTCACTTTCAGTCTGTGTATGTCTTTGGGTTTGAAGTGAGTCTCTTGTAGGCAGCATATAGATGGGTCTTGTTTTTTTATCCATTCAGTGATTCTATGATTTTTGATTGGTGCATTCAGACCATTTACATTTAGGGTAATTATTGATAGGTATGTACTTATTGCCATTGCAGACTTTTAGATTCATGGTTACCAAAGGTTCAAGGGTAACTTCCTTACTGTCTGACAGTCTAACTTAACTCACTTAGTGTGCTATTACTAATCTAAAGGTTTTTTTTCCCTCCTCCTCCATTCTTTACATATTAGGTATATTCTGTACTCTTTGTCTATCCCTTGACTGACTTTGGGGGTGGTTTTGATTTTGCACCTGCTTAGTAATTATGGTCTACTTTCTTTACTGTTGTTTTATTTCCCCTGGTAACAGCTATTTAGCCTTAGGAACAGTTCCATCTAGAGCAGTCCCTCCAAAATACACTGTAGAGACGTTTAGTGGGAGGTAAATTCTCTCAGCTTTAGCTTATCTGGAAATTGTTAAATCCCTCCTTCAAATTTAAATGATAACCTTGCTGGATAGAGTATTCTTGGTTCAAGGCCCTTCTGTTTCATTGCATTAAATACATCATGCCACTCTCTTCTGGCCTGTAAGGTTTCTGTTGAGAAGTCTGATGATAGTCTAATGGGTTTTCCTTTGTATGTGATCTTTTTCTCTCTCTCTGGCTGCTTTTAATACTCTGTCTTTATTCTTGATCTTTGCCATTTTAATTATTATATGCCTTGGCGTTGTCTTCCTTGGGTCCCATGTGTTGGGAGATCTGTGGATCTCCATGGCCTGAGAGACTATTTCCTTCCCCAGATTGGGGAAGTTTTCAGCAATTACCTCCTCAAAGACACTTTCTATCCCTTTTTCTCTCTTCTTCTTCTTCTGGTATCCCTATAATGCGAATATTGTTCCATTTGGATTGGTCACACAGTTCTCTCAATATTCTTTCATTCCTAGAGATCCTTTTTTCTCTCTGTGCCTCAGCTTCTTTGTATTCCTGTTCTCTAATTTGTCTCATTTACTGTCTCCTCTACTTTATCTAATCTGCTTTTAAATCCTTCCATTGTATGTTTCATTTCAGATACTGTATTTTTCAACATTTGTATCTCATCCCTGAATTCCATCCTGAGTTCTTGAATATTTTTCTGTAGCTCCATGAACATGTTTATGAGTTTTGTTTTGAAATCTCTTTCAGGAAGATTTATGAGTTGTTTCACTTGGCCCTCTTTCTGGTGTTTGTGGGATTTTGGTTTGAACCAGGTTCCTTTGACGTTTCATATTTGTAGGTGGCACCCTCTAGTGCCCAGATGCTCTACGCCCTGGAGCAATGGCAAAGGTCGCAGGTGAGCGGTGCTGGTATCTGTCAGGAGGAAAGAGCTCTTTCCTGCTTCCTGGCTGCAGTGCCTATCTCCACTGCCAGGGCCAGTGGGCCAAGTGCACATGGAAAGCCTTTATGATTTGCACTTGTAGCTGCCATAGGCAGGGCCTCCCTCTGGCTGGCCTGGCGCAATGGTGGGGGCAGCCAGTTTGCAAGCTGGTGCTGGCCAAGAGGAAGGCACAGCAGGCTGCGTATCATGGGGGGCCTTGTAGCTGTGTTGCCAGCCAGGGGGATGGAGCGCCTGAAGCTCCTGAAAGGTCCCAACCTGCTGGGCAGAGTGTGTCTGGACAATTTTGTCCACCTGTTCTTTCTCCTGAGCAGCAAGTTCTGTGCAAGCCTTGCCCTTTTTGCAGCCCTCTTGCTGTCAGGAAGACTCTCAGCCTGCCCACCTTTCCTTTGTCCCAGAGTGGCCAGATGTGGATCCCTTTTTTCCACAAGCAGCTGGAATCTCAGTCTTTCTAAGTATTCCACCTGTCTTAGTTTTCCAACCCCACTAATGTCCAAAGTACCATGTAATGTAGGTTCGTGCTCCCAGAGATCTCCAGGGCTGGGTGTTCAGCAGTCCTAGGCCTCCACCCCATTCCCGCTCCGTTTCTCTTCCTCGTTCCGGTGACCTGGGGTGGGGGAAGGGCTTGGGTCCCTCTGGATCAGGGCTTTGTTACTTTACCATTTTCCTTGAGGTCTGCTAGTTTCCCCAGGTATAGACAGTCTGCCACAGCCTTCTTTCCTTTTGCTCTTTCAGGATTTGATATATTTACTATATTTTCATATTATACATGGTTTTGGGAGGAGGTTTCTTTCTCACCTCTCACGCCATCTTTAATCCTTACAGATTTGCCTTTTCAATATATTTTAAAGTCCCATACAAAATGTAGACTTTTGCATCTGGCTTTTTTCACTTAGTATGTTTTCAAAGTTCAGCCATGTTATAGAGTGGATCGTACTTCATTCCTTTTCATGGCCACATGATATCCCATCGAATGATGAGTCCAAAGTTTGTTTCTCCATTCATCAGTTGATGGATATTCAGGTTGTTTTCACCTTTTGGCTGCTGTACCGCATACTATAAATATTCATGTTCAAATTTTTGTGTGGACAGGTTTTCAATTATCTTGGGCATATACCTTGGAACAGAACCGCCAGATCTCAGGTCACTCTACACTTAACTTTCTGATGAAGTGCCTGTTTCCTCAGCAACTGCACCATTTCACAGTCCCACCAGGGCACGAGGGTTCCAGATTCCCCACATCCTGCATTAACACTTATCGTCTGTCTTTGATTTCAGCCATCCTCATCGGGGTGAAGAGGTATCTCATTGTGGTTTTGATTTGCCATTTCCTTGATGACTTATGAGTTTGAGCATCTTTTCATGTGATTAGCTATTTGTATATCTTGAGAAATGTCTACTCAAAATCTTTGCCTACTTTTTGAGTCACTCTTAATTGCTGAGTTATGTATTTTATATACTAAACTTTAATCTGATATGTAATTAACATTTTCTCTTATTCTGTGAGTTACCTTTAAAGCACAAACAT
This sequence comes from Manis pentadactyla, assembly GCF_030020395.1. Classification (NCBI taxonomy): domain Eukaryota; kingdom Metazoa; phylum Chordata; class Mammalia; order Pholidota; family Manidae; genus Manis; species Manis pentadactyla. The sequence continues at coordinate 187,352,494 of NC_080022.1, forward strand.
GTTTAATTTTGATGAAATCCAGTTGTCTGGTTTTTTTTTGATTGCTGGGTATTTGATGCCTTATCTAAAAAACTATTGTCTAATCCAAGATCATGAAGATTTACATCTGTCTTCTTTTTGCTGGAGTTTTTTTGTCTTAGCTCTTTAAAATTGAGGTCTTTGATCCATACTGTTAATTTTTATAGATGATGTGGGGTAATAAGGATCTAACTTCACTCTTTTGCATGTGGATTTTGTCCCAGTCCCACGTGTTGCAGTCCATTCTATTCTCTCCTACACCCAAACCGTGGTGCTAAAATCAAATGCCCATAATGTGCATAGAGTTCAGCCCTCAATTCTATTTCATTCATCAGTGTGTCTACCCTTATGCCAGCAGCAGTCAGTCTTGACTATGGTGTTCTGTAGCCACAAACTGTGAGTCCTCCAATTTTGTTCTTTTTAAAGAGGGTTTTGGATATTCTTGGTCTCTTACATTTCCACATGAATTTTAAGATACACTTTTCATTTTCTGCAAAAGTCAGCTGAGATTTTGATAGAGATTATGTTGAGTCTATAGATCAATTTGGGGAGTATTGTCATCTTAACAATATTGTCTTGTAATCGATAAACACTGGATTTTTCTCACTTAAAATTCCTTTCAGTGTTTTATAATTTTCTGTTTACAACTTGCACTTAAAAAATTTATTAGTTTTCTTTTTGAAGCTAATGTAAACAAATCTTTCTTAATTTCACTTTTGGGTTGTTCATTGCTAATGCATTGAAAAAACTGATTTTTGTATTTTGATCTTATATCCTGCAATCCTGCTGAATTCACTTATAAGCGCTAATAGGTTTTTGTAGATTTTTAGGATTTTCTATATACAAGGTAATCTCATCTGCAAATAAAGTTAATTTTACTTCTTCCTTTCCTAACTGTTGTTTCTTTTTCTTGCCTAATTTGTCTTCATGAGACAATTTAGTACAATGCTGAATACCTCTCTGCTAACTACCTTTCACAAAAACTATTTTCAGAGATGCAAGTCTGCTCTAAGGCATCAGAGGAGCTGTGGTCATGCTGCCCAGGGAGACTGACAGTTCTGCCTTCTTCTGAGAAGCAGCACTTTGACTGCCTGGTCCTGGGTGATTTAAAGAAGACACACCGAGATGGCCCAGGCAGCCCTTGCCCTGCCTGGACTGGCCTGCCAGGCTGAATACAAGTAGTGAGAACAGAGATCCTTGTCTTACTCCTAAGCTTAGGGAATTGTTTTCCAGACCCAAGACTTGGACATTTTTATAGATTAAGGGAAAGGAATCAATGGGGAAGGAGACTTAAGGACATGCACAGAAGGGGGGATAACTGACAAAGTAAGATCCAGGGGAGGCCAGTGGAAGGAAGGTGGTCACTTCCTCCAGAGACGGGAGGAAAACCAAAAGGGAATAATATAGGTGAGGCTGGTGTTAGGGGAGGATAGCGGTCCTTCACAGAACAGTCTCTCTTCCCAGTGAGGAGGTCATTGTGGGGACAAGAGTAGGGCTATGGGCTTGAAGCAAAGAGTAAAAATGGGAACTTGCTATTGGCAGGGAAGGAACTCAGGCCAGCTGGTGAAAGGATGATCAGCCAGGGGGACAGGCCAGGGCTTGTCTGTCTTTTCTGTGCCACCACTCGAGTGTCTCTTCTGCCTTTGAGTTCTGTCTCACTGACTCTTCGCTGTTTCTCTCCTGGTATTATATAGGAATATCTGGAAGCTGAAATAATACTGAAAATGGATTATATCAGTTGAAGGCACATTTCTTGATCTTAAAGTTGGATGTTTGATATGTTTCTTCTTCAAAAAACGGAGTTGACTAATTGTCTTCTTTGCTATACTCTCCTTAATAGAAGACAGAACCCACCTCCCTATTTCCAATTTTTATCACTGCAAGACTTAAGATGAGAGGTAAAAGCGTATCTCCTCCTGCATTAGCATACCTGATAAACAAGCATGACCTTCCTGCTCAAAGGCCACCCAGGCTAGGAAAGAAGTCACAGACAACAAAGTGGTTTGGGTAGATTTGGAGTGTATTTGCTGCACTTCCTTGGCATTAGTTTACAATGCAAAAAAACAACCAAACAAAAAACAATTGGAATAATAATTATAGTTTTTTTTAAAACCCTGTCAACAACTTTCAGTCATTTCTTTATTTTTATATTTTGACAAAACTTTTTTTAAACAAATACAAAATAATCTAAAAGGAGAAAAACTATACACGGATTATTTACACCTCTGATAAATAGACTAACACTGATCCAGGTGCCTCTCTAGGTAACATCTGTGAGAACCAGTACAAGGGACTTGGCCGGCAGGGGGCGCTGGCCCTGGCCCGGGACCACTGGACTCTGGCTTCGGTTGCCAGCCTGAACCCATATCCACACCTTCACAAGCTCCTGCGTAAAACTGCCTGAAGCCACCCCAGGTAGGACGTACATGAAGGGTGACCCCAGAAAGCACCCCGACAGTCCTCCCTGCAGTCCCTTGTACAAAAGCTTCTTCAGAGACGCGAGCCTGCCCTAAGGTGTCGGAGGAGCCAGGTCGCACGGCCCAGGGAGACCGACGGCTCTTCCGCCCTCCTCACAAAGGCAGCGCTCTGCCCCCCGGCCCTGGGAGGTGTGGGGGATGTGCCGAGATGGCCCGGGCAGCCCCTGCTCTGCCTGCACTGGCGCTGGGCCCTGGCCGCGTGGCAGGAGCTGCCCGAGAGTCCCTGAGAGAACGGCAGGAGAATGCTGCGCGTCGCGGCTCCCCTCACAGCACAGATGAGGAGGGGCGAGGCCAGCTCACAGAGGTTGTAAGGGAAAAAAGGGTATGAGGCCACCCGCTTCCCTGCTCCTCCACCCGCCCCTGCCGAGCAGGCGAAGGCCCACCTCCCCTCTGGTGGGCCCTCCGCACAACGCATCAAGAGCAGTCCGGCTAAGGGCCAGTTCTGAGGCAGAAAAGCTGGAGCCCTAAGGTGACTGGGTTAAGACCCACTCCTTCCTCTAAAACGAGGATTGGAGTTTGGGTGGGGGAAAGAAAAACCAAATAAGAAACAGGTCATCCCAAAATCTCTGTTGGGATTACCTTCCTCACAGTTTTGGTTATTAGGCATTTAGCTCAAGGAAAAATGCTGACTTTCTATTTTAAAGCCCAACAAGAATGAATTCTGAAAAAGAAGAACAGCGCGGGCGTCCAGCTGATTCTCTGCCTACCTCAGTGCTCCCGGGGCGCTCAGAATGGAAAAGCACGAGCCGGGGCAGCCCGCCGCGGACCCGAGGAGCGGCCGATCCCAGGGTCTGAGTCAAATCTGGAGGCCTTGCCGCATCTGCGGTTTCCTCCGCCCTCTCCAACACCCCTCTTCCAGCCCAGAAAAGCTGCCAAGAAGCAAGCTCAAACCAGCTTCCGAAATGCAAAAGAGGAGGGCCTGCCCCTGCCCTGGGCCCAGGGCTGACAGCCCTTAGCAGCTCCCAGGGAGCTTCTTCTCCAGGGAGAAGTTTCCCAAACCAGGCAGGGCAGAAGGCATCTGAACAGCTCTACTTTATCCTTTAAAAAAAAAAATCAAAAATATATCTTTATAATACGTGGCTTCTTTTCCATTCCACCTTTTTCTTAACATATAATAATATACCGATACATGTATTTAGGGTGCAGGGTTGAAGGCTTCTTCACAGGGAAATAACAACCGCGAGGTAAACAGTCGGCTCTGAGCTCTGTTATTAGACCCGCTGAGCGGAGAGGCTTGTGAGGAGGCTGCTTTGCTGACAGGAGCTCTGATCTTTTGTGAAAGAACGGCTCAAAACCCCATGCTTGATAGGCACCAGGTCCCGCTTCCCCAGTGGTAATTGCCTACCCTTCTCCCACTTGAAAAAAAAAGTAGCAAAAGCTGAAGCCAGTCCCTAGAAATTCAGGGTGAGGCCCGGCAAGAAGACACTCCTGCGGGGCGGCCCCCTCCCGGTCTGCGGGAAGGACGGGGGAAGAACCTGGGCTTCAGGCGCCCCGCACGCCGGCCCCGCTCGCCGTGCAGACTCAGTGCCTCTTCGTGGAGGAGACCTTCTTCTTCCGTGCTGCCAACATCTCGTAGAAAGGGTCCCTGCTTATGGCTGCTCTAAAATACAGAAAGGGGTGAAAACAGAGTGTGAGGAACGGGGCCAGAGAGACAGGCCCAGGCAGGGGCCTCCCAGAGGCGCTCTCCCCAGACCCCCTGCCCCGCCCAGCTGTTCTAAGGCCAAGTCAGTGGTGGCATCCTTCACTGTGCCCACACAATGGCTTAAGAGACAATTTTCGAGAGACACATGGTATGTGTGACAAGATAATTTTGGAGTTTTTATTGCCTGTCCAACCTAATCATCAATTAAAGTTTAGAAACAGAATATTACATATTCTTATAGCTATTTTCTAACTCAAAATGCAAATGTAGTATTTTAGTTCCATGACGGCACTTGGTGTTTGTCTGGAGCAGTGAGTGCCATACAATCGGACGTGTCATACAGAAGCATCTAGTGCTTTTAGATGGCAGCCAGTCTGTCTCAAGCAACTTCCGGGCCCCTGTGCACACCACGTCAATAACCAAGTCCCGTAACTGGGCCTCAGCGAGTGGCTGGTCAGGCCAGCTCTGCATCCACAGCCTGCAGGGAGGAGCCTGGGCACACCCTGCACTGGCCCCGGAGAAGCAGCACAGGACGGTGGCAAGCCTCAACCACTAAGCTCTCCCTTTAAACTTTCATTCTCAACTTTCAAGCAAGTTGGGAAGTAAACGTTTTGAAGCCTAATCTGTTTCTCGAGGGAAGCAGTATTCTAAGTGATGACGAGTTTCCATACAGCTCACAAGTGACTGCTGGCTCTGCACCTGACCAGGTATGTGGCAGCTCCTGCAGGGTGACCAGGCCTATCACCAGGATGACATGTCAGCGAGGAGGGTCTCCACAGCTCCTGGGGGATGCCAGGGCCGGACAGCACCCAGGACACATCCCGAAGGGATGTAACCACAAAAGCATATGACCACTCAGAGTGATTCTGAGGGAATGTGGTCAGCTGAAATGCTGCTTTCATCTTTGGTGAGCATGAGGGTGGGTCCACCTCCGCTTCCTGGGGAGGCCAATCCCACAAGGGACACTGGGAAATTTCCAGCTCAGTGAAAGTGGTGCCAGGAAATGGCAAAGAGCCCTGGGCTGCCAGCGGGCTCCACCCCTGCTCTGCACATACTGTGCGCCCTTCAGTCCCTCTCACATGCTCAGGGGAGGTGCCCCACCCCATGGGGTCCTCAGGAGGCTGGGAAGACAGAGCATATACTGAGCGCAACCCAATGCCAGGCAGATAGGCTTGATTCTGTTGAACCAAAAGCTTGTGACAAGCATGTGCCGGTGGCATGAGGAACCTGGGTGGCTGTAAACTCCTAGGAAGAGCACTACGTAGGGAAAGATGTGTCCTGCACTTGACCTTCCGCAAAGACTTTCCAGCAGTACTGGTTAAGGAGCTTCCACCAGTCTGATCCCTCTTCCTGCACCTTTTGCGTCCAACATTGTCTTGGGGAGAAGTGTCTGCAGCCAAGGATGGCTGAAGCCGAGTGCTACACGCAGTCAGGAGTGCAGCTTCTTGAGCCAGGACGCTCGGGTCTGAGGACTAGTCTCACCGCTGTGCTTCTGGACGATTTAATTCACTTTGCTGGGCCCCAGTGGCCTCATCCCCAAAATGGTGACAGCCGTCCTGCTGTACCCATCCCTGGCAGGGAGTGGTGAGGGGATCGTGCTCCAACAGTGCCCACAAATCCCACACTGGGGACAGCGCCAGCTGCGGGGCAGACCTTAGGGCGTGAGCCGCCCCACAAGGAAGGCTCTGTGTTTACCTGAAAGACTGAGCAATCCCAATGTAACTTTAAAGAACACTTCATTTTCCTGCCTGTGGAAGTATCAACTATAGGAAAAGCAAAATGCACCACAGACAAAACCTTTCTGAAAGCTAGGGCAGGGAGGCCGCCCCAACCACACACCAAAGTATGCTGATGCTCCAGGGGTCACAGCACACAGCATTCACGCCGGAAGCCACGCAGGGGCTGTGGGTGGGGAACCGTACAGAGGAATTTGGTAAAAACTAAAAAAAGAACTTCAGGTTGGTATGGGGGAATAGGGTGACCAGAAAATGGTATCAGGCAACCGGCCGCTCACTTGAAAGTGTAAGTTACATCCCTTATATTCAAACCTCATTTCAAACGTCTATACAAACATAAACTTTAGAAGGATTAAAGAGTTACGGTTAAAAAAAAAAACACATTGTAAAAAAAGCGTACAGGGCACACAGGTGACAGCCTCTCCCTGACCATGGGCTCCAGGCACTGCTGCTCCTCTGCCCAGACCCCAGCAGAGAGGCCTTTGAGTCTCATTAGTGCAGCAACTCCAGAAACACTGAGGTGCCTCATCTCTGGGGGCAAAGCCAGATGGGGGCCCCTGCTGACACCACACTTCTGAGAACCAAGGACAGTTATCCGCCCACACCCCCAGCCTCCCAGGAGCCACCAGGGGAGCATGCCCACCACACAACCTCAGTAACGCTCAGCACAGCCTTCTGAGATGTCTCCCTCAGAGCATCCCAGAAATCAGAGCAAGACTGAAATCAGGTGACCAGACTCTAAACCTGCGCTCCCCCAGCGGGCCTCTGTCCTTTCTACCGCACGAGCGTGGCTGCCTCCCCCACCTTCACAACGGCTCCGACTGCAGCCCCGGCTCACTAGTCAACCCTGGCTAGAACGCTCGCTGCATTGGTCTTAGTAGGGACTCCCAAAATAAAGCAGAACTAGAGAATGCTCAGCCCCTCGGGAGCAGGCTGTGGCCTGGCTGGGAGAAGCCCACCGCCTGCTGGCAGGGCAGCAGGGCCTCTGACCTCCAGGTCTCTGGGGGAACTCACAAGGCCCAGTAACGGGAGACTAAGGAAACAGCTGGGTGACGAAGGAGGCACCAGTGGGGGAGATGGTGCCCACACGGGGGGGGGCAGCAATGCGGACAGGCTCCACAGCAGCCTCAGGAAGGAACGAGGAGGTGGCTCGCTGTGTCAGGACACCGCCCCCTGTGAGGTACAGCAGGAGCCGAGGACAGAGCCGCAGCGACATTCACACCCAGGTAACCCCGAGAAACTTCTGCCCATCCCGGACCCTCAGCTTCCTCCCAGCACAGCCGTGAGTGGTGGGAGCTCCACCCCAGTACCCTGGACCACGGCGGCCGCGTGGCTCTAGAGAAATGACTAGCCTCTAGGGCCTCGGTTTCCTCATCTGTAAACGGGACAAGGGTATCTGACAGGACTGAGAAATTACAGAATGTCACACAATTACTATCTCCACGGAGCTGCCACCATGAACGAGACCTGCCTCCTCAGATGTGAGAAGAGCAGCCTGGCCAAGGGCACCTGAGCCCGCACGTCTGCCCACCAGTCCCCTCCCAGGGTCTGCACAGTGCACTTGGGAAACTGAGACCTGAGGTGCTCTCCTGAACATGCTGTTACAGTCCGGAATCCAAAGATCCATGGGAAAGCAGTGTGGGAATCCCAGCCAGACTCTTCCCTAGGGATTTATCACGCAGAGCTCGGGAAGGAATGGGCAGCACACTTGGTGGCTGGAACGGAGTGTCTGAGAGGAGGCCCCTGGCGGTCGAGGACCTACTGTCAGCTCCACCTACTTGATACACTTCATCCACTCCTCCTTCTCCTCGGGCGTTGGGGCGGAGATCCGGTACACGGTGTGGTTCCCTTCCACCACGCGGCCGTCAGCCTCCGTCTTACAGGCCTTGATCACTTGGTCTTTATTGTCAGGGATATAAAGCTCAAAGCAGTTCTGAGAATTAAAGAAGAAAGGCAGAGTGACAGAGGTCTAAGAAAGCTACTGACCAAGAAAAAAATGTTAATTTGTTTCCCCAAAGGCTCTATTCTGACTTTCATAAAATACAGGCAGTGTGTATTTTCCTATGGAAAGCAAGAGCCTTGAAGAGGAATTCTGGAGAATGTGAAGCAAATACACCAAATTAGCAAAGACGTCAGCAGATACACGTTAGCTCTACTCCTAATACCCTAATATCAGCCCTGTAGGTTACCTCATGCTTTTTAAAGCCAAGCCAGCAATACCCTGATATTGCAGAACAAAGGGAAAGTATCTGTAAGGTTCCTGAAGGTCCTAGAATGAGTGGCCCAATCACAACTGCTTGCTGTCGCTGCTCGACGAGGGACGGTTCTATACCTGGGGTGATGGTCAACAGGTGATACTAAAGCAGATGGACAGAATGAAAGAGGCCAATTCAGACTCTCACCTCGGCCTGAACACTAAATATGATTCTACAAGTTGGGTTAAATTAAAGGCATGATACTGCTTTTCAGTTTTTTAAGTAAACCTCTGCAATTTCATTCTTTTCCAAAGACTGCTTCACACAGCTCATGGTCCCCAGAAAATCTCTCACAAAAATACTCACTGGCTTTTTGGAGTCCTCCACCTCCCGGATACTCAGATTCTCTAAAGGGATAATTCCACGGGGCTCCTTATCCTATAAAGGAGGTGGAAAGAGAAATATGTCACTACTTGGTCGGCGAACACATATCCTATGCTGTTCCTCACCAGTGACTCACCTTTCCTCTCCTGCCTTCTCCCATGACATCAAGTTCACAGTCAGCTCTAAGGCCCACACCTTATATTCTAAAGTAAGAACAGGGTCAACAATGTGGATATGTGAATCCCCATCACCAAAGGCCTTTGCATCAACAGCTAGCCCACAGTGTTGTGGTGAGAGCCTTCAGCAGGGAGGATGTAAGCCCCTTTCATGTAGAGACCCCCTTGCTTCCTTGCCTGGTTCCCCAACTTATCTTTGCAGCCTCAGTCCCAGTGTCAGCAACCCCAGAAAGCCCCAGTCCCATCCTCGGAGCCCTCCTTGCACCCCCCCATGCCTGGGACTATGTGTGTGCACCCTCCGTATCTCCTGCCCTGTCTCACCCTCCCAGCAGCAGAGTCCTCAGAGACAAACTGCCCGCCTGACCACTCCTGGATCTCCAAAGGCCCCTGACCTAACCACCAGAACAGAGCCCGCACTGGGCTCCAGAGCTTCAGCCTCAGCACAGGCTGCTGCCACGCATGCATTTCCACACCTGCCTCTTCCGGCCAGCCAGCCAACCAATGGCCAGAGACTTTGCTCAAGGTCCACAGGGTAACTGGGCTTAGCCTTGGCAGTGAGCTTCCTGTGGCAAATGCACCTGAAACACCATGTATCCTTTGACTGGCAGATTCAGGTCTTTCCCCTTTTCAGGGAAAAGAAATCTCATTAACATGTATCTTTAAATTTGCAGATAACCAATTATTGTGGCATTGAGACTATCTTATCTGTCCTTCATATCTGTTAGTTTTCTCTGATTGTTCCAATATTTGTCTTTTTCAGACACAGTCTCTGTTACTGTCTCAAACCTTTCTTCTGTGGTAGTGATTACATTTTCCAGCTCATCTGTTCCACTCCTTAAAGTTTTATTTGTTAATAAGTAAGTATTAATTCTACAATTATGTAGCTATTTCCTAAATATATGGTTTTGGTTTCCATTTGTATCCATCTTAACTTCGGGAGGGCCAGATCCCCCTGGTCTCAGGAGGGAATGAGGAGGGGAGGGGAGAGACCACCTCAGACACTCCCAGCCAGCCCTGACGCCCCCGAGCCTGCTCGTGTCCAGCGCCAGGTTGGCGCCATCTATCTGGGGACGGAGATGCTCTCGGGCACACCCGCTATGGAATGTCTCCCCCCAGCTGAGTGTGCGGTTCGGAGCCTTTACTCTTGTCCAGAAAGTGAGTCCCAGGCTTTTACTTTCCCATTCACCAATTTTCTACCCAGAGGCAGATTTTACAGCTCCTTGATCAGAAGAGGGAAGAAGGAAGTCCTACTGAGTGTGCTCCTCCCAGACTCAGGCGCTGGGGAGGTGGCTGGGGCTGTGCCGTACAGAGCCTTCTGCCAGGCGCCAGGCTGCTGCCCCTTTCCTTATTTGGTTGCTATTTCCCCCACTTATTTCTACTAGATTTTCCTCTGTCAGCTAATTCTGTGTGGAAGTTTCCACCTACCATCTTAACCCTGAGGGTTTCCTTCTGTGTCTTCAGAAATGTATTCCCCGTGTTCCGGCTGCCTGATAAAATACTGGCATACTGCTGAATTTGAATTCAGGTGATGCCCCATGGTCAGCATCACGAAGATTCTAGACTCTCACTGCATTACTACTGAGACTGCCCCAGTACTTAGGTATATATGGCTTAGATGTCTGTATATGGTTTATTTTAACACAGATAAACCATAAAATAAACCATGTAGAGTGTTTTAAACTGTGTTAAAATAAACCATAGAGAACAGTGACAAAAAAATCCAACCAGACTCTAAGGATGTCATCAGTCTAGATAGCTTCAGGAAAAAAAGGGAAAGATGGGGATGGGGAGGGCAGAAAGAAATTTACCCAGCTGTTCATAGTGGAACTTTGGGAGGTGAAACAGGAAGAATTTTTTTATTGCTTTTTGTATTTGAAATATATTACTCTCATATTTGAGAAGATTTTAGTAACAGAAAAGGAAAGCCAGTTGCAAAACTTAGGTGGCATGAGTTTAGCCCCTATAGCACAGAAAATCCTAGTCAGAACTCCATAATAAACAGTATCCTTCCAGAACAAGTGGCTCTGAGTCCCACGCTGATACTGTTACGACTCTCGTTCCCTCTGTGGGAAACTACATTCACGTGATGTCCACAGTGACGATGAACTCGAAGTGCTGAACACAACAAACCCGCTGCCTTCCTAAGCAGCAGGACCTGTGTCCTGGTTCCTGCTAGGCTTTTCATAAACACAGGCATGATTTTCATTTCTTATTTAAGTACCATCTTGCTCTACACTTATTAGAAGATACTTCTCTATCTTCATTTTCTCATAGGATCAACGCCTTTTACTCAGTGAAGATGTGGGTGGTGAACAAAAGCAAAGCATTCCCAACGCAGCTGCTCTGGTTTCCTTCAAGACGCAAGTCCCGCATGCCGACTGCATGAACCATTTTGCTCTCTGGATGACCAGGACAATGGCAGATACGACAGCATCAAGTTGCCAGCGTGGAGAGCCAGTCTGCATGCTGGCCACTGACCTACCAGGCCTTCTGGGTGCTTTGTTAGAGCTTCAAAAAAGGTCTCATTTTATCCTTTTTATTCTCATAAGCCCTTGTTACAAAAGAAAGTTCTATGTGACACATATCTGTAGTTGAGATTCCATTCCCACTGAATAAAAACAAAACTTCCAGTTTGAGAAAACTTCAGTTTCTTAAAGTACCAGATAATCCCTAACTTTCCACATTTTCTTTCACTTCCTTTTCCTCTTTTACATATTTTACCCCTTGGCTGTTTCTTCTAAATCAAATGCTTCAGTATATCTGCCACCCCAGGAAATCTGAATTCTCTAAATCACCTTTATCTTCATCTCCCTTTCAGCAGGGCCACAAACTCTTTCTTGGCAACAATTCAGAGTTCACTCTTTCTGGGCTGGCACTAAAATCCACTCTGTGCCCTGACTGACAGGCACCTCCTGTCCCAGGCGGGAACTGGTGTCGGCTCTGAGCCACACTGCCTTTGGCAAGACACACATGTCATCCTCAGGTCCCCAATTCTGAGACTTGGCTTAGTTCTTCCACTCATTTAAACTCCTCACCCCAAAGGTGTAGAAGGACAAATTTGACTGTTTCCCACTGTCTCCCTCTACCATGTTTGATGAGACAGTCGTTCCGAAGCCGGGGCCTGGCCCATCCCTAGTCCTGTGGCACACCAACAAGCACTCACCGTCGTGTATTCGAAGTAGTACAGGCAGTTGTCGGTCAGGATGAACCAGCGTCTTTTCCAAGTCTTTACCCTGCCACCTGCAGAGCAGAGAGAGATGCATGTTCCAGGAGTCAGCGAGGTGGCCAGGCTCTGTGACCCACGGAGCTCTCCGCCCGGGGAGGGGCGGGGGCGGGCGCCACGGAGCAGAGACCATGACAGCTTCACACCAGTAACAAGACACAGAGCCAAAACAGAAGCCCCTTTCACAGAGTGAAAGTCTGTGGGTACAAGCAGAGCAAGCAACTCAGGTAGTCCCCTGGGGATGAAATCAGACAGTGGGGTAAGGGCGTGGGTGTGGGAGGGAAACGGGATGATGACGACACGCGAGGCAAATCAGAGCGGGCCGGAGAAGTGTCAGCAGAAGCCTACCCGTGTGGTGGAAGAGGGCAGACAGAAGAAAAAGAGGGCACAGGGCCAGCCCCAGTCCAAGCTACACGGCTAAAGTCAACCAGCCTGGGGCACGCATGGAGCGGCTTCATCGAAGGGGGCAGGAGGGGGGCACTGGGAGGGAAGGTAAGATGTTTTAATCCCTTCACAATCAAACCATTTTCCTGGAGTGTGGCACTCAAATTCTCACAGTTTCACCCTCTATTCCACCTTCCTCAAGGTAGTGAATTTTTATACTGGCTCTTGGCTTCTGTGCCAGTATCTTAAAAATAAAATTTCCCAAGTCCTGGGTGAGACAAAGCAGAATTCCTGTATCAGGGAAGATCCCCTGGTAAGCAGAGGTCCTGCTCAGGAACCTTTTCATTTCTGGACTTCCCACCTGAAGCCTGGAACAGAAAGAGCTAGACGAAGGGGCCACAGGCCAAATGAACACAGTGGTGGCCATGAGCTGGTGAAAGCTACCCCTAGTCCTTTGTAAAATCTATTAATAAAAAACCACACAGAGGCCATGACGTTATGCATACTAAGGAACCAAAGTTAACTGTGACCTACTTGGGTGACACATACTTGTCTCTCAGTCATGACCATGAACCTTATCTTTCTTTCCCTCCCTTGTATCAGATCAAGGGGAAGCCTTCTGACAGTGCACCATACAGAAGTTATCTAAAGGCCTTCATGTGTTAAGAGGAACATGGCATTTTACGAAGCCTCCTTTTTGCCCTGGACAGTATATGCTCTTTTTGCTAAGATTTAACTTACAAAGAGTATCACTTCTCCAATCTTCATAAAAAGTGAGGTCCACAGGGTGTAAATCTGGTATGACCCCAGTCATGTTTTCTCTCTTGCCTCTCAGCACAAACAGCTGAGCCAAGAGCAGGGTGGCTTTAAAGGGAGTATTTCCAACTGCCAGAACACGCCTGCATGCTCCTACCAGGTTTCCTAGAAGGACCTGATCGCTGGAGTAACGCACATAATGTTACGGGAATGGAGAGTCCAGCTTATTACATCCTGGCGGCAAGTGTAAGGACTGCTGGGCTTTGGGGCCCTTCTTACGGCTCGGGGGTCACCGTGGTTTACATGGCACAGGCCGAGGTTATGAAAGGGGCTTTGCCGTAAGCAAGCACATGCTGCCCACGCGCCTGCCCTGTGCCAGCGTCAAGCAAAGACAGACACTCTCCCAACAGCCATGTGTTACTTCATGTGGGCTTGGGCCTCTGGTTCCTAAAGGCCTTAGGGCATGAATTAAGAAAAAAACAGAGATGGAAATACAACATGCATGTGGGAAATCGGAAAGGCTGGGAAGAATCAAAATAAATGAGAAAGAAGACAAGGAATGTATTTATAATCGGAGCCAATGTGTTATGAAAAGGAGCCCTCCCCCCACTTCAGTCTGGGAAGCCGGCTCGTCGGCCTCTCGAGTCTTCACCCCGACTTGGGGCTTGGCACACAAGGCCACCTCATCCCATGCTGACTACTGTGCGCTCCAGCCACAGGGCCACCCTGGGGGACACTCGGGGGCTCAGGAGGTCATGGAAAAGGGATCAGATGCCAAAAGGAAGAAGATGGAAGGAAATCTAGGAGAGAAAACAAGGCTGGAAAAATCCTCTCCTTGATTACGAAAGACTGATCATGTGCCCCGGCAAGGTGCCACATCACAGAGACCTCCACGGGAAGCCACTGGAGCCCCGGGGAGCATGTCCGTGCGGGGAGAAAAGCAGACATGGGACAAGCAGACAGATCAATGTGCGCACCTAGGACAGTCCCTGCGGAACTCACAGGACCACCTCCTGCCCTCGCGGTCCCTCGACCCCCTCACGTGTCCAGGCCAGATGCCACCTGCCCCCAGTGCTGAGAACAACCCGGCAAGTCCCCACAACATTTTAATAAACGTCAACATTTGGGTTGTTCTTTTTAAGTGTGGCTCTGCTCAAGTGACACCAAAGCAGACACCTGAGAAGCTCCTCCAGGAAAAAACATGTTTCCCCAAGTCAGCGAATGGAGAGTAGATACCAGCAAGGTAACAGGGGCCAATTTTGGCTTTTTAACCATGATTCATTGAAAAAGAGAGGGGAGAAAACAAAACATTAAAAAAGAGGTGACTGGAATGTCTGTCCTCCCTTAATACCCAGGAAATTAAATAAAAGGACTTCAAGGAGGGGCTTTTGGGTTTTGTCTTTCTTTTTTTAATTTACTTGACATCATTTTGAGTTAGGAAATACTGTTTCCCTTCCTCATGCAAAGGCCAAGTCCTGAGTGGCCTGACTTAATGCCTCCCCCAGACTGCTTTCCGGTCACAGCGTGTCAGAAGCACACGGCTCTGGGAAGTCAGGACTTCCTTGTCTTCTTTAGAATTAGAATTACATTAACTTGTGGGTGTCGATTTGCACTTAACCTTCCAGCATATGCCTGGCCAGTAATTCCAAGAGAAAATTCAGTGAATACTTTCTCTGCTTTTGAAAACCCACTCTTCATATGTTTTTGTGCATTTCCACATTCAAAAACGTTTCAATGACCCCACAACTCGGCACCTAGCTCTCTGACGCCCTGTGTCCTGTCCTAAAGAGGAAAACCAAATTGCTCCAAACCCCCGATCCTGACCAGTTCCCTAGGGACTGTACAATAAGTTAGAAGCAGCAGTAACACTACCACCAGCAATTAAAAAACAAAATAACTAAAAATAACAAAATAAGAAAACGCTGCAGCAAGTACAGTGGCCTGGGCGGAGCGAGCGAGCAGGGTGAGGGGGTTACATACCTCCTGGAGTTTGGGGCAAGGAAAAGGAGAGCCAAAATCATGGAAACATACAAATGAGGGAGAAAAGAAAATTAAAACAAAGAAATTAAACCCAACTCCTTAATCTTAAAGTGCAACGTATTAGTAATTCATGTCTGCCTGGGGGAGCCAAACATAACGAGGCAAATGGGGCAAAGGCCGCCGTCAGGCATGTGAGTGAGGGGCACGTCCCACCTGCCACATCCTGTCAAGGCAAGATCTGCAGTGCTCCCGAAAGACATCACAGATGGGTTCTCACAGTGCTATTGTGTACTGTATACCCAGAATCCAGAGCAAGGAGAGGGAAGATTCCTTTGGGGAAAATTAAACGTCCTTCTTCAGAGGGCTGTCACTTTTTAGCATGTGTGTAAGAATGCACACACATATACCATGAGTATATATGTATGTATGTGTATGCACAAGACTACATATTCT